>NC_090926.1:345255501-345898770 GCF_040938575.1 Ambystoma mexicanum
TAAAGTTACCATTGGCTTTACTAGTCCCAAATTATGAACAGAAACCAGTACAAACCATCATATTGTGGACGTACTGGTCGGGGCAATTTGATTGCCCCGGGGTCTGTTCTAGGGGGCATGTCTCCGTCCCCCCTGATCGAGTTTTGGCTGGTGGCAGTGGATACCACGTTAAATATTCGACCGCAAATATTTTACTATGGGATTTTCCCATTATTCGAGGCTACCACTTTTTAATATAGCCTCGAACATACCGCCGGTTTATTAAATATAAAATCACTGGTTGGTATTTTTTGCCGAAACTGTTCCAAAATGGCGTTTGTGTTAGGGCTCTACTTGGGTTGGAGTCACAGAAGCTTTGTTCCACTTTTTGGCGGGCTTCTCCACAGAAGCCTCCAAATGTGGTGCCACTCTGGGTACCACAGGGGGATGTGGGAGGGGGGTTTAGGCACCCTGGACTGCGTTGCCTTGGCAACTCAAGTCGCACTCTTGTGTGATTGGCCCAAGTGGTGAGCCGCCTGGCTCACCACTTAGCATGTTTGATTGACAGCTAGGCTGAATGAATGGGGGTTTGCTGCATAAAAGCAGGGCACTGCACAGGTTTCTGCCTAACATGCCTTATTGGATGCAGGTCTCCAAGCTGCAGCAGTATGCTCCTACCACCTTGACCATCAATACCCAATTATGGCAAATAAAACCTGCCCACGATTGGAAATTAAACCCACTACATTCCCCCCACGTCTCAAGTTGGATAATCAGCCGGTAATTATCAAACCTACTAGATTCTTACCTATACTGAACGCAGACAAACCTACCCAAATATACCTTTGCCATCGGTACTAACCACTTGCTACCTACCAACCTAAATACCAACTGAAATCAAAACCAATATACCTTGTTCTACTACTGTTAGACTTTGCACCAGACTAACTAGACTTCACGAACCACTGACTAGCACCTAAATTAACACAAGACGCCCCAATACGGGGAACAATACAATTCCAACAACAATTAATGCCAGAAAGAATAATCCTACATCTACCAACCTAAATACAAACGAGAAAGGCAGGACAAACCTGCTGCCATTCTGTCGAACGCCTATACCCCAAACATCAAGGATGCACTAATTAATGCTAGATCATTGGTGGCGCATGCTACTGAGATTGCGAACCGGATCACAGCTAACAACCTTAACTTTCTAGCAATAACTGAGTGATGGCTACATGCAGCTGCAGGCCCTACGCTCTTACTCGCTGTTCCTGACAAATATATCTTAAGAGCAGATAGCTATTCCTCCGCCTCTAGAGTAGCTCTATCATTGTTAAGTTTAACTTAGCCATGAGGATAGCCCCTTCACCTACTATCAATTCGTAACAAGTTACTTACCAGTAACTTGTTCTCCAACATGGGTCTGGCATGGTTTCACATGCTCATGAATATTCCCAGTCCTCATGCTGGGAACCATCGGTAAAGAAAAAAATCAATTCACTATCTTTCCCCCAACAACCCATCACTGGTCTCTGGGTCATACTGCCCGCAGACAATGACTGCCCTCTACCTAGGCACCTCCTCTGGCAGCCATCTTCAGATTTGGCAGCACATAAAGTGGCAGTAGGACCAAGAGAAGAGCCGCAGAGTGGTAGGAGGGAGGGTTCGCATGTTAATCCATGCCAGACCCATGCTGGAGAACAGTTACAGGTAAGTAACTTGTTCTTTCTCCAGCATGGGGTCTTGCATGGATTCACATGCTCATGAATAAAGAATACATAGCAGTACAACACATGCACAACCACGGGAGGTGGCAAGGCTCAACATCAAGCATCGCAACATCAAGCATCTCTTACCTCCTCACCTTCAAGAGAACAGGTTGCGCAGCACTGCTTGGCCGACTCTGGACTCCGCCATGGAATCGTGGTCGACGCAGTAGAATCTCGTGAAGGTGTGCCTCGACCTCTACGTAGCAGCCCTGCAGATGTCCAGCAGGGGCACACCAGACAGGAACGCTGTAGTTGCAGCAATCGCTCCGGTAGAATGGGCTCTCGGACAGCCAGGCAATGGTCGGTTTGCCAACCGGTGATAATGGGTGATGCAGCCAGAGAGCCACCTGGGAATGGAAGCCTTGGTTCACAGGGCCAAAGTTTACAAACAGCTCTGCTGTCTTCCGAAAACTCTTTGTGCGGTGCACGTACAACTTCAACACTCTAGCTACATCCAGCAAGTGCAAAGTCCTCTCAGCCGGCAATGAAGGTGTCAGGGAAGAATACAGGTAACACCAAGGGCACGTTGAGATGAAAGTCCGACGGCACCTTAGCCATGAAGGAGGGGTGCGCCTGTAGCACTACGCTTGTCTCGTTGAATTTTAACTACAGTGGCTTACAAGAGAGGGCCTGGATCACTCCCACTCATCGTGCGGAGGTGATGGCCACAAGAAACACTGTTTTCCACGACAAGAATTTCAGTGGCGCCGAATGCATAGGTTCGAACGGTGGACCCATGAGCCTAGTCAGCACTACATTGAACTCCCACGCCTGGGGCGAAGCCTTTACCAGCAGGAAACGGAAAAGTCCTTTGATGAACTCCTTGACCAGGCGGTGGGACCACAAAGACGACCGTCAGAGTTCTGGTGTAGCGGGAGATAGCCGCCAGATGAACCTTGATGGAAGCATGCGTCGGCCCCGCTTTGGCCAGTGACGGCAAATAAAGCAGCACCTGCGAATCCTTAGAGGGTCGATCTTCTGTGCACGCCACCAGACAGCAAACCTCTTCCAACTATGTCCGTAGGGGTGTCACAGTATTAGTTTTATGACGGTACGATAACCTTCTTGCCAAATTACAGTATATCATGGTTATCGCGGTATAGCAGGTGGAGTTAACTAATCTTAAATATTTCTAAAAGGTCATAAATTGTAAGATTTATCATCAAACAAAACCAGGCACGCAGGGCCAGAATTGGGCTTTTCAACATACTTTCCACTGAAATGCCACCCTTTACTTCCACCAAACGTGTGAAAAGGAGGGGGTGAGGGAGCCCTGCTGCGACTGGCAAAGCAAACTGAATAGCTTTTCTTAAGTGTTCATTTAGGGTTTTAGCTCCCCCACTGGCTACTGGTGAAGATGAACATGTTGCCATCTTGATAACCTGCATGCCACAGATCAATGGAGGCTGATGGTAGTATACGCTTGTGCGCATACACACTTTACGTTACAGCCTTTAGTTTACTTGCGGGCCAAAAGGTGTTCAGTAATCAGACATGTTACCCTTTGGTATGGCAGAAGGGAATACCCACAGAGCCGAGTGAATTTTCGCAGTGTGACTTATATGTAAATTCAATGATAGAACCAGGGAAATCCCCCATTTTCATGTTTAGCAAACATTATCCATTATAAATATATAAACATCAAAGCCGCCATCCCAAAGTAAACCCTTTTCCTTCTTGGCACTGTATTTATTCTTCCCATTGCTAACATGTTTATTTTATGTCGGGCATGTGTGGTTTATTGAATGGCATTAAAAACTGCTCCAACTTAAACTACTTGGCAGACGGCACATCCAACAGTGCAAGACCAAGACTGCGCAGCAGTTGCTTACTACAGCCTTTCCAAATCAGATTGAAAAGCACTCTTAACTGGATAAACGGTATACCGGTATAAACAATGTGACGGTTATTGTTTAATTAAATGGTTCATGGTATCTTTAACATTATACCGTTACATCCCTAATGTCCATAGCATTTCAGGGTAGACAAAGCCCTGGCCTTAAACACCTCCTTGCAGTCTGCCGGGATATCGTATCCTCCAAACTCTAGCTCTGCAGGAGCCAGGCCTGCAAGTTCAGCAACCCTAGGTTGTGGTGCAAGATCGTGACAGCTTCTCTGGTGAGATCAGCAGCCACTGGAAGCTTGACCAGAGGGGACGCTGACAAGTCCAGAAGGTCCAGGTACCGTATTTGTCTCGGCCACACCGGTGCGACGAGGATCATCCTGCATCGGTACCGCCTGAGTTATTGACTTGTCGCAGAAGCAACGGCAACAGAAGGAACGCATACAGGAACAGGCCGTCCCAGGGGAATGAGAATGCGTCCCCCATGCTCCCCAGCTGGAGAAACCTGCTGGCGAACCTCTGACACTTGGTGTTTATCGCCAACATATTGATGTGGGCATTGTCAGAACAGAAGATCCAGGTAGTCCTGCCGAAGCTCCCACTCATTGCAATTGCACAGCTCCCTGCTGAGGGTGTCAGCGATGGTGTTTTTCACTCCTGCCAGATGAAAAGGGACAAGAAACATCCCACGGGCAACGGCCCAGTTCCATAGTTCCTGCGCCTCTTTGGAGCGCGCTGTGATCTGGTGCCCCCTTGCATCCGGACGTAGAACATAGTGGTGGTGTTGTCTGTGAATCACCTTGCCCTCGAAGGACAGAAGGGAAGACTTGAGGGCTCAAAACACTGTCCGTAGCACCACTAAGTTGATAAGCAATGACGTCCCCTCCGGCAGCCACAGGCCTCTTGCATGGAGACTTCCGTGTGTGGGTCGGCCCATCCCTCCAGGGAAATGTCCGTCATGACCCTCTGATGAGGTGGGGTCTGGAAGTCTGCGCCTGCCGACAGATGCGTGAGGACTCCCCATCATCATCGCTCAACGGAAATTCTTGTAGAGAGGGATCTTGTCCTCGAAGTTTCCAGAAACCTGAATACAAAGGGTGTCGAGGAACTCTTGCAGCAGGCACATCCGTAGCCTGCACAGCTGAATGAGGTATATGCATGACGACATCATGCCGAGGAGGGACTTGGACCTCACACTTGCCATCTTCAGGGTCAACAGCCATTGCACCTTGCCCAGGGTGGCTACCATCTTCTCTGGAGACGATGGGCACAACACTGCGTTGAGCCGTGACCCCAGAAACCATGCATCTTGCGATGGCACCAAGCAGGACTTTGCTTGGATCACTGATAACCGCAGCTCTGAGCAGATGGACGGTCCTGTGTGTGCGACGGCGATCTTACTCTATTTTGCTTGGTTGAGCAAGTCATCTAGGTACGGGTATACATTGATACCTCGTAGGCGCAGCCGCGCCGCCACCAGATCCAGGCACTTGGTGAAAACCGTTGGCGCCAACTTCAATCCGAAGGGAAGGGCCTTGAACTGGTAATGCTGCCCTTGGACCATGACGCACAGAAACTTGCGGTGTCCCTTGTGAATGGGGATGTGAAACTAGGCATCCTCCAAGTCCAGCGACAACAAAAAATCCCCCTCTTCCAGCTGTCCTAGCACGTGCTGAAGGGTGACCATACGAAACTTATGTGATTTGATGAACTTGTTCTGACGGCGGAGGTCTAGGATGGGCCTCCAACCGCCAGTTTTCTTTACAACGAAGTACCGAGAGTAAACTCTGGAGCCTCTTTGGAACAAGATCCATCGTGCCCTTCAGCATGGCCCACACCTCCAGCAGAAGCTGAGGGAGGAACAAGTTACTTACCTGTAACGGTTCTCCAGCATGGGTCTGGCATGAATTCACATGCTCATGAATATTCCCAGTCAGGCTGGGAATCCTAGGTAAAGAAAAAAAATCAGTATCAGTTTCGTTTCTGATCTGTCTTTCTTAGTAGTAACCAATCACTGATCTCTGTCATACTGCCCCCAGCCAATGACTGCCCTCTCCCTAAGCCCCTCCCCTGGCAGAAATCCTCAGATTTGACAGCACGTAAAGTGGCAGTATGACCAAGTGAAGACCCGCAGAGGGGAAGGGGGGAGGGTTCGCATATGTGAATCCATGCCAGACCCATGCTGGAGAACAAAAGTTACATGTAAGTAACTTGTTCCTTCTCCAGCATGGTGTCTGGCATGGATTCGCATGCTCATGAATATAAGAATACATAGCAGTATACACAAGCACAACCACGGGAGGTGGCAACAGGCTCACCATTAAGCAATACAACAACTCAACATTAAGCATCTCTTACCTCCTCACCAGGCTCACCTTAAGCGAACAGGTTGCGCAGCACTGCTTGGCCGACCCTGACTCCTCCCTGGAGTCCCGATCGATGCAGTAGAATCTTGTGAAGGTGTGAGTCGACCTCCACGTAGCAGCCCTGCAGATGTCCAGCAGGGGCACATCAGACAGGACCGCCGTGGTAGCAGCAATCGCTCTGGTCGAATGAGCTCTGACGGCCGGGCAGCGGTCGGTTTGCCAACCGGTGACAGTGCATGATGCAGCCGGAGAGCCATCTGGAAATGGAAGCCTTCGAGAGAGCCTTCCCTTGATTCACAGGTCCAAAGTTCACAAACAGCTGTGATGTCTTTCGAAAACTTTGTGCAGTCCACGTAGAACTTCAGCGCTCTACCTACGTCCAGCGAGTGCACAGTCCTCACGGCCTGCGACGAAGGGAAGAACACTGGCAACACCAAGGGCTCGTTGAGGTGGAAGTCCAACGGCACCTTGGGCATAAAGGAGGGGTGCGTCCTCAGCACCACCCTAGTGTCGTGAAAAGTCAAGTATGGAGGCTTGCAAGATAGGGCCTGGATCTCTCCCACTTGTCGTATCTCCTGATACGCCGGGGTCTGAAAGTCTGTGCCTGCCGTGAGGTGCGCACGGGTACCCCACCATAGAATCGCCCGACGGAACTCCTCGTCGAGCGGGATCCTGTCTTCTAAGCTGCCCGTCGCTTGAATCCAGAGGCCGTCAAGGAACTCTTGTAGCGGACGCATCCGAAGTCTGCAAAGAGGCACAAGGAAGGTGCATGAGGAAATCATCCCGAGGCGGGACTTGATGGACCTCACCCTGGCCAAATCCGTGTCTAACAGGTGGTGCACCTTGCCCAAAATGGTCTTCGTCCTTTCTTCCGACGCAGATGGCAATCGTTTCACTGTATCGAGCTTTGCTCCCAGAAACAGTGCCACCTGCGACGGAACCAGTTCAGATTTGGGGTAGTTGATGGCGAATCCCAGTTCCGTGAGCAGGCGGACAGTCCTCGCTGTGTGTTCGACGGCGAGTTCTCTTGACCTTGCACGGATTAGCCAGTCGTCCAGGTAAGGGTACACGTGGATCCCTTGCAAGTGCAGCAGCGCCGCCACTGGTGCGAGGCACTTGGTGAACACCCTGGGTGCCGACTTTAATCCAAACGGCAGGGCTCTGAATTGGTAGTGATGCCCCTGGACTACGAGTCGGAGGAACTCTGTCCTTTTAGAATGGGATGTGGAAGTAAGCATCCTCCAGGTCCAACGACGATAGGAAGTCGCCCTCCTCCAGCTGTCTGGAGGGTGACCATCCTGAATTTCTGTGCCTTGATGTACTTGTTTAACTGGCGCAGGTCCAGGATGGGGCGCCAACCGCCTGTCGTCTCCGACAAGGAAGTACCTTGAGTATACTCCGGAGCCTCTTGGGGAACGAGCTCGATGGCACCCTTCTTGAGCATCGCCCTTACCTCCAACAGCACTTGAGGGACGTGCTTCTCCTTCCTGGCCACGGGAGGAATGCAAGGACACTTGAAATTCTAGAGAGTGTCCGCAGGCCAGGATTTCCAGCACCCAATGGTCGGTGGAGATGACTCCCACACGCTGACGAACTTCGTCAGCCGGCCTCCCACCGGGATGCTTCGGTGGGGGCCCAACACTACGGCCGGTTCAGTCCTGCTTGGAAGAGGCCTTGCCGCCTTGGCCTCCTTGACGACGGCAGCGAGACCCTCCTTGCTTGCCGCGACCTCTGTAGGCCTCCTGGGACGAAGAGCGGCCCGCCTGGCGGTATGTAGAAGAGTCACCGCTGGATCCCTTGGAGGCTCCCGGTCTGCCTCCAGAGCTCCGAAAGGGCCGCCGTTGCTGAAGGACTCCTAGGGCTCGGGCTGTCTCTTCATTGGCCTTGATGGCCAGGAGGGACTCCTCCACTGTCTTCCCAAACAGGTTGTTGCCGTCGAATGGCATATCCAACACTCTGGTCTGGATGTCCTGGCGAAAGTCCGTCACCTTGAACCATCGTCGTCGAAGGCAAACCCCGTTTCCCAGCTGGCGAAATCCGGTATCGGCAATGTCCGTTGCCACCGTAATGGCGTGATCCGATGCCAACTCCCCTTCCTGCAGAATCTGTAGAGCCTCTGCCCTCCGGTAGGAAGTCTAGCAGGGGAGCTATCTTGAACCAAAGCTCCCTGTCGTAACGGGCCACAATCGCTAAGACATTGGCCGCCTTAATCATGGTCGTCGCCGACATGACTCGTCGCCCCCTGGAGTCCAACTTCTTGCCCTCGCTGTCCGGCGGAGAAGTGGAAGTTGAAGCCGCCGCACCTGCCGTTTTCTTCTTGGTCACTGCCGAGACGACCGAGTCTGGCATAGGCTGGGCCCTGAGGCACAAGGGGGTGTCGTCGTGGACCTGGTACTTTTTCCTCGTACCGGTCCCTTTTGGTGGGTGTCGTGGAAGGGTTCTTCAGGATAGCCCGTCCTTCGTCCGAGAAGTCGTCAAGCAACGGTACCGCGAGGATAGTCTCTCTTGGCCTCCCACCGTTGGTAAAGAAAGCCTTTTTTCTGTTCCTCAGGGCAGAGCTGGAAGAGCTCGGATGCCCTGGCTTTCATGGCGTGGAAAGAGCCGATTGTTGGGCAGAGAGGCCCGAAGGGGCAGTGATGAAGGAATGTCCGTTGCATCATCGCCACCTTCGTCGTCCGTCCCCGTCGCTGTATCCGTCGCCGTAACATCCCGAGGGTCCCGCAAGGGGGATGAGGGGACCACAGGCCTTGTGGGCACGAAGGGTGGTGCGGTGTGGACTCTCCTCCGCTTGTTCGGAGGGCTTCCCAACGGTCCTGGATCCCCCGTCGGGGTCCGTGGTAACCTTGTCCTCATCTCAGTACATAAGGATTGTATCACCAACAAAATGGCCGCCAAGCTATCCTGGGGCTCGGGCAATGGCTGCGACGGGCGGGATGGCTGCTCCACTGGGCCCTCATCGACATTGTAGCCATCTTCGATCACATCAGCAGAATCCTTCGCCTGGGATCGAACCTTCTCGAACCTCTCGTTGAGGCCTTTCACGGTTTCCACCAGATCCTCCTCGGAGTCTGAATCTGAATCCGTAATGGCCACCGGCCCCCCACCCTCTTTTTCTACAGGTGTCTTCACATTGGTCTTAACGATGGGCTGGAAAGAGGATTCCCTTCGCGGTGGCAGGGAAACTCTGGGCCCAAGGCATCCTCTACTGGCGTAGTCTCTGCCAGCTTCGCCAGGGCCGCTGCAACAACCTCGATAGAGGCCTTTGCCGGTTGGATCAAGGCCCTCACTACCTTAGGTGCATCCAGGGCCATTGCTTTGGGGGGGAGGGTCATCGCCTCGCTCCCCCTTGGCTCCCTTCGAGATCGACCGGGGCCTCTCCAGAAGCTTACCCGGGTTCTCGGACTTCCTCTTCCCCGAACCAGAGCACTGGCTCGTGGTTGATCGTGCCGGGGAAGTCGCGCCCTGCTTGGCAGCTGAAGAGCCCGACCTTTCTGCGCTCCTGGTGCCCGTGGACTCACGGTGCTTGGCCTTCTGTTGGGCCCCCGTCACCAGGGCGCCCTCACAGGACTTCGACCGCTCAGACTTTCTTCGCCTTCTCACCTGCTGTGCCCTTCTCCAGCCAGGCAGCGAGAACGACGATCTTGCTTGGTCCGTTCCGACAGGTTCTTGCAGAACGCACAGTCCTTCTCCACGTGAGTCTTGTCCTCATGAAGGCAGTAGAGACATCTCGAATACTCGTCCTCCTTGAAAACATTTTGCAATCCGCATCCCGGGCAGCTCCTGAACAGCTTGGATCCGGGAGTCGAGCTTCCCTGGTCCTGGGCCATGTCCGTTGAGGTAGGCCTCAGATCTTCTGGAACCTCCAAGAAGAGGAACTCGATGAAAACTTCACCCTTCGGGGGCGTAGAATAATTCCGAAACGGGTCCCAGTTATTGGAACTAGAAACGGTGGAGCTTGAGGCTCGATTAAACCGAAAAAATGAGAAAATCTGAAAAAGCGTGAAAACGCAGTAAAAGCTCGAGAGCTAAAGCATGAGGACTCCCAACACTTGAACGTGCGGTAAAAATCTGAGGGTGGCTGCCAAGGGAGGGGCCAGTCATTGGCTGGGGGCAGTATGACCCAGAGATCAGTGATTGGTTACTAAGAAAGACAGATCAGAAACAAAACTGATACTGATTTTTTCTTTACCGAGGATTCCCAGCCTGACGGGGAATATTCATGAGCATGTGAATCCATGCCAGACCCCATGCTGGAGAACATGGTTTTCCTGCCTGACCACGGGTGGTATGCGAGGACACTTTCATTTGGATACCAAGGCGTGTCCGTGGGCCAGAGCGTCCAGTACCCAACAGTCAGAGATGGACTTCCACACACTAAATTGGACAGCTGGCCTACCACTGGGGTGCGCGGGTGGAAGACCGACGTCACAGCCGGTTCAATCTTGCTTCGCCGTGGAGGAGCAGACTTGGGGACCTTGGTGACGACGGCAACCTCCTCCAGACTTGCTGTGTCCCCTGTAGGCCGCCTGAGTCGAATAGCGGGAAGGTTGACGGTAGGCTGAGGAGCTTCCGCCGAAGCCCTTGATCGAACCTTGGGATTTACTTACAGAAGTCCGAAAGAACGGTTGTCGCTGTTGAAGCGTGCCCAAGGCACGAGCCGTCTCGGTATCCGCCTTGATGGCCTTAAGGGACTCGTCCACTGTCTTGCCGAAAAAATTATCCCCGTCGCTGGGCATGTCCAACACCCTCGACTGCACCTTCTGACGGTAGTTGGAGGCCTATAACCATCCTCACCGACAAAGGCAAACGTTGTTGACCATTTAGCAGAACCCCGTGTCAGTAATATCCGTGGCTATTGTAATGGCATGGTCCGACACCACCTTGCCCTCCTGCAGGATCTCCAACGCTTCTGCTCTCTGGTCATTGGGAAGGATGGGAGCAATCAAACCAGAGCTCCCCGTCTTAGTGCGCCACAATGGCGAGGGCCGCCTTGATGGTAGTCGCTGCCGACGTGACGACCAGTCGCCCATGGCGTCTAGCTTCTTCCCCTCGCTGTCTGGTGGGAGGTGGTCGTTGATGTGGAAGAGCCAGAAGATTTCTTCCTCACCACCACCTAGACCACCGAATCCGGGAAAGTCTGGGACCTCAAACACTTGGGTGCAGAGTCCGGCACACTACTTTTCGTACCAGTACCTCTTTGCCGGGGCTGAGGACAGGTTCTTCATAGGGGACAGACCCTCGTCCCAGATGTCCAACAAGGGATTGACAGCACAGTCTTCGCCTCGCAGCAGCATTGGTAAAGGACACCCTCTTCCTTTTCCTCTGGAGACAGTTGAGAGGTCCGAGGCCCCCCGAGATCATAGCATGGAACAAGCCTATCTTGTCGGGTGGTGAGGCTCTGGGCGGCGAAGACGGGAGGTCCCCCAACCCACCGTCTGCATCCTCCCTCTGTGGAGGAGTGCGAAGGGTGACAAGGCAGTGGAGGGTGAACTCTTCTTGGCAGGGGGCACAACTGATGGCCTCTGTGCCACGGGATCCTCCGGTGCTGCGGGGTCTTCCATCGGCGAAGAGGCATCATCCGAAACTCCGAGTACAAGGTGTGAAGTGCCTGGAGGATGTCCACCAATATGTCCACTGGGGGTTGAGGTGGTTGATGAGGTGGCGAAGGTGAAGAGACGTAGGCAGCGGTGTAGGGTTCTCCAAGTCCTAAACGCCCTGCTCCTCTGTCGGTCTAGTCACCACTCTCGACGTCTCCCTCAGAGCATCCTTCCCCGTAGGCCTTGGCCGTGAATTACTTCTCCAAAATTGTCTGGAGAGTAGAAAGCTCCTCCTCAGGAGGAGAGGCCCGTGCCCTGCAGGATTACTGTGTCTCCCCCCCCCTCTTTTCGACCAGGGGGGATGATGGGCATCGCCTTCTCCGGTGTCTTCTCTATGGGCTTAAACAACTATTCCTTCCTGGCAGGCAAGGAAACTCTCACTTTGGAGACTATTAGGGTGAATTCTCTTCTAGGGCTAATTTCCCTTACCTATAGAGTCCCCCCAGCAGCTTTGTTGGATTTCAGGGGTTTATTTTTTGACTCCCAAGAGCGAGACTCTTTTTCCGCACTCTTAGTTGTATTTTGCTATGTGTTTTAGGCTATTGTGTGTGCTTGGTCTATGGTCTATGGGGTTTTTCTCACCCTCATAGGAATCATTTTGTTAACACATGTGTGGTACACAGCACCCTCTGCGAAGTACCACAGGGGTGTCGTAGCGACCCCCAAACAGACTCCATACCTTGGGACTGACTACCGTCTCCCAGGGCATGTAAAGTCCCCATTGACTTTACTAGTCAATACTTATGAACAAAACCAGTACAACCAATCTTACTACGGAAGTACTGGAAAGGGTTAATAGTTTTTCCCTAGTGTTCATTTTCGAGAGGGTCCCGCCCAGTCCCTCTCGCCAAAGTTTCTGGCTGGTGGCAGTGGTTACTACCGTAAATATTCCACCGCAAATATTTCCCTATGGGATTTTCCCATTGTTCGAGGCTACCACTTTTACTGACAGCCTCCAACATACTGCCGGTTTATTTTAATATTAACTTTAATCTGGTGGTTTATTTTTGCCACAACTTTAATATTTCCTTCTCGTGTCCTTCTCTGAAATCTTAACCCAGGCCGGGAATCCTTTCGTTCGTCCTTTTGGTGGGTTTCTACACAGAAGCCCTCCTCTCGGCGCCACTGAGTCTGGGGTAGACCGGGTGTGTGGGGGTGGGAATAGGCACCCTGGACAGGGTTGCTTATGCAACCCAAGTTGCACTCTGCCCTGATCGGCTTGGGGCGGGGGGGGAGGGGTTCTCCCGTCAGGAGAGCCACCCACTGTGTGAGTGACAGCTAGGCTGTATGAATGGGGGTCTTGCTGCATAAAAGCAGGTTCCCGAGGACAAGACGTCGCCACTGGAACTAGAAACCCCAAGAGGAGAGAAGCTGAAGACATCTGCAACGACTGAACTACCGGTGAAGCCCTGCTGCAGATCCTCACCACTTTTCTCTGACTCGAGAAGATCTTCACCTGCAAGAGTCTTCTTCCCTTGAGCTGGTGGGGCCAACCAGTTCACCAATCGCCTTCCAGGACCTGCCTTGGTCGAATCGCCAGTGCCCTGCACTCTGAGAAAGGCTAGCCAGGCACCAGTCCACCACAAATGCAATTTACAGGAGCGTACCTTTTATTCGTTTTGGCAGCACCACGCCTGGCTTCGCCCTGGGCAGTGCAGCAACTCGAACCTTCCTCCACAACAAGAGCCTCTCATCCTCTGCTGGATCTCCCAAACTGCAGGAACTACCGCCACCAGAGGAGCCTCTTCAACTTTTAAGGTACATTGTTCCGCCAGGTCTCCCATTTCGTTGGGTACTGCTAAAGGCGTTTTAAATCGTTTACTTACATACTGGGTTGGCCGCCCCTATCATTTAAGGTTATGTTTTACCTTTTGCAACCGCCTTTTCAAATTGTTAAACAAAGACTTGACTGCAGTTACTTGAACATTTTGATCCTGGCCACTTTACCTTGTGCCACTGACTATCACAGGCCTATTGACTCTGGCTACATCTGTTACAACTGCCTTCTCTAGATTGCTTCTCACCTAGAAATGTGGTGGTGCACCTAACTAACCACCTTTTCCATCCCCTTTTTTAATCTTTAGTGGCATTTTGCTCGGTTTTCACTTGTATTGCTTATGTTGAAGTACTATCTTGCCTAACTTGTTCACAATCTACTTGGGAAGAGTTGCTGGTACGTTCCAGAGTCTAAACCTATATAACTTGTGAGAAACTGTTAGAGTGCCATTTCTGCTTGGTTTATACTGTGCCATTTTGCTCAGTTTTCACTCTTGCTCAAACTGGTCTACAATTTAAATAGGGAGTTGTGTATACTCTTGACTGTTTTAACTTTCTTTGATAATAGTGATGTGTGTTGAACTTAACAGTGTGTAAAATATATATTCTTTTTTGATACAAAGCTTTGGTCAGTGTTTCCTTGTTCCATAGTATTGTAGTCCTATTGTGTAAACCCTGAATACTGCTCATCTCCCTCTTGAGACAAGTCGGACTGCTCAGCCACAGCTACCAACTAAACCTGTATGGTTCAGACTGATACCAAAGGAAATTTATTGCATATACCTGTAGTGGTATAGTGGTAATCTTCTGTAGTGCTCCCTAGGGGAACTGCATAAGATTCTGCTTAACAGGGACCATACCCTGCAAACCCACGTCCGCAGCCTTCCCTAGCGACGCCACTACGCCTTCAATTGAAGGCTTTGCCGGGTGAATCTGGGACTGCATGACCTTGGTCGAGCTAGGGGCCTTCACCTTGGAGGGGGAGAAGGTTTCTGAGTCAGCGCCCTGTTCCCCTTGGCCTTCTTGACCGGCCCCGGGGCTTCTCCAGAAGCTTACCCGGGTGGTCCTACTTCCTCTTCGCCGAACCGGAGCGTTGGCTCGTGGGTGAAGGTACTGGAGACACAGCTCGCCCTGGCCGTCGGGGAACCCTTCGCAATGGCGCTACCGGTGCCCGTGGACTAGCAGTGCTTCGCCATTAAGTTGGGCTCCTGTCGCCGGAGCACCCTCAAAGGTCTTAGAAGACTGCTCGTTTTCTTCTTGTGGCTGGGGAGGCATGCTGCCAGGATTCACCTGCAGCATGAGCCTTGGCCTGGAGACACTTGGTGAGACGTCTGTGCCGATCCTTCACGGTGCGGGGGACCATCTCCTTGCAAAACAGTCTTCCTCCAAGTGCGTTTGGTCCGAATGTAAGCAATAGAGGCACAGGGAGTGCCCATCGTTTAAGTAGAGGTTGGGTAGGCCACATCCTGGACAAAGCCTGAACAGAGGCATTGAGTCTTCCTTCTCAGCCATGTCCTCACCGAGTAGGCCATGAAGAATCTTCTGGAATCCTAACTACAAAATTCAGCCCTTGAGGGGCGCTGAAAAAAATCTGAAAGCAGGTCACTGTTAATCGCTGGAGTTTGAGGCTCGATTGACCGAAATAGAGTAAAGCTCTTGAAAAAAAGTGCAAAACAGTAAAAAGCCCGAGAGCTAATCACGAGGACTCCCACCACTCGAACGTGCAGTAAAAATCTGAAGATGGCCACCAGAGGGGTGCTTAGGTAGAGGGCAGTCATTGGCTAGGGGCAGTGTGACCCAGAGACCAGTGATTGGTTGTTAGGAGAAAGTTCAGAAGTGAAACTGATTTTGTCTTTACCGAGGATTCCCAGCATGACAAGGAATATTCATGAGCCTGTCAATCCATGGCAGACCCCAAGCTGGAGAACTGAACTACTCAAAGTTAAACTATCCATATGCAATTCCTGTACTCTAATAACAGACCACTTAATCTACAGACCGCCTGGACCAATAAGCTCCTCCGAAGACATATCTATAATACTGATAACCCTAAAGCATCATCCCAAATACTATTGCTCAGGGATCTCAACCTTGGCTTCAATGATCCTAAAGACCAACATGCTTTAGCAGTTTCCAATGTGCTCACCGAATTTGGACTCATCCAAAGAGTGACGCAGCCTATCCATGACAAAGGTAGAACCCTAGATTGGGTGGCCGACATCAATTGTGAAGCCTCCATTTACTCCATTACTCCCCAAACTTGGACAGATCACTTCATTCGGTCCTTCACCCCCTCCGTCAACACCCCCCCTGCCCCCCTACTAAGACTAATCAAATAGAACCTCCACTCCTCACTAGGAATAAAAAGAATCAGTGGACAGGATCCTACCATACGTAATGCTTACCCTAAACACATCTGATCCAGACACTCTAGTAGATGCGTAGAACACAGTTATGACCAACGCGCTAGACGCAATTGCCCCACTCAAATTGCAGAAAAGTAAACCTAGAGCTCATTTTAACTCTTGGTTCACTCCTCAACTAAGATCCTTGAGAGTAAAGGAAACTTGAAGTTCTTTGGAGACATCTACCCACTAAGGAAAATAAAACGAACCTCATCAATATCGCCGCCTTCTACAAAAACATAATTTGTACTAAACAAGAAACCTATGATAGGATTCACATAGCTAGCTCAGGCACTAAGGAACTCTTCTCCATTTTAAGAGAAATGGAAGCTCCTATACCTCAGTGACGAATGCCTGAAGGACAATCTCTGGTGTACCAACATCCAGAATGCCCTAACAAAATCACCATTCTCCAGAACAAGATTGCAGACAAGAGTTAACCTACTTAATATAGTGAAGCATGCCACTATGACAGCACCAACCACTTTACCTCCTCAACCTTTCAATTTCTCACAAGTCACTATCCATGAGGTAGAAAAAAATCATTGCCTCTTAAACCGTCAAGGTGTCAGGTAGAAAGTTGCCCAGGTCAGTTAATTAAAGACGCTGCTCGAGACATGGCACCTTTTATCTCTAAATTAATGCTTCCTTCTCATCTGTATTGTCCCCAGCAATTTAAACAGGTTTTGGGTCCTACCCTTCCTAAAAAACAATCCTTGGACCCCTCCATTCCCACCAATTATAGGCAGATTACCACTACCGTTCCTACTAAAGATACTAGATAAAGTGGCCTACATACAAATAAAGGAGTATCCAGAGTCTAACCACCTCCTAGGAGTCCTCCAATCGGGTTGCAGGCCACAAAACTGTAGTTGACTTGCTCCGATCGATCTAAACACCCAAATTGATGAACTTCAAGATAAAGGGAAAATGGCCTCGCTACTCCTCGATCTATCCGTCGCCTTCGACTTGGTGGATCACAAAGTACTATGCAAACACCTCGCCGGCACACTTCTCAAAAGACGCCATCACTTGGATCAAGTCCTTGAATAGGCCTATGAGAGATCTCCCCTTCTGACGCCACTGACCCGATTCCAATAACGTGCGGTGATCAAAAAGGCTCATGTGTCTCACCAACACTGTATAACATATCCACAAAGCCACTGTTAGACGACCTGGACCATCTGAGTGTTCTCTACACAAATAATGCAGATAACACCCAGATCCTCATACCTCTTACCAGGGATTACGACAAGGACATGGCTTTAGTCAACAAAATGTACTTAATCATTCATGCATGGATGGCCGCCCACGTCTATGCCCGATTGGCGATGAGGAACAAGTTATTTGCTTGTAACTGTTCTGCAGCATCGGTATGGCATGGATTGACATGCTCATGAATATTCCCCGTCAGGCTGGGAATCCTCGGTAAAGAAAAAAATACAGTTTCACTACTGAACCGTCTCCTAACCACCAATCACTGGTCTCTGGGTCATACTGCCCTAGCCAATGACTTACCTCTACCTAAACCCCTCCTCCGGCAGCCATCTTCAGATTTGGTAGCACGTAAAGTGGTAGTAGGACCAAGAAAAGAGCAGCAGAGGGGGGTTTGCATGTGAATCCATGCTGGAGAAATAAGTTACTCACTGTAGTGACTAACGTACTCTTAGTCCATAGACCCCTTTACTCCATACTGTATGGGCATCCCGTCCAAGGGACGCAAGGCTGAACCTTTTTCACCAGAAAAAACCTTCCCTTTACATTTAGCGAGGCCCAGCTCTGCCCAGCACATCGACCATCAGTCCGTTTCTATCGCCGGGTCTATGACCTTTAAGCAATAACAGGAAACTTTTTTAGAGGGGACGGCAGCCGGGCGTATGGTGAAAAGGAGACTATGGACTAGGAGTAAGGTAGTCACTACGTGAGTAACTATTATACTCCTACGTCACGTCCCCTTTCCTCCATACTTATGGGAGACTCACAGGTACTCCTCACAGGAATTAGGGGTGGATGGAAACTCCTTCGGGAAACAGGTTCCTAAGCACAGCTTGACTGAACTGAGCATCAGCCCTGGAGCTCAGGTCCAGGCGGTAATGCTTACAAAAAGCCTATGGGGAGGCCCACGTAGCCGCTTTCGTGATGGTCTCCCAGGAAACATTTTTGGAAGGCAACAGCCGCCTTGCCCCGCACAAGAGGAGCATGAATTCCCTTAGGGGCCCGAAGACCCTCAATGGTATATGCCTCAGAAATACAAGCCGCTATCCACTGGGACATGGCTGCTTTTGAGAACGGCTTTCTTTGCGGATTTCCAAAGGTCACAAAAAGCTGCAAAGAGTTCCTAAGCTCCGATGTTCTGTCCAGATAGAACTTAAGGGCTATTCTAACGTCCAGGCAGTGCAGAACCCTTTCGGCCTCTGAGGCCAGGTCTGGGAAGAGTACAGGTAACTAAATTGACTAATTCAAATGAAAATCAGAGACCACCTTCGGAAGAAAGGCAGGATTCGTTCCAGGACGACCTTATCCTTATGAAAAGTAAGGAATGGATGCACCGACAAGGCCTGAAGCTCACTTACAGGCCTTGCCGAAGTCACAGCAATCATAAAGGACACTTTCCACGAAAGGCACTCAAAATCTACAGTAGCCATGGGGTCAAAAAGGCTTATGACAAGGCATGAGGACCACATTCAAATCCCACCTTGAATGCAGGTTGCAAAGAGGATAAATACGCATAAGGCCCGCAAAGTGTCTTAATGACTGGATTAGACCGTGAAAAAGAGCACTGGTCGATGGACAAATAAGCGGCAACAGCCAATAAATATGTCATGCAGGACAAGACATGGATGCCAGACTACCAGATGTGAAACTAGATGACTGGATCGAAAACTATGCACACTTGGAAGAGTTGAAATGTTATAAATGTGTCCATCATATGAGATATACTTTCAAGAAACCAGCTCCTTATTGGTCTCTGTCCTTCACCACGGTTGAGACGATTTATCCTATTGCTGCGGATTGATCAATTACCGGTACTGGCTATTAGCGGGATTATGAGTAATCTCACCAAGACAGACCGTTTCTTGGATACCACTTAAGACTTTCCTTGCTTCTGGGGGTCCAGCACGCTGTTGAGGTGGCTCAGGCTTGGTCAGTCCTGTATCGGGGGAAGTCCGGAAGATCTTCATGGTATTCTGTTCCGACTTAAGTAATGCACTGTTTGGTGTTCCTCTCCCTGGCACTTTGGATGCAGCAGTGGAAGTAGAGCCAGCTCTGATACAATGTCCAAACAAGTTCACTTTGCAGTTGATTGGTCTCGCCAACTCAAGTGGAGAAGTCGTCCTTGCAGGGCTTCTCTAGTCAAACCGAATTCGGAGCTTCAGCACAGCAGCAGGGCTTCACCGGGCAAACCAACGGTCCAAGAGTTGCAGCAGGCGTCTCTTCCAAGTTCTTCAGATTCCTTTGTCCAGTGGTCGACTCTGCCATCGAAGCCAAAAACCTCCTTTTTATGCAGGTTTCTCCCATTCATTCCAGCCTAGCTGTCAATCATACAGTAGGTTGTTGCCCACCCTCCTGTCCCTGCATTCCAGCAATAGCTTTCCTGCAGGCTAGAACACTGTTTGCCCCCACCCCCCCCGGGTACCCAGGACACGCCCCCGGCCATCCCAGGGCTCCCCTTCAGCAAGCCCGCCCACTTAGCTATATGAGCCACCCCTTCCCTAGATGCCCCTCATTACTTTTCCGTAGTCCAAGTGACTCAGGCACCAGTGCTTGCCCCCATTCGCCCATCTACAACTGACAGGAAGTACAGTTGGAGATACCCCCAGTTCAGTACACTACCGGTTCCACTGTTAAGCTCCAGCCTTGTAGCTCAATTTCTACTTGTACAATTCCCTTACTTGCATTTTTTCACTTGCCATCATGGCATCCTACTTATCTAGCCGGACTGCACACTTGGCTCTGGTTTCTTGACAACATCAGCTGCCGAGTTCAGACTACACGCTGATCAGCGTCTATGTTTCCCTGGAGACACAGCGCCATCGTTTGTGCGCATGCGCGAGGCAGATATACTACCTTTACACGCATGCGCTCTTTATATACCTCACACAGGCTCCTTCGAGGTGAGTCCACCCAAACCTGACAAAGGGCCCCCCTTTTTTCTCCAAGCCCGAGATCCCCCTGCAACCAGCACTTACAGGCTTTCCTGGTTTTTTTGTCTCCTCTTCCCGCCCAGCAGCTTCGATCGCCAAGCTCCCTTACCTTACACACAGGAACTGAACTCCTGCCACTGAGACCAAGCGCACAGAGGGACTAGTGCAGTACCACGTCCTGCTTTGCTCAAGCTACCAGGTACCCGCAGTGAGCCTCTCACATCACTAAGCCACAGTTAGGCGTTTCAGCCACATTTGACAAAACCCACTTCATGTGTTTTTTCTGACAGCACTACAGTGAAGATCCTGAATCCTTCAGCTAGCGGGCCACCGTATTTTATCATGAGAACTCAACTATCAGCTCATATACCTAAACCTCTGAATACAAGGATAGTGCCCGGGACCAGAGGGTTTTCCTCAGAGTGTAGCCTCTCACAGGCTTTTTAAACATTCACATATATGGTCCACTTCCTGGAACATCCAGCAATATCTTTTATATTGTGTTTTAATCATAGGGAGACCTGCTTAACCTGGCCCCAGAAGAAGGCTGCCACCCCCTTACATTCGAAACATCCTACGTCATCGTGTCTTGCCCTTACATCATACAGAACAATGACCTGAATCTTCATTACCACCTTTATGTTGACGTCGCCTCCTAGCAGACCCTATTTTTAGGTTTCTTGAAACTAAAAAAACATTGTACTGTGCAAGTGTTGGTTGTAACTGACAAGACATCACTAGGTTGACAAATATGATGTAATATTTTGCAACATTGCACACAGGCAATAGAACACAGTACCAGTACAGGAGCGTGGAGGTAACATTACAAATGTGCCTTTTTGATGAAATGTTGGCACACTGCTAAGTCACTTTAGAATTCTGCACTGTACGGACTATAACATGCTTAAGTGACCTCCTGTCACCAGTGGACATGTAATGCTATTTAAAGATGCACTAAATGTTGGTAAGGGAATAGTTTACCTGTGACTCCATTTCTCCAGCATTGGTATATTTCATGGATTCACATGCTTAGAATATTCCCCGTCAGACTGGGACCCCTCGGTACACATAGATAGCCTTTTCCTATAGGAAAACTTCCGACACTTGTGTCCTATCCTCGTCCTTTTAGGACCCGCCTACGCATGCTCCGCAGGCCGTCCCGGTATAAGAGGCCCGCCCCCGCGGTTCCCCTTCAGATTTCGGCCCCTCCAAAGTAGGAAGGGTTAAACTTATACATCACATACATTGCAGTCCTGGGGCGCATGTGAATCCATGAAAGATACCAATGCTGGAGAAATGGAGTTACAGGTAAGAAACTATTCCCTTCTCCAGCATTGGATCTTTCATGGATTCACATGCTTAGAATAGATTGTATAGCAGTAACATTTGAGACGGTGCAATGTAACGTACCCTCACCCTACTACTCAACACATATGCACAGCAGTAATAAGTTAACTCATATAACCTTTCCCACCGAGAGTATACTGTCATCAAAGGTAGAAAATACACTCTCCACAACGTGGAGCTTACCTTTACTGAAACAGATGTCGCAGGACAGCTCTTCCCATCTGCACCTCATCCGCATGCTGCCTGGGAAGGCAGTAGTGGCGGGTAAACGTGTGGGGCACTGACCATGCCGCAGCCTGGCATGTCCGTCAGCGGAATTCCGGCCCATAACGCTGTTGAGGATGACATCGACCTTGTAGAATGGGCTCCAGGATGTCTTTGCAGTGGCCTTCCGGCCTTAGAGTGACAAAAAACAATCGTCGACGAGACCCATCTGGCCAATCCCTGTTTCGAGATGGCTTTACCTCTCGTCGACGGACCATATGTGATGAACAGTTGCCGAGTAGCCCTGATGTCTTGTGTGCGATGTAGGTAGAATTTCAGAGCCCTCTTAACGTCCAGGGTATGAAGAGTTTTTTCTGCTGCCGACGATGGAGTGGCGAAGAAAGTAGGCAGAACCACGGATGAGTGTTTGTGATATACCGTTGGCACCTTAGGGACGAACGTAGGGTTAGTTGCCAGGACTACCTTGTCCTTAAAGAATCTTAGGTAGGGCGGGTCCACGACCAGCGCTTGTAGTTCCGAGATACGTCTGGCTGATGTGATAGCTATCAGAAATGCCAACTTCCACGAAATGAATTTCATGTCGTATGTGGCCATAGGCTCGAAAGGCGGTTTCATCAAGCCTGCCAACACTGTGTTGAGGCTCCACGCCGGGGGAAAACGTTTCACCGGGGGAAAGGCTCGAAATAAACCCAGCATGAAGTGTTTCACCAGTCTGTCACTGAATAGAGGAGACGACTGCCTCTTCCTTGTGAACCTCGAGATGGCTGCCAGGTGTACCTTTATCGATGAGGGGGACAATCCCTTTTTTGCTAAGAGGAGCAGGTAAGGTAGAACTTGTTCCGGCGTCACCAACAATGGTTGTAGGTCCCGCTGTTTACTACACCATTCACAGAATCTTCCCCACTTATAGGAGTAGGATTTGTTAGTGGAAGGGGCTCTAGCCGCCTGCAGAATTTCTTGGCACTCCTCTGAAATGTCTAAGGCCCCGAATTCCGAGAAGTCAGGAGCCAGGACGTAAGATTGAGACTGTCCGGGTCGTGATGCCACACCGTGCCTCTGTCCCGGGATAGAAGGTACGGGACTTTCGGAAACGCTATGGGATGTTCCAGCGATCGATGGAGGTCTGAGAACCACGGTTGCCTCGGCCAGTATGGTGTCACTAGAATCACCCGGCAATTGTATCTGCGTATCCACTGTATTGTTTTCCGTATGAGGGGAAACGGGGGGGAAAAGCATAGATGAACATGTCCGTCCATGGGAAGGAGAACGCCTCCCCCACCGAACCCTCTTGGGGCCACCTGCTTGCAAATTTCTCGCATTTCTTGTTTTCTTTGGTCGCGAAGGCGTCCAGAGGGGGGTGGCCCCATTTCTCGAACACTTTCTTCAAGTGAACCGTGTCCATTTCCCACTCGCGTATCTGGGCCATGTTTCTGCTGAGGGAGTCGGCTTGGCAGTTCCTCACTCCTGGAAGGTGATGAGCCACGAGGGAGATATCGTGCTTCGATGCCCAATGCCATGTTTTCTGGGCTTCTATGGAGAGAGTCCTTGATCGTGTCCCTCCTTGTTTCCTCAGATAAAACATGGCTGTTGTATTGTAGGTCAGTATCCGCACCCGCGACCTCTTGATGTGTGGTAGGAATGCCTTCAAGGCCCATCGTACCGCTCTGAGTTCCAGTACGTTTATGTGTAGGAGTGACTCCGTTGGCGACCAGCGACCTTGCGTTTGGAGAGCACCCAGGTGCGCTCACCATCCGGTTAGGGACTGTCAAGACCGGTGGGGGGGTCTGTACTTCCGCTCTCTATATGGTAGAGGAGAGGCACAGAAGACCCCAGCCAAGATTCTCGATTACGGTAGCGATGGACGAGCAATCAAGGCCTAGCTTCTCAGGAGGTGATGCAGGCTGGTTCTTAAGTACAGTGTATCCCCAAGCCCCCACAAAGGAATGTCCACACACTGTATTACTGAAAACACAGTCTTTATATAATTAATATTCAAGGGTTATGTACACTTATCACAATAACGCACTTTGTGCTCAGGAAAATCAGCAATGGTAAATATCTACAATTCTAAAGTGGTACCACTAATATTAGACCTCATTAAAGTGCATTCACAATACTGTTAAAATGGCACACAGATCAATAAGAAGGAAACCAGCAATAGAGAGAGGAGAGATAACAGAGGGTTGAAACAATAGGCAGAATACTGGCCCCTACCACTGGACACAGTTCTGTGTGGAGATCCCCCCACCTGGGCAACCTGTAAAATAAAGAGATATAACACCAGCCCAGTCCGTATATTGTTCAATAGTCTATTTCTCTCCTATAATGTTTTTACCCCCCCAATGTACCTGGTGGAGTCGAGTTCTTCGAAGAGGCGTCGACAGATCCTTCTTGAATGACCCCCTTTTAAGCAGGAGTCACGGATCGTCGAGAGGCGTAGAGAAACGTCGAAGACCTCGGGGTTCGGCGACGGGGAATCGACGGCCCTTCTTGAATGCCTTCCCTTTCAAGCGGGAGGCACGGGGCGTCGAACGTCCGTCGACAAACGAGGTAGAACGATGTCGAAGAGGCGGCAGCTTCGTCCGAGCGGTGCTCGTCGGCGTCGGGGCGTCGGCGTCCTGCAAGGCGGAGGTGTGCGGGGCACCTCGATGACAATAGTTCTGGACCGCAAAGATTGTAGAGACGGGAGCCCAGCAAGGGCGTCGAGTCGCTCGAGTCTTTGGGATCGTGAGGTGGCGGGAAACCCACCGGCGGATTCTCCTCGGCGCGTTGGTCGTCCTCGACTTTCTCCGGCAGGGCAAAAGCGGTCGACGGTGCGGACGAGGGAGTCCTTCGAGTCAAATGTTCTTAGGCAAGGAGCGGACGGCTCCGGTCGTCGGCGGCACGGCGTCAAGTGGTTCCCACGGCTGGGCAACACAACTTCGACGGGCCTCCAGCGGTTACACAGACCTGCGAACCCTGGTCGACGGCAATGGACTTCGACAGCGTCGAGGTCCGGGTGCTTCACTTCGATCTCCTCGGCGGTCCCGTCTCGGGTCGGCAGCCTTTCGAGGGTCTGACTTCCAGGGCGCTTCGGCGAAGATTCAGCGGTGCTCGATGGTCCCTCGGAGCACGGGAAGAGGGCGCCTTACCAGGTCCTCTCTCGGGTCAGTCCTCGACGATTTCGACAACTTTCAGTTCCGTCGAAGCAAATGCCACAGCAAGTCTTCTTCTTCCAGCTGGACGTCGAGGATCAGCAAATCCAGTTACTCTTGAGTGGAGACTCAGCTTCTGAATGCTTCTGAACAATTTCCAGTGGTGAGAGGTCCCCAGATATACTATTCTGTCTCTCATCCACACTGCTGGCACACACACAGCAGCCAATCACACAGAAGGGCATTCATGCAGTCAGTCAGCCAATCAGGCACACAGTGCATTCAGGCCACACTCCTCCCTTTCAGACACTCACAACAAGGAGTGTGGATTGGGACAAGTACCCAGCCATTCAACACTACACACTGCATTCAGGCCAGTTTCGGGCAGGGCTGTCTCAGTCTTTGTCTCTCATGCCAGAAACCAGACAACCACAACAAGGAGTGTATATTGGTCACACACTCCATTCACCCAGGTCCCACCCACAGGAGGTACCCATAACATACAGTCACTGGGAAGGCTCCAGTCAGTCTAGCTGGGCCTTTACAACAACACCATATATGGAATTTCCACCCAACAGCCAGTCAGGGGGAAGGGACAGAGTCAGGGCTTCCCAGGACTTTGGGAAAAACAAGATAACAGGCAATAGAAAGCAAGAGGCCACAGGGGCCATCTTGTTTCCTATCAGGAATCAACTGATTCCAATGGCAGGGCCTGGGTATCCCAAAATGGAGGACACCCAGAGCACCTGTCAAATTCAGCATGGAGCTGCCACCAGCCCATACCCTGCTCTGTGGGCCACCCACAGGTGCCCAAAAACATACACTAGGGGCACAGGGTTGTACCCCTACCCATGGGTGCCATAAGGGTATCCCATGGGTCTGTTCACCAAACCAAAAGAGAGCTGCACTGCCAGGAGTCCCTCATGGACTCCTGGGCAGAAAACATGACAGAACACACGGTAAAAACAGAAAAAGGACAAGGATTCAGAGGCCCTGTCCCTCAGATGCATTTCCGGCATCACAGTCGCCCCCCCCAGACTGAGGTGGAGGGTGCCTAATCTCCCACGGGATAGACACCCTCATCCAGACGGTCAACATACCTTCTGGAAAGGCCATCTGCATTATCGTGACTCTTCCCTGGTCTGTGCTCTATGGTGAAGTCTAGCCCTTGTAGGCTAATCGACCACCTGAGCAATTTCGGATTCTCACCCTTCATCTGCATAAGCCACTTCAGGGGCTTATGATCTGTTTGGACCTTGAAGGTGGACCCCGTAAGGTAGGGCCTAAAACGCCTAAGGCTCCAAACTATACTAAAACATTCCTTTTCAACAGTAGCCCACCTAAGTTCTCTACCCTTGAGTTGTCTACTGATGAATATGATAGGATGTTCTCTCCCTTTGTCATCTAACTGGGACAAGACAGCTCCAATTCCGGTGTCGCAGGCATCCGTCTGGACGATAAAGGGTCGGCTGTAGTCAGGCGCACTCAACACAGGTGCCCTACACAGACTTTCTTTCAAGCCATCAAAGGCCCTCTGACAGTCTTCAGTCCAATTAACCTTCCTAGGCTGTTTGGGTGAAGTTAGAGCTGTCAGGGGTGCAGCTATGGTTCCATAGTCTGCCATGAAATTGCGATAGTACCCAGTGAGGCCCAAAAAGGCTCTCACCTGGGTTTGAGTAGTGGGAGTCTCCCAGTTCTGTACGTCCTGTACTTTACTGGAGAGAGGTTGGATTTGACCCCCTCCTACCTCATGACCAAGATAGGTAACTTTCCCCTGAGCTATCTGGCACTTGGTGGCCTTGATAGTGAGGTTAGCCCTTTTCAAGGCCTGCAACACCTTATCCAGATGTGTCAAATGCTCTTCCCAGGTGGAACTGTAGACGGCAATGTCGTCTAAGTAAGCCACACAAAAGGCTTCCAGCCCACTGAGCGCATGGTTGACCAATCTCTGGAAGGTGGCAGGGGCATTCTTCAACCCAAAGGGCATGACCCTAAACTGGTAGAGTCCCTCAGGTGTGGAGAATGCCGTCTTTTCCTTGGCATGGTCCGTCAGAGCTATTTGCCAATAGCCTGAGGTAAGGTCAAAGGTGCTCACAAATTTGGCAGCACCTATAGTGTCCACGAGCTCATCAGCCCTGGGCAATGGGTGCGCGTCAGTTTTGGTGACGGCATTGACTCCTCGGTAGTCCACACAGAACCTCCAATCCTTGGTACCCGCCGGGGAACTTGCCTTGGGGACAAGGACCACTGGACTGGACCAGGGACTGGTGGAGGGTTCAATAACACCCAGATCCAACATCTTGGCGACCTCAGCCTGGATGTGGTTTTTGACGGTATCTGACATACGATAGCTCCTGCTTTTGACAGGCACACTGTCACCAGTGTCAATTTCGTGCTTACACCACGGTGTAAGGCCCGGTGTCAGTGAAAACAGAGGGGCATACTGCTGGAGCAAAGCCCGGCAGGCCCTCTGCTGCTCTGTTGTCAAATCGGGAGAGAGTTGTACTCCCTCCACTGAGCCATCCTGAGGGTTGCTATGCAGCAAATCAGGAAGGGGCTCACTCTCATCCTCTTCTTGCCCTGAAGCTAGCAAGAGACATGAGACCTCTGCTCGCCTGTGGAAAGGCTTGAGCCTGTTGACATGGAATACCTGGGGGGCTACCCCAGAGGCTCCCATGTCCACCAGATAATTGACTTCGCCCATCTTGGAGATGATCCTGAAGGGTCCAGTCCACTTGTCTGCCAAAGCTCTAGGCTTGGTAGGCTCCATCACAAGGATTTCCTGTCCCGGAGTCCAATCCACTTGCGAAGCTTTCAGGTCATGCCAGTACTTATTCAATTCCTGGCTGGCCTTGAGATTTGCTGTTGCCTGACCCATCATTTGTGTCATCCTCCGCCTGAGGCCTAACACATAGTCCCCCACTTGCTTGGCGGGACCTGGAGGGGTGGCTTCCAAGCCTTCTCGGATCAAGGCGAGGGGCCCCCTCACGGGATGTCCAAAGAGTAACTCAAAGGGGCTGAAACCAACACCCTCTTGAGGTACCTCTCTGTAAGCAAACAGCAGGCATGGCAGGAGGAGATCCCATTTCCTCCTTAGGGGCTCTTCCAAAGCACCTAGCATGCCCTTGAGAGTTTTGTTAAATCTCTCAACCAGACCATTGGTCTGGGGGTGGTAAGAGGTGGAGAACTTGTAGGTTACCCCGCACTCTTTCCACATGGTTTTCATGTAACTAGACATGAAGTTGGATCCTCGGTCAGAGACAACCTCCTTGGGGAATCCAACACGGGTGAAAATGCCCAGGAGAGCCCTGGCAACCACCTTGGCAGTAACAGTCCGAAGGGGTATTGCCTCAGGGTACCTGGTGGCATGATCTACCAAGACCAGGATGAACCGATGTCCACCTGAAGTGGGAGGGTCAAGGGGACCGACGATGTCGATGCCCACCCTCTCAAATGGTGTGCCAACCACTGGTAATGGCTGCAGTGGGGCAATGACCCTGCCTCCAGTCTTGCCAGACAACTGACAAGTTGGGCAGGTCCTGCAGTGGGACTCCACCTCTACTCCCATCCGTGGCCAGTAGAAATGGGCAGAGAGCCTCTGCTTAGTCTTCTTGGTCCCAAGATGACCAGCCAAGGGCACCTCATGCGCCAACTGCAGTAGGAAGGGCCTGTAAACCTGGGGTACCACCAACCTCTTGCGGGCACCAGGTTCGGGCTTAGTGGGCTCACTAACAAGGAGCTCACCCTCCCAATAAATCTTGAATGTCCTAGGCACTTCACCTTGTGCCTGGGACAGGGCCTGTTTCCTCAGGCCCTCGAGAGAGTGGCACTCTCTCTGTCCCTTACAGAAGTCTGCCCGGGAGGGTCCCCCTTCAGCTAACAAGCATTGAAGGTCGGGATGATCCTCCGGGTTGAGAACCTCTCCCACAGGAGAGTCTTCTGTATCTTCTCCCACAGGAGTTGAGTTTGGGTTTTCCACTGGACCCAGCCCGTCCGGAGCATGGATCCCAATGGGTGCTGTCGGAACAGCAGGAAGAGATGGTGTTCCCCCCACAGAGGTGGCCTTCTTGGTCTTCCTTCTTCTTGCCTTAGGCCTCGCCTTTGGCTCGGATACCTGACTCACAGCCAGACCCGGTGTCACCTGTGACCTAGTGACTGCAGCAGCAGTCATGGGAAGACCATCCGAGATCAACCCCAACTCTACTAGATCATTTCCTAACAGAATGTTAGCAGGGACATTGTCCTGAACCAGGACAGGAAGCTTTGCTGTCTTGTCTCCAATCATGAGTGTGACTAGGGCTACAGGCGATAATTTGGGAGGCCCACCAGCTAACCTGGTGGTTCTCAGAGGAGCACCTACATAGTCCTCTGGCTTGAGCAGGGTCCTGTCCACCACTGTCATGCTTGCCCCAGTGTCTCTCAAACCAGTAGAAGGCTGGCCATTCAAGAGGACACTTCTCAAAAACCTACGGGTGTTCTGTGGGATAGTCGCCAGTACTTCTGCGTACTGGTCCCAGGCCCCAAGGGACACTAAGGAAATCTCTACCGGAGCACCAAATGTGATTCCTGTAGAGGAGGGGAGGACAGTGGCCTCCACCTCAGACACGGGGTAAGGGTAGGTCAGGCTGACAGCCTGTACTCCAAGTGCCTTACCTTTACACTTGGGGTCACCCCTTTTGTGATCCAGAGCCCCACAATCCCAACAAGTGCCAGGAGTGCGGGGTACGGTACTGGAACCACTGGGAACCTGCTTTGCAGCAGGTGGACCACTACTCTTATTCCCACCCACAGAGGACTTATCCCCACTAGATTTTTGGGTCTTAGGAGAGGAAGGTTTTGGTTTACCCGACTGTGACTGCTTTTGGGACTCCTCAGCTTTCTGAGAGGCCCCCTTTTCTTTGTCCTTGTCCTTCCCACTGGGGTCCTTAGGGGACACCCGGTGGGAGACCCACTTGTCAGCCAACCTAGCCAGCTTAAAGGGGTCCAAAATGTTCTGGTCAGCCACATACTGACGCAGCTCTGGTGAACAGGCTTCAGAAAAATGCTCAAAAAACAAGAGGTGGGACAACTCAACAAAAGTTTTCACCTTGTATCCATCAATCCACCCCATCATGTTCATGTGCGCAGTACTCACCCAGTCAACCCAAGACACATTCTCTCTTTTCTTAAATTCCCTGAACCTTTTAAGGTATTGGGCAGGTGTCTTGCCAAACTTGGCAATCAAAGCAGACTTCATACACTCATACTGACCCCTTTCTTCCACACTCAGCTTCAGAATACAGTCATATCCAGTTTGAGGCACTCTGCTTAACAAACACTTAGCCCAATCTCTTTTATCTACATCATGAATTGCACAAGCCATTTCAAACGCTTCAATCCATTGGAGGATATCTGAACCCTCCACAAACACACCAACCAAATCTTTCATAAACTTGGTGGCTGGGGACCTGCCACTCTCAATTGGTCTAGCTGAAGTCTCCACTCTAGCTCTCTCTAGCTGGATTCTCTGACATTCAGTGTCCTTGTCTTTGAGCGCAAGATCCCTATTCTTGAGTTCCACTTGCTGTGCCAGCTCCTCTTTCTTAAGCTCAGCTTCTATTTCCAACTTGCGATATTCAAAGGCCAATTTCATCCTTAATAACTCAAGTTCCATGGAATTGCTGGGGTTTGGAACAGAGGCAGCAGGAATGGTGGCATTCCCAGAAACAGATTCAGTGACAACCCCAGGGGCAGAGTCCTCACTGGTTGCATCCCCCCCTTCATCAAGGGTTTCACCATCAGTCTGGTAGTCCACCAGGGCAGCTATCAGCTCAGCCCTAGACTTATCCACAAAGTCCAACTCCCTGGCTTCACAAGCACTCTGGAGAGCCTCTAAGCTCATCCGAGTCAATTTACCATTTGCAATGGGCTCCATTGCCTGTAATGCAGTTATTTGGTACACACCCAAACCTTAATCTAATAAAGTGCGGATATTTTGTAAGTGGCACGGTTATACACTGAGTCTTAAAACCATAAGCATCCCACCGCTGCCACCAGCTTGTCAAGACCGGTGGGGGGGTCTGTACTTCCGCTCTCTATATGGTAGAGGAGAGGCACAGAAGACCCCAGCCAAGATTCTCGATTACGGTAGCGATGGACGAGCAATCAAGGCCTAGCTTCTCAGGAGGTGATGCAGGCTGGTTCTTAAGTACAGTGTATCCCCAAGCCCCCACAAAGGAATGTCCACACACTGTATTACTGAAAACACAGTCTTTATATAATTAATATTCAAGGGTTATGTACACTTATCACAATAACGCACTTTGTGCTCAGGAAAATCAGCAATGGTAAATATCTACAATTCTAAAGTGGTACCACTAATATTAGACCTCATTAAAGTGCATTCACAATACTGTTAAAATGGCACACAGATCAATAAGAAGGAAACCAGCAATAGAGAGAGGAGAGATAACAGAGGGTTGAAACAATAGGCAGAATACTGGCCCCTACCACTGGACACAGTTCTGTGTGGAGATCCCCCCACCTGGGCAACCTGTAAAATAAAGAGATATAACACCAGCCCAGTCCGTATATTGTTCAATAGTCTATTTCTCTCCTATAATGTTTTTACCCCCCCAATGTACCTGGTGGAGTCGAGTTCTTCGAAGAGGCGTCGACAGATCCTTCTTGAATGACCCCCTTTTAAGCAGGAGTCACGGATCGTCGAGAGGCGTAGAGAAACGTCGAAGACCTCGGGGTTCGGCGACGGGGAATCGACGGCCCTTCTTGAATGCCTTCCCTTTCAAGCGGGAGGCACGGGGCGTCGAACGTCCGTCGACAAACGAGGTAGAACGATGTCGAAGAGGCGGCAGCTTCGTCCGAGCGGTGCTCGTCGGCGTCGGGGCGTCGGCGTCCTGCAAGGCGGAGGTGTGCGGGGCACCTCGATGACAATAGTTCTGGACCGCAAAGATTGTAGAGACGGGAGCCCAGCAAGGGCGTCGAGTCGCTCGAGTCTTTGGGATCGTGAGGTGGCGGGAAACCCACCGGCGGATTCTCCTCGGCGCGTTGGTCGTCCTCGACTTTCTCCGGCAGGGCAAAAGCGGTCGACGGTGCGGACGAGGGAGTCCTTCGAGTCAAATGTTCTTAGGCAAGGAGCGGACGGCTCCGGTCGTCGGCGGCACGGCGTCAAGTGGTTCCCACGGCTGGGCAACACAACTTCGACGGGCCTCCAGCGGTTACACAGACCTGCGAACCCTGGTCGACGGCAATGGACTTCGACAGCGTCGAGGTCCGGGTGCTTCACTTCGATCTCCTCGGCGGTCCCGTCTCGGGTCGGCAGCCTTTCGAGGGTCTGACTTCCAGGGCGCTTCGGCGAAGATTCAGCGGTGCTCGATGGTCCCTCGGAGCACGGGAAGAGGGCGCCTTACCAGGTCCTCTCTCGGGTCAGTCCTCGACGATTTCGACAACTTTCAGTTCCGTCGAAGCAAATGCCACAGCAAGTCTTCTTCTTCCAGCTGGACGTCGAGGATCAGCAAATCCAGTTACTCTTGAGTGGAGACTCAGCTTCTGAATGCTTCTGAACAATTTCCAGTGGTGAGAGGTCCCCAGATATACTATTCTGTCTCTCATCCACACTGCTGGCACACACACAGCAGCCAATCACACAGAAGGGCATTCATGCAGTCAGTCAGCCAATCAGGCACACAGTGCATTCAGGCCACACTCCTCCCTTTCAGACACTCACAACAAGGAGTGTGGATTGGGACAAGTACCCAGCCATTCAACACTACACACTGCATTCAGGCCAGTTTCGGGCAGGGCTGTCTCAGTCTTTGTCTCTCATGCCAGAAACCAGACAACCACAACAAGGAGTGTATATTGGTCACACACTCCATTCACCCAGGTCCCACCCACAGGAGGTACCCATAACATACAGTCACTGGGAAGGCTCCAGTCAGTCTAGCTGGGCCTTTACAACAACACCATATATGGAATTTCCACCCAACAGCCAGTCAGGGGGAAGGGACAGAGTCAGGGCTTCCCAGGACTTTGGGAAAAACAAGATAACAGGCAATAGAAAGCAAGAGGCCACAGGGGCCATCTTGTTTCCTATCAGGAATCAACTGATTCCAATGGCAGGGCCTGGGTATCCCAAAATGGAGGACACCCAGAGCACCTGTCAAATTCAGCATGGAGCTGCCACCAGCCCATACCCTGCTCTGTGGGCCACCCACAGGTGCCCAAAAACATACACTAGGGGCACAGGGTTGTACCCCTACCCATGGGTGCCATAAGGGTATCCCATGGGTCTGTTCACCAAACCAAAAGAGAGCTGCACTGCCAGGAGTCCCTCATGGACTCCTGGGCAGAAAACATGACAGAACACACGGTAAAAACAGAAAAAGGACAAGGATTCAGAGGCCCTGTCCCTCAGATGCATTTCCGGCATCACAGGGACGCATCCGTAACTATGGTGCTCTGGAACTCCGGCTCCTGTAGGGGCACACCTTTCTTCAGATTGTGGGAGCTCTGCCACCACTGAAGGGTCCGAAGTAGCTTGTCGTCAACGGTTATTCTGTCCGACCACGATCCCGGAGCCTGTGTCCATCGGTCTGCGAGGAATTCTTGGACTGGCCTCATGAAAAGTCGACAGTTTCTCACCAGATGGATGCAGGATGCCATGGCCCCTAGGACCGAAACATACTTTCTCACTGAGATCCTGGTGTTTCGCCGTAGCCGGGCCGCCTGTTGAATGAGTCTCGAGGTCCTGTCGAGAGAAGGTTTCACCAGCCCTAGCTGAGTCTCGAACTGTGCCCCCAAGAATACCAGCGTTCTCGATGGCCGCAGAGAGGATTTCTCGAAGTTTATGGCGAATCCTAGCCGTTGTAGGAGCTGCATGGTGGCTTGCAGACTTGTGTTGGTCGACGCTGGGGAGGATCCCCTTACCAGCCAGTCGTCGAGGTATGGGTATACATGGTGGCTTTGCTTCCTTAGCCAGGCCGCCACTGGAGCCAGGCATTTTGTGAACGTTCTGGGGGAGGTTTTGAGCCCGAAAGGAAGAACCGTGAATTGGTAGTGGGTTCACCCTACTACAAAAACGTAGAAATTTTCTGTGTTTCCGACACATTGGAATATGGAAATACGCATCCTGTAAATCCAGGGACGCCAGGAAATCTCCCTTTTGATCTGCGCGGATTACTTCCTGCAGAGTGAGCATCTTGAATTTCAGGCTCTTTAAGTACTTGATGAGCTCGCGTAAGTCCAGAATGGGACGCCATTTGCCGTTCGGCTTTTTTACGACAAAGTATCTTGAGTAGACTCCTTGGCCTCTCTGTGATGTTGGAACTAATTCTATCACCCCCTTCGCTAACATGTGTAACCTCTTGTTGCAGTGCCTTCATATGGGACTGCGCGGTGAACGCAGTTGGAATTTGCGGAGGGTTGTGTTTGAATTGAAGAGAGTGTCCGTGTCTTATAGTGTCTAACACCCATTGGTCCGTCGTTATCCTTTCCCCTTCGTCGACATACGCTGAAACTCTTCCCCCCAGAACGGGTTGTGGAACGTCACTGCTGATCTTTAGTTGGCTTGTCTCTCGTCGACGATGGGTATGATGGTTGTTTTCTGGAAGACTGGAAGTTTGGTCGACGGTTAGCCGATTGTGAGGCACGTCGGTATCCCTGGGAGGGGTAAGCCGATCTGGCGAAGGATCTGTCTCCCGAAGAGAATCTTGAATTACCTGAAGCCCCTCTAAAGGGGCGAAAGGACTTGTAGCTTCTGCCACTCTGGAGGGCACCAAAAGAACGTGCCGTGTCCAAATCTTTTCTCATCCCTTTTAGGGCCTCGTCCACCTTCTCACCGAAAAGAAGGTCTCCCTCAAAGGGCATATCTAAGACCTTGTATTGTACTTCTGTCTGAAGTAGGTACACTTCAGCAATGAATGTCGACGTAATACGACCCCATTATTGACTTGCTTGAAGCCAGACTCAGCAAGATCCACCGCAATGTTTATTGCGTGATTTGAGGCTTCCTCGCCCTCTCGGACCAGTAGCATCGCCGCCTTCCTCTGTTCCGGAAGATGGTCAAGCAGCGGAGCCAGCCTGTGCCACATCTCCCTATCGTATCTGGCTACAATTGCCAGAGAGTTTGCTGCCTTTACTGTGGTCGCTCCCACGGAGAGCACCTTCTTGCCAAAGGCATCTTGGCGTCTCGCTTCATTCTCGGGTGGAGTCGTGCACTTTTGCTGCGCCTTTGCCTTCCTCGCTGCCGACACCACCGAGTCTGGTGTTGGTTGAGAGGATAGATACTTGGGGGTAGACTCTGGAACCTTAAAACTTTTTTTCTAGGCGTCCTATCACTGCTGGTTCTGAGAATGGGTGTCTCATTGTCTGCAACCCCTCCTTCCATACATGGTCAAGTATCGGTATCGAGAACACCGACCTCCTTCTCTTGCCATTGTGGTCGAACAAAAAAAACAGTCCTTTTTCTGTTCTTCCTGGGACAGACCAAATTCTTTGCATGCCTTCTCCATCATCGAATGGAATGACGCAATGTCGTCCGGAGGGGACGGGTGAGTTGGGCTTCTGGGGTTTTCTAGCTCCGCCTCTGACTCCCAGGTAGGATCCCTGGAGGGGGATAAAGAGACCTCTGACATGGCTCCCCTGTCCGACTCCGAATCTGGCAGCTCACCTTCCTCCTGCGCCAGTGTTGGGATTGGCGTGCGTGGGTGCGACGGTTGACTGGACGGGCCCGGCTCGTCGACGGGTGACTGGCAGGCTGGCCTGGGGAAGTCGCTGGTCCAACGACCGTAGCAAGGACTGAAGCGAGGACAGAATATCCATCGACAAAACCGATTGAGGATTGAGGGGGGCAGATACCAGTGTAACGGATGCCTTCGTCGACGACTTGGCAGCCGCTCGTAGCCCTAGGTCTGCTGGGCCAGCCACTCTCTCGTCCTCCGAGGACAGCAACATAGCTTGCTCTTGTAGCAAAGCCTCTGGGGGAATAGGGTCGAAGACCTCAGGCCTCCAGGCCTCCTGCAGGACCCCCATCGACGAGGCTGTCAACGGGACGGAGGATGCCCCTTGAGCTAGTGGCGGGAAGGCGGCCGGTGACTGGATCGCCGACGACGGCTTCGCAGGTGGTTTTGGCGGTCCCGCCTTCTCCACACTGTGCCCGCTTTTACTAGACTTTCCACTCGCGGTCGATCTGTGGTGATTGCCAGAGGAGGATTTCCTTTCCTTCTCATGCTTTTTTGATGAGGATGATTTCTTTGACAAGGAGTCTGTAGTGGAGTGAGTTCCAGACTCTTTTTCCGACGGTCTAGATTTCTTCGCCGGTGGTTCCGACGAGGGCACGCGGCGTGATGTTTTCGCCGACTGTGTGGAGCCTACCTCCGAGGGGGGTACGCCCCCCCACCCTCATTCAGCCATGCCACCAGGCGTCGGTTCCGGTCTTTGAGGGTTTTTTGAGAAAACCCCTTGCATATGTCGCAGGCATCCGCCGAATGGTGAGGGTGGAGGCAATATATACAATCCATATGTCCGGCCCCCTCGTAAACCTTTTTCAAGCCGCACGTCGCGCATGGACGGAACAGCGCTTTTCCTGATACAGAGGACATATCGTACTCGAAATCCAATAAGGCAACCTAGTACAATAGTAAGACAACGTGAGGAGATCCCACTACTTTGGAGACGGTTGAAATCTGAAGGGGAACCGCGGGGGCGGGCCTCTTATACCAGGACGGCCTGCTGAGCATTCGTAGGCGGGTCCTGAAAGGACGAGGATAGGACACAAAAGTGTCGGAAGTTTTCCTATAGGAAAAGGCTATATATTTGTACCGAGGGGTCCCAGTCTGACGACGGGGAATATTCTAAGTATGTGAATCCATGAAAGATCCAATGCTGGAGAACATGCGTCTTTTTACAAAACTCAGAGCTGGTGACAAGGTTTATTGTTTATTCTTTCTATGTGTAAATCTTTCAGCTATCTACATTGAATTATCTATGCTTAAATATGCGGCCTAAGTAAATAAAGGTCTCAACTGTTTTTCCAGAATTTGGATTTGTACTTTCCTCTTTGAAGCATACTTATGAAGATGTATTAAACATAACTTGGAGATGTGTTAGAATTGTTACTAAGGTAAACCACTGTAGTATAAAAGTTTGAGGTCAGGACTACCCCCCTGTACTAAAAGATGTGAAACAGACAGGACCATGTTGATAGCAGCCTCTCTGGGGTCCAGCTGCCTAGACAAACACCAGTGACAGAACCATAGCCATTTACTTCTATACTGAGATCTTGAGGGCTTCCTGGCCGCTTTAATGATGCACGTTATCCGCAGACAAATTGAAGCGCTCTATAGATGTGAACTCTGGCAACAAGCCACCAAGCTTAACGATTGTGGGGAGGGGTGCCACAGCTGTTGGGTGCTCTGGTGAAGCAGGTCAGGGACCAGCGGAAGCTTGAGCGGCGGGCACACTGATGATGAAGCTCTGAAAACCAAAAACCTGGTCGGCCACCAAGGGGCTTTGAACAGCAGGGAGCAATTCAATGTTTTCCTTACCTTGCAAAGCGCCCGATGATCAGAGGAAGAGGCGGAAAAGTTTAGGCCTTCATGTTGTGCCATGGAATTTCAAGAGCATCCCCAGTGAGGATGCTCCGAGCCCGTTCCTGGAGGCATACCGGGGAAGCTTCCCATTTGTAGATTTCGCAAAGATGTCCATTTCTGGAGCGCCCCAACAACAAAAAATGGAGAAGATCTGTTAAGATTCCCACTCATAGCTGACAACTACTCGTCGACTGAAGGCATCTGCAGCTACCAGCCAGATAACATGCTGAATGGCCAATCCCCAGATCTGAATGGCAATATCTACGAGGCGACCTGGTACCCCCCCTGATTGTTGATATAGAACATGGACACTGCACTGTCCGTGTCGACACAGATCACCTTGTTGACAATGCCTGGTTTGAACACTTTCAGCGCCAGGAACTCCAGATAATTTATATGAAGCTGCCCGTCCTGTGGCGACCAAAGATCTGAAACCTGATCCAGCGTCGCACCCCAAACCAGAAGGGAGGAAACGGTTGTGACAGTAAATAGTGGGCAAGGGTCCTGGAATGGAGCACCCACCGACAGATTGCTGAAAGACGACCACCACAAGATGTCTGCCCTCATGAAAGGTGGAACCAGTATCACTTTGGAATCTGGATCCACTGCTATCTGCGTCCGCCTCATCCTAAGAGGAAGAGCCAGCACTCACAAAGCCATGAGGCCAAGTAGTATCTGAAACCACCAGGCCTACATGCTCTGACTGCATAAACACCTTATATGTGGTGAACAGATCCGCCATTCTGTCCCCAGTCAGGTACACACTGCAATTGAGTGTTCCAACGAAAACCCAGGTCAAGTCCTGGGCGACTGTCATGGAGGAATTCCGCCAGTACACCGACAACCCAAGGTGGAACAGGAGCTGGAGGAAAGACTGAAGGTTGCTAGAGGGGCTTTCAGTGGACAAAGACTGCGCAGCAGCCAATCGTCCAAATATGGATACACATGGATACCATGTAGCCGAAGATAAACTGCGATGACCGACATCTTCGTAAAGACACGCGGTGCCGAGCTGAGACCAAACGGGAGCACACGAAACTGGAAATTCTCCTCCCCATGGAAAACCGTAGGTATTTCCGATGCGTGTGCCAAAAGGTGGATAGGCATACAAGCATCCTGAAGGTCCACCACGCTGAGCCAATCGCCCTTCTGTAGAGAGGACTAACTGACCGGGGGTGATCTTGAATCTCTCGGGGAAGAAAAAGGTTGAACTGGGAAAAGTCTAGGATGGTGCGCAGGCCAGCCTGGTTGGGTTTGGGCCCCATGAACAGACGGGAGTAGAAAACCTCCCCTCGCTCCCCTAGGGGAACGGGTTCCACCGCCTTGAGATTCAGAAGCTTCTGGACTTCGGCTCTGAGGGAGGGCATTCCCAACTGCTGGAAGGAAGGATTGATGGGTGGCCTTCCCATGATTCACAGGGCCAAAGTTCACGAAATGTTGGGCGTCTATTGGAAACTGCAGTCCACATAGAATTTCAGTGCTCTAGCCACATCTAGCTAGTGCAAAGGGCTCGTTTAGATGAGTCAGACAGCCCCTTGGGCATGAAAGAGGGGTGCATCTGTAGCACTACCCTCGTCTTGTTGAAAGTCAAGAAAGGTGGTTTACCTGAAAGGGCCTGGATCTCTCCCAATCGTCGTGTGGAGGCGATGGCCACAGAAAAGCTGTTTTCCACAACAAAAATTACAGCAGAGCCAAAAGCATAGGCTCAAATGGACTCAGCAGCCTAGTCAGCACCACATTGAGTTCCCACACCAGGGCTGGATCCCTCACCGGCAGGAACGAACGGAAAAGTCCTTTGATGCACTCCTTAAAAAGGCGGTGTGACCATAACGACGACCATTCTGGAGAACTGGTGTAGAGGAGATAGCTGCCAGATGAACTTTGGGGGCATGTGCCAGGCCAGTCTTGCCCAATGACAGCAGATACGGCAGCACCTGCAGAGCCGTGACTCGTAGAGTGTCGATCTGTTTATGGCACCATATGAAGAACCTCTTCCATTTGTGTCCATAGCATTTAAGAGTAGACTAGGCCTTGGCAAGTACCTCCTTGCAGTCCGTTGGGAGATCGCAGCCCCTTTACTCTATGCTGCAGGAGCCAGGCCTTCAGGTTCAGCGATCCTGGGTTGTGGTGCAGAATTGCGCCTCCCTCCCTGGCGAGAAGAACTGCGACCACTGGAAGCTTGACTGGAGGGAACGCTGACATGCTGAGAAGATCCGGGTGCCATATCTGCCTCAGACACGCCGGTGCGACAAGTATCATCCTGCACCGGTACTGTTTGAGTTGATTGATGAGTCGAAGCAGCAACGGCAGCGGAGGGAACTCATACAGAAATAGGCTGTCCCAGGGGAATCTGCATGCGTCGCCCATGCTCCCCGGCTGGGTAAATCTGCAGAACAGGTGATCCACTTGGTCCTGCCGAAGTACCCACTTCTGGCAGGAGCGCAGCTCCCTGCTGAGAGTCGGCGACTGTTCTTCACTTCTGCCAGATAAAACTGGTCCTCCGCCTCTTTGAAGAGCGCCCGGCATCTGGTGCCCCCCTGCTTCCTAATGTAGACCATTGTGGTGGTGTTGTCTGTTAAGACCTGCACGCACCACCTTGCCCTTGAGGGACGGAAGGACTCGAGGGCCCAAAACCCTGCTCGCAGCGCCAACACGATGTACAACATCAACTCCTCCATTAGCCAAAGGCCTCTTGCATTAAGACTTTCGGTGTGCGCTCCCCATCCTTCCATCTCCTGATGCTGCGCGGTCTGGAAATCTGCACCTGCGGACAGATGTGGCACACTCCCCACCACTGTATTGCTCGACGGAAACTCTGGCAGCACTGTCCTCGAGGCTTCCCAACACTTATCCAACGGGCGTCGAGGAACTCCGAGTGGACGCATCCATAGCCTGTGACAGCCAAATGAGGTATATGCAAGACGAAATTATACCAAGCAGGGACTTGATGGACCTCACCCATGCGATCTTCAGGGCCCAAAGCCGTAGTACCTTGCCCAAGATGGCCACTACCCTCTCCTCCTGAAACACCAGGCACAATATAGTGTTGAGTCGGGATCCCAGAAACCGCGCGTCCTGCGAAGGAATCAAGCAGGACTTTGCATAGTTCACAGAGAATCTCAGCTCCGTCAGCAGGTGCACGGTGGATCCCGTGTGGTCGACGGCGATCTCCTTCGAGCTGGCCCGGATGAGCCAGCCGCCCAGATATGGGTAGACGTGAATCCCTGTACTCGCAGCTTTGCTGCCACTGGGGTCAGGCACTTGGTTAAGACCTTTGGCGCCGACTTCAATCCGAAGGCAAGTGCCTTCAACTGGTAGTGCTTCCCTTGTACCACGAAACAGGAACTTGGTGTCCTTTGTGAATGGGGATGTGGAAGTACGCATCCTCGAAGTCCAACGGCGACAGGAAGTCCCCCTCTTCCAGCTGTCCGAGCATGTGCTGAAGTTACCATCTGGAATTTTTGGGACTTGGTGTATTTGTTCAGTCGACAAATGTTGAGAATGGGCCTCCAGACCCCGGTCTTTACGAGGAACTAACGAGAATACACCGGAGCACCTAAGTCTATGGGAAAAGCTCTATCGTGCCTTTCCTTAGCATGGCCTACACCTCCAGCAGCAGCTGAGGGACGTGGTTTTTCCGGCCGGGCCACCGGTGGTATACAGGGACACTTCTGTTGAAATTCCAGGGTGTCCATGTTAAGCAGAATCCCGTGCAGTTCCCTTAGGGAGCGATACACAAGATTAGGACTACAGGTGAGCAAAAAATCCCCTTTGGCATGAGTCTGTACCACAAAGATTTAGTTGGTAGCTGTGGCTGAGCAGTCAGACTTATCTCAAGGGGGAGATGAGCAGTATTCAGGGTTTACACAATAGGCCCACTAGACTATGGAACAAGGAAACACTGACCAAAGCTTGTATTTAAAAAGTAGAAATATATTTCATACACTTCTTAATAAAACACATGTATCACAGTAATCAAGCAAGTAAAATTAAGTCAAAGGAAAAAACACTCCCAAGTTCAATTGTAGACCAAGTGAACCAGAGTGAAAACTGAGCAAAACGGCACAGTGACAACTACACACATGGGATCCTCCAACAATTCCTCACAAGGGAGGGAAAACACAAGTTATCCAGAATTACCAGGTTACTCATTGTAGTGACCACCTTTACTCCTATAGTCCATAGTCCCCTTTTCTCCATACTTATGGGACATCGCTCCGTCCTGTGGGACAGGACCAGAGCACTTTGTAAAAAGCATCCACATTTTTTTCAAAAATGTGTCCCTCTTTCCTGCGTGGGGCCAGGCACGTGGCGTAACCCCGCCCACCTTGGCTCCCCCCGCACATCGCCCATCAGTCCTTTTCTATCGCAGGGTCAAAGACCCATTAGCAATAACAGAGGAACCTTATCAGAGAAGAGGGCGGGTGTATGGAGGTAAGGGGACTATGGACTAGGAGTAAGGTGGTCACTACGGTGAGTAACCTGGTAATACTCCGTCCCGTTCCCTTTCCTCCATACTTATGGGAGATTCCCAAGCACTCCTTACAGGAACTATTGGTGGAAGGAAGTACCCCTTACTGAAACCGGTTCTTCAGCACAGCCTGGCCGAACTGAGCATCAGCTCTAGAGCTCATATCGAGGCAGTAATGCTTACAGAAAGCAGATGGGGAGGCCCAAGTAGCCACTTTAGCAATGGACTCCCAGGGAACATACTTCTGAAAAGCCACCGCGGCTGCCTTGCCTCACACCTGGTGTGCGGTTTCAGCTTTTGGACGGTGAAAGATTCCGTGATACAGGCGGTAATCCATCTGGAAATAGATGCCTTAGACGCCGGCCTGCCCTGAGGGTTACCGAAGGTCACAAATTTGGGAAGAACTCCAAAGCTCGGAAATCCTGTCCAGGTAGAACTTAAGTGCTCTTCGGACATCCAGGCAGTGTAGAACCCTTTCCGCCTCCGAGGCAGGGTTCGGAAAAAAGACCAGAAGGGAAATCGATTGATTCAGATGGAAATCGGTCACTACCTTTGGTAGGAAAGCTGGGTTCGTCCGAAGGACTACCTTGTCCTTGTGAAAGACCAAGAAAGGATGCTCCACCGACAATGCCTGGAGCTCACTCACTCTCCTCGCTGACGTAACGGCGACCAGAAAGGACACTTTCCAGGACACGTACTTGAGGTCAACCGTAGCCATTGGCTTAAGGGTTTATAGCACAGCGCCGTCAGGACTACATTTAGGTCCCAAGGCGGGTGCGGACTACGAACCGGAGGGTAGATGCGTGTCAAGCCAGCAAAATGTGTCTTAACCACCGTGTTAGTTAAAGAATAAGAACACCGGTCTGTAGAAGGTAAGCAGAAATCGCCAAGAGATAAGTCCTGCAAGACAGAACATGAACCCCTGACTATGCTAGGGAGGATACGAAGGACAGCACTGTGTCAATCGTTGCCACCCTCGGGTCCAATTCTTTCTCCAAACACCAACGACAGAACCTGAGCAATTTATTCTTGTATTGGGATCTGGTTGAGGGTTTCCTGGCTGCCTGGATAATGCGCATGTTATCCGCAGACAAACCCAAATGCTCTAGAGAAGTGAACTCAGGCACCATGCCGCCAAGTTGAGCGATTGTGGGGAGGGGTGCCACACCTGTTCCCCTTGGTGAAGAAGATCGGGAGTTCCTGGTAACCTGATCGGCGGACACACAGACAGGTTATTGAAGTTCTGAGAACCAAAACCTGGCCGGCCACCATGGAGCTATCAGTAGAAGAGAACAGTTGACAGAGCTCTTCAACTTCCAAATTGCTCGATGAACTAGGGGAAGAGGCGGGAAGGCGTAAGCTCTCATGTTGTGCCATAGAATCTCGAGTGCGTCCCCCAGAGAGAAGGCTCCCAGCCCCCCTCTGGAGGTGTACTGAGGAAGCTTGTTTACCGCCGTGGCAAAGAGGTCACCCTCCGGTGTGCCCCAACGCGAGTAAATCCATGATAGGATCTCCGCCTTCAACTCCCACTCGTAGCTGACCATTGTCAGTCGGCTGAGGGCATCCGCAGTGACATTCAGCTGGCCCGGGATGTGCACTGCAAGCAGCCAGACCACATGAAGCACAGCCCACTCCCAAATCTGGATGGACAGGTCCACGAGAGGGGGAGACTTCGTTCCCCCTTGCTTGTTTATGCAATACATGGATACCACATTGTCCGTTCTTAAGCAGACCACCTTGTTGACAATGAGAGGTCTGAACGCCTTGAGCGCCAGAAAAATCGCCAGAAGCTCCAAATGATTTATGTGCAGGAGCTTGTCCTGAGGTGACCAGAGGTCTGAGACCTGAAGATCTAACGTTGCACCCCATCCCAAAAGGGAGGAGTCCGTCGTGATCGTCACCATGGGGGCTGGATCCTAGAACCCCACGCCCACTGACAGGTTGCTGAGAGATGACCACCAGTCCAGGTCCACTCATGGAATACGGAATCATTATCTGCTTAGAATCCGGGTCTACAGCCTGACACCAGGAACTCCTAAGAGCCATCTGGGTCCGTCTCATTTTGAGACGAGCAAGATCAGTCAGTTCACACGAGGCCATGAGGCCCAGACGCCTCTGGAACCACCAGGCCGACATGCTCCGACTGCGCAAACATCTGACACGTGACCAACAGATCCGCCATTCTGCCCCCGGTCAGATACACTCGGCAGTCGATCGCGTTCCAACGAAAACCCAGGAAAGTCAGGTCCTGTGAGACCGTCATGGAGGATTTCCGCCAATTCACCGACAGCCCAAGATGGAACAGGAGCTGAAGGAGAGACTGGAGGTTGCCCGCTGCTGCCGCCAACGGACAAGGGCTGCGTAGGAGCCAGTCGTCCAAATAAAAAATGCCTAGGATATGTAAAGAAAATGTCTTTGACGGATCCACATAAGAACTGTCTATGGTTCCTCGGCACCGACCACCGAACGGAAGACTCTGGTTCGTGCCAGTCGATGACCCACAAAGCCCTAAAAGAGCGTCGAGGTAAAACTGGTGATGGGGGAGGGTTTATTGAAGCCTACTTTAAAAAAGAAAGACTCGGACGAGTCTTCAAAATCTCATCGTAAAAGACATTCGAGAAGCAGAGAGGAAATCTTCGTCTAAGAAGGCAAAGAAAAGACGGCATCGATCTCCTTCATCCTCCGAGATCTTCGGAAGAGGTTATAACATGCCCATCCAAACATGACTCCTAGAAAATGGGAAGCCTTTCGGGTATCCATGTTAAAAAAAAAAATTTGAGAACACGGCCCAGACCCCCTCAAAAATAGCTAAAGACCATGCTCCTGCTCACGAAAAAGGTGACAGGACGGTCCAAAACAAGAAAGGCTCATAAAAAGACGTCGAGAACGTCAGATTCTTCTCGATCACCTCGTATGACAGATCCTTCGGTGCATAAATCGAAGGCAGAGGGAAACAAAATGGCGTAGAAAGATCATACGCCATCGAAGTCGACGCCGAAGACTTCGAAGCTTCTCGAGTCGACAACACTCTAAGGAAGCTATGTCGAGCTCGCGCTCGAAGAACACGAAGGTTCCTTCGACGGTTTCCACGGCTTCCTCGACGATTACGTCGAAAGTTCCTTCAACGATATTGAAGGCAGTGATTAAGACTTCGGCGCTTTCGTTGACGCCCAAACCGCTATTGAAGGAAATACCTGTAATGCCTGAAAAGGTTTTTCAACCTGAGAGTTGACATGCGTTTTTAAGGACCATGTCATCCATATATGAGGGAGATTCATCATAACAAGAGGAAGTAACCTCTGCTGGTGTTAGATATGGTACAAGATTTGTCCCAGAGGAATTAATTGATCCTCAATCAAGAATTAAAGATTTGCAAGAATGTTTGCAAACAGCAAGTGGCCTGGATACTTCTCCAGAGTATGAATTTGACAAACCAGACCCATCAGAACAAGTGGATACGAGTTATAGGAGACTCATGGGCAGAGTTACAGAGTTTATGGGGTGGGGTAGGTGTTCATCAGTCAATCATGATGACATGACAGATATTATCTGTAACACCCCAACAAGACCCCATTTTACCCTTTCACATTGCATTACAAAGAAGGGTTAGTTCTGCATAGGAACATCCTGAAGCCATAGGGGCTGTGAATAGAAAGTTTGTGTCAAAGTATAGATCATGTACATCTGATCCAGAATACCTCAGTAAACACCCATCTCCGGAAAGCTTAGTAGTACAGGCAGCTACGTCTACAAAAAATGCTGCATACCCTACAATCCCTCCATATAGGGACAATATAAAACTGGATGAATGGTCCAGGAAAATCTTTACATCAGGTAGTATGGCTTTGAAGTCTACTAATGCAACTTGTACTTTAGCAAGGTTCTCTTATACCCTGTGGGACTATGTCAGCGGCAGCTGAACACATCCCAGAAGGCGAAGAACGTGATGGCTTTCTAGCTATTATAAGGGATGGAAAGGAGGCTTCGGGAGAATACCTTCAATCAGGACTGGACACAGCTGACAGCAGGTCCATGGCGACTAGCAGTGCTACGCAGATTTGCGTGGCTAAGAAAATCTGGGTTTGCTCCTGATGCGCAATCCAGACTTCTTAATATGCCCTTTGATGGCTCGAGGTTGTTCGGTAGCAAGGCAGATTAAAGTTTGGAGAAGCTACAGATCTCCAAAGTGGCAGAAAAATCTCCAAGTGCCGCTATAAGACAACCTCAGCAACGTCCCTACACAGGCTCATCTTCCTAGAGGGGTCTTCCTGTTTGCCATTATTCCTCAATTGGAAAAGGAAGAGGGCAGGTCAAAGAGGACAAAGAAAATGTCCTCGGGGAAGAGGAAAAGGTGCTAGATCAGCCCCAGCAACAGCATCTGTACCATTAGCCGCTGTTGCAGCTGCCGCAAAACCACTGAGGTTTTGACCCACAAGACCCCGGTGGGAGGCAGGATCTCACAGCATCTGAAAGAATGGCGGGGCATTACTTCAGATGCTTGGGCACTGGAAACAGTATCCCAAGGTTATTGCCTTCCTTTTCTAACGAAACTTAAGAATCATCCTCCGGAATACAGCTCTGCCAAGCATGCAGATCCGCTCCTGTTGCAGGAAGTTTTAACCCTGCTACAGAAAGGTGCAATAGAACATGTACCTGTAGCGGAGGGGAGCAAGGGTTGGTATTCCCCATACTTCCTTATTCCAAAGAAAGACGGAGGACTGACACCCATCTTGGACTTGAGAAACTTGAACAAGTTCCTAAGGAAGGACAAATTCAAGATGGTCACACTTTCTCAGATCTTTCAGGCTCTCCAACTACAGGACTGGTTGGTATCATTGGACCTTCAGGATGCTTACTTTCATGTGCCAATCCATCTCAAGCACAGAAAGTACCTGAGGTTCGCGATTGGCATTTCTCACTATCAGTTTTGAGTTCTGCCATTCGGGTTGACCTCCGCCCCAAGAGTATTAACCAAGTTGATGGCGGTGGTGACAGCGAGTCTCAGAAGAGGGGGATTCATGTCTACCCCTATCTGGACGATTGGATGATCAGAGCACAAGCCCTGGATCACCTGTCCAAGACTTGCCACTTCCTTCAAAAACTAGGTTTTTCTCTGAATTTAAAATATACCATCACAGAAGCTCCAATTTATAGGAGCAGTCCTGAATACCTGTTCAGGCAAAGCCTCGCCTCCCGAAGAGAGCTCACCACATTCTGCAGATGGTGACAGTTTCAGAATGCCCAGAATCTTCTGGCCTTCGATTTTCTCAGGTTGCTCGGTCTGATGACATCCTGTATTTTCCTGGTGCCAGAAGCCAGATTGAGAATGAGATCTCTTCAATGGGCTCTCAGAACTCAGTGGTCCCAGTTCAGGGGAAATGTCAGATCTTCTGGTGGTCCCAGCCCAAGTAGCACAGGATCTACAATGGTGGGCTTGCAGACATATCCTCAGATGAGAACCTTTTTGGCAACCATGGGCCGAGAGAACAGTAGTGACGGACGCCTCACTCACGGGGTGTGGAGTCCAAATCAACGACCTGACAATCAGCGGAGGTTGGTCTCCATTGGAGTCCAAACTACATATCAATCTTCTGGAGTTGCGGGCATACTAGCGCTGAAGGCCTTTCTGCCCTCTGTATGGGGAAAGAATGTTCTGATAATGACGGACAATACAGTGGCCATGTACTACCTCAACAAGAGAGCAGGAATTGGGTCACTAGCCTTGTGCAGAGAGGCGATGCAACTCTGGTTCTGGGCAATACGAGAAAGGATCTCTCTATCGGCAATTCATCTAGTCGGAGAGCGCAACGCAACAGCAGACCCTCTGAGCAGGCAGAGGACAGTCTCACGAGTGGGATATAACTCAGGAAGTCATTCAAGAGATCTTCGCCCTTTGGGGAACCCCTCAAGTAGATCAGTTCGCGACCGGGGTCAACCGAAGTGCGAACTGTACTGCTCAAGGGAATTTCCCCCGAGAGGAGCTCTAGGGGACACTGTTCGTGGTGGAATGGGATTTCCAACTACCGTACGCGTTTCCTCCAATCCCTGTGATCCCTCATGTAATCAGGATGTCGAGAAAGTTTGGGAAAACCATGATCCTAATTGCTTCGGATTGGGCCAGGAGACCGTGGTACCCGGACCTTCTCGACATGTCCATCTGCCCTCCAATACGTCTCCCAAGAAGAGAGGATCTTCTCTCGCATCAGGAAGGTCATGTTCTCCATCCGGAGGTCAACACACTCAACCTTCACGCATGGCTTCTGAAAGGCTGAGATACAAGCATTGGGACCTTCCGGATGATGTGATGGAGATTTTGCTTTCGACCAGAAGGCCAGCAACTAAGTCTCTATCGGTGTCGTTGAAACAATTTCAGTAGCTGGTGCAGAGAAAAGAATGTGGACCCTTTTCAGTGTAATATCCCACAATTTTATCTTTTCTGTTACATTTGGCCAATCTGGGGCTCCAGGTTGGGACAATAAAGGGATATTTAGCAGCGCTATCCATCTTTAAGCGCTCTTCTGAAGAAGAATCCTACTTTAAAATACCCTTGATAATTCAATTCCTAAAAGGTTTTAATGTCTTTCCCCCAGTACCTTTCCAGGTTCCGGTGTGGGATCTAAATCTAGTTTTAAAATTTCTCACATGTATTCCATTTGAGCCATTACATTCTTGCCCACTAAGGCTCCTTACGTTAAAGACAATACTTCTTGTAGCATTGACATCAGCCCGCAGGGAAAGTTAGTTGCAGGAGCTTTCGAGCGGACCTCCTCACACCATCTTTTATAAGAACCTTAGGGTTAAACCTTTTCTGCCAAAAATTGTTTGGGATTTTCATCTGTCACAAGAGATAACTTTGCCTACGTTTTATCCTCCCCCTCATACAAGCAAGGAAGAGGAAAGACTTCATAGACTAGATCCCAGGAGAGCTCTTAGTTTTAACATCTCTAGATTTGCAAAGACTCGCCAGTGTGATCAACTTTTCGTGGGATACACTGGACGTAAACTGGCCTTCCGGTAACAAAACAAACTTTATCCAGATGGATAATTTTAGCCATAACAGAATGCTATAGATAGGCAGGAAAAGAACCACCTGATGGACTAAGCTCATTCGACCAGGGGCAAGGCAACTTCTACAGCATTAAAAAGGGGTGTCCCTGTGCAAGATATTTGTGCAGCAGTCACATGGTTATCTATGCACACCTTTATAAAACATTATGCATTGGACTCTACTTCTTCTCAAGGAGGTCTGTTTGCAAAATCTGTACTACATTCTGTACATGATTACCTGTACATGATTAAAAAAGGATACTGTACTCCCACCTCCGAGAAAAAACTGCTTTGGGAGTCTAAGATGAGGAATACGTGGGAGGACACAATCCATTCGAAGAACAAGTTACTTACCAACTGTAACGTTCTTTCGATTGGATGTTCCTCCCACATATTCCTCATCGACCCTCACATCCTAACCCCACAGTACCGTTCACGTGTATTACACGTGAAACTCTTTTAGGGCTTGGGTCAAAAGAGGCATACCTTAAACGAAGATCCATGGACTATATATGAAAAACAGAACTGAGGCCAACAGGCGTACTCGAGGCTCTTATACGAGAGATGACGTCGATACTCGACGGATGCCGCGACCTCGAGTGGAGCGCCCTCTGCTGGAGAAAGAAAAAAAAGTTCTGAGAAGAAACCTAAAGGTAAGGATATATCTAAGATGAGGAATACGTGGGAGGAACATCCAATCGAAAGAACGTTACAGTTGGTAAGTAACTTGTTCTTGCTGGAGATACATCAGCATTTTGGTGACTGACACCAACTGGAGTAAGGCGATTCATCCAGGGGTGGATTAAATCACCCTGTCCCTGGGGGGGATGAGGAGGGAGCGAGTGTTGGGGAGAATTCTCCGAAATGTGCAATTCCTCTCTACCTTAGAGACCCCAGAACTTTTGCTGGACTCCAAGACTTGATTTTTGAACCCGAGAACGTGAGACTTTACCACTCATGTATTTTTCAGTGATTTGGGCAGTTTTTTGGTTATGGAGTCTGACTCCATAGGCATGATCTTTGCATTGTGTCACACAGCACCTTCAGTGCGGTGGCACAGGGAAGTCTTAGATCTCCCAACGGTTTAAATACCTTCTCTTGGATAAACTGTTTCCAAGAGCAGTGAAGTGAAATCGACTTTACTTACATTTTGTTATTTTCTAGACCCAGCAAACACCAGTTTACAATAGGGTGCTGTAGGGCTTACTTCGTATCCCCTTTGTCTAGTTTCTCATGCAAAGGTTTAGGTTACCGGTTATGGCTGGTGGCAGTGGTCTACTTTTTACTACCATTGAGTTTTAACCGCCACCTGCAATTGCAGCCTTGGTAAAGCACCAATGGGTGCCCGTTCTTCAAAATGGCCCGGTCGTCTTTTTTTGCCATTTCTTGCTATGAAGGTCCTTCTTGAGATTTACTCTGTGCACCAAACCAGGTGTGGTCCCTTTGTTAGTTTTCTCTTCGGCAGGATTCACCATGAAGCCACCTCCTACTCCAGTATGTCTGGCAGGGGCAAGAATTGAGAGAGGGAGGTGCCCGATGCTCCCTGTGCTTAATCCCCTTGGTTATAGGAATGCACACAAAAGGTGATTGCCCGGCTGGCTGTCCGGCAAAGACAGCCACCCTGCTGTATGATTGACAGCTAGGCTGCAATGAATGGGAGAAACCTGCATAAAAAGGAGGTTTTTGGCTTCGATGGCAGAGTCGACCACTGGACAAAGGAATCTGAAGAACTTGGAAGAGACGCCTGCTGCAACTCCTGGACCGTTGGTTTGCCCGGTGAAGCCCTGCTGCTGTGCTGAAGCTCCGAATTCGGTTTGACTAGAGAAGCCCTGCAAGGATGACTTCTCCACTTGAGTTGGCGAGACCCATCAACTGCAAAGTGAACTTGTTTGGACATCGTATCAGAGCTGGCTCTACTTCCACTGCTGCAACCAAAGTGCCAGGGAGAGGAACACCAAACAGTGCATTACTTAAGTCGGAACAGAATACCATGAAGATCCTCCGGACTTCCCCCGATACAGGACTGACCAAGCCTGAGCCACCTCAACAGCGTGCTGGACCCCCAGAAGCAAGGAAAGTCTTAAGTGGTATCCAAGAACCGCGGTGTTGCAATTTGCTGTCAGACGCGAGGAGCTGAAACGCTGAAGTGCCACTGAATTGAAGTTTGCCCTTTGCGGTCGCCGACCGTCCCAGGAGTCCCCAGAAGTCCTCCCTCTTCTCCCCACAACTGAGGCACAGTAATAAAAGGATCTGTAGAGCCACACAGGAACAGAAGCCAGCTGGAACCATTTCTTCTAACCAAAGGTACTGTAGGGTCTAAGAACTTACCTCTTGTTGTAGCTTTGCTTAATTTCAGTTGGAACTTGTCTTGGTTGCTTCTGTAGAGTTGCTTGCATCTTCTACTTCTCACAAGCCTCCCAGCTTGTGGCCCTACATTGATTCTACTTTTTCTACAGGACTTCTAAACATTGTGCAAGACTTATTCACCTGCAATAAGTGCATCAGCTCACCTAGACGTTTGCCCAATTGACATTGGCTGGCCTTGCTCCCTGAATAACTTCTTTCCTCCGACATTGGGTTTTACCTACCCTTCGAGGAAGGGGTTAACTTTGCATTGGGGGTTCAAAAGTACTTGCTGCTTCAGAATAATGGTGTGATCTTTTGTTTTATTCTATAACCTTTTCTTTGACATGCTTCCAAGTATTGCTCAAAATGCAACAATGATTAATATGTCCAGTGTCCTAGCTATTTAAGTCACCTGAGGTTGTTGGAAGAGAGTGCTTCATCCCCAATGGGTATTTTCTGATTTAGAGAAATTAAGTGCATTTTGGAGTGTATTTGTGTGTTACTATTATATTACCCATTCTGAAGAAGGCTTATTCAAACTGACTGTTAAATTAATTGTTTAATAAAGAAATTGTGTCTAAGCGTTTATTTGGAAACTTGTCACTGTGAATTTGTGACCACCCTACTGCTCACATGGACCTCTCTTAAGGTGAGCCTGGCTGCTCAGCCACACTACCAACATGTGTATAGTACAGACTTATACCAAAGGTTGGGTTCCTATTGCCAGGAGAAGGTTGTTGTAGTGCACCCAGGGGTACTGCAACAAAACATGCCTAACAAAAGGCAAAGTGCATTTTTGATAGCCAAAATGGTTCTGGTAGTGTCCTTGTACAGGGACACCCATGCAGTATGGAGAATTCGGAACGGACGTAGAGTGTGAAGATTAAACTCACTTTGTTAATGGTGAATAAGTTTGAAGAAAAAAAAAAGATACATATAGACCATGAATAAATTACCATTTAAAAAGGTTACATTTGAAGGAGAGTTTTTTTCTACAAAGTTGAAGGTTCTCAGATTCTGCACAAGGGTGGGAATACTCAGCGGTAGAAGGAATACCAATCAAAATTGCAGGAGGAAAAGCACTAACTAATTGACTGTCTACGTTGGCACATGCACTGCTTTAGACACCAACAGCAGATGTTAGAGGGAAAAAAAACATTGAAAGACTACTGTGTGGCTTTTAGATTCAAACAGTCCATAAACAACTAAATGGTTAAGTGTAGAAAACTGGGACAAAGATGCAATGCACAATTTAAGCACTAGACACCTAAAAGTTAATTCATGTAACTGGCACTGTAAATACAAAACATGTGTATGAACAGTACCTTAGATCTAGATGGAGATGGCCTCGGTCTTTTCTTCACTTCAGTCCATGCTTCAGTGTCCAGATCTGGCAAACTGGCAGACAGGCCTTTTGGCATAGTTTTCAAGTTACTAACCTCTTCAGCCTTTCTAATGACAGGACTTTGAGCACGAGGCGATCCAGGTAGCGATTCTAAAGGTTCAAATATGGGAAAATGACTCATGGTAATTTCAGTACTAAACCAGTTTTGAAGAACGCAAAGTAAGCGAGTACTCTTGGCTGCAAAATACATCTACAAAAGGATACTGTTACTTTAAGAACTTTGTAATGGGCCAGTATTTGCAACCACTGCAACTAAACCCAGATTAAAAGGTAGGTGAACAAGCAGTCAAGACTTAATGTCAGAAAAAGTGAGAATTGTCTAGGGCGACGAGTCCACATCCCACCACAAATAATTCAATTTAGTTAGCAAGCACACAAATACATTAGGCCTTTAGGAACCAACAAAGCATATAAAAATGTAAAGTAAATCGAAAACTATATAATATATACATTCACCCTTAGAAATAGAATTGCATGTGAATTATGAATTATGTACCAGTAATAAACAGTTGAGTGGATGCAAGAAGCATGGGTAGAATAGTTAGAATAAGTAAAATCTATATCATTCAGGCCTGGATGGCCTCTTGCAGCCTTTGTCTGAAAGACTGAGCTCTTGCTGCTGGGAGCACCTGATAGTCTCAAACTCAGCAATCGATTTGAATAATTAAATATTGATGGGATTGACAACGAAGTGGCGAAGGAGGTAAAAACCTTGGGTTTCTACTTCGTTTCAGCCATGTACATGCACAAGTAAGTTAATACCACATCCTCTACGACAACATACACCTGCAAGCTGATCCATGCCTGTAAAGGAATAAGTTACCTACCTGTAACTGTTCTCCAGCATGGGAACTGAGTGCCAGGGGTCGAGAAATCTGTAGTAGTGTGCAATGTCTAAGCCGGCCAAAAGCTCCAGGAGTCTCGAGGACCCTCCTGAAGCAGGACGTCACCTCACCAGAGTGCTGGACTCAAGGAGTGAAGGAAGCCCAACCAGTGTCTAATATCCACCGTGGTGCTGTTTCCGAATCGCTGAAACCGCAAAGTGCCACTGATCCGAGTAAACACCCGTAGCTGCCGTCGACCTTTGAATTGCTGTGCAGGAGTCCTCCAGATGTCCTCTGTTAGGAGATTTCTCAGAAATTTGCTAATTCCCTCTACCTTCGAGACCCCAAGCAACTTTGCTGGATTTTGAGGACTTGATATTTTTGACCTGGAGAGAGGGAGACCCTTTTGACCCACTCATGTATTTTAATGTGGTTCATACACTTTTGGGTGTGGAGTCTGACAAACTCCATAGGCATCTTTTACATTGTGTCACACAGCACCTTTAGTGCAGTGACATGGGGAAGTATCTTAGATTTCCTAAGGTTGAAATACCTTCTCTGGGATAAGACATTCATTACTTACCATAAGGAACAGGTTACTACCTGTAACTTATCCAGCATGGGTCTGGCATGGATTCACATGCTCATGAATATTCAGTCAGGCTGGGAATCCTCGGTAACGAAAAAAATCAGTTTTGTTTGACGGTCTTTCTACTGATAACCAATCACTGCTCTCTGGGTCATACTACCCCCAGCCAATGATTGCCCTGTCCCTAAGCCCCTCCTCTGGCAGCGATCTTCAGATTTGGTAGCATGTAAAGTGGCAGTAGGACCAAGGGAAGAGCTGCAGAGGGGTTGGAGGGAGGGTTTGCATGTCGATCCATGCCAGACCCATGCTGGAGAACAGCAGGTAAGTAACTTGTTCTTTCTCCAGCATGGGGTCTGGCATGGATTCACATGCTCATGAAAAGAATACATAGCAGTTCACCCATGCACAACCACTGGAGGTGGCAAGGCTCAACATTAAGCATTTCAACAACTCAACATTAAGCATCTCTTACCTCCTTACCAGGCTCACCTTCAAGCCAACAGGTTGCAAGCACTGCCTGGCCGACTCTGAAATCCTCCCTGGAATCCCGGTTGAGGCAGTAGAAGCTTGTGAAGGTGTGAGTCGACCTCCACTTAGCAGCCCTGCAGATGTCCAGCAAGGTCACACCAGACAGGAACGCAGTGGTAGCAGCGATCGCTCCGGTTGAATGGGCTCTTGGACGGCCGGGCAACGGTTGGTTTGCCAACCGGTGACAGTGCATGACGCAGCCGGAGAGCCATCTGGAAATAGAAGCCTTAGAGAGGGCCTTCCCTTGGTTCACAGGTCCAAAGTAAACAAACAGCTGTGATGTCCTCCGAAAACTTAGTGAGGTCCACGTAAAACGTCAGCACTCTAGCCACATCCAGCAAGTGCAAAGACCTCTCAGCCGGCAACGAAAAGAAAACTGGTAACACCAAGGGCTCGTTGAGATCTAAGTCCAACGGCACCTTGGGCATGAAAGAGGGGTGCGTTCTCAGCACTACCATCGTCTCGTGGAATGTCAGATATGGAGGTTTACAGGAGAGGGTTTGGATCTCTCCCACTTGTGCGGAGGTGATGGCCACAAGAAACGCTGTCTTCCACGATAGTAACTTCAGCGGTGCCGAATGCAAGGGCTCGAATGGGGGACCCATGAGCCTGGTCAGCACCACGTTGAGCCCCGGAGTTCTGGTGTAACACGAGATAGCCGCCAGATGGATTTTGATGGAGGCATCAACCAGCCCCACGCCAGTGCAACAAGGATCATCCTGCACTCGGACCGTCTGAGTTGACTGATTAGTTGCAGCGGAAACGGTGGGAAAGCATACAGGAACTGGCCTTCCCAGGGGAACGAATGCGTTGCACATGCTCCCCGGCTGGGGAAACCCACTGGCGAACTTCCAGCACTAGGTGTTTGTCGCTGCGCAAATAGATGATCTGGGGACTGCACCATCGTCGGAATAGGAGATCCACTTGATCCTACCGAAGCTCCCACTCGTGGCAAGAGCACAGCTCCCTGCTGAGCGAGTCAGCAATAGTGTTCTTTATTCCTGCCAGATAAAAAAAGGTACCAGGAACATCCCCAGTGCCACAGATCCAGTGCTTCCTTGGATAGGGTTGGGGATCTGGTACTAACCCCCCGCCCCGCTTCTGGATGTAGAACATCGTGGTGGTGTTGTCAGTGAAGACTCACCACCTTGCCCTTGAGGGATGGGAGGAAAAACCTGAGGGCCCAGAACACGGCTCGGAGCTCCAAGACATTGATGTGTAGTGACTTCTCTGGGAGCCAAAGGACTCTTGCGTGGAGATCTCCGGTGTGCGCTCCCCATCTTTCCAGGGAGACGTCCGTCGTCACAGTTTCCTGATGCTCCGGTGTCTGGAAGTCCAAGCGCGCGGTTACCCCAAAAACGGATCACTTGACGGAAAGTCTTGAGAGATCTTTTCTTCGAAGCTGCCTGCCGCTTGCATCCAACGGGCGTCTAGGAACTCCTGCAGTGGCCGCATCCGCAACTGCACAGACGCATGAGGATGCACAATGACATGCCGAGCAGGGACTCGATGGACCTCACCCTGGTTACATCCGTGGTCAACCGCCGGTGTACCTTGCCCAGGATGACCTTTGTCCTCTCCTCAGACGGTGAAGCCAACCGTGCCACTGTGTCTAGTCTGGCTCCCAGGAACCCAGGAACAGGGCGTCCTGCGACAGTATCAAGTGGGACTTTTCCCAGTTCCGTGAGCAAGCGGATGGTCTTCGCTGTGTGATCGACGGAGAGTTCTCTTGACTTTGCTCGGATGACCCAATCGTCCAGATGGGGATGGGAATAGTTTCTTACCTGTAACTCCATTTCTCCAGAATTGGTATCTTTCATGGATTCACATGCTTAGAAGATTCCCCGTCAGACTGGGACCCCTCGATACACATATATAGCCTTTTCCAATAGGAAAACTTCTGACACTTGTGTCCTATCTACGTCCTTTTAGGAACCGCCTACGCATGCTCCGCAGGCCGTCCCAGTATAAGAGGCCCGTCCCCGCGGCTCCCCTTCAGATTTCGGCCCCTCCAAAGTAGGAAGGGTTAGATTTATCAAATACATTACATTCCGGAGAGGTTGGCGGGCGCATGTGAATCCATGAAAGATACCAATGCTGGAGAAATGGAGTTACAGGTAAGAAACTATTCCCTTCTCCAGCATTGGATCTTTCATGGATTCACATGCTTAGAATAGATTGTATAGCAGTAACACTTGAGACGGCGGTGAGAATGTAATATACCCTCAACATAATACACAATGCATATGTACAGTAGGAATAAGTTACCTCAAATAACCTTACCCACATAAAATAAACTGTCATTAAAAGGTAGACAACCGATTCTCCACAGCGTGGAGCTTACCTTACTGAAACAGATGGCGCAGGGCAGCTCTTCCCATCTGCACCTCGTCCGCATGCTGCCTGGCAAGGCAGTAGTAGCGGGAAAATGTGTGGGGCATTGACCATGCCGCAGCTTGGCATATGTCCGTCAACGGAATTCCTGCCCATAAAGCTGTTGAGGAGAACATCGACCTTGTAGAATGGGCTCTAGGATGTCCTTGCAGTGGCCTTCCGGCCTTAGAGTGACAAAACGCAATCGATGAGACCCATCGAGCCAATCCTTGTTTAGAGATTGCTTTTCCTCTCGTCGACGGACCATACGCGACGAACAGTTGTCTAGTAGACCTGAATTCCTGTGTACGATGTAGGTAAAATTTCAGAGCCCTCTTAACGTCCAGGGTATGAAGAGCTTTTTCTGCTGCCGATGGTGTGGCGAAGAAAGTAGGGAGAACAATGGACGAGTGTTTGTGATACACTGTCGGAACGAACATAGGATTAGTTGCCAGGACTACTTTGTCCTTAAAGAATCTTAGGTATGGCGGGTCTACGACCAGCGCTTGCAGTTCCGAGATTCTTCTAGCTGATGTGATAGCAATCAAGAATGCCAACTTCCACGAAATTAATTTTATGTCAGACGTGGCCATAGGCTCAAAAGGCGGTTTCATTAAGCCTGCCAACACTGTGTTGAGACTCCCAAGTCGGGGGGAAACGTTTTTCCGGGGGAAAAGCTCGAAATAAACCCCTCATGAAGTGTTTTACAAGTCTGTCGCTAAATAGAGGAGACGACTGCCTTTTCCTTGTGAACCTCGAGATGGCCGCCAGGTGCACCTTTATCGATGTGAAGGATAATCCCCTCTCCGCTAAGAGGAGCAGGTAAGGTAGAACTTGTTCCGGCGTCACCGACAACGGTTGTAGGCCCCGTTGTCCCCTACACCATTCACAGAACCTCCGCCACTTATAGGAGTAGGATTTGTTTGTAGAAGGGGGCTCTAGCTGCTTGCAGTTTTTGACAATCCTCCGAAACGTCTAAGCACCGAACTAAGTCAGGAGCCAGGCTGTAAAGTTGAGACTGTCCGGGTTGTGATGCCACACCGTGCCTTTTTCCCGGGATAGTAGGTTCGGGGCTTTGGGAAACCCTATGGGCTGTTCCAGCGACAGGTGAAGCAGGTCGGAGAACCACGGTTGCCTTGGCCAGTATGGTGTCACTAGAATTACCCGGCAATTGTATCTGCGTATCCACTGTATTGTCCTTCGTATGAGGGAGAAGGGGGGAAAAGCATAGAGGAACATGTCCGTCCATGGGAAGGAGAATGCCTCCCCCCTGGAGCCCTCTTGAGGCCATCTGCTTGCGAATTGCTCGCATTTCTTGTTGTCTTTGGTCGCGAAGGCGTCCAGAGGGGGGTGACCCCATTTCTCGAACACTTTCATCAGGTGAACTGTGTCCATTTCCCACTCGTGTATCTGGGCCATGCTTCTGCTGAGGGAGTCTGCTTGGGAGTTCCTCACTCCTGGAAGGTGATGAGCCACGACGGGATGGAAATTTCGTGCTTTAATGCCCAATGCCATGTTTTCTGGGCTTCTATGGAAAGAGTTCTTGATCACGTCCCACCTTGTTTCCTCAGATAAAACATGGCCGTTGTATGGTCGGTCAGTATTCGTACTCGCGAGCCCTTGATGTGTGGTAAGAATGCCTTCAAGGCCCATTGTACTGCTCTGAGCTCCAACACGTTTATGTGTAGGAGTGACTCCGTTGGAGACCAGCGACCTTGCGTTTGGAGAGCACCCATGTGAGCTCCCCATCCGGTTAGGGACGCATCCGTGACTATGGTTCGCTGAAACTCCGGCTCCTGTAGGGGTACGCCGTTCAGATTGTGGAAACTCTGCCACCACTGAAGGGTCCGAAGCAGCTTGTCGTCGATGGTTATCTTGTCTGACCACGATCCTTGAGCCTGCGTCCATCGGTCCGCGAGGAATTCCTGGACTGGCCTCATGAATAGGCGACAGTTTTCCACTAGATGGATGCAGGATGCCATGGCCCCTAGGACCGAAACGTATTTTCTCACTGAGATCTTGGTCTTTCGCCGTAGTCGGCATGCTTGTTGATTGAGTCTTGAGGTTCTGTCGAGAGAAAGTTTCACTAGCCCTAACTGGGTCTCTAACTGTGGCCCCAGGAATACCAGCGATCTCAATGGCTGCAGAGAGGATTTTTCGAAGTTTATGGCGAATCCCAGCTGTTGTAGAAGCTGCATGGTGGCTTGTAAACTTGTGTTGGTCGACGCTGGGGAGGATCCCCTTACCAGCCAGTCGTCGAGGTATGGTTATACATGGTGGCCTTGCTTCCTTAGCCAGGCCGCTACTGGAGCCAGGCATTTCGTGAACGTTCTGGGGGAGGTCTTGAGCCCAAAAGGAAGAACCGTGAATTGGTAGTGAGTCCGCCCTATTACAAATCTTAGGAATTTCCTATGTTTGACACATTGGAATATGGAAATACGCGTCCTGTAAATCCAGGGACGCTAGAAAAGCCCCCTCTTGAACAGCGCGGATCACTTCCTGCAGAGTGAGCATCTTGAATTTTAGGCTCTTTAAAGACTTGTTGAGATCGCGCAAGTCTAAAATGGGACGCCATTTGCCGTTCGGCTTTTTTACGACGAAATATCTTGAGTAGACTCCTTGACCTCTGATGTTGGAACTAATTCTATCACGCCCTTTGCTAACATGAGTGTTACCTCTTGTTGCAGTATCTTCAGATGGGAATGAGCGGTGAACGCAGGTGGAATTTGCGGAGGGCTGTGTTTGAATTGTAGAGAGAGTCCGTTTCTTATAGTATCCAGCACCCATTGATCCGTCGTTATTCGTTCCCATTCGTCGACATATGCTGAAACTCTTCTCCCCAGAACGGTGTGTTGTATGTCACTGCTGATCTTTATTTTGCTTGTCTCTCGACGACGACGGATATGATGGTCTTTTCCTGGAAGTCTGGAAAAATTACCTGAAGCCCCTCTAAAGGGACGAAAAGACTTGTAGTTTCTGCCACTCTGGAGGGCACCCAATGAACATGCCGTGTCCGAGTCCTCTTTCATTCCCTTTAGGGCTTCGTCTACCTTCTCACCGAAAAGAAGGTCTCCCTCAAAGGGCATATCTAAAACTTTGTATTGTACTTCTGGCCTGAAGTAGGTACACTTAAGCCATGACTGTCGACGTAATACGACCCCATTATTGACTTGCTTGAAGCCTGACTCAGCGAGGTCCACCGCAATGTTTATTGCGTGATTTGAGGCTTCCTCACCTTCTCGGACGAGTAACATCGCTGCCTTCCTATGCTCTTCCGGAAGATGATCAAGCAACAGAGCTAGCCTGTGCCACATCTCCCTATCGTATCTGGCAACAATTGCCAGAGAGTTTGCGGCCTTTACTGTGGTCGCTCCCACGGATAGCACTTTTTTGCCAAAGGCATCTTGGCGTCTCGCTTCGTTCTCAGGAGGAGTCGCGCACTTGTGCTGGGCCTTCGCCTTCCTCGCCGCTGCCGCCGACACCACCGAGTCTGGTGTTGGTTGGGAGGATAAACACTTGGGGCTAGACTCTGGAGCCTTAAACTTTTTCCAGGCGTCCTTTCACTGCCGGCTCTGAAAACAGGCGACACATTGTCTGCAACCCCTCCTTCCATACATGGTCTAGTATTGGTATCGAGAACACAGACCTTCTCTTACCCATGTGGTCGAACAAAAAACAGTCCTTTTTCTGTTCTTCCTGGGACAAACCAAATTCTTTGCATGCCTTCTCCATCATAGAATGGAATGACGCAATGTCGTCCGGAGGGGACGGGTGAGCTGGGCATCTAGGGGTTTCCAACTCCACCTCTGACTCCCAGGTTGGATCCCTGGAGGGGGATGAGATATCCGCCATGGCTCCCCTGTCAGACTCCGAATCTGGCAGCTCACCTTCCTCTTGTGCCAGCGCTGAGATTGGCGTGCGTAGGTGCGTCGGTTGACGGTACGGGCCCGGCTCGTCGACGGGTGACTGTGGTAGGTTTGCCTGAGGTAGTCTCTGGTCCAACGACTAACAACGACTGAAGCGTGGACAGAATTTCCAATGACAAAACAGATTGAGGATTGAGAAGAGGGGCAGATACCGGTATAACGGATTCCCTCGTCGACGACTTGTCAGCCACTCGTAGCCCTAGGTCTGCTGGGCCAGCTATTCTCTCATTCTCGTCCTCCGAGGACAGCAACACAGCCTGTTCTTGTAGTAAAGTATCCGGGGGGATTGGATCAAAAATTTCAGGCCTCCAGCCCTCCTGTAGAGGCCATAGTCGTCGGTGGGACGGTGGATGCCACCTGCGTAAGTGGCAGGGTGGAGGCAGATGACTGGGCCGCCGTCGACGACGGTGAGTTAGCAGGTGGTTTTGGCGTTCACGCCTTTTCCACACTTGGCTTGCTTTTACTCGACTCGTGGTCGATCTACGATGATCGCCCGAGGAGGATTTCCTTTCCTTTTCATGCTTTTTTGATGAAGATGATTTTTGACGAGGAGTCTCTAGTTGAGTGACTTCCAGACGATTCTTTTTCCGTCGGTCGAGATTTCTTCGCCGGTGGTTCCGACGAGGTAGCGCGGCGTGATGTTTTCGCCGATTGTGTGGAGCCTACCTCCGAAGGGGGGTATGCCCCCGCTCCATCATTCAGCCATGCCACCAGTCGACTGCGGTCTTTGAGGGTTTGAGAAAACCCTTTGCATATGTCGCAGTTATCCGCCGAATGATGAGGGTGGAGGCAATATATACAATCCATATGTCCGTCCCCCTTGTAAACTTTTTTCAAGCCGCGCATGGGCGGAACAGCGCTTTTCCTGACACAGAGGACATTTTCTGTACTCAAATTCCAGTAATGCAACCTTGTACAAAATAGTAAGACAACGCGAGGAGATCCCACTACTTTGGAGACGGTTGAAATCTGAAGGGGAGCCGCAGGGGCGGGCCTCTTATACTGGGACGGCCTACGGAGCATGCGTAGGCGGGTCCTAAAAGGACACAAAAGTGTCGGAAGTTTTCCTATTGGAAAAGGCTATACATGTGTACCGAGGGGTCCCAGTCTGACGGGGAATATTCTAAGCATGTGAATCCATGAAAGATCCAATGCTGGAGAAATATGTGGATACCTGGCAGGCATAGCTGCGCCACCACTGGTGCCAGGCACTTGAAGACCCCCGTCACCGACTTCAACCCAAAGGGCAGGGCCTTGAACTGGTAGTGCTGCCCTTGGACCACGAACCGTAGGAACTTTTGCTGTCCTTTGCGTATGGGGATGTGGAAGTAAGCATCCCCCAAGTCCAGAGACGACAGGAAGTCACCTTCCTCCAATTGTCCCAGCACGTGCTTAAGGGTGACCATCCTGAACTTCTGGGATTTGATGTATCTGTTGAGTCGGTGAAGTTCTAAAATGGGCCGCCAGCCGCCGGTCTTCTTTAGGACGAGCAAGTACCGCAAGTATACTCTGGAGCCCCGGAGCCTCTTTGGGACAAGTTCTATCGCTCCCTTTCTCAGCATTGCTTGTACCTCCAGAAGCAGCTGTGGCACGTGGTTTTCGTTCCTAGCCACGGGTGGCAGACGGGGACACTTTCTGTGGAATCCCAGAGTGTGCCCATGGACCAGGGCATCTAGCACCCAACGGTCGGTGGAGATTGACTCCAACACGCAGACTAAATTCGCCAGACGGCCTCCCACCGGGGTGCTCGGGTGGGCGCCCCGACGTCACGGCCAGTTCAGTCTTGCTTCGCCGAGGCCTTGCCACCTTGGTGGCGATGTCCTGCGGCCTTGCCGTGGCCTCTGTAGGCTTTCTGCGACGAGTGCCCGCCTGACGGTATGACAGAACCGCCATCGAATCCTTTGGAGCCACCTTGAGACTTGCCTCCGTAGGTCCGAAAGGACGGCTGTTGGAGAGAACCCAAGGCCCGGGCCGTCTTGGTGTCTGCCTTGATGGCTTGCAGCGACTCGTCCACTGCCTTGCCGAACAGGTTGTTCCCGTCGAAGGGCATGTCCAGTACCCTGGTCTGTACGTCCTGACACAAGTCGGTGGCCTTGAGCCAACTGCGCCGGCGAAGACAAACGCTGTTGCTAATCTAGCCAAAGCTGGCATCGGCTAGGTCTGTGGCCACCGTGATGGCATGGTTTGAAGCCACCTAAGCTTCCGCCCTCTTGTCTGGTAGGAAATCCAGGAGGGGAGCGATCTTGAACCACAGCTCCCTGTCGTAGCGTGCCACGATCATGAGGGTGTTGGCCGCTTTTATGGTAGTCGCCGACAAGATGACGCGTCGTCCCATGGTGTCCAGCTTCTTCCCCTTCCCGTCCGGTGGGGAAGTGGAATTTGATGCAATCGCCCCAGCCGATTTCTTCTTGGCTGCCGCAGAAACCACTGAATCAGGGGACGGCTGAGCTCTGAGGCACATAGGGGCGGAGTCTGGGACCCAGTACTACTGTTCGTACCGGTCCCTCTTCGCAGGAGCCGTGGATGGGTTCTTGAGCGACAGTCCTTCGTCACAGATGTCGTCCAGTAACAGGACGGAGAGGACCGCCTTCCTCCTGGCCTCCTGTTGGTAGAGGAAACCCTCCTGCTCTTCGGGACAAAGCTGGAAGAGCTCCGATGCCCTGTCGATCATGGCATGAAAGGAGCCAATTTCGTCGGGGGGGGACAGGAGGGGCCTGGGCAGGGGGTGATGGGAGATTGGTCCCGTCGTTACCACTGTCCGTTGCCGCTGGAAGGGAGGGGGAGGATGAATTTGCCTCTGCTTGTTCGGTGGGCTCCCCGACGGTCCAGGCGCCACTGGATCATCCGCTGGGGGTAAGGGCAACCTTGTCCTTATCTCCGTACACAGGGTCTGGATCGCCAACAAGATTGCTCCCGAGTTGTCCTGTGGTATAGATATCGGTTGCGAGGAGAGCAACGGCTGGGGCGCAGGGACATCTGTTTCCTCTGTGGCTCGCTGCTCCTTGTCGGCCGCGCCGCTGCTCTCTTCGTCTGCCTCTTCGGGATCCCTCCTGTAGGACCTAGCTTCCTCGAACTTCTTGTCCAGGATCTTTGAAGCCAGCCAGCTCATCTTCGGAGGCGGTATCCTAAACAGCTTGGATCCAACAGACGTCATGTCTCCTTTGTCCCGGGTCATGTCCACGCAGGGTAGGCCACAAAGATCTTCCGGAATCCTCCAAGAAGAGAAACTGGATGAAAATTTGCACTTGAGGGGCATAGGAAAATTCCAAAACAGGCCCCCTCGTTGAACGGAAAAAGAATCGGTGGAGCTTGAGGCTCCAATTGACCAAAAAAATAAGAAAACTTAGGAAAAAAGCAAAACGCAGTAAAAGTTCAAGAGCTATAGCACGAGGACTCCAACACTTGAACGTGCAGTAAAAATCTGAAGATGGCTGCCAGAGGGGCTTAGGTAGAGGGAAGTCATTGGCTGGGGTCGGTATGACCCAGAGACCAGTGATTGGTTATTAGTAGAAAGACAGTTCAGAAACGAAACTAAAACTGGTTTTCTCCTTTACCGAGGATACCCAGCCTGACTACTGGGAATATTCATGAGCATGTGCATCCATGCCAGACCCCATGCTGGAGAATAGCATTTCTGATGATTGTATCTGCTTAAGATTCACATGCGCTCTCCTTACCTCCCCGCTAGGGGTGGAACGAACCTAGAAGTCTTACTACTTTCTCTCTTTATGTACTCACTATAGCCTTTGGCTCCCTCATGCCAGAAAAAATACAATCCGAGGGACCTCTGCGCGTGAGGGATTTTGGGTACACGTCACGATAGGGATACTGTTACGGACACACTTATGCTGATGTCCCCGAAAGACAAGATGCAATACTCTGTGTTACCACTGGATGTTGGACCATATGGAAAGCATGTTAATGCTATTACAGTGAGTAATGCATTTCTGATGCTTGTTAATCTGCTTAGAATCACATGCTGTGCATAAACTAGCGAGCAGTACCCGGAGTTGGAGGTGGGTTGTGAGCAGGAACAGTAGAGTAAAGAGGTCTTCGTACTGCTTGTCCCACCTGAGAATCAGACCAAGAATGAGTGTCGAGGAGGCAATAGTGTTTTGTAAAGGTGTGTACAGAACTCCAGGTTGCCGCTTTGCAAATGGACTCGAGAGGAACATTTGCAATGAATGCTATGGATGCCACGTTGTCGAGTAGAATGTGCTCTAGGTTTGAAGGGAAGTTATCTTAGCAAGAGTGTAACAGTGTGATGCATTTGACAATCCACATTGAGATAACCGATTGAGACACGACCCCCTTCTCTACCAGCTGCCACTGAAACGATGAACTGTTTATTCTTCCTCAGTGGTTTAGTTCTTTCCAGGTAAAAAATGACTGCCCTGCGCACATCCAGTGTGTAGAGGCTTCTTTCGGCCATGTTAGTAGGGTACTGGAAGAAAGTGGGTAGTTCAATTGGTTCACATGGAACTTTGAGATGAATTTAGGCACAAATCTGGGATGTGTGCGCAGAACTACCTCATCTTTGTGGACTGTAACAAAGATGTCTAGAACAGAAAGCCTGTAGTTCGCCAACCCTTCTGATAGAAGGAACAAGTTACTTACCTGTAACTGTTCTCCAGTATGGGTCTGGCATGGATTCACATGCTCATGAATATTCCCCGTCAGGCTGGGAATCCTCGGTAAATAAAAAAATCAGTATCAGTTTCGTTTCCGATCTGTCTTTCTCAGTAGAAACCAATCACTGGTCTCTGGGTCATACTGCCCCCAGCCAATGACTGCGCTCTCCCTAAGCCCCGCCTCCGGCAGCCATCTTCAGATTTGGTAGCACGCAAAGTGGCAGTATGACCAAGTGAAGAGCCGTAGAGGGGCAGCAGGGAGGGTTCGCATGTGAATCCATGCCAGACCTATGCTGGAGAAGGGAATAGTTTCTTACCTGTAACTCCATTTCTCCAGCATTGGTATCTTTCATGGATTCACATGCTCATGAATATAAGAATAAAAAGCAGTAGCTCGGGACCTTATCTACCCTTGATGGCTGACGGCGGCTTTGGGGCCCCCGATTTTCTTAAATACTGGTTGGTTTCTCAAATCCAATACACATCCTACTGGTTTAACACAGCAGACCCTCCTCCACATGTTAGACCCGAAAGGCTGGCGGTCAGCGACCGGGACATCCGCTCCATGGTGATACAACCCATTCCTTTGGCACGGGATACACTGAATCCGGTGGCTTGCACCTCCCTGGCGCTAATAAAAATGTAGAAATTGCTAGATACTCCTCATCCATTTCATGGCAATCTCACACTGTGGAACTTTCTCCCCGGGATCCCACGAGTACCGCCGTCGACTGTGCGCAGATGAGCTGAGGCGGGATAAGAGTTGCTCCGTGACTTATTCGAGCAGGGTAGCTTTGTTGAGTGGCCCGACCTGCCGCTGCCCTTGAGGGGTGGCCCAAGTGCATGGCTTCAGTATTCATCTCTACGTAAAACCCTTAAAAGAAACTACCCCAGGTTTCCAGCAATGCCACCGGACGACCCGGCTATTGAAGAACTGACTTCCCCCCCACACCTACCAGAGGGAAAATATCTAGGCTATACACAATGATACAATCCAGATCCACTCCGAAAGCCACTGGTCTGAGGCGGGCGTGGGAGGACCACCTTGAGGTGGAGGTGACGGACGAACACTGGGCTCACGTGTGCCCGTATACACCAGGGGTCTTTCAAATCCCGTTTCAAATTGATTCAACTAAAGGTGTTACATAGGTTTCATTATACCCCGAGCAGGTTGCATCTTATGCTTACTGATACTCCCTAAGATGCCCCAGGTGTGGGCAGGATGGCGCAGACTATATGCACATGATCTGGGCCTGTCCCCGCCTCTCCCAATTTTGGGAGATGGTGTTCACAACCGTATCTGCTATACTCGATCAACCTATCGACCCCTCCCCAATGAAGTGCCTATTCCATGACTTTCCAGGGCTACCCTGAAATTCCAAAAAACTGGCTGGCCTTTGCATGCTCCTAGTGGTACGAGCCATTCTGCTCTGTTGGCTTCGCCCCGCACCTCCCACGCATGCGCAATGGCTCAGGGCTCTCACATGGGCCTCAGACACTGAGGAAGCGTGGTCCTGCCTACAACCAGCCAACTCGAGGCCTAGGGATATTTGGCTCAAGTTTCGCTGCTTTATGTCAGATTTAAATGCGACACCGGATACAACTTCCAATACTAATACACCCACTCATGCAGGTTGTCTATCCTGAGCCAAGGGCTCGCTTACACTGCGTTCGCACTTTATGCGTTCTGGATGGAAAATGTTTATACTAGATGCACTGACTGTATGCCTGTACTGTTTTAACTGTACCTACCTTGTGCTTGCCTTGTGTATTGTTCGCCTGTGTTCTGCTGACAAGCTGTTTAATAATGAAAGGTTAATAAAAAAAGCAGTACACATCCACAACCACGGGAGGTGGCAAGGCTCAACATTAAGCATTACATAAAACTCACCATTAAGCATCTCTTACCTCCTCACCAGGCTCACCTTAAGCAAACAGGTTGCGCAGCACTGCCTGGCCGACTCTGGACTCCTCCCTGGAATCCCGTTTGACACAGTAGAATCTCGTGAAGGTGTGCGTCGACCTCCACGTAGCAGCCCTGCAGATGTCCAGCAGGGGCACACCAGACAAGAAAGCCGGGGTAGCAGCGATAGGTCTGGTCGACTGGGCTCGGACAGCCGGGCAACGGTCGGTTTGCCAACCAATGACAATGCATGCTGCAGCCAGAGAGCCATCTGGAAATGGAAGCCTTCGAGAGCGCCTTCCCTTAGTTGACAGGTCCAAAGTTCACAAACAGCTGTGATGTCTTCCGAAAATTTAGTTCGGTCCACGTAGAACTTCAGCGCTCTAGCCACATCCAGCGAGTGCAAAGTCCTCTCAGCCGTAGACGAAGACGACGGGAAGAAAACAGGTAATACCAAGGGCTCGTTGAGGTGGAAGTCTGACCGCACGTTGGGCATAAAAGAGGGGTGCGTCCTCAAGTCGTGAAAAGTCAAGTATAGAGGCTTGCAGGATAGGGTCTAGAAGTCTCCCACTCGCCGTGCAGAGGTGATGGCCACAAGAAACGCAGTCTTCCACGACAGGAATTTCAGCGGCGCCGAATGCTGGGGCTCGAATGGCGCCCCCATGAGCCTGGTCAGCACCACGTTGAGTTCCCACGCCGGGGCCTTCACCGGCGGGAACGATCGGAACAGTCCCTTCATAAATTCCTTCACCAGGCGATGGGACCACAAGGACGCCCGTCCTGTGGTTCTGGTGTATCGGGAGATCGCAGCCAAATGTATATTGATGGAGGCGTGAGCCATTCCAGCATTGGCCAGCGACAGTAGGTACGGCAGCACTTGAGGGGCCGTAATCTGTACAGGGTTAATCTTCTGTGCACGGCACCAGACAGAGAACCTCTTCCACTTATGTCCGTAGCACTTGAGTTGAGGACGCCCTGGCTTTTGCCAGGACCTCTCTGCAGTCAGCTGGGATATCGTATCCTCCAAACTAACGCTGCAGGAGCCAGGCAGGCAAGTTCAGCGACTCCGGGTCGTGATGAAGTATGGCGCCTCCTTCTCTGGAGAGAAGATCCGCGTCCGTCGGCAGCTTGACTGGTGGGGACGCTGACAAGTCCAGAAGGTCCGAGAACCAGATCTGCCTCAGCCACGCCGGTGCGACCAGGATCATCCTGCACCAGGACCTCTTGAGCTGGTTGACTAGTCGGGGCAGCAACGGCAACGGAGGGAACGCATAAAGGAACAGGCCTTCCCATGGGAACGAGAAAGCATCACCCATGCTTCTCGGCTGGGGAAACCTGCTGGCGAAACTCTGGCACTTGGAGTTCGTCGCCGTCGCGAACAGGTCGATCTGGGGTTTGCCCCATCGTCGGAAGAGTCGATCCACTTGATCCTGCCGCAGTTCCCACTCGTGGCACGAGCGCAGCTCCCTGCCGAGTGAGTTGGTGATGGTGTTTTTTTATCCCTGCCAGATGAAAGGGCTCCAGAAACATCCCTTGGGCAACGGCCCAAGGGTACAGATCCTGGACTTCCTTGGAGGGGGCTGGCGATCTGGTTCCTCCCTGCTTCCGGATGTAGAACATCGTGGTGGTGTCAGTGAAAATTCTCACCACCTTGCCCTTGAGGGACTGGAGAAAGGACCTGAGGGCCCAGAACACTGCTCGGAGCTCCAGGATGTTGATGTGGAACTTCTCTGGGAGCCAAAGGCCTCTAGCGTGAAGATCTCCGGTGTGTGCTTCCCACCCTTCCAGGGAGGCATCCGTCATCGTTATCTGGTGGGATGAGGTCTGAGTCTGCCCGTCAGATGAACGCGGGTACCCCACCACCGGATCGCTCGTCAGAAGGTCTCGAGCGGAATCCCGTCCTCGAAGCTGCCCGTCGCTTGCAGGACGACATCATCCAGAGGAGGGACTTGATGGACCTCACTCTGGCCATGTCCGTGGCCAGCAGGTTCTGCACCTTGCCAGGATGGCCTTCGCCCTTTCTTCCGACGGTGAGGCCAGGTGCGCCACTGTGTCGAGCTTTGCTCCCAGAAACAGTGTGGCTTGTGACGGGACTAGGTGGGATAAGGGAAAGTTGGAGAATCCCTGCTCCGAACGCAGCTGGACGGTCTTTGCTGTGTGATCCACGGCAAGCTCCCTTGTCCCTGCTCAGATGAGCCAGTCGTTCAGGTAGGAGTAGACGTGGATCCCCTGCAGGCGCAGCCACGCCACCACCGGTGCGAGGCACTTGAACACCTTGGGTGCTGACTTCAATCCGAACGGGAAGGCCTTGAACTGGTAGTGCCGTCCATGGGACCACGAACCTGATGAACTTTCGGTGTCCTTTCAGAATGGGGATGTGGAGGTACACATCCTCCAGATCCAGCGACGACAGGAAATCGCCCTCCTCCAGCCCTCCTCCAGCACGTGCTGGAGGGTGACCATCAGGAATTTGTGCCTTGATGTATTTGTTCAGCCGTCACAGGTCCACGATGGGGCACCATCCTCCCGTCTTCTTTTTACTGGAAAGTACCTTGAGTATACTCAAGTGCCCTGGAGCCTCTTCGGGACGAGCTTGATGGCACCTTTTCTGAGCAACGCCCTCACCTCCAAGTGTAGTTGAGGGACGTGATTTTCCTTCCTGACCACGGGTGGAATGCAGGGGCACTTTTTTAAATTCGAGGGCGTGCCACTGGGCCAGGGCATCCGGCACCCAACCATCGGTGGAGATGGACTCCCACCCGTTGACGAACTTTGCCAGCCGGCCTCCCACTGGAGTGCTTCGGTGGGGGCCCGACCCCGCTGTCGGTTAAATCTTGCTTGGCGGACGCCTTGGCCTCCCTGGCGACGACGATGCCGCCCCCCTCCCCGACTTGCCTCGTCCTCTATAGGCTTCCTGCAACGAGGAGCGGGCCGCTTGGCGGTACGTAGAGGAGCCACCGCCGAATCCCTTGGAGGCACCCTGCTTGCCTCCGGCACCCCGAAAGGACGGCCTCCATTGCCAGAGAACACCTAGGGCCCTAGCAGTCTGTCCGCCTTGATAGCTTGGAGGGATTCATCCACCGTTTTCCCAAACCGGTTGTTCCCATCGAACGGCATGTCGAGCACCTTGGCTTGCACATCCTGGCGGAAATCCGTCGCCTTGAGCCAACCTCGTCGTCTAAGGCAAACGCCGTTGCCTAGCTGGCAGAAACCGGTGTCGGCAATGTCTTGCCACCGTAATGGTGTGGTCCGACGCCACTTCGCCTTCTTGCTGGATGTCCAGGGCCTCGGCCCTCTTGTCATCCGGTAGGAAGTCCAACAGGGGGGGCGATCTTGAACCATAACTCCCTGTCGTAGATTGCGAGGGCGTTGGCCGCCTTAATCGTTGTTGCCGCCGAGATAACTCGTCGTTCCATAGCGTCCAGCTTCTTCCCTTCCCCATCCGGCGGTGAAGTTGACGTTGAGACCGACGCGCCCCTCCCCCCCTCCCGCTTTCTTCTTGGCTGCCGCTGAGACGACCGAGTCCGGGGTAGATTGTGCCCTAAGGCACAGAGGGGCCGCGGTACTTCTTGTACTGATCCTTCTTGGCAGGCGTCGTAGAAGGGTTCTTGAGAAGGGTGAGACCCTCGTCCCAGATGTCATCCAGCAGAGGCACGGCGAGGACAGACTTCCTCCTGGCCTCGCGCTGTTGGTAAAGGAAACCTTCCTTCTCGGGGCAGAGCTGAAAAAGCTTGGATGCCCTGGCGATCATTGCGTGAAAGATCTAATCTCATCGGACAAGGAGGCCCGGGCTGGTGATGGGAGCTCCGTCCCGTCACCACCGTCATCGGTACCCGTCGTGGCCGTGTCTGTTCCTGTGTCATCCTCAGGGATGGGGACGTGGGTAAAGGCTGAGCAGGCCACAAGGGCTGAGAAGGTGGGGCTGAGTGGATCTGTCTTCTCTTGTTCAGGGGCTTCCCGCCGGAATCGGCTCTGGTTCCTCCGCCGGACCTGGTACCGGGTCCTCTGTCGGTGGTAAGGGCAATCTCGTCCTTGTATCTGAACATAACGATTGTATCGCCAACAAAATGGCCGCCCAGTTATCCTGCGGCTGTGGAAGCGACGGCTGACTAGGACCCTCGCCAGTGCCGCCGTCACACTCGTCACCCTCGTCGGGATCCCTCCCGTGGGGACGGGCCTCCTCGATGCCCTAGTCGAGGCCCTCTAGCACTTCTGACAACTCCTCGGATGTTGTGTCCGTATCCACAATGGCCACCGGGCCCCCCCTCCCTCTTTCCGCCGGGGTCTTTTCAATGGGTCTGAAAGAGGCTTCCCTCCGCGGAGGCAGGGAAACTCTGGGCCCCGAGGTCGCCTCCACTGGTGTAGCCTCCACAGGCTGCGCCAGGGCCGCCACGACTCCCTCGATTGAGCCACTCTTGCATGCGACGCAGCCGCGCATGGGGAACCAAGTATATGCACCACTCCATTCCTAGCAAGCGCATGGCTTTGCACACTGTCACCTTCCAACTGGCTACATATTGAGGGATCTGAAAAAGCATGCTGTGAACCCTCTCGGAGGGGAGGACTAGACCGTCCTTCGTCCGAATTAGAGCTCCCAGAAATGGTTTTGACTGGGGACTAAACTGGATTTCTTTTCGTTGATTTGAGAAACCCAGACTTAATAGGAGATCTGTTTTTTTGGGTGTTGGAAAAACAAATGGTCGAACGAGTCCCCCGTAATGAGCCAGTCGGTGAGGTGTTACCATGCAAAACTTCTGGGGTTTTATAAACTTGTTCACTGGGCGCAGATCTAGAACAGGACGCATGGTATGATCCTTTTTGGGTACAAGGAAGTATACTGAATAAATACCCTTGTTTACCTGAATAGGCAAGGCTTCTATGGCTTCCTTTCCCAGCAGCGCTTCCACCTCTTGGTTCAGGAACTCCAGATGGTATGGTGAAAGGTGCGGTGAGCACAGCGGTCTGAATTGTGGCAGTTGGGCGAATTCCACGCAGTAACCGGGGGCGACTGCCTTTATGACCCACTGGTCTGAAGTTATTCCCTCCTATGCCATGAGGAAAGATGTTAATTGTCATCCCCAGCCCCCCGACCAGGGTGACATGGGAGGGGACCTGGATTTGGTGGTCATTTATGACCAGAGGCTGGGGCTCCTCTGGGATTGGGGCCTCTGCCGCATTTCTGACCCCTTGCTGGGTAGTATGCGGTGTTTCCCGAAGTCTGTCCTGAGTTGAAGTTTCCCGCACCATGGTTGTTTTGACCAGCACGGGCTTGCCATCTAAAGGACCGCCGAGAGTGATTACCCCTCTGGGTGGAAGGCTTCTGTGTGATCTGTTGCAGAGACTTCAGAGTCTCCTGCTCCTTCTTGGCCGTTTCCAAAGCCTCATCCACTGCCTTCCCAAAGAGGTTTCAGTCCTCAATGGGCTTGTTGAGGGAGGCTTGGGGTTTCCGGTTTAAAACCAGACATACGCAGACAAGCGTGTCTTCAGCAGGTTCCCTTGGGCCAGAGAGCTGCCTGCAGTTTCCACAGTGTCTAGAGTGTTCTTGATCACATGCTGGTTAACTTGTCTTCCCTCCATTACAATGGAGAGAAGCTTTGTTTTTGCGGGTTCAGGAACCTCTTGGAGGCCTTCCTGTAGCAAGTTCCATTGGGCATCAGCATAGTTTGCCAATAGTGTCGTACTAGCAATCCGTGTAGTGTCTGTGGCTGCTGACGTGACGTTTGCCAAGGGCATACAGTCGCTTAGATTCCTTGTCCGGCGGTGATTTCCCCCCGTGGCAATGTGTAACCCTGCCCTTTTCCGAGTGGTAGTCACTACCAATGAATCTAGGATGGCGTGCCCTTGATTTATAGAGGGTCGGAAGGGGCAGGCCGAAATAAATGACTCTTGGGGTCACTGCACGGGTTTGAGCTGGTGATCCCAATGAGGGAGCCACCCTTCTCTTCACAGAGAAGAGGGGTATGGCCTGGCCAGATTGTGGTTTCTCCTCCAGGATATCCTCCACAAAATCCTGCTCAGGCACCGCCTCCTGAGTGGAACCTTTTGTATTCAGCCGCTTTTTTCAACATGGAGTTGAATGCCATTTGGTCATCCACAGTAGAGACCTGGCGAGCCGGGGCAGACGGAGGAGAATCCAGGCACAAAACATCATTGTCCTGATCTTGCTGTGTCCATGGGTCTAGACATTCCTGCTGGGTTTCCTCCCGGGGTTCCTCCCAGTTGTCCGTAGTATCCTGTTCTTCCTCATAACTTTGAAGAAATTGAGCTTCCTCTTCTTCATTATAAATGTCCCTATGTATGTCCATGTGGACGTCTTCCTACTGGAAGGCATGAGACTGGTCTTCAATCTGGAGATTAGGGTCCATTCGAGCCCTTTTCGGCAGAGGATGGTCATAAAACCAGATACACCCTTCGAACTTTTTCTGTGACTTGTCCCATAACTTTGGGCGGAACCAGAGTAAGACCCACCGCTGCTGTAATTCTTTCGATGCTGTCTTCGATGGTCGACGAATCGGCCTGAGACAAAGGCTCTGATGTTTTAAACTACCTTCCGCGGCACTAGAGGGCCTAGCGGTCGGTTTTTCAGGTAGAGGCCTAGCCGTAGTTTTCGGTCCTACCACAACCTTTTAGACCGTCGAAGCTTGCAGTTTTTGGAGTAGCGCCCTTGTTCGATTTGGACTGCCCAGTCGCAAGACGCTGCTGCAGATGCGGGTAAGGCTTTGGATCAGAACGATCCGAGGAAACCGGCTGAGTTTTCGGCGGCCCTGTTGGCGCTTTCACCTTTTTCGACGAAAATGACGAAATCGGTTTAGGGGTTGTGTGCTTAGTGCGATGCACTTGTACGCCCCTGTCGCAAGACCAGAGTCAAGCCTTAAAGGGTCAGGGACGGGCGTGGCGGACCTAGTAACTTCCGCCTCAAGGTCTATAACATCCACAACAAATGTTTGGTCATCCGAAGTACCCCCGTCACTCAGCGGGTGTGGCGGTGGGGGAATTCCACCCGCAACATACTGTACGTGGCCCACCACTTTACACGGCGCTCCTAAAGGGTTTTAGGCTGAAGGAGTTTGCAGGCCGCACACTGCTTTTCGCCGTGCTCTAGGGGGAGACAGGCGTTACACGTCCTGTCTTCTTCCTTCCGAGGATATCTAACCCTACACTTAGGGCAGAATCTAAAAGTAGTCCTTTCCATAGCTAAAGGGACGGATGACCAGACTGAAAGGGAAAAGAGGGGAAAGGAGGAAAGACATACCGACAATATGGCCACCCCGACCCCACTCTCCCTACTGTATAGGTCAGCCAAAAGGCCCGACCACGTGGAAAATCCAGCCGCCGGATCTTAGGCGCCGAAAACCACAGCCGTAGATGAATCCCCCATAGACTTCGAAGATGTTCTTGTATTTGAAGAGACAACGGGGAATAACCGACAATTCGGTGGGATAAACAATGTCTCTAGTAAGAACTCCCCCTATAGGGCGACTAGTTATCTGGGTGGAAAAAAACAATCAGAGGGACCTCAGCGCGTGAGGGATTTTGGGTACTCTACTCGTCACGATCGGGATAGTGTTATGGACAAGCCTATGCTGACGTCCATTTCGGTCCCCGAAAGCAAGATGCAATACTCCGCGGTTACCACTGGATGTCGGACCATATGCACAGCATGTGATTCTAAGCAGATCTACAATTAAAATCAGAAATACAATTATCAGAAATGCTATTACGGTTATTAATGCATGTCTTCAGATGCTGGTTAATCTGCTTAGAATCACACGCTGTGCATAGACTAGTGAGCAGTACCCAGAGTTGGAGGTGGGTTGTGAGAAGGAACAGTAGTGAAAAAAGGTGTTAATACTGCTTGTCCCACCTGAGACTCAGACCTAGAATGAGTCTGGGAAATAGTGTTTTGTAAATGTGTACAGAACTCCAGGTAGCCGCTTTGCAAAGGACTCAAGGGGAACATTCGCAATGAAAGCGATGGAAGCCCCAGTGCCTAGAGTAGAATATGCTCTAGGGTTGAAGGGCAGTTCTCTTAGCAAGAGAACAGTGTAATGCATTTGACAATCCACCTTGAGATGGCTGATTTAGAGGACAGGATCCCTTCTCTACTAGCTGCCACTGAAATGAAAAATTGGTTTTCCTCAGTGGTCTGGGTCTTTCCAGGTAAAAAACATGACTACCCTGCACACATCCAATGTGTGTAGGCTTCTTTCAGCCACGTTCGTGGGATTCTGGAAGTAGGCAGTTTGATTGGTTCACATCAATGTAGATGCAAATCCATTTCCATCAGAGCATGGCGAGTCTTGCCCCCGTCTGCTGCCAAGGTCCTTTTTTGTGGATTCTAAATAGGCAACCTTTGAGGTTTCGTAAACTTGTTCGCTGGGCACAAGTCTAGCACAGGGCGCATGGTGAGATCCTTTTTGGGTACAAGGATCTACACTGAATAAATACTTGTGTTTACCTGTAGAAGAGGGACAACTTCTATGGCTCCCTTTTCCTGCAGGATCTCGACTTCTTGTAGCAGGATGCGTAGGTTTTCTGTGTCAGGCCTCCGATTTCGACAGTTTGAATTGAGGTGGTCGGCAAAATTCTATGCAGTACCTGTGGGTGATGTTCTTGAGCACCCACTGGTCCGTTATCCTGTCCCATGCATGAAGGAATGTTAAGGAGAATTCTCTGTTTAGGCTGAATTTCCTAACCTAGTGAGTCCCCCAGCAGCTTTGCTGGATTTTTGGGGTTTATTTTTTCTCCTGCCAAGAGTGATACTCTTGTACCCTCACTCTTGGGCATGATGAGTGTGTTTCTTTGAATCTAGATGCGTTTAATGGGCTATGGGGTATTTTACCCCATAGGGCTTCATGTGTTTGTGATGTGTGTTACACAGCACCCTCAGTGCAGTGACACAGGGGTGTCATAGTGACCCCCCCAGTATAGACTCCATACCCTGGGACTGAATACTGTCTCCCAGGGCATGTAAAGTCACCATTGACTTTACTAGTCTTAAATTCTGAACAGAACCAGTACAAACCATCATATCGTGGATGTACTGGCTGGGGCAATTCACTTGCCCCGGGGTCTGTTAGTCGAGGGGGCATGTCTCCGTCCCCCCTGATCGAGTTTTGGCTGGTGGCAGTGGATACTACTTTTTATATTCAACTCCGAATATTTTCCTATGGGATTTCCCATTGTTTTAGGCTACTACCTTTATTTAATTATTTACGGTAGCCTCGAACATGCCACCGGTTTATTAAATTAATATTAATTCTCCGGTTGGTATTTTTTGCCAAAACTGGATTCTAAAATGGCGTTTGTGTTCTCTTCTGTGACTCCAAGTCGAGCCCTTTGTTCCACTTTTTGGCGGGCTTCTCCACAGAAGCCCTCCAAAGTGGTGCCACTCTGTCTGGGGTACTTAGGAGGGGTGGAGGGGAATTTAGGCACCCTGGACTGAGTTGCCTAGGCAACTCAAGTCGCACTCCGTCCTGATTGGCCCAAGTGGTGAGCCGGCCGGCTCACCACTTACCATGTTTGAGTGACAGCTAGGCTGAGTGAGTGGGGGTTTGCTGCATAAAAGCAGGAATTTGGGGACTGGAACTTCAGAAGTCGCCACAGGACCTAAGAATCCGACGAGGGAGACGCTGAGCCGACCTGCCACGACACCACCACCGGTTGAGCCCTGCTGGACTGCCTCACCACTTTTCCCAACGACGGAGGAGATCTCCCGCCGGAGAGTCTTCTTCCTTTGACTGGTGGGGATAACCAGTTTCACCGTCTTTTTGCTTTCCCCAACGTATCTCGTGGCCGCCTTGCCCGTGCCAAGCACCCCGGCAACCGGGATACCACGTTTTACCACGACCGCGAGACAAAGGTACCACCTTTAAGCGGAAAACTCCGCGGCTGGTTTCTGCCCTGGTAGTGCAACGACCTTCATCTTTCCTCCAAGTCGAGATCTTCTCTTACCCTGGACAACGACGCAACTTGCACCCACTACCAGGAACAACTGCCACCGCTGGAGGATCCTTCCCACTTAAGGTACCGTGTCCCGCCTGGCTTCCCTTGCTACCGACTGTACGGGGTAGATTTAGCCCCCGGCTCTCGAACCTGGGTTAGCCTGGGACACCTTGGTTAAACTTTTCTAAATCTCTCCCAACGCTTTTCTGAACCCTCTGCAAGACTTTCTCAGCCTAGTGTAACTGATCTTGGGCACATTTGTGCTCTGCTCTCTAAGAGTGGGCCCAGCCTTTGGACTTTGGCTCACCAGTGACTTTTTGCTCTCTGCCTTGCTAACAGTGTTCTGGAATCGTAGAGTGGTGTACCTCTTCATATTCTTTCTTTTTCCCTCCCTTTTTCACAAACTTATTAGAGTGCAATCTAGTTAAGCGCTCACCTCTGTATTAAAATAAGTGGCGTTTTACTGTGATTTTCTAATAGGGAAAAAGGGGTGTATATATCAAAATAGTAATTGTTTAGAATATTTTACAATAAGAGTGCTGGAGTGTTTCAACTGTGTTTTTAAATAAATAATGATATACTTTGATACCAAAGCTCTGGTCAGTGTTTGCTTGTATTATTGTATCTGAGTGCCTATTGAGTATACTTTGCATACTGCCCAACTCTCTTGGAGGGAAGTCTGACTGCTCAGCCACAGCTACCAGGTAAATCTGGGTGGTACAGACTGCTACCAAGCGGGTTTACTGCCAACACCTGTAGTCTTAAATCTTTTGCAGTGGTCCCCAAGTGAACTGCACAGGTTTCTGCCTAACAAGGAATGATGTTAGACGTCACCTGACATGGGAGGCATGGGAGGGGACTCTGATCGGAGGGTCATTTCTGACCTGAGGCCGGGGAGCCTTTGGGGGTGGAATTTCAGCCACTTCTCTTTCCACAGCGTGGTCCTCTAGGTGGATACGTGGTGGTGTTGGATCCTTGCCCTGAAGAACAGTTTCCTGAACCATACTTGTTTTGAGGGGAGTGGTATTGCCCCCAAAAGGAACGAGAGCCACCCATCCCCTCTGGTGAAGGCCTTTGGGTAATTTGGTTTAAGGTCGAGAGTCTCATGTTCCTTCTTAGCTGTCTCAAGCCCTTCGTCCACGGCTTTGTCCAACAAGCTGGTTTCTTCAATCAGCTTGTTTATTAAGGCTGTTTGGGTTTCAGGCTTAAAACCAGATTTCTTCAACCAGGCGTGCCGTTTTAGTGGTGTACCCTGGGCCAAGGTCCTCCCTGGGCAAAGGTCCTTCCCGCTGCTTCAGCGGCATTCAAAGTGTTCTTAAGACTGTTGTGGTTAACTTACTTGCCTTCCGATACAATTGCGAGCAGTTTAGCCCGCATTGGCTCAGGGACTTCTTGAAGGCCCTCTTGCAGCAGGTTCCACTGTACATTTGAGTAGCTAGCCAACAGTGGTGTTGGCTATTTGGATGGAGAAGGCAGCAGTATTAACACTTTTCCCCAGTCCATACAACTTTTTCCCTTCATCAGGTGGTGCCTCACCTGTAGACAGGGGGACACCGGTCCTCTTTATCGTAGTCTTAACTACGAGGGAATCTGGAGTGGCATGCTCTTTAATGTAAAGGGGGTTGGTAGGAGAAGGGCGAAACAACTTCTCTATCCTGGGATTAACCGCCCTGGTCTGGTTTAAGCAATTAAGGCTTGAGAATTCAGTAAAGGAATGGCCTGACTAGCAGGAGGCTTTTCTTCAGTATGTCCTCTACAAAATCCGAATCCAGCACAGCCTCCTGTGTGGCGATTTGAAATGTTCAGCCGCCTTCTTTAAGATGGCATTAAACGCCAACCCTTCGTCCACTGGTAAAGCCTGACTGGAGTGGTAGGAGGGGAATCCATACACAGCGTCAGGGGTAGGAGTAGGTGACACCCAAGGTTGATTATGAACCGAATGGCTGTCTTCCCAATTATCCATGGGCTCAGCAGGATCATCAATAGTGTCCCCAAAGTCATCCTGCATGTAGGCACTGATGGGCGCCTCATCATCAGTAAGGTAAAAAACAGTCTCTTCATGGGGATCCTCAAAGGCCATAGGTGTAAAAGGAAGTTCCTCACGAGGCCTCTTGGGAGCAAACCTCTGACAACTATAACTTCTCCAGTCTGTTCATGCACAGCTCAAAATTCTCCCTGGTCCATGATCATGAACCAGAGGAGTCCAGGGGAGGAAAGGGATATGGACTACTTTCCTCTTCAGAACAGAGATTTTCCTTCTAAAGTATTGTATAAAGAAAAGGGCACTCAGTACTCTTTGAGGCTCTTGGCGGTGACGTGTCTCCAGACGCATCTTTTGGCAATTTTGTTTCAACATCAGTTTCGACTGTTCTTTTTTTTTTTAATCGTCGAAGCGATCCTTGCGATACTATCGCTAATGCTCAGTTATAGGGATATATGCCAGTTGAGCCAGTGGCTGCGCAGTGGATTTTGTCACCACTAGGGCCTTAAGCGGTGTCGGAGCTTTCGTGTGAAGCGTCTCGACGGCTAGCACCTTCACTTTTGGACTGCCCGGACACATGCCGCTGGCGTCCCCGTCGCCAGGTTGTATTGTCTCCATAGCAGAACTCGCATCTTGCCTATAGGGGCCGGGGACTGATGGAGGATGAAGAACTCTCCGCTGTAAGGTCAATGGCCTCCGAAGTGGAGCCTTGGTCATCGCTAATCCCTTAGTCACACAGTGGCTGTGGCGATGAGTGAATTACTTTCATCCTGCTACATACCGTAGAGAGCCCACCGCTTCCAACGGCGCAACTTAATGGGTCTTGGGCCTTAAAAGTTTACAGGTCACACAGGACACCTCATTGTGGTCAAGTGGAAGACAATTGTTGCACCGACGATGCTGGTCTTTCCACAGATTTTACCTTGTAGGAAGGACAAAACCTAAATTGATGTCATGACCACTGCTTCCAAAGAGTCCGGACCTACCCAACATCCTTGGAAGCAGGCTCATAACATATACTATCGGCACCAGCAAGTCCCAATAGGGACCTTTTGGACCTTGTCCTGGCACCGGTGGTGCCAGGCTCATAGCATGGACCCGTCCCGGCACAGGAAGCGCCGGGCTCATAACAAGTGTAAGAGTGCTTGGGTGGACCTACCTGCAGCAGACCATGCTGATTACTTACCAGCAAGATGTTTCACTCTCTTCTGGCAGGGACTACTTTTCCTTCTGGGTGGGGCAGGCACCACTCCCTGGATCATTGATGCTGGACCTCTTCTGGAAGCAGCAACTCTTTTGTCTGGGCGAGGCTGTGGAAGAAGACACCCAAGCACTCCTATGGACTATTTAAACCACACCCGATTGATGCAAGGTGCTTCGCGTTATTCTGCATCTGCAGCAGGACGCTCACCGTGTCAGCTCCAGTGAATCTTCAGTTCCGGATCATGTGAATACGAAAATTACCTGCTGGGAACCAATCCTCAGTCTTCAGCAGCTCCTGCAAAACAAAAGGCACAGGTTAGGCAAAGTTAGCGGTTCAATTTACCCGATCCATCGGCAGCATTCGAGGCGTTTTTTCTGCATATCTCGTACGGCATCGGGCCTGCAAAGACAAAGAACATTGGTTAGTAACGCTTAGTTACAAAACTGCTTACCTGTGTTACGCTCGCTCCAACTCTGCTTGTGCTGCATTCCGGCACCTGTAAAGACAAAAGACATTAAGGTGCATTCTACAGCCCTAGAGCAGCCTTTCTACTTACTTGCCTTCATATGCACCATCTTCTTGTTACGCTCTCTGCCACAAACCTGGGGGGAGCATCTTCTTCGGCACCGACAGCATCTGAAAGGGAAAAGACAGACATTAAGGAGATAAGACATTTGAAGAGAGCAATCTAAAGGGAACTTTTATACTTACAAGTCACGCTCGTGCAGCACACGGCGGCATCGCTCTCAACTTACCCTCTGCAATTAAGAGGCTGAACTCATATCCAGTGAAGTAACTGGACCCAGCGCCCCTGCATGAGACGCAGGATGGAGAGCCCAGCATTCACCTATTTAAGGTGAGCACAACCATCGACCGAGTACCACGGGGAGAGAGGGGCTTGGAACTTCTCCCAATCTTCCAGGCACTAATACCTTGATTTTCCACTTGCAGACACCTCACCCTTCAGGTCAAACTTTCGGTGAGAAAGGGGCCGAATCCGGGAGCCAAACGAATCCTACGCCTGACATTGAAGACGGTCTCAACGACCAGTCAAGACCCGCGCCTCCGGGGGAACCAGGTGAGCGTTACAATTGAGTCCTGTCCATAGAGCAGGATCAGATCCCGACAACAAACCCAAGGGAACAAAGGGGGGGGGGAGGGAGGGGAGTAATTCTTGAAACGAATGACCCGACTCGCAACTGTACAGGCCGGCCAGAAGGCCCGGCGACGTGGTTGGCAGTGCTGGCCGGATCAACAGCCGTCGAAATTCCATCAGCAGTCTTCAGCGGTGTTGCACAGGAATCAGTCGAAGAGGGTGACGATGAGAATAAACGACCGAAGGTCAAGGAATTTAACAATTTCTTATGAAGAGCTCCACATTAGGGTGACCAGATAGCTGGGTGGAAAAAAAACAATCTGAAGGACCTGGACGCGTGAGGGATTTTGGGTACATGTCACGTTAGGGTTAGTGTTACTGGCACGCCCATGTCGACGTCCCCTTTTGATTCTCGGAATTCAAGTTTCAATACTCCGCGCTTACCACTGATGTCGGACTATATGCACAGCATGTGATTCTAAGCAGATGATCAAGCATCAGAAAGTGCGATACAAAAGTATCCCCATTGCACTGCAAGGTGATGTATGCATTGTCAAAAGCTGGTGGCTTCCTTTCAAGACGGGGAAAAAACTGCAAAAATAAAAGGGTTCCATAGAATATGATAGAGGCAAAGTTTGCAAAAAGAACATCTTCAACAGCCTTTAAACTTGATTGAGTTCGGCTAGACTTTAGGGTCTTTACTGTTCACCATAATAGGTTGGCCTCCCCAAATCCACCTCCAGGGTTGATTTTGGAAAACCATTTGAACAAAGTCTGTTTCACCCTGGAGCTGCAGGTTTCACATGAGAACCAGAAGACTCACGAGATCCAGCGGTTGAACCAGAAAATGTAGCAGCAAAGCAGGATGACTCCATGTTTGTCAATTGGAAATGCAGCAGACACTCACCTAAAGAACCTCAAAGCAGGAACAAAGACCCATGAGGGAGGGTCTCACAAATAGGTACCCCACAGGACTCTGTTAACTGCTGCCCTGCATACATACTTCCAAACACTGCTCCGGCAAGTTAAAGAATCAAGTTCCAGTGACTGATTGCCATTTGGTAAGCATTTAAAACCCAGGCTTTTTTTATTTTTAATAAACTGCAGGTAATTCCATCTGTGAAAGGGTAATCGGCTGATGCAATTCCCCCTTCCTGAACTCAATGCCGAAAGCAGAGTGCATCTGTGCCCTGCTGCATCAGTATCCCAGTTTGCAGCACCTGCTTGACAGTGGCACAGCAGTTCTAAGGTCACAGTTGTCCATTTGGCAACAGCTGTGACAGGAAAGTCTCTGAAGCGCAGAGGCTGCATTTAAGCATTGTCTCCCTGTATCAAACCTGAGGACCATAAATAGATTTTAGGACCGATTTTCTATACTTTGGCCTGATGTATAGAAGGCCAGCCTACTTTAGGGACAACTCTGGGATCTGTAGCCACACCAGTTCAAGGTAGCAAAGCCAAGATTCAGGAGTGGCGAGCATGGTAATTATTCCTCAATGAGTACACCGTGACAATTCAAGGAAAAGTTATTTATGGCCCTATAACACTATAGCAAATGACTACCAGCATGGAATATCACACAAGACTAAATAAAAAACATACAATCACTTGAGTAGTGCAAAATACATAAACCCCTGAAAAAGGAAGCTAAGAATTTGTATTAAGCACTACAGGTCCACAGAGATGCAACACTAACTTTAAAAGTCAATCCCTACAATGTGTGGGGCCTTGTGCCCAAAGGTCCAAAGTTGCAGATTTGTGATACGGGAAAAAGTCAACGGGAGCTTTTGCGGTCCAATGAAGAGTTCCAAAGGGTAGAGTACAGATTATTCTAGCTAATAAGTGACCAACTTTCAGAATACTTGTGCAAGCAATCACAAAGCCAAACTGTTAGGGAAGTATCTAAAAGGGCCAAACTTTTAAAAAGGGAGTTTGGGGTTCAGGTAAGTCCCCCTTGCCCTTTGGGGTCACTCCCGGTAATCAGATTCTTCTTAGGACTTGGCAGGTCTTCTGATGAGGGTCCAAGGTTGCTTTTCCCACCTTCAGCTACAGTCCTTGATGCCCAAGGGTTGCAGGTTCGAGCACTTCTCCAGATGGTAATAAATGCTGGCGCAAGATCTTCAGGATGAAAAACACAGAAGACATTGATGCAGGGGCCCTCCGCACAGTAGTGGATCCAGAAAGGACTGCCACAAATGCACGGCAATGCAGAGGGACACTTGTCACGGTCAGACTACTCCCCTCTCGGGTCCCCTGGATGCTGGAACCACAAACTGTCAGAACTGACTACTGTAGCACAAGCTGTCAATCCCAAAAGTTTCAGACCTGAACATGTAACAGTGACATCTGCAGGACGGTAGCCCAAACTCTAGGTGGGCAGCCACTGGGCGAACCAGGGGCACCTCCGAGGGCTCTCCTTCCCAGTACTCAGGAGCAGGCATCAGAAATGGATGTTCCCTCCACTCCAAGGGTTGAAGCTCCTTCACAGGACTTCTGAAGATAGCAGAAGTTGGTCACCAGGCCATCTTCCAACAGGACCACTATCTCCTTACACATCTTTTAAATGGACAGGATACTTTGCTCTTTCAGGTGTCGTCCAGATCTCTTTGGAACAAAAGCAGGTAAGAGCCAAAACTCCCACTAGCAAACCAAAGATCTTGCCCCCTGTTAGGGAAAATTCTCAAAATGTGCCAATTCCTCCCACCTTAGAGCCCTCCAGCTCTTTTGCTAAACTTTGGGACTTTGAACTTTTCAATTCAATGTGTTTTCTGCGTTTGGTTCTTTTTGAATTATTGAGTCTAAACAACTCCATAGACATCTTTTCATTTGTGTCACACCACCCTTAGTGCAGTGGCACAGAAAAGCCCTTCAGGCTTTCCCAAGGGTTTAACAGCCTTCTCTGGGATAAACTACTGTTTCCCAGAGTAAGTAAAATGAAATTGACTTTACTAGTCTTAAAATTCCTAGAACAAGCACACCCTATCTTACAATAGAATGCTGGAGGGGTTACTTAGTACCCCCCTGTGGCTAGATACTCAGGTAGTCAAATGCTACACTCCGCCGCGCCCCCCCCCCCCCAGAATGGCTGGTGGCAATGGTTTTACAACGAACTACCATGATTTTTCCCCCCGACCGCAAACTATTCATAGCTCGGCTGTTAAACCGCGGGGCCATGTTTTTCAAGATGGCATCTTAGCCCCCTCTGTAGAAACCAGTCCCGATCTTTTTTCGCCATTTCTTTGTGGAAAGGTCCTTCTAGAGTTTGTCACTGCACGCCAAACCTAGTTTGGTCCCTTTGTTCCTTAGTCTTTGGCGGGCTTCAGGAGTGAAGACCGCCTCTGGCGCCCGAGTTTCTGGGGTGGCAAGGAACTGAGGGAGGTGCCCGAAACTGTGCTTTGTCTCCTAGGAGACCCAAATGCACTCTGTGGTGATTGGCTGACTGTCCAGCAAGGACAGCCACCATGCTAGGTGAGTGCCAGCTAGGCTGGAATGAATGGGAGAGAACTGAATAAAAGGAGAGTCTCGGCTTGGAAGGCAGAGTTGACCACTGAACCGAAGAAGAGCTTTACGAGGACAGCTGCTGCAACTCCTGGACCATTGGTTTGCCGGGTGAAGCCCCACTGAAGGTCCTAATCGCCAGGTTCACCTCGACAGAGAAGCCCTGCAAAGGACGACTTCTCCCTTTAAGTTGGAGGGACCAATCAAAGTAAGCCACCTGAATATCTATCTCGGAGCTGGTTGAAAGGTAATGTAAAAAGACAGTACTTAACTCACGGTGAAAGTGCTTGAAACTTTAGCAACTCGCAGGCCTAATCAGCTTGTGCCCCAACATATGATTCTTTTTACAAACTACTTCTGAGAACTTGTGCAGTGACTTTACAGTTTACTTACAAGAACCGCTTTAATCTCTCCAAGACTTTAGCCCATTGACTTTGGCTTAGCCTATAGAATGGGCTCTTCTGGTGAATTCCAAATATCTACACTGTCTAAGAAGTGTAACCTTTCATGTTCCAATAATCATTGCCTTTTACTCCTCTTGAAAAGCATTCAGAAATATTGAAGTGTATGTGTGATATAATTGCATTCTTATGAATGCAATATAACTGACAGAAATACATTAGGTATTTATCAAAGAAATACTGTACGTTGTTTTGAACACCTGTGATTGTAGACCTCTAATATTGTTTACATTCCCCTCTCGGGATAAGCCTGGCTGCTCAGCTCCGCTACCAAAACTGTAGTACACATTTATACCAAAGGATGATTTGCTTGCACCTGTAGTCATTGTGTGTAGTGGTCCCAGAGGGTACTGCATACAAACACTGCCCAACACCCCGAGACCACCACCCCACCCAGCAGTAGGCCAATCAGGACAATTGATGGCACAGCTCATGCATACCATTCAGACACACCAACACCAGTTTGTTGCCAGAAAGTGTTGCGATTGTTTGGTCCCAATCTACAAACACACGCCCTGCAGTAGCCTTAGAAAGGTTTTGGCTTTCCTGGGCACTGGAAGGCAATATAAGGATGTTCCTGTCCTCACAGGTCAGGAAGTAGTGTTAGTGAAAAGATGGCCATGGGACAAGCGAAAAACCTTGTGCAACAGCCATGTTTGGACAATAGCAACAGTAGGTAGCCTAGGCCTAAAGTAAAATGCACCCAAAAACATTATTGCAAAATTAACTGCTGCCACCAGCTTGTCCCCCAAGGCACACAAAGTAATCAACAATACTCGGGGTGTAAGTCTAGTGTTGGTGATTGAAGATGCATTATACAATGTCCACACTTAGACACAATTGTGAATATTGGCCTGCGTTGCATCTAGATAGGACTTTGAATGTTACCATGTCCACACTTAGATAGAACAAGTTACTTCTTACCTTGTAACGTTCTTTCGATGGGATGTTCCTCCGACGTATTCCTTATCTATGATATTTGTATCTCCAGCTTGCTGGCCTCGGAAAATTTTTTCCCAGTAGAGGGCGCTGTGTGTCGACATGCGTCGAGTAGGTGCTCCTCGACGGCCACCGTATCGACGCCGACGTCATCATGCCTATAAATGGCCACGCGCAGCGTCCGTTGCTCAGTTCCGTTTTGTAGAGTAAAGTAGTTATTGTATGAATGGTTACTACCCTTGAAGGAGCGTAAGCTGCAACCACAAGGGAAATGTTACCGCGGGGATGGATGGGAGGGGCGATAAGGAATACGTCGGAGGAACATCCCATCAAAAGAACATTACAAGGTAAGAAGTAACTTGTTCTTTGAAGGGATTGTGTCCTCCGACGTATTCCTCATCTATGATAGACTCCCATAGCAGTGGTATGTGATTGGAGGCGGGAGTAAGAGATGCCATATTACCCTTTAAGAATGAACAGAGTAACACAGCTTTGCCAAATCTAGTCTCTTGACTAGAGGAGGAATCCAGGCTATAAAATTTGGTAAAGGTATGTGCGGACGACCATGTGGCAGCCGCACATATGTCTCTAATTGGTAGCCCTCTTTGAAGAGCTGAGGATGCTGCGATACCCCTGGTCGAATGAGCCGTTAGATTTTGAGGGGGCTCTTTCCCTGCCAGTTTGTAGCATTCCAGAATGGCTAAAATAATCCATCTGGAGATGGTTTGTTTGGTTATTGGTAATCCTAACTTATGTCCTGCGTAACCTACAAAGAGTTGGTCTGCTTGTCTAATTTTAGCAAGTCTACTGATATAAAAACTCAAAGCTCGCTTAGGGTCCAGCCTGTGTAGTCTCTCTTCCTCTTTCCCCGGATGGGGAGGATGATAGAATGAAGGTAATGTGAAATTCCGAAACTACCTTTGGGAGGAAGTTAGGCTTCACCTGTAGCACTACTTTGTCCTTGTGAAAAGTTGGATGAGGAGGTTTACAAGACAGGGCTTGTATCTCGCTAACCCTTCTAGCAGATGTTAATGCTACCAATAAAACAGTTTTGAGGGTGAGAAACTTCAATGAACAAGAGTGGAGTGGTTCAAAAGGAGCACCCTTTAGGAAGTTTAAAACTAGATTTAAGTCCCATAAGGGAACTTGGAATGGTCTTGGAGGGTAAACATTAGTTAGACCTTTCAGGTATTGTATTACCAATGGAATTTTGAAATACGATGGCTCCTCTGCAGTGCGCTTAAAGATTGATAGCGCTGCGAGATAGCCCTTAATAGTGCCAATTTGAAGGCCCGAATTTGCCAATTAAAGTAAGGATAACACTGCAGGTGTACCACATGAAAAGGGTTCGATATTCTTTTCTCTGCACCAGCTGCAAAATGTATTCCAACGGCAGCGGTATAGAGTCTTAGTTGCCGGTCTTCTGGCCGAAAGCAACACCTCCATGACGTCAACTGGAAGGTCCCAATCCTTGTACCTCAACCTTTCAGATACCAAGCGTGAAGGTTCAGGGTCTTGATGGCTGGATGGAGAACCTGACCTCCCTTGTGCGAGAGAAGATCCTCTCTGTACGCTAGACGAATTGGAGGACAGATGGCCATGTCGAGAAGGTCCGGGTACCACGTTCTCCTGGCCCAATCCGGGGCAATTAGGATCATGGTCTTCCGAAACCTTCTCAACCTCCCGATCATTTGAGGAATGACAGGGACCGGAGGAAACGCGTACAGAAGTGGGAACTCCCAGTCCACTACGAACGAGTCTCCTAGAGCTCCTCTCGGGGGAAATTCCCTTGAGCAAAATCTGTCGCACTTCCTGTTGATACTGGTGGCGATAGAGAGATTCCTTCCTGAATTGCCCAAAACCAGAGCTGCATCGCCTCTCTGCACAGTGGCAGTGACCCTACGCCTCCTCTTTTGTTGAGGTAGTGCATGGCCACTGTATTGTCCGTCATTATCAGGACGTTTCTCCCCCGTACAGACGGCAGAAAAGCCTTCAGTGCCAGTCTGATGGCTCTCAGCTCCAAGAGGTTGATGTGTAGTCTGGACTCCGATGGAGACCAACGACCGCTGATGGTCAAGTTGTTGGCATGGGCTCCCCACCCCGTGAGTGAGGCGTCTGTGACTACCGTTATCTCCGGCCATGGTTGCCAAAACAGTTCTCCTTTCAAGATGTTCTCTGGAGAGGCCCACCATTGAAGGTTGTGGGCTACCTTGTCCGGAATCCGGAGGAGATCTGTCATCCTCCCTGAGAATTGCGACCACTGAGTCCTCAGTGCCCACTGAAGGGATCTCATTCTCAGGCGAGCCTCTGGCACAAGGGATATACAGGATGCCATGAGGCCTAGCAACCTCAAAAAGTCGTAGGCTGGGAGACGTTGGGCATTTTGAAACCTGGCGACCATCTGCAGAATATCTTGAGCCCTCATCTCTGGTGGCGAGGCTTTTCCCCGGGACGTGTCCAGGACTGCTCCAATGAACTGGAGTCTCTGATGGTATCATCTGTAACTTCTTTAAATTGAGGGAGAAGCCCAGCCTGTGAAGGGAGTGGCAGACATAATCTAGTTGGATCCGAGCTTGTTCCGAAGAAACTGCTCTGATCAACCAATCGTCTAGGTAGGGGTAGACGTGAATCCCTTCCCTCAGACTTGCAGCCACAACCAACATTAGCTTGGTGAAGACCCTCGGGGCGGAGGTCAGCCCAAATGGCAGAACTCGAAATTGATAGAGAGTTGCCAATTGCGAACCTCAGGTACTTCCTGTGCTTGGGATGGATAGGCACATGGAAATAAGCATCCTGAAGGTCCAGAGATAACCAGTCCTGAAGCTGGAGGGCCTGAAGGATCTGAGAGAGTTACCATCTTGAAACTGTCCTTCCTGAGGAACTTGTTCAATTCTCCTAAGTCCAGGATGGGTCTCAGTCCTCCGTCTTTCTTTGGTATGAGAAAGTAGGGGGGAGTACCAGCCCTTGTTCCTGTCCACTACAGGTACCGGTTCTATGGCACCTTTCTTTAGCAGGTCTACAACTTGCTGCAAGAGGAGCGGATCCGTCACTTTCAGAGAGCTGTTCCCCGGTGGATGACCGAGGGATGCGTAGAAAAGGCAGGCAGTAACCTTGGGCAACTGTCTCCAATGCCCAAGCATCTGACGTAATAGCCTGCCATTCCGTCAGATGGTGAGTTAACCTGCCCCCTACAGGTGTCTTGTGATGGGAGACCTCAGAGTGGTTTGGGAGCGGCTGATGCAGTTGCCGAAGGTAAAGCGGCTGATGCGGCTTTCTTTCCTTTACCCCGTCCATCACGGGTACATTTTCCTTGGCCTCTGAGTCGGCCGTCCTCTGCCTCTTCCATATGAGGAATAATAGCAAAATGACCTTCCTCTCCAAGAGGATCCTGAGGGACGAAAATTAGTTTGTCGGATTGCAGCTCCTAGTGACTTAGCTGCTGCTTTAGATGTTAGTAGTTTTTCCAAACCGTCATCCGCCTTTTTATCAAATAGGGAAGAACTGTCAAAGGGCATATTTAAAAATCTGGCCTGTACGTCAGAAGCAAAGCCGGACTTTCTCAACCACGCATGCCTGCGGATTGTGGTACTTGCCGCCATGGCCCTGCTGATACTGTCAGCAGAAACAATGCCAGTTTGAAGGGACTCACATTGCATCTTTACCATCTGATATTTAAAAATGCGTCCCTTTCTTCTCCTTCCGGTATGCAGTCAGCCGCCGATTAAGCACACTCCCAAAGAGTGTGGCTGAACCTAGCGAGCATACAAGTTGCATTAATACATTTTAAAGCCATGCTACAGGCTGAGAAGACTTTCTTAGTCATGGCATCATATTTTTTATCATCCCTATCCTGAGGAGCAGTGGGGTAAGCAGAAGTACTGCCTGATGAAGTTGCAGCCTGAACCACAAGACTCTCTGGAGTAGGGTGCTTAGATAGTTATTCAGGGTCAGCAGCAGATACCCTATATTTCGCTGACAACTTCTTGTTAACCGCAGGGACAACTTCAGGAGTTTCCCAGTTAGTTAAAATCTTTCTTTGTAAAGCAGAATGAACGGGAACCACAGGATCCTCCTGTGGACCTTTATCCAGAATATCTGTGAGGTCATCCTGTTGAAAAACAGGTGAAAGCGCAGACCAACCCATGAACTCCATAATTCTTGACATTAGGGTTCTATAAGGGGTATCAGCATGTTCCCCTGGGTCTGGTTTGACAAATTCCACTTCTGGGGAAGTGTCTAGGCCACTTGCTTCCTGTAATGCATCCTGAAGGTCTTTTAACCTTTTTCCTCAGAGGCAAAAGTCTCTGGTTCGGGTAATGTGGTCCTCTGCAGCCCAAAAGGCCTTTCTTGATCAGAATCTTCCCCTTCTTCAAAAACTGAAGTTAAGGGGGGATGCTCTGGTCTGTGAAATGGTATAAAACCCATCTCTAAGGCAGAGGGAGCCATCATCAGTGGCCTTGAAAAGGTCGATGTCGTCAGCGCCGATGTAAAAATCCTCGAAGGCGCCGACAAAGGCGTCAAGAAACTGGAAGAGGCCTCGAAGAACTCGAGAGGATTGGAATCCTGCTCGAGTATGTCGACGACGTTCTCGACGTCGTGTCGGAGGCTCTCGGTGTAATCGTTGGCTGTGGAGTAGCCGTGGGTCTTTTATCGGCGTCGATATCGACTCGATCGACGGATGCGAAGAACCCTTCGATAACGGCGCCGATCTATGCTTCGAAGGGGCTTTCGACGATGGCGTCGAAGATGCCATACTTCCCGATGGCTCATGGCGCTTTCGGGTCGACTCTTTCGCTGGGTGCTTCAACTCGCAGCGTTTAGATTTTTTGGGCTTTTCACCCGAGGTATCACCCTCAGCTGACTTCGAGGGGGACGAGGCCGCTTTCTCGAAGACGCTTAGCATCTTTTTTCTGAATTCCTCCCACTCAGCTTGAGAGCTGTGTTTTGTGGGGCAATTTACTCTTTCAGGGGAACTAGAAAACGACGATAAAGGGGATCTTCGTCTTTTTTTCGAGTGTCTAGACCTCGACGAGTGGTGGGAGCCACTTCGAGACCTAGACCGAGAATGCTTTCGACGGTGAGGAAACAAATGTCTCGACTCTACCGTGGAAACTTTGGGGAAGTTAAAATTGACTTACCTCTCTCGAGCTTCCCCTTACGCTCCTTCAAGGCTTTCGCCGTCATGGATAGGCATTCCTCACACTCCGAACACTGGTGTTCGATTCCGAGACACCACAAACAGATCCTGTGAGGATCCGTCAACATTTTCTTCCCACAGTTTCGGCATTTTTTGAAACCGGACCGAGGAGTCGTCGGCGGAGGAGGAAGCCATCGAGTACGAGTCGGTTTTCTCGAGGAATTATGAATATATATCGACTGATGAACTGAGCAACGGTATTCCGAGGCACACGAAGCGCAGAAAAACGGAACTGAGCAACGGACGCTGCGTGTGGCCATTTATAGGCATGATTTCTGCGTCGATACGGTGGCCGTCGAGGAGCACCTACTCGACGGACGTCGACGCACAGCGCCCTCTACTGGGAAAAAAAATGTCCGAGGCCAGCAAGCTGGAGATCCAAATATCATAGATAAGGAATACGTCGGAGGACACAATCCCTTCGAAATGCGAATATTAGCATGGCCACACTTGGACTGAATTGTGAATATTGCCTGCGTTGCATCTGGATGGGACTGAATGTTGGCATGTCCACACCTAGATGGAATCATAAGCAATGGCCTGCACCGCATCCAGACAGTTGTGAGGGTCAACAGGTGCCACACTTGGATAGAACTGAATGTTAGCATGCTAAAGGTCAGGTAACCCACTAACCAATATAAGCTCAAACTCTGCATACTTATCTCACTCAAAAAACTCACAACCATCTTGCACAGCAAGCCGCACGCACTTCACAACACTGCAACACCACATAAGCCGGAGCAACAGCACACGCGGACTGACACCGATCCAATACACGCACCAAAGCTCAGTATCTGGTGTATACAGAGCTGAAGCTGCCAACAGAACACCACTCCTCTCACTATCCTACTCCCTCTTCACCTTACTAACCCTTCCCACCTTATTTGCAGATCCGCCAAAGCGCATGGGGACCAATTCCGTTGGTGACGGTGCGCGGTACAAATACCTTTAACATTTAACATTAAACAATGATAAAAAAGTCACCAAAAGTGATAACACGACAAAGGGAAACAATGTTTCAGAGTACCGACAGCCTAAAGGACGTCTGTTTCCCATGACAAATTAGAAAATACCAGTGCAGTGAAGCTGCAGGCTTAGCTGCAAAAAGTTGGTCAAATTCAAAATAAAAGCATACATTTTGGGGGTCCTTAAACATTGAGGGAAAGGTGCTGTAAAGAGAAATATTTCCTAACAGGGTGCCAAATGCATTGAGTTTACAACTCCCCAATCAGTTTCCCAAGAGGACTTGAATGGTTGGTGCATTTCCCGCGGGAGGTGCCCAGGAGCTGCAGGTGCAAGGATTCTTCCAGTTGCATCCAGGAGTGGCGATGGAGAAATGCAGAAAGCACCGATGCAGACCTATTCAGGGTACTTCCAAGGACGGGTAAGGAGAGTTCCAGAAACGACCATCGCACACAGATGACGGCAGGTGTCCTTCCAGTCTCGGTTGAACCTTCCAGAGCAGAATTTGTTGTAGCTTTTAGGCTGAAATTCTTCAGGAAGGCGATTAACACCACAAGCTAGCGACTACTGAAGTTACAGCGGCAAACGCTGAATAGCAACCGTTCTAGAGAGGTAGCCCTCAGGAGAGCTGGTCAGTCCACCAGGAGGTCCAGGGGCACTTCAAAAGGCTCAGGGCGGTTGGATCCTCGAGAACACGCCGTGACTGGGTTCCACCAGTCCAGGGGTTGAAGATCTGCACTCTACCTATGCAAATCAGGCAGTCTGCGCAGGGCCTTTGCAGAACTGGTAGTCCAACAGGGCTTCACCGGGCCAGATGCAGGAAGGGAAGCTGGGTATCGCCAGGAGTCTTCTTCAGTCAGCTGTTTTACACATGATTCTTGGCTCCAACACTGATCTGATGAAATGGCTGCCGGAGTGTCCCCCCCCCTCCTCGGACACAATATCCAGCCTGGAAGCAAGGCCACCAATGGTAAGGCTCTGCACCATTCAAGCAGCCAGCAGTGGACCAAACGGGGACCATTGCTGGTTTCACTATTGCCCTACAACCAGCCTGTCAGGCAACCCGGTTGTGACGTGGGAACCAGACAGTCTCCCACCCCCTTCATTAGCACTGCACACAAAGGCATTAGCTCACGAACGCAACAGCTGTCCCAGGCAAGTGCATGACTTTATAAGTAATTTCCTGACCCTGGCAAGGCAGGAAGCCAGCCAAATCACAATATGGCCAAACAAGCAAAAATATTGTAGCATGGCCATTTTAGGGAACAAGCCACGTTTAGTAGCCATACGATATAAACAGAAATGCGCACACTAGAAATAACATCCCCCGCCCTCAAACATTGTAAAAATATAATTGCTGCCACCAGCATTTCTTTAGGCACTTAAATTAACCAAAAGTCCTAAGTGTAAAGGACTAGAGGGATACAAAAGTATCCCATTACAAAATTCTGTGTGTGCAAGGTTAAGTCAGAAAGGAAACAGTTTCCCAGTAACACTTGTCTGAAGGACTGATTAGTTTCCCAATTAAATGAGCTTAAGGCCAGGGGAGTGAAGCTGAAAGCTACGCTTCCCTGCAAACAGTCAGGACCGGTTTAAAATCCAAAGTAAAATGTTTGGGGGGGGGAGGAGGGGAATCCCATAGAGCTATGTAGGTTTAGTAGCCAAAATAAATCTTCACTAATGCCCCATTAAAAAGTTCAAAGAGGTAGCATATTTTAGCATTAGCTCCCCACCCCCTGTCAAAGCCTGCAATGTAGGGTTACTAGACTTGGGAAGGAACAAAAGCACGACACGTGTTATAGGGATTAATCAATAGAACAAACTCCAATTTTTTTTTTTTTTTTTTTGCATACTTGAATGTTGATGGAATCAGAGCTTAAATTCTGGAAAAAATGGAAATAAACTTTTTGGCAACCAAGTGACAAAGTGTAGATGTGCTCAGACTTGCTTACCAGTTTCTTTTTGGAAGCTTAGTTTTGGAACAAACTCTGGGCAATTGATAAGTTGTGAGAAGTCCGTCTGAGCAGAATCTGACAAACCAGGACCTGGCAGTGGCCATTTATCTGGATGATCCTTCCTTCGTATTTTCAGATCCCGGATTTCTACTACTTTACTGTCCTTCAGCGCCTATAATGAGAATTAAGAGTTATGGTACTCTTTGGCAATAACTTTTTATATTTGAACAGCAAAACAGTAAAAATCACTAATAGGTCATGCTTTCAAACCAGTTCATATGGTATCTGCTGAAGATAGGATCCGTTGGTACACAGTTACATGATTAGATTCCTGCAACATTAGGAGCTCTTAATGGAAGCGGATCATCGAAAGGTTAGTGTTGGGACTGATTTTATATACTCTGGCCTGGTACAGTATAGAAGGCCAACCTATATTGCGACAGAGCCTACACCCCTCGCCTTGCTACCTTGAGCTGGTTTGGCTACAGCTCCCAGAGTTGGCCAAGTCTTATAAGGTGGTGAGCTTCTAAGAGGTCCACAATGAGTACACGGAGTGAAGCAGTCAAGGAATACTTGGACAAACAGATATACAAACACTTTACTTTTGGCCAAACAATGAAAAATGACAAACAGGTAATTTCACTCAAAACCAAAAAATTAGGCATGTCTATACAATGGTTTAAGCCACAATACAAACCCCTGAAAAGAAAAGTACTGATCTATCAGTACTACAAGTCCACAGAAAATCAATCCCAATTTCAGAAATCCAATCCCAAGGATGTATGTGGCCTTGTGCCCAAAAGTTCAGCAAAGTTCCATACAGTTTTGTGGAGCTAGAAAAAAAATTAAGGTAGTATCTCGGGTCTAGTGAACAGTTCCAAGTGTCAGGGAACACGTTAAACTAGCTAACACACATGTTCCCAACTTTCTAAGTGCTTGTGTGAACAAGCAAAGCCAAAAGGTTTCTAAAAGTTACCAAACTTAAAAAAGGGAATATAGGGGTCGGGTAACTATTGCTACAACTCAACCCCGTACTCCCGATTCTTCACAGGACTTGGACCTTAAATCGACCTGCCAAGGTTGCTTTTCCCCAGTCAGCCTAAGCCCTTGATTCCCATCGGTTGCAGGTTCAATCAGCTCTCCGGTTGGTATCTAATGCTGGTGCAAGATCTTGTAGTTGAATACAGCATAACTATGCTGGGCCCCTCTCAGGACAGGAATGGACGCAGTTAAGCAGTTTTGGACGAGCACAGATGCACTGCGACGCAGAAGGATTCTCTTGCCACGGTCAGACTTTCCCTCCCATCACAGAGCAGTCTTGTTGCACAAGCTGAGGAAAACCCTAGCCCCCAAAGTTCCAGGCATCAACTCCGAGCGGCGACGTCTGCATCATGGTATCCCAAACTCAGAGCTGGTCAGTGACAGGGTGGTCCTGAGGCACTTCCAAAGGCTCTCCTTGGTATGACTGAGCCAACATCAAGAATGGATGTTCCCCTCCTCGGGTCGCAGGATTGCTGGAAATCTTCCACACGACTGGCCTCTACCAGGGCAGCAGCGGATGTTGGTCACCAAGCCTTCTTCCGATAGGTCCAGTCTCCTTGCAAGTCTTGTAGCTAGACGGAAGCCTCAGCAATTTCAGTTTCATCCAGGATCTCGATTGGGTGCAGGGGTCCCCTTTGTATTTGTGACCCAAAAGTTAAAACACTACAAAGTATCCTAATGGTATTTCACGTTAGGGTGATGTTAGCAGTTTTAAAAAGAAAGTGTTCTGCACTGTAGCGACTACTGTTCTCCTAGAAACAGTTTCCTTTCCTCCATATTGTATTGGCATCCCTGCAAGGGGACAGACCAGAGACTTAAGCGCTGCTAAATATTTACTTCCCTTTTAAATTTGGGTTAACAGATGCAGCCCCTCCTTATATGCACATCAGTGAGGATAATGGGTGGGGTGTATGGAGGAAGTAGTGGCTACGTTTAGTCACTTATTAAAGTCCAATCCCCTTTCCTTATACTGGAATAGCGATTACAATGCAAATGATACATTAGTCGATAAGACGCATAGTACAACTGGTAGAGAAAGTCCACAAGAGCTCAGCCTTGTGGTCCTATCCCTTGACCCCTAGAAGGCTTTCGACCAAGTGGTGTTAGGCGGGGGGATTTCCTTTAAATGGTCAAGTCCAACTACAATACTGTGACGTACTGGTAAATTCAAATCACCCTCGCAACAAACAGGTTTCGGAGAGGATTATTAACTACATTGAATATTCTCATCCACACCTGTATCTCATTGTCCTTTGTTCTGCATCTCATTGTCCTTTGTTAAAACAGGTATTCTGCCTGGGTGGACTTCTCCCAGGCGTTTGATACCATCAATAGCGAGAGGTTGTGGCTCAAGCAGGGGTCTACCGGATGGCCTCCTCAATATCCTTATACATCTTCACGAAGACTCCGTTATCAGAGTTCGACTCACAAATTCTGGTCTTCTATCAAAGAATATTAAAACAGGGGGGTCCGTCAGGGGTGTCTTCTGGCTCCTTTTCTGTTTATATTATTCATGGCGGATCTATCAAACTGGTTGCTCGAGAAAGGATTGTGGCGCCTAGGTTTGGGGAGGTAAAATAGTGTGGCTTGCCTATGCAGACAACATTGCTTATGGATCACACTCAAGTCGGGCTGCAGAGGCTTATGACAGCACTATCATAATACGCCAGTCTCAATGACATGACCATAAATCCAGCTAAGTCTAAAATTGTAATCTTTAAATATCCCCTTAAAAGGCCTTGCTTCCAAGATGTCTAATGGAATGGAAATGGTTAAGTCTATATAGACTAATTTTGTGCCCTCAAAAAGCTATGTATGTGGAAGCAGCAGGTCAGCTGGAAAAGAGAACATTTCTAAATAGATTAAGCTCAGTTTGTAAAAACATACTGATAGCAGCAGACACTACCATAGATATTCTAATCCAGAATCCTCTAATGGTAAAGAAACATCTAACCCAAATGGATTGGAACTCTAAAATGAGAGGCCGAATTATCGGCTTCTTGGATGAAAATTGATATGCCGGCACAGATCGAAGCCGGCACAGATCGAATAGGCTTATCTAAAAAAATTCTCAAATCAAAGAATAATATCAGATCTTAAGATTTAGACTAAATTTAGTTCTTACTTTGGAATTGAAGCATATTAGAGACCCAATAGTTTATCCATGTAACGTCTGGGCTAAATGTGAAGATGGTGTTAAGCAAACTACGATCCACTTGTTGTCAGTGCGTGGGGACGTTGACATTGAGAAAGAAAAGATTTGTGCACAATCCGCAATTACTCAATTCCACTCTGTTCTGCGAAAGAATCTTGCAAGGTCAAGAAACTTCTTACTTCTAGTGTAATCTGTTTTCTAACGGATATGAATTTACTATCTGAGAATGGTTAAGGGAATGCTTTGCTGCACATTTAAGCAGATAACTAGATCATTTGTTCTGTTTTTGCTAAACTGTTCCGTTTTTTCCTATATATGAAAGCCTAATTTTAAATTGGTTTTGTTTCTCGTCACTTGTTTTGTGATTATTTTTGTAAGTAGGTTCTCTTTTGTATGTGTAACTAATATCACAATTTTAAAAAACAAAAAAAATATATAACCCCACAACTTTTAGGCTGGTATGCAACCAATTACAACCCATGCTAGCATTTATTAAAGTGGATATTCATAAGCAGAAAACTCATAGGATTTCCTGGATGGGCAGAACGGCAGCAGTAAAGATGGTGACGATCCCTCAGTTGCTTTATCTGTTTTAGGCTCTGCCGTTGGTGGTCCCAAATAGCTACTTTAGCAACATGGGGAAATCCAGCAGTTTTAGATGACAGCAAGAGGCCAAGGATCAACCACAAACTACTGATGTCCACCAAGTAGGGAAGGCGTACTTGCACTCCCTAACTTCATACTGTATTAATTACAAGTTACTCACCATAATCCCTTTTTCTCCATACTGCATGGGCATGAGACTTTTCTGGTGAAAAAGGTTCCACCTTCCCCTTTAAATTTAGTGGGGCTGCCCAGGGAGCATGCGCTGCCCTGAATCCGCCCTCCGGCGCCCACCGTAGTCCAACTGCATCCAAACAGTAATGCGTGCAGAAAGCTGAGGGGGTGGCCCAAGTGGCCACCCTGCTTATGACTTGCCAAGAGACATGGCGCTGGAACGCAATGGCTGTTACCCTGGCCCCGACTGCATGAGTGCATGTTGGCCGGAAGAGGCTTCCGCTGGCCCTTGTACGCCTCCTTGATGGCAGAGACCATCCAGCGGGATATGGAGGCCCGATAGCCTGGTCTTGAGCATCTGAAAGTGAGAAACAGAGCGCCCGATTTGCAGAAAACCTTGCTCCTGTCAAAGTAGAATTCATGGGCACCCGACATCCAGGCAGTGTAGCACTCTGTGCTTCGTCCTTAGGATCGGCAAAGAATGCAGGAAGGACCATTTCCTCGTTCAAGTGGAAAACTAACGGCACCTTGGGAAGAAATGCTGGGTGTCCCTGCAGGACTTGTCCCTGTGAAAGGTAGTATATGGTTCTGAGGCGACCAGCGCCTGGATTTCGCCAAATATGAGCCGAGGGCGACTAGTAAGGCTGTCTTGATGGGGACCAGCCTGATGTCAGCGGACGGCATTGGCTCAAACGGTTTGTACTCCAGGGCGCCCAAGGCTATGCCGAGGGCCCACACAGGGTGCAGCCTCTTGACGGGCGGGTAGAGCCTTGCGAGCTCAGTCAGACAACAGGATTGGAGGAGAAGATCCCCCTCCGAGTTCCTGTAAGCCCCGATGACTGCGAGGTATGTGCGGCATGTGTCCACCTGCATATCAGAGTGGGCGAGGTGCGCTGAGAAGGAGAGCATGTCGTCCAAAGTATGTCAGGGGGTTGATTTCCCTAGAGTCTGCCCAGTGGCAGAATCTGATCATTCACTTCTATACTGAGCCCTGGTAGCCTTGCTCTTAGCGCCCTGTACGATTTCCAGATTAGCCTGGGAGAGGCCGCGGTACCTGCTCAGGTACCACGCTGTGAGGGCTAGTTTGTGGTGTGGAGGACTCTGCCCCCCTGCTGCGCCAGAAGATGTGCTGAGCCTGTCGGAAGGTGAATCAGAGGCATCTCCGAGAGGCTGAGCAGCTCCAAAAACCATGGCCTGGCCGGCCACCATGGAGCTATTAGAATGATGCAGAGTTGGCGAGACTACTGATCTTGCAAATCACTCTGAATCAGCGGAGTGGGCGGAAAGGCGCAAGCCTTCATGCCGTTCCACTGAAGCTGAAGCTGAAATGCGTCCCCCAGGGAGCTGGGGCTCCGTCCCTGCCAGGAGGTGGACTGAGGGCATTTCTTGTTGTGCCAGGTGGCAAAGAGATCCACCTGGGGATGACCCCACCTGTTGGAGATGTCCTGAATAACGATATTTAGCTGCCACTCGTAATTGTCTGCTCCCAATCTGCTAAGCCTTTCTGCCTCCAGGTTGGATTCCCCCAGAGGTGGACTGCCATGAGGCAGATGTTTTACAGGGCCCACTCCCACATGCTGAACGCCAGTCAGCACAGCGGGGGGCGGGAAGGGTCTGCCTCCCTGCTTGTTGACGTACTACATGCTGGTTGAGTTGTCTGTCTGGATGAGGACAACCTTGCCCCTGAGAAGCGGTACGAATGCCCTGAGAGCCAGCCAGATGGTGTTCAGCTCTAGCCAATTGATGTGGTATTCCTGCTCCTGTCGAGTCCAGGTGCCATGGAGCAAGAGATCGTCCAGGGTGATTCCCCAGCCCTCGAGCAAGGAGTCTGGTGATGGTGGCCTACAGGGTGGGCGGCCGAAAAGGCTTGCCCCGTCCGTAGGTTGCAGTCCCTGGACCACCAAGTTGGGTCCGGGTGGAGAGATGGGGGAACGGTTGATCATCTTGGATAGAGCCCCGCTCCTGGTTCCATGAGGCCACGAAGTGCAGCTGAATCCTTTGCATCCTCAATCTCGTGTGTGGGACGGCTAATCGGACCGCAGCCAAGAGGTCCAGGAGATGCTGGTACCACCATGCAGAGGTCACCTCTCTGATGAGGAAGTGGGTGGTGGCCCTCTTGATCGCCGAGGTCTTGCCCTCCGACGGAAATACCTTCTCAGAGCACATGTCCCAGATGAGGCCCAAGAATGTCAGTCTGCATGGGCTGCAGCTGCGACTTTTTGAGATTGAGCGAGAAGCCCGGATCGTGCAGTGTGTTCATAAGGGCATGGGAAGAGTGGTGAACCGCTTCTGGAGATAAAACCCCTACAAGCCAGTCATCAAGGCATGGTTAGATGTGGAGGCGCTGCACTCAGAGTAGGGCAGCCACAGTATTTATGAGCCTGGTAAAGACTCTGGGGGCCGAATTGAGGCCAAAAAGGACCTTGTACTGATAATGGTAGCCCATGATCCTGAACCGTAGGAAAGAACAATGGGGCTGCCAAATCGGGACATGTAGGTACGCGTCCTTCAGATCCTGGCAGCACATCCAGTCTCCCTTGCACAATGTCTCAGCTATAAAAGCTGGCGTAACCATCTTGAATTTTTGAAGAGGAAAGGAGTGTGGAAAGGTCCAGCACAACTCTCAGGCCCATCTGGTTCTTCTGAATGGCAAAAACCCTGGAGTAAAAGCCCAAGCCACGCAGGGAGGCTGGTACTTCCTCCACTGCCTGGATCTCTACAAGCAACTGGATCTCCACCGGAAGAGTTACTGTCCCAACCTGAAGGAGGGGAGGAGAGGCTGGGATAGGTAGGCAGTACCCCGTGGATGCTATGGCGAGGATCCAGGGGGCCGCGAAATTCTGATGCCAGAAATGTGCATGGAGAGCAAACCTGCCCCACACTGGAGACATGTGGACCCAAAGGGGCATGTCATGCCTTCTTTCATGAGGCTGTCGTGGAGGAGGGGGACTGGAAAAAGCCCTTATTCATATCCCCTCCACCCCCCTTTTGTTGCTTGCGCCGGTTCTGAGACAGCGAAAGGTCCCGGCTGCCTGGATCTCTGTTCCTGGAAGACACGGAACTCTCCATACGTACGCTCCCTGTCGGAGCGCTGCTGTGACTAGGTGTACGACTTGGGAGTGGTCTTCCGGCCATGGTGGATTTCATGAGGTCATGCACCACCAGATTGGCCTCTGCCAGCCCCGCCTTAAAATGTGATTGGCTCTGCAAAGTGAGTTCCAGGACGAAGGCCGCAATTTACCTCCATAACCTCTGATTGGTGGCAGCCAGCATGGCATCTGTATTGGCTTGCCGAAGGTGCAAGGACACGTTGGAATAGACTTTCCGTACGCCTCCAAGATGAGCTTGCCTAGTAGAGCCACAGAGGAGGCCGACAGGCTTGGAGTATAGTGATTCTGCAGTGATCACCAAATAGTGTGGCTGAGGATGGGTCGAGAGCAAGAGTGTATCCCCCCTCCATCTGCCTGTGCTTGGCGTCCAGCCGTCGATTGACTGGCTGAGCCGAGAGGGGCTTAAGCCAACCCTTCGCCAGGGAGACATCGGTCTGCAGAGGAATCAGTCTTGGCAGAGGGGCGTTGCATGAGGACTTCAGCCAGAACCACCCTCTGCCAGCTGCTCAACCTCGGTCTGGAGTAAGCCCAGGTATTCTGCCAGCCCAGCAAGACGTTTGTGAAAAGCCCTGGCTGAGGATTTCATGTCCAGATCCTCCTCATCGTCCGTGTCCGGCAGATCAGGAGGATCCAGCAGAGGACGAGTAGCTGGAGCCGGAGGCAGGGGCACAGGAATCGCAGCTGGGGGCTGAGGAGGCAGCGGAGGCTGGTGTGGAACCACCTGCGGAGATGGCTGGGGAGCCGGGCCAGTAGCTGAACTGGGGCGCTGGTGGAGGCGCTTGTGGTGCCGCTAGCATAGTCGGGAGGACTTCCCTGATGGAGTCATTGAGGATAAACCACATACAAGGTTGACTTCATGACCCCGAGGAACCTCTCAAAGAACCCGTCCTGTCTGGGGGGGGGGGGGGGGTCGGGTAGGTGGCAGCTGCTGGAACCGCCGCATACCCCACCCGTATGTGCGCAGTGGGAAACTGCCCTGCGCATAAGTAGGATAGGCTGTCGGCCACGTACCTGGTTGAGGCCAGTCCCACCTGGACACTCATTCTTCGCGCAACTCCTGGAATGGTGTTGAACGGGTGCCTCTGTCTGGCGCGGCAGCCATTTTGTTGAGCTGCCTGCGACATACTCTGCTCGCTGGGCCCAACCTCCTCCAGGACTCTTGTATGTGGATCACAAGGCCTATCCTGCTCCTTGTGCCTAGGCCTGGTAGGTGTGACACTAAATGGGGGGGGGGGGGGGTGAGAGCTGCGTTTAGGCACCCCCTCGGACATATTGCCGGTACAAGGGGAGCCCTTCGGATTACGATCGGTACAAGAGTCTCCCGGTCCCTCAACACTGCCACCGTGGGGATCCGAGGTTCCCGAGGGCCAGTAGCTGAAGCATCCTCGGTGCACATGCTGGTACAAGAACCTGAACGGTCCCTCCCACGCGGGAGGGACTTGGGAAGGAGTCTCCTTTGTGGGGTGCAGAGGAAAATAGCAGCCCCTCCTTGGGCCTGACTGGGTGTTTCACGAAGTTCTTGAGGTCCTCTGGAGGAGACTTCAGGAAGAGTCCCCCCCTCCCCCCCACCCGGCTAGTCTGTTATTCAGTGCTTTCAATGACACCGAGCCACACTCTGAACAAGCTCGCAAACCGTGGTCTGGGCCAAGGCAATGTAGGCAGAGGGCGTGGGAGTCTGACGTTGGGAAGAGCCCATTGCAGGATGGACACCTGCTGTAGCCTGTAGAAGGGTAGGGGCTCGACACCTGAGGACAGTATGACAAAAAGATTAAAGACAACAAAGATCAGTATCCGCGTGTGGAATTACATGGCCGAAGCCAAACCCAGGAGCGCTGGTGAATTCGGCCTGTTCCAGTCGATGTGGAAAGGGGGACTGAGGTGTGGTGTCAGAGGGTAGATTCAGGGCAGCGCATGCTCCCTGGGCCGCACCCCAGTGCACCTCTAAATTTTAAGGGGAAGGTTTTTTTCTGGTGAAAAAAGTTCCGTCCCTTGAAGGGACACCCATGCAGTATGGAGGAAAGGTGACTGGACGCAAGTACGATGCGTTCCAATTGCAGATTATACAAGGATGGGTTTCAGAGCATGGGGGGGAATTAAAGTTACTTTCTGTAGTGATTGTCCTTAGACCCGCTTTGCTCCATCCTTTTGGGTGTCCCCAACATGGGGATGGTACTGGAAACCTTTTGCAGCAAAAAAACAAGCTTCCCTTTAAATTTAGCATGTGGGGGCGCAACATGGGAATGCCCCAAGATTCCCACCCCCCCCTCCAGCAGTGGCAGTGTTGAGGGACCGGAAGGCTCTTGTACTGGATTGTCACCTGAGGGGCTCTTCCCTTGTACCGTCAATACGTCCGAGGGGGCGCCTTAGCGCAGCTTTACTGACCCCCCAGGTCGAGGGAGTCACTTACCGGGCCTAGGCCCAAGGAGATCCCGCCCCCAAGGAAACACCCTCCAGCACATCACTTCAGTTCCATTTTTGACACATCCTACGCTTGAATATCTGGCTATGCTGAATATTTTAGCCCCTGGTATACAAAAGGGGGAAGGTGGATGGGACGTATGGAGGAAATGAGGTTTAAGGACTGGAGTACTCTAGGCATTACAGTAACCAATTACTCTTAGGCCCAATCACCTTTCCTCAGTCCTTGTGGGTGATTCCACCGAACAAAACCATTGGGTGGAGCAGTGACAACCTGCCTCATACTTAAGCACAAGGTTTCTTCAGAACCACCTGACCGATGGAGCTGGTATCCAGGGAATAGTGCTTACAGAAGTAGCACAGAAGTAGTGTGACCCCAAGTAGCCACGCTGATGACTTCCCAAGGAGCAAGTCTCTGAAAGGTGACAGCCGTAGCCTTTGCTCTAACCGCATTGGTCATGGATCCCTGCGGTAACGCCTTAACCATGGCTTTGTAAGCCTCCTGAATGGCCCCGGCCTATCCAACAGGCAAGAGAAGCTTTGGAAGCCTGAGTGCCGGGAGACAAGCCCCCCTCCTCACCCCCAAAGGTGATTAACACCACCTGGGACTTCCTGAAGGGTTTTGTCCAGGAGAGCTAGAACTTTAGCACTGTTTAGGTCCAAGTAATGCAAAGCACTTTCAGCCTCCGACTGAGGGTTCAGAAAGAACACCAGCAGGCAGATTTCCTGAATCAATTGGAATGGGAGACCACCTTGGGCAAGAAGGTAAAAGGAGTGCCCAAGATGACCTTGTTATGAAAAGTGGTGAAAGGCTCGTACAACAGTGCCTGCAGCTCGCTGACTCGGCGCCGAAGTGAGCTCCATCAATAGCACTGCATTGAGTGTCACCTGCCTGATGTTCACTAAAGCCATCTGCTCAAAGGGCTTATGCGGCAAAACCAAAATAACCATGTTGAGGTCCCAGACTAGGTGCGACCAATGAACCGGAGGAAAATTGCTGGACAATCCCCTTAATGCAGGTCTTAACCACTGGGTTGGCGGCTGAAAATTTTTGCTCTGGGGAATTTTTGTAGCCCCCAATCATTAGAGAATTTTCATGTTTGCCAATTCCCTTTAACCTTAGCCATCCCCAGCTCTCTTGCTGGACTTCATCCTGTGTGAGTGGGACCTTTTTCTCACTCCGTTTTCCCCAACTATGATATTCTGTGTTCCATACTGTTTCATGGAGTCTGGTGAACTCCAAAGGCATTTGCTTTTGCATTATGACAGCACCTTTTGGATTAATGTTGAACTAAATTTTCTTGGGTGAACTACTGTTCCCAAGAATAGTAAGATGAGCCCCCATCTCTTAGCTTTACTTTCTGGGTCCAGCCCACACCACCCTATGTCGAGTGCTGGGGTGTTACAATGCAACTCCTTTAACCCTTTCCTCATGTAACATTTTGTTACACTAACTCACTTGAATGGCTGGTGGCAGTGGTTTCTTTTTTTCGACCCAGGTGACATGCATCTACAGGCCGATACCTCAGCTGCAGTGCTGCACCCAATGGTGATCATTTTCTCAAAATGGCAGGTCTTTTTTCCAACATTTCTGGTCAGTTTCTTCTGGGCATTTACTCTGAATCAGGTTTGAGTTGTGCGTTTTACCTTTGCCGGATTCAGCCCTGAAACCTGCCCAGGCTCCAGTGTCTCTGGAAAGACAGAAGTGAGAGAGGGCCCCGAAACATCCCTGTCCTTTGTCTCTAGGTATGCCTGAGTGAAATCAGTTTCTATTGGCCAGCTGGTTGTCCTGCTGGAGAGCCTCCCTGCCGTTTGACAGCCTAGGGTTCTGAATGAATGGGAACTTGAATGAAAAAGTGAGGTTTTTGGCAGTAAGAGCATTGGAGGACAACATCCGAAGCAGAAGACACCAGCAGCACACTCTTGGACCGTGAAGTGCCCGGTAAAGCCCTGCAGCTGTGCCAACCCTTTTTTCCAAATAGACAGGGAAGACCTATAAAGGAAGACTTCCTCCCTTAGGCGGGTGGGACCAACTAGCCTCGAGAAAAACTATTGCGGTGCAACCCCCGACTTGCTGCGACTTTCCAAGGTTGCAGAATCCCAATACCTGCAGTTCCTCAACCACCTGTGAGTGCATGGTCTCCAGAAGTTCAAATCCGGCCAGATGTTCGTGGTAAGCCAGAGGACCCTACAGAAGCAAGAAATCCGTTTAGAGTCCCTGCACCAGAGTCCAGGACTGAGGGATCAAGGAAATCCTAACAAGATCTTTTCGTTCTTTGGCTGAGAAAAAGCTGCCAAAACCACAAAAATGCTGAATCGATGGAAAGCCATTGCGACAGTCCCACTCGGGTGCTGCAGGAGCCCGCCAGACGTCCTCTTTCATCACCACGACGAAGGACCAGGAACAAGGGTCTGCTGCATTGCACCCAGTAGGCATCCAGCTGGAACAGTTTAAAGATACTGTGAGGCTTGGGGTAAAATTATTTTTCCATTTGGGGTGCTTACTACCTTTGGGAGTGCTATTTAACCCTACTCGGAGTAGGCCTCAACTCACTTGGATTTACAGCTTGAGCTTTCTTGAAGGTGAATCCTTGAGTTCGATTTCTTCTTTAACCCCATTTAAGAACATTTTTCTAAGAAGATCATCATAACTTGATGTTGCTCATTAACTATGGTTATCCTGGTTCCCTAAGGCCTTCTGAAACTATTGGCTTTGGCAGTGCTTGTTCCCTTGCATATTTTAGATGTTGACCACTTTAATGCCGGGATAAAATACTGTCTGTATCCCTTTGGGAGAATACAACAGTTTTTATAGACTATGAGCCTGTTCGGATCTAACTTAATAGTGCAAAGGTGATACAAAATGTGTTAAACTGACGTCACCTCTCGGTGTCAGACCATGTGTAACATGAATGAATTACTGAACCGATTTGTTTTTTTAATTTAATCTCAACTTGGGATTAATGTTACAGATAATTACTGATTTTTAAAGAAGGCTTTAAATATCCCTGGCTGCTCAGTCACACTACCAACTTGTGTAGTACAGGCCTATATTAAAAGATTGGTTACCTAATACCAAGGGATAAGTTGTGTAGTCCCAAACCAGTTGGACTGCATGAATTCTTACCCAACACCAATGGCTGCCAAATAGGTGTAGCAGTATCGACTTGAACGCAAGACTGAGCAAGATGTGCAGAAAAAGCCAGCACATCGTCCAGGGAGATGGTAAGGGGGTCCAGTCCCTTGTCGGGAGCCTAGTGGCAGAAACTGGTCCACTTGCTCTTTTACTGAGAGCATGTAGACTGCCGCCTGTATGATGTCCCAGTTGTCAAAGCACTGGGAAATTCCAAGTGTCTCACCATAGAGATGTACTGGATCCATAGTCCTCTTTCCTAAATACTGTATTGGTGTCACTCGCCAGAGACAGGAGCCGGAACCTTTTACCAGAAAAAGAAATGCCCCCTTTAAAATTAAAAGCACGTTGGGGCACGCCCCTGGGAGCATGGGCTTTCCTGACTCCGCCCACCGGTGCCACTCCACAGTCCCCATTGAGGCAGCAACAATATTACAATTGCCCAAGTAAAAATTTTATTGGGGGCGTGGGGGGTAATGGAGGAAAGGCGGACTATGGATTAAAAACGTTAGTCACTACGGTGAGTAACTTGTAATTACTCTTACGTCCTGTCCCCTTTCCTCCATACTGTATGGGCGATTACAACTGAATGTAGCCCCAGGGTGGAGAAGTGACCCTCCTTAAGAAAACAAGTTCATTAATACTGCCTGCCAGAATGCTGCGTCTGAACTGGAGCTGGCATACCAACAGTAGTGCTTGCAGAAAGCCGATTAGTGGCCCAAGTGGCCACCCTGCTGATGACCTGCCACAGTACGTGTCTCTGGAAGGCGACCGTAGTGGCCTTGACTCTTGACTACGAGGGCATACATGTTTGCCGGAAGTGGTTTGTATTGCCCCTCCTAGGCCTCCTTGAGGAGGCCACCATCCACCTTGCAATGGAGGCCTTGTAAGCCAGATATCCTGGCCCTGACCCGCCCAAGGTGATAGAGCCTCAGACCTGCGGAAGCTCTTGGACCTGTCCAGACAGAACTTTGGCACTAGTCTAAACTGACGACCGTGCAGAACCCACGGCGCATGGTCCTTCGGATCTGCGAAGAAAGTAGGGAGTACCATCTAAATTAGATTGAATGCAGAGACTACCTCAGGTAAGTATGCAGGAGCGTTCTGAGGACCACCTTGTCCCTGTGAAACTTAGTGTATGGCTGGGATGCCCTCCGAGCTTGGATTTCGCTGACACATCATGCAGACTTGAGACCCACCAAGAGGTCTGACCTAATGGTTACTAGCCTGATGTCCGCGGACGCCATTGCCCAAAGGGTTTATGCGCCCAGGCACCCAACACCATACCATGTTGGGGTCCCACACGAGGTGTGGCCTCTTGTTGGGCGGAGTGCGGCGAGTGTGTTATTTGTGTTTGCATCACTGAGGAGCTGCAGCGACCAGTCTTTCTACGCTGTTCTCTATTCAGGAGGTGGACCTTTAATTATAAAAACCCCGGACACACGCGGAGCGTCGCGGAGTGCGGCGAGTGTGTTATTTGTGTTGCTTGGGGAGCGGTGGGACGAGGTGAGGTCAAGACTCGTCCATTGACTCCTGCTATTGGAAAACACAGCGAAAAATCTTAACCTTGTGTAGGTAAGATCCTTATAGGCCTGCGGGAATGCCATTAGTGAACACTAATTATTATGTAGATATGAGTCATCGCGTGTAAAATTTAATTCACTAAAGCATTCCCAACGTACTATACTAACCCTCCTGAAGTCTTAGCCGTGACTCCGGGGCTTCCCCCCTAAACGGCTTTGTCACGAAAACAACGCACTTCCATTGGACTCAGCCGTGACTGCGGGGCTCGGCCCTTTGAACGGCTTTTTCACGAAAACAACAAAAACAACGGCGGGGCCGGTGCAGAGTCTCGTGAGTCTGCTTTGCCTGCTGGACTGCTGTTGGAACTTTGCAGCCCTCTCTCTATCTCTATCAACTTAGAGGGGTGTGCTTATAATCCTCTGTACTCCGCGGAGCGGCGCGGAGTCGGCGTAGAGTCTCGTGAGTCTCTGAAGGCTCAAGGGGCACAACCCTCATGGATCGAAGAGTAACATCTAAAGTGCCGTCAAGAATTATACACCACCCTTTTACCCGTCTACAATTGAAGCGCACTGAAGAAGGATCTGAAGGAATTCTACCTGTGTCCTGGAACCGCTTTGTCGTGTCTACTACTACAGCGGGGAGCAAGCAAGTAAGGAACTCAAAATCCTATTCTTCCCCAGCCGCACGCATAATATCATTGCCGCGCGTGTCAATGGAAGACACGAGCGTTTGTGCTAGCGCTTGTGCTAGCGACGTGCGAACCACGCATGTTGTTTCTTGTGTAAATCGCTCGCACAGTGAGTCAGACTGTTGTCTTTCTCCCGAAAGCCTATTGAGCTTAAAAAAAACAGGAAATGTTTCTATTAACTCTGCTTGTAGAGAGAATGAAGGGAGGCCCTGTGCCATTGAAGTATGGAGAGAAGGTAATGGTGTCCCACTAACTAATACAAACACGAGTGTAAATTACCCTCCCGAGAGTGGTGCACAAGCGCTGGGAGAGTCCTTATTTGTAGACGATGTTGTCAGCTCTGATGGAGTCCAACTCCCATGTATACAATCTGTTGACCTGAATGCTTATCGGGAGATGTAGTGCAGGCTGGTGATATACGGGGTTCAACAAACCGCAAATCACAATGGCTAACCTCGGAAGCTACTGGCTCATGGCTTGAATGTACTTTTGACACCACTTCCCTGGCAACTACGACAACTATGACTTCCCACACGGGGAGTTCTTCACTGTCCCCCAAGCCTTGTCTCACTCAACCACTGTCAGATGCCATTAGCCCCTCGTCTCCCAATAAATCTTCCTCCAACATGGAGAAAAGAGTTTATATCAACGGAGTACCGATAAATAACTTGGCTGAAATTGTGACAGAACTAGAGGATCGAGGCGCCAGAGAAGCGAAATGCAATTATCCCTCTCCTAACTGTACCAACTTTAATGTCTTGAAAACTCATTACAACGAAAAAACCAATTCCTTGGCCATAGCGAACAAACTCCTCTTGGACCTGATAAAAATGAACAGCTCATTGAATGCCAAACCAACATCAAATGATATTGATCCAAATAGTGGACTGTCCACCATTGAAACCTGTTCGATGGCAAATGAGCAAGAAGTTAATGTACGACTGAGTAGCGAATGGCCAAGGGGCCTTAGAAAAAGAAGACGAATGGCTTCCAGCGTATCTCCCCCCATACCATGCTCCCAAAATAGAAACCAACGGAATGGAATTTCTCTGTCCCAAACCTCCCCAACGACACCTAGAAGTTACATGCAAACCATCACAAGGCTGCCTATATCTTCATGTAATGAGGAGTTGTCTGACTTCTCATCTCTGGATGAATCGCTGAATGCCTCCCCTATTAGACTTCAGCCTCCCAAAGGGAAATCATCCAACTACAGAAAATCGGCCTCCCAAACATTCAAAGATCTCAAGCTGCAGAAGATGGTGAAAGAAGCTTTAAATGATCTTAGACCGTTTGTTTTGTCCTCAATGTCCATAACTATGGCTCCAATGCTCAAACTGTATGAGCAATTGAATGACAATGTCAAAGATCTAACTACACTTGCAGCATTGACAAACTCTAAACTTGCAACAGCAGAATTATTGCATAATGGAGGAAATATTAAAATACAGGATTTTATCCAAAGATTTGAAACCATAACCAAGGATCTTGCGGACCAGAAACGCTCAAACGTTGATGAGAAACGTCTAATGTCTGAAATAACATTGGAAGCGTTAAGCCTGTTGAAACAGGCTCAACCACCAAGGAGAATGTACGACGAGTCTCAACCAGCTTCTCGGGAGTCTGATTCGGATACACTAATGGCCGGCACCTTGTCAACTGTGCGCGAAGGTGGTGCCCTTCGCAAAAATGATCCAGAACAGTCATTGAGGACAACTGCTCCATCCTCAACACCGAATGGCCGAGAAGAGGCAAATACTTTTAGGCCTCAAATAACGCAGCCGAATGTGAGTATTCCCCAGAGGGTTCCCCTGGGGGATGAAAGATCTACGAGCGAGGGAGCTGATCCCCCGGATGTGTCTTACTCAGACTCGTCACAGAAGATACCACCGATTATTCGGGTTGCTGATGTCGTTATTCGTCCGCCAGACGTAAATATCATATCTCATATTGAGCAATCAGAAACCCCAATGAAATCTCCCTCATGCACTCTATCTACTCAACCTGAAAACAACCTGTTGGATGCAAGTATCGCTATGCCGTCTACGTCTGCTAATACTGAAGTAATTACTAGACCTCTAGAACATGAAGCAAGCCGCTGTCCCGACACAAAAGATAAAACTTATGAAATATTCCAGAAAGCACATATTGCCGATGTAAGTAAACTGCAGGAAAAAAATCAAAGAACCAAAAATGTAAACGAAAAGGCAATAACATGGGATCAAAGAAATTTCTAAGAAACCTAAAATCAGTCAACGTATTTGTTAATACAGAAAAAGCAAACGAATCATCTAAAATCATCAATATAGAGGTCTTGCAAAAGTGCCCGGACGATTCTGAACCGACAACTGTGATAGATGAAAGCATCGAAATTGTTAAGCAAGAGCTCTTAAATCTATCAGTCTATGAAGATGTGACAAATGCCGAAATGGACGATGAGGAGACGGTACACAAAATCACAAGTCCTGAGGCCTTGGCAAAAATTGACCGATTAAATTCTTTGAATGGGGCACCCCGAGCCAGCAACAGGCGAGTTTGCGAACTAATACCCCCGCCAACAGAAGCGATCCCGTTGGCTCCCACCGGAAACTAACAAATTTGAAACTATGGTGGAAAAAAGAAGCCGCCTGGGTGCTCGGAAAGAAGCCATAAACCCTGGAACTGAAAATAGCTTAGCTTGCTGGAATGATCATAGCAAAACGCAGATCGAAGAAATTGACAAACCAAAACTTAACATGACAGACATGGCTATTACAATTCAGCCTATCCTGAAGGATCCCAAAATACCCATAACATCAATTGTAGCTAATAAAAACCAACGAAGATCGCAACAAAATCTTTTCGAAAACAAAGATAAACTGGCAAAAACTGCGAAGTATATGCTAATACTGGAAAGAATATTGGACACTAAAGATGGCCTAATTTTGAATCGAAACAACGTCCTCAGACTTTTACATCATGTTCCTGGACTCCGGTCAATTGAGTCCAATGACAGTCAAACAGTGGCCTTTATCAACGATCATCAGAATGACAAAGTTGTACTGCATATAAATTCCAGAATTGTCTGTGATTCACTCCTAAATGCAGTCTCGTTTCTGCTATCTTTAGGCTTTGATATACACGAGGTTTTCCAAAACAATACTGCAGACCCTTGCTCCACAAAGGCAACGGTAGCACTAGATAACAATTCGCCCTCAACCCACAAGGTTACTTTTGGAAACAATGCTAAACTAAATCCTCCTACTAAAGCTGTCATCAAGACTCCGAACAACAAGTCAGAAATCAACAGGGAATTAATTAGCTTCCCACAAGAAGAAAAATTTTGCAACTTGGGAGAAAACATCAAAATCACAATTTTTGGAACAAATTCTGCAGTTGTAAGTGAGCAAAACATCGACTCACAAACTTTGGATGATAACACCACGTCAAAAAATTGGAATTGGCTAGCTGGCATCCTGGGAGAGCAATCTAGCTAATGCCATCAGGGACGCGATAGTCCCCACATGAATGTACTCTCGGAACACCCGAGGATTCATGCATTTATTTAATGAATCTAAAAAAAATCCATTGAATCAAACAGTGATTTGTCTGCAGGAAACGTGGCTGACTGTGTGCCCATTATCAGATGAGTATGAAATAGTTATGAACCCAGCCAGAGCGAGAAAAAAAAGGTCGCCCAACTGCTGGATTAATAACAATGGTGAAAAAAAACTCGGGTTTGACAGTGAAAAGTGCCTGTAATTACACTCCATACATCCAACATACAATTGCAGAGGCTAATTCAATGAATCCCGGGAAAAAAACCCAGCTCAACATAATTAATTTATACTGGCATCATAAAGAAGCTGGCACATACAAATTTTTGAATACAGTACTGGATCTAATTGACGCGATCAATAGCGAGCAACAAGTACCCAACGTAATTTGCTGTGGTGATTTCAATCTATCATGCTTGAGGGACGTGCAAGATTATGCAGCATCAACCACAACGCAAAAGTTGGCAGCAAAATGGTGCTGGGCCTTACAAGAAAGAAATATAACAATGGCAAATGGGAACATTAGTGGAGACATTCCAGCTCAAACATGGAAAAGTGGAAAGGTATCTTCCACTATAGACTATTTCTTTATCTCAGACAACCTAAGCCAACGAGCAGTGGAACTAACGATACTAGAAGATCTAAACAGCGACCATAGTAAGTTAACACTTAATTTGCTTTCTCCGATCGTAGTGAAACCAAACAGCTGGAGGAATCAGGTTGAAGTAGAATCCAACAGAATTCGTCTGAAAATAAAGCCATCTGAGGTGAAGCGAATTACAGACCTATACTATAACCTCATAACAAACTCAACAGACGCTAGCCTTGAATATAATGCTGTATTGGAACAGTTTATGACTACTCAATGGTTCAAAAAGACCGGACTTTGCTCCTAAACACTGCTATAATCATGAAATTGCAGTAAGAAAGAGGCAATTAAGAAAAGAGCTAAGACATCACGCACAACTGGATATTGATCAGAGACAGCTCGCAAAAAAAGCCTCTATGCAAAGATACAAAAACTGGCTAATTTCGCATAAAATCATCCAATACCAACAGGATAGCAAAGCCATGTTAGCGGCGCTTAGCAATAAGAATTCAGCTGACTTTTGGAATCTGATCAACAACATGAACTGTCAACAAAGTGCAATTCAAACAAACATGGTCCCACAAGCGGAATGGGTTACTCATTTCGATTCGGTTTATAGAAAAAACAGCTCAACTATTGAACCTAAATTTCCGAAGCTCACCAAGTGGGATTTAAGGTTTGACAAGGAGAGCATAGCACAGAGCATCCTACGAGCTTCCTCCTCAAGAGCACCGGGTCCTGATGGACTAACCAACCATCTAATAAAACAAAACCCAGAGGATTGGTCCGAGTTCCTCATGCTACTGTTCACACAGATCACGAAAGAAGCCGCTATACCATCTAGCTGGAAATCAGCTATTATAATTCCCATTTTCAAGAATGGAAACAAAGCAGATCCGAAAAACTATAGGCCCATAGCACTATTAGACGTCTTAGGAAAAATCTTTGCTACCCAACTACAAAATCAATTAATGAAATGGATTGAATATACAAAACATCTGGACCTTCGTCAAACTGGTTTTGTCCGAGGTGTTGGCTGCGGCCTAAATCTGCTACTGTTCAACATTTTGAAAATGGATGCTATAAGAGCAAACAAGAAAATCTATCTTGCATTCGTGGATTTATCCCAGGCATTTGACAGTATTGACCGGGAATTATTATGGAAGAAAATGGCGACCTGGAATTGTCCTCTCAGTCTACTCTTGGCCATTAAAGCACTTCACACCGACACAGTGATAAGAGTCAGACTGAATCAACAAGGACTCCTCTCTGAGCCAATAAATACATAGAGGAGTTAAACAGGGTTGTCCACTTGCCGCCATAATATTCAATCTGTTCATCTCAGACCTGGGGGCTGCCTTTGAAAATATCAACGCCTTTGCCCCAAAAATTAACGGAAACGAAGTAAATTGGCTCCTGTATGCGGACGACCTAGTCCTACTGGATCTAACACCAATAGGACTGCAACGGAATTTGCAGATTCTTGATCAATACGTTACGCAAAACGGATTAACTGTGAATTCTAAAAAATCTGTAATCTTAACTTTGCAAGATCTTCAAAAAAACAAAAAGAGAGGGGCTGAAAAAATTTAAATGGAAAATTGGGAAGGAGGCCTTACAACACGTTGACCAGACCATGTACCTTGGCATGTGCATTAGCTCAAGTATCAACGAGTTTCCTTAGGTTGCAAAAACAAAGGATAAATGCAAACAACTAACAGCACAAGCCTGTATACTTAAGAAGTTTGGTAAACACTCATTAAAACCTGTCATGGACTTTTATAAAAATGAAATTCATTCCGGCAATTACACATGGAGCCAATAGTGCTCTGGGATGTCCAGACACACTATGGTCATCGCTTGAACATCACTTATGGTCAAAAGTTTTGCGCCTTCCAATGGGGGTACCAACAGCTTGCATAAGATACGAGCTAAGTCTCGTGTCAATTAATGCAATAGTAACGTGGACCACTCTAAATGAATTTAGAAAAATAACCTCCGATTCAACTGCTCCTCAATACAAAATTCTAACCAGTACAGACACAGGACCGACAAACTGTATTTTGTCCCAATGGATAACACGCTGTGACACCATCCTCAGCGACCTATCCACTAAGAGAGTTACTCCATATGAACCCCGTCAAAGTAAAATCACTATTATGGCAGCAAGATTGGATTGATACAGGGGACATAAGAGGAACTCATAGAATCATGAAAATATGTCCAGTCGAAGCAAGAAAATTAAATGATCCTCAACCTTACTTGCTTAAGTTCCCAGACACTGCCCGTAGACTCCTTTATATGAAATTCCGCTTGAACCAATTTCCAACAAGAGAAATGTTGGCAATTCGCCAAAAAGATGGAGCTCCAATATTGAACTGTCGCTTATGCGGGGAAGAAATTGAAACATCTTATTTTGTATTGCACACAATTGCGACAAGAACGATCTAATCATCTGAGAAAATATATTGTGGCAAGACCAACTCTGTCTGCTGAGGATTGGTGGGACTTGATGCATCAAGACATGGAACGCAGCCTAACAATCGAACTGACTTTCCTTCTTGAAAAGATGATCGAAAAGCTGGAAAAATATGAAAACGACATCAAAGTCGTCATAACTTCAGCCTGAACATTGGAAATCTAAGAGTGTTCTGGACTGCAACGCTCCCTACTTAGTCTTATGCCTCTCCCTCATGTCTTCCTCTAGCTTTTCTGTCCATCTTTGCCCTTATTTTCCGATTGGAGCTCCTTCTGCAAATCTTTCTTCAAGAATGAATGTTTTAATGTATCTGAGATTTTCTCTCTTTTTCCTTTTCTTTTCTCTCTTTTTCTCTCTCTTTTTTCTATTTTTTAAAGGTTTGTAACAAACCAATAAAAAAAAAAAAAAAAAATGATAAAGCTTGGTGAGGCTCACCAAATGTCCTTTAACCACCGGATTGACGGACAAGAAACAACTTCATTCGCCGAGTTCCGGTAGGCTCCGATAGCCGCCATATAGGCTTTGAGGGCGAGCCAGTTGGCCATCAACTCGAGCCAGTTGACGTGGGCTGCCTGCTTCTGACCAAACCCTCTCCGTGGACACTGGCTGTCAAAGGTAGCTTACCATTCTGCTAGGGATGAGTCTGGTGATGGTAACCTGCAGAGCTGGCTGGCGAAAGGGTCTGTCTATCCGTAAGTTGCGGTCTGTGCTCTATCAGACTAGGTTGTGTTGGAGATGTGGTGGAATGCGGACCAGCTCTGCCTGGGAACCCTTCTCCAGACACAGGAGGCTGTGCAGTGCAACTACAATTTCAGCATGGGTACCACCATGCCAAGGTCACTGCTCTGCTCAGATGTGATCTTGACCTTTGAGGGGAAATTTCTCGCTCGCATCCCAGATGAGGCCCAGGGACATTAGAGCCTGCCTGGCCTCCAGCTGTGACTTGAGATTGATGGAAAATCCCAACTCGTGTAGTGGAAGCATAAGGGCATAGGCGGTGTGGGGACTGCCTCCGGAGACCTTGTCCTGATAAGCCAGTCTAGACATGGATAGGTGTGGTGAACCTGGGCCCCCAGTAGGGCTGCCACACGTTCACCCAACATGTACAGACCCTGGGGTACAAATTGAGGCCAAGGGGTAGAACTTTGTATAGAAAATGGAAGCCTACGATCCTGACCTTATGAAAGGACCGATAGAGCTGCAGATAGGTACGTGAAGGTAAGACTCCTTCAGATCCAGGGAGCACAACCAGACTCCCATGCATAATGTCTCGGCAATACATGCTGGGGTAACCAATGTATGGCGAAAATCTGAATAGGAGCCCAGACCACGCCGAGAAACTGACTTCTTCCACTGCCTGCTTCTTCATGCAAGCAAACGTCCACCCAGAGTTGTCCCAATCTGTGGGAGGAGAGAGGCAAAGGAGGGATCGGTAGGCTGTAGCCAGAGGACACTGCAGGGAGGATCCAAGGGTCTGCGAATCTCATGCGCCAGCATGGGCGTGCGCCTGGCTATATGCCTTAGGGGTACCTTAGTGAGGATGGATAGGGATTCAGCAGTCAGGAGACTGTTACTCCTCTTATCAAGTTCCTAATCCGTAGTGGAACCAACAGGTTGCCCCCCCCAAACCCACCTGCACGCCCACCTCCCGAAGGGAAGGTGCAGTATGCGTTCATGTGCGCCTGGGTTGAATATGGCCGTCTGTAGCCAGGCATCCTGCCAGTAGCGGTACAAATGGAACAGCCTGAGGTGTCAATGTGTGCCACAGGGGACTCTATGTCCTGCATATCCTATTTTGGCCTCCGCCAGCCATACCTTGGAGAGTGCCTGGCACTGCACCAGAAGCAGCTGAGGAATGTGGCTGCGAGAGTGCTGAAAGCGAAGGGGGCCCCTCCAGCTGCCTGAACTTGGCATCGAGGCACCCGTTGGTAGGCTGCGCCGAATGGGGTTTAAGCTGTGCTGACCAAAGCCAGCTGCTGAGGAGGTAGCGGAGGCAGAGAGTGTGGGGGTCTGATGTAGGGAAGAGCCCCTCGCAGGCTGAACACCTGCTGGAGCCCGCTGACGTCGACCTGTGCCGGGGAGGAGTGTGGTCACCCGAGGACAGAGGTATCTGAATAAAGACAAGACAAAATGAACACTTCTATGAGGAAGACCGCATGGAATTACAAGGCTGGAGGCATAAACCAGGAGTGCTGGTGAAAGCAGTCCGTTCCTGTCAATGCGGCAAAGAGGACTGAGGAGTGGAGCCGGTGGGTGGAGTCCGGGGAGCCCATGCTCCCAGGGAGGCGCCCCCGCACACCTATACATTTTAAGGGGAAGCAGGTGTTTTTTTTCCTGGTGAAAAAGGTTCCATCTCCCGTCCCTAGCAAGGGACACCCATACAGTATGGATGACAGGGTACAGAGAAGTATAGTGCAGTTATCTGGTCAGAAACCAGGCCGCGAGGACTGGCCTGGCTGTCAGAAAGCTCCTGCTGGGGATCAGGAGATGTGCTCCCAGGGGCTGTCCAACAGCAGCAGATCCAAGAACCAAGCCCTCGACTGCCAGGGGGGGCGATCAGGAGGGTCTGCAGCCAACCGAGGCTCAGAATTTGCAGAGGGTCCGCTGAGCGGAGGAGGAAACCTATAGCACCTGCGGCTGTGCCAGCAGAGCTTGAACGCGTTCCCCAGTGATCAGTGACCCAGTCCTGCCCAATAAGCAAACTGGGGCGCTTGGAATTCTGAGATGCAAATAAGTCCAGAACTGGAAACCATCTCCAGAACAGGGCCAGCAAACAGTATGTTTGACTCCCATTCGTAGGTGTTGAACCCCAGGTGGCCGAGCTGGTCCACTTCCACATTGTTGTCCCACAGGAGACCAAACAAGGAGAGCGATACCCCTTCCGACAGAGTCCATTTCCAAATTGACACTCCCCTCCATACACAGGATGACGGGGCAACCTGGTGCCATCCTGCTTGTTCGAGAAAACGTTGTGGAATGGTCTGTTCTGACCACAACTGCCCTGTCCCTGATGAAGTAGAAAGGTCCTGTGAGCCCGGCCCAGTACCACATTTGAACAGATGTGCAGGAGGGCCTCCGACCTGGACCATGCACCATGAATAGAGTAGCCCTCCATAGTAGCTCCCCTCCACCCCAAGAGGGCGGAATCAGTCGCTAGCACCAGAGTGGGCTCCCGCAGGGTGAAGGGGGCTCAAACTGCCACATTGCACTCCAACAGCCACCACTGATGATCCAGGAGTAGGGACAGCTGATAGGGATTCTATCCCACTACGACCCTTCCTGGTCCGAGTTAGATGCCAGGTGGAGCTGGAGTAGTCTCATCTTGTGGCAGGCGTGCCGAACTGGGCACAAGACGCCAGCAGGCCCAAAAGGTGCTGGAACCAACATGCAGAGGCTTTCGAATAGGTGAGAAAATGCCCCATCACCTTGCCGAGGGACAGTAATATTCCAGGTGTGAGGAACTCAAGCTTCACAGTTGTGTGAGCACACCCCAAAGAACAGCAGGTCCTGGATGGGAATCAACTGCGACTGCCAGTTGAGAACCCCAGCTGGTGCAGCAGTGCAACTCCCAATCCCCCCCACGGGCAAGCTGGCTCTCACCAGCCAGTCATCCAAATCGGGGTACTAGTGATGCCCATCCAGGCGGAGACCACCAGCCACTGCATTTGTGAGTCTTGTGAACACACGAGTGTCTGAAATGAGGCCTTATGACAGCGCTTTGTACAGGAAGTGGTGTAACAATAGTGAACCGCATCCATTTAGCATGGCTGGTAGATGGGAACATGAGGGTACACATCCTTGAGGTCTAGGGAACACATCTAGTCCGAGCACAGACTCTGCAATGTGTGCTGGAATCATCTTGAATCATTCGAACAGTAAAGATAGTTTGAGGAATGAAAGGTCCAGGACTAGCCTCAGGACAGCCTGGTTCTTGGTTAGCCCAAAAATCCTGCAGTAAAAGGCAGAGCCCCTGTCTGACTATTTGAAGCAGGAGAAGATAATAAGGTAGAGAAAGGAAGAGGGAGACTGAAGCCTGTGGAGACTAGACAGGATCCAAGGACTCCTGAAACAACGCTTCCAGCTGTCCATGAAGAGAGCCAGCAGGCCCCCTTACAGGCATGCTGCGTTCCCGGACCGTTCTATCATTGCTTTTTGGCATCTGAGAAGGGAGCAGAGGAGCAGGAAAAGCCCTGCCATGTCCTCTGCTGCTTCCACCTGTGGCTGCTATGGGACCCGTCTGGCACCCGCAGTCCCCTAAACCTCTTGAAACCGCTGAAGGGGTGGGGGTTGGATTCCGGCCTGTCCTGGGAAGTACTTTTGCCCTTGTTTGGTCAGTATGGCCAAGGACTTCGAGGTCTGCGTGGAGGTCTTTTGTTAGCTCGCCATCTGTTGATGAATGAAAAGGGTTGGTCACCTCAAAGGGCAGTTCCAGGATCCTCTCCTGCACATTCGAGGGGAATGTTGGGGGCATGCAGTCGGCCTCATCTCGACCCTCTCAACCCCACATGCACACAACTCTGCTGGTTTTTTCGATGTGGGCGACCGAAGACTCCATGAGGCCCTGGGCAACTGCATGGGCCTCCACCAGACTGGCCTTGAAGGTAGTCAGTCTCTCCAGAGGAAGGTCAAGCAGGAACTTCCTGATCTCTCTCCCTACAGCTTCTGGTTCGCAGCAGCTAGGAGAGCATCGGCGTTGGCCTGTCGAAAATACAGCCTGGCGTTAAGTTAACACTTGCCAAAAGACTCAAGGGCATGGTCCTCCTTGGGTAGACAACTGGAGGAAGCACCTACTGTGGACGATGGCTTGGAATACTAGGAGGGCGCTGCTACAACAAATGTGGTTGAGGGTGGGAGGGCAGGAGGACTGGTTGCCCATCCAAAAGCCTATAATCGCTGCCCAATTTCTTGTTCATCTGGGCGTTGGCCCAGGGCTTCTGCCAGACATTTCTAGCCAACAGGACTTCTTTCTGCAGTGGAATGACCGAACAGCTCGTTGCACACCAATCCAAAACCTCTAGAAACACCCAACTCCTGGGGGTACTACTGTGGCTAGGAGGGGACCAAATACTCTGCAAGGCACTGAAGATTGTCATGAAACGCTGACAGACAACAAAGGCTCTTCATCCTGTGCATTGTTGCCTTCCATAGTCCCCTGTGCCTCTTTTTGCCAGACAGGGGAGTCTCTTCTCCCCCTTTCTGGTCAGCACCTGAAGGTGGCTGGGCATCAACAGGTGACTGCAGGGGGAGGAAGTGATGGGAGGAAGTGGTGGTATAGAACTGATGGTGTCTTCTGGCGCGGGGGGAGGTTTGATGGTATTCCTTGGAGTTCTATGCAGTAACCTTCTGTTACCATCGACAACACCCACTTGTCTGATGTTATCCCCTCCGATACGTGGGTGAACTGTGATATTCGTCCCCTGACTGGGGAGGCATGGGAGGGGACCTATAGCGGCGTGTCATTGTTGGGAGGGTGTTCCTCCACCTCTGAGGGATCCTCTCCCTTTTCTGCAACCCCTGCACTGACCCCTGCGGTAACATTGGGACGCCTGTTGGCTATTGTTCCACAAGGAACCTTGGCTCCGACTGTATACGGTGCCTCTTTGCTGTTTTGGCCACGAAAACACTGAAAATTGCCACCCCTCTGGTTAGTTAATTGGCCAAGGGATTTAAGTGTTTCGTAATCCTCCTTGGCAGATTTCAGAGCGTCCTGAACTGCCTTTCCAAACAAAACATTTGGTTCCACAGGCATGTTGAGTAGGGTAGCTTGTGTCTCTAGTTTGAATCCTGACTGTCTAAGCCAGGTGTGAGGTTTTAGGACTGGACTCAGCAATAACACATCCTGCATTATCCACTGCGTCGAAGTTGTTTTTTAGCAGGATGCCAGCTGTTGCTCTGCCTTCGGCAGCCACAAGGGAGAGCGTTGCCAGTGCCGTAACCTCATCCCACTTAGTGCAATCGTAGCTTGCTAATAAGGTGAAATTAGCAATGCGTGCTTTGTATGCTGCTGAAGAGACCATTTTCCTTCCCATAGTGTATTTTTTTTACTCTCCAGAGGCAGCCAAGGGGGTACCCGTGCTCTTGCGGGTAGTGGTATCTACCAGAGAGTCTGGTCTAAGGTGGCCGCTTATATACAAAGGGTCGGAAGGCACCGGTTGGAAAAGTTTTCCGATTCTGGGGTTTACCGCCTTGTTCTGATTAGGCATCTCTAGAGATGGTTGGATCCTTCCCTGTACCAACTTAAGGGTATAAACTGAATAGTCTTATTTGCCCCCCCCCCCAACCCTCAGAGGTTTTCTACGAAAACCTAATCTTGTTGGGTTTCCTGTGTTTAAATCCCAAATTGTTCAGCAGCCCTCAGAAGTAGGTCGTTGAATAAGGGCTGGTTGTCCACTGGGGAAATCGGGTAACGTAGGGTCTTGCGGGATCAGAGAGTCCATGCCAAAAACTACCGATTCAGTTTCATCCTGATCGTCCCCTGCATCGACGTTCTCGTAATAAGGGTTATCCTAGTCTATAAATTAATCTCCTGCATCTAGGTTTTAAAGGTCAGGAGAAGCAAGGTGTGGACTGGTTCCTCACACAGTACCAATGGGGGTGTGATCTTTTCCCTGACAGCTGATTAGAGAAAGTTGACTGAGTGGGCACAGGTGTGGTCTTTGAGGTTGACGCCTGGTAGTGGGAGGAGTGTTTGCCAGACTTGAGAGCCTGGGGTTGCTCTTCGAAAAAACCTTAGCTAGAAGTCATGTGCCTCATAACCCTATCCATCTCTTGGGCAGACCAAGTAGCTGAACTGGGGATAATCCCCAGATAGGTAGAGGCAGTTGTAGGGGCAGAGTGGGTAGATACCTCACTATATAGCTCCTCCAAATAAGCTCAGGCTGATGTGTAGGATCAGGCTCATCTGCAATGTCTTGTACAGGAATACCATAAGGTTCCTGTGGGGTAGAGGGTTATCTAGATTCCTGTCCTTATGAGAGGAACTAGATTCGAGTTTGTCCTTATGATCTTTGCTCTTGTAAGAAGTTAAAGCTAGGGACCATAGAAGAGGGCTTGGAACATGTTTTTCCAACAGAATGGGACAGACTCCCTGGGCTTTCCCCCGGATGTAGGTAGAGTCTACTACAGGAAGAGCTTGTGCAACGTTTTTCAACTTCGCGATGCCGGGGGATGAAGTTTTGAGTCCGGAGTACTTGGTCTTTGCGGGCTTGTCATCAGGCAGCCACTCAGGGCGCTCAGAGGACTGTAAATACGAGGATTTGCCCTATGCCGCCAACTCTCTGCGTGTGACTACACTCACATCGCCAGGGGGGGATGTGTGCTCAGGGTGGGGGGTTAGGGGGGGGGGGGTAGTGGGGAGTGTGGTGCCCTTGTCGCCTGGTGTCTTCCCCATAACAGGACCGCTGGCCTGCCTGTTAGGGTCAGGGACTGGAACAGGGGAACGTCAAGGTTCCCCATCACCCTCACTGTCCAAGAGGACGGCGTCACTGCCATTGCTGGATGCCCCTTCTACATCCATGGAGGCCTCAGCCTGCATGGCATGATGGGCCCAACGTTTCGTCCATCTATCCTTGAGGGTTTTTGGTCGGAGCAGCTTACAGGCCCGACAATGAGCCTTGTCGTGGTACCGATGCAAGCAAAGGTTACACACCTTATCGACTCACGTGTATTTTTTACTGCAGGACGGACAATTTAAAAAGGAGTACGCTCCATAATGGGGGCTGGCAGCAGGGCGACTCAGGGAAAGGGTGGGAAAATACATGATGTTATGACCACCCCCCGCTCTCCTTACTGTAAGGCCAAGGCCTGATGGGCCTTCTGCGGCCGGGTGGTGCCGTCGAGTCTCAGTTTGATGGTCAGACTTGTCAAGACACGGCGTTTCGAAAGGAAAGAAATACTAAACTTAAATACTTTCTAAGTTAAATAAGCCGAAAATTCACTGCTTGTATGCGACCGCTCACGATGGTGGAAAAAAACAATCTAAGGGACCTACACGTGTGAGGGATCATGGGTACAGGGGACGTCACTAGAGATCGTATTACCGGCACGCCCTATTTTGACATCGTTTCGAAAACTAATACTGCGCAGCTTCCACTAGATGTCTGCCTATGCATAGCATGTGACCGAATCAGATTACACAAGATTCCGAAGAACAAGTTACTTTCTTACCTGGTAACGTTCTTTCGATGGGATGGTCCGACGATGTATTCCATATCTATGACAGGTAATGTCCACAGCTGTGCTGCTTCGGAAAATCTTCGGCGTCTGCGTCCTGCGTCGATGAAGTTGATGCGGCGTCCCCGAGGACCTCCTCCGACGGCCAACGTCACCCGATGTGATAAGTAGGACGCATGACGCCCATAGCCTCCGTTATATTTTTTTCCCAGAACGTGTGCCACCAGTTTTCTGCCAGTCAGACACACACGGCCTTGCGGAACACAAGCTGCAATCGCAAAAGAAATTCTGCAGCGGGGAAGGCAGGGAGGGAGCTATATGCAATACGTCGGACCATCCCATCGAAATAACGTTACCAGGTAAGAAAGTAACTTGTTCGAGGGGATTAGGTCCTCCAACGTATTCCATATCTATGACAGACTCCAAAAGCAGTACCAAGCAAGGAGGTGGGAAAGAATTTAGAATACAAATTTAGCATGCCCAATCAAATTGCGGAATAGAGAACTGCCTTGCCAAAGGCCAGATCTTGCCCTCTGATGGAATCGAGGGAGTAGTGACGTACAAAAGTATGTACTGAAGCCCAGGTGGCTGCATCACAGATGTGACAAATTGGAACTGCCCTCTGCAGGGAAGTAGACGCAGCCACTCCCCTGGTAGAATGGGCCTGCAAGCCAGCTGGAGATCCTTACCCGCAAAGCGGTAACACTCGGAGATAGCTAAAATAATCCAACGAGACAAAGTCCGTTTCGTCACAGCTTGTCCCAAACGCTTTCCAGCGTAACCAATGAAAAGTTGATCTTCCACTCTGACCCGGGACATGCGCGAAATATAAAAGATCAACGCTCTCCTAGGATCAAGCCTATGGAGCCTCTCCTCTTCCTTACCAGGATGTGGAGGAGGATAGAATGCCGGAAGAACAACCTTCTGGCTCAAATTAAATTCCGAAAACCCTGTCCTTATGAAACACAGTGAAGGGTGGCTTAACTGAAAGTGCCTGTAACTCATTCACTCTGCGAGGGAAGTAACCGCAACCAAAAACAGTTTTCAGAGTTAACAGCCTCAAAGGGCAAGAATGTAAAGGCTCAAACGGAGCACCCATAAGAAACTTAACAAGGTTCAAATCCCAACTTGGCACCAAAAAAGGTGACGGAGGGAACACATTAGTGAGCCCTTTCAAAAACTGCGAAATTAAAGGAATCTTAAAATAGGAACATTCAGACGAGCGCTTAAATATGGACAGCGCCGCCAGGTAACCTTTAATGGTCCCCACTTGCAAGCCCCTGTGGGCCAAAGAAAGCAAAAAAGACAGAACCATGGGAATGTCACATTCAAAAGGATCCACATTCTGAACTCACCAGTCGCAGAAATTTCGGCAACGGTACAGAGACCGTGTTGCCGGCCGCCTGGCCGAGAGCAACACCTCCATCACATCTTCAGGGAGGTCCCAATCCTTATACCTCAACCTTTCAGAAGTCAAGCGTGAAGATTGAGGGATCTGACCTCTGGATGGAGAACCTGACCCCCCCCCCCTCCCGTGAGAGCGGATCGTCTCAGTAGGGAAGAAGACGTGGAGGGCAGATGGACAAGTCTAGAAGGTCCGGGTACCACGTCCTCCGGGCCCACGCCGGAGCAATGAGGATCATCCGGGAACCGAACCTCCATAGCACTTGCGGGATGACGGGGACTGGAGGAAACGCGTACAGCAGTGGGAATGACCACTCCACCACGAACACGTCTAAGGCTCCTTTTGGAGGAAATTTCCCGCGAGCAAAACCTTTCGCACTTCCGGTTGACACTGCAGGCAAAGAGATCCACTTGAGGGGGCCCCCAAAGGGCGAAGATCTCCAGGAGAATCTCCTGAGCCAGCTCCCACTAGTGAAAGATCGTGCTCTGCCTGCTCAGAGCGTCCGCCATCTCGTCGTCGTCTCCGGCCAGATGAACCGCTGAGATCGAAACTTCCTGCTGGATGGCCCAGAACTCGAGCTGCATCGCCTCACTGCACAGCAGAAGTGACCCCCCCCCCCCTTTTTGTTGAGGTAGTGCATGGCCACCGTGTTGTCCGTTAGAATCAGGACAGTCTTTCCGCGCACAGTCGGCAGAAAAGCCTTTAGGGCTAGCCTGACAGCCCTCAGCTCCAACAGATTGATATGGAGTCTGGACTCCGACGGAGACTAACGACCGCTGACTCAATTCGTTGGCATGAGCTCCCCATCCCGTAAGGGATGCATCCGTCACAATCGTCACCTCCGGCCAGGGCAGCCAAAATGGAGCCCCCTTCATCAGATTGCCCTCGACGGCCCACCACAGAAGGTCCAGGGCTACCGAGGACGGCACCTGAACAGGGTCCGACATCTGCCGGAGGACTGAGACCACTGGAGCTTGAGTGCCCACTGCAAAGATCTCATCCGCAGACGAGCCTCTGGCACCAGAAGAATGCAGGATGCCATGAGGCCGAGCAGTCTCAAGAACTCGAACGCAGGGAGACTCTGGGCATGTTGAAACTTGTGCACCATCTGCTGAATATGAAGAGCCCTCACCTGAGGAGGAAAACCCTGCCCAAGGGACGTGTCGAGCACTGCTCCGATGTACTGAGCCGCTGCATTGGTGTCAAATGGGACTTCTTTAAATTGAGGGAAGCCCAGCCTGTGAAGGGAGTGGCAGGTGACGGACAGATGATCCAGGACTTGGTCGGGAGAGCCCCCCCGATCAACCAATCGTCCAGGTAGGGGTAGATGTGAATCCCCTTTCCTGAGATGCGCTGCCACCACCATGAGCTTGATGAAAACCCTCAGCCTCAAGCAGATCCTGAGCCAAGACTGTGGCATCAGATAAACCCACATTCAAGTCTTCCAACTTCTCAAATGGAATGAATTCCTCGAACTCTGACAGACCTTTCCAAATCTTCATGTTGGCCCCCGCTAACACTAGTTCCGCATTGGCCTGCCGGAGCTGCAAGGCCGGGTTAGCGAATATCTTCCTCCCAAGGGAGTCCAAGAGTTTGTCCGCTTTCGCCAGAACCTGAGTTGCTGTCGTAGAAGAGGACGCTGCAGGCCTGGACAGGACGGAGAGATGTCCCATACGTATGGAGGAAAGGGGATGGACGTAGGAGTATAACCAAACTAGACTACTGCAATGCCCTCTACCTAGGCACCAGTCAACCTAAATTACAAATCTTTCAGAGCAACGCATTAAGAGCAGCCACCAACTTCCCGAGAAAACTACATCTCAGAGCTGAGACGTAGTGTTCAATGGCTCTCCATCAACCAAAGAATCAAACTCAAAACCCTCCCTTTCACACAAATGCACACGGTCAAACACCGATCTATCTTTGCAACAAATTCAAACTCCAATCGTCACCAAGACAAACAAGATCCTCCAATTCCAACCTCATACCAAAGTTTAAATTGCAACGGGCAAATGTTTCCCTGGTTTAGCTGCCAAAACCTGGAATGCACTACCCCCCCCCCCTCACATCACAACTGAGCACTCCTTCCATAAATTCCGACATATGGGCAAATCCTGGCTCTGTCTGAACGAAAGCCAAGCCGTCTCGCAGCCAACACACAAACACTACCTAGATATCTACCTTTACTGTATATACCTACTGCCTGTATAGCCCATCTATGCTGGTAAATGATGCGATTTTACACAGACTAATTGTAAATGATGCCTGTATGTGTAAATATAACCACGTCCTCTGAAGGGCCCAGTTGCCTCAGGGCTTGGCGGTGCTATATAAATACAAGAAACTAAACTGAAAGTTTCTTTTACCAAGGATTCCCAGCCAGACTGGGAATATTCACGAGCATGTGAATCCATGCCAAACCCCATGCTGGAGAAGAACAAGTTACTTCTTACCTTGTAACGTTCTTTCGACGGGATGTTCCTCCGACGTATTCCTCATCTTAGATATATCCTTCCAGCTCTGCTGGCCTCGGAAAATTTTTTCTCCAGAGGGCGCTGCGCGTCGACGTCCCTCGAGTCGATGTCCTTCGACAGCCGCCGTATCGACGCTCGACGTCATCCTGCCTATAAAGGCCGCGCGCAGCGTCCGTTGCTCAGTTCCGTTTTGTAGCCCACAGTATTACTGTCTGGACTAGACTAATCACCCTGAAGGAGCGTAAGCTGCAACAACAAGGGAAGTAGAACTGCGGGGATGGATGGGAGGGTCGATGAGGAATACGTCGGAGGAACATCCCGTCGAAAGAACGTTACAAGGTAAGAAGTAACTTGTTCTTCGAAGGGATTGTGTCCTCCGACGTATTCCTCATCTTAGATAGGCTCCCATAGCAGTATTCTATATTCGGAGGAGGGGGTACCGACTTCACGCTGTCTTCTATTGATGAATAGAAGACAGTACAGCCCTTCCAAACCTAGTCTCTTGACTAGAGGAGGAATCCAGATTGTAAAAACGTGTAAAGGTATGGACAGACGACCATGTAGCGGCCGCACATATGTCTTTAATCGGCACGCCTCTTTTGAGGGCCGATGAAGCTGCAATACCTCTGGTCGAATGAGCCCTAAGGTTTTGAGGGGGCTCTTTCCCTGCCAGTTTATAACATTCCAGAATGGCTAGAATGATCCATCTGGAAATGGTCTGCTTAGTTATTGGTAACCCCAGCTTGTGACCTGCGTAACCTACAAACAGCTGGTCTGCCTGTCTTATCCTGGCTAGTCTACTAATGTAAAAACTTAAAGCCCTCCTAGGGTCTAGTCTGTGTAACCTCTCTTCCTCTTTCCCCGGGTGAGGAGGAGGATAGAAAGATGGTAGGGTAATCTTCTGAGAGATATGGAATTCAGAAACTACCTTTGGGAGGAAATTAGGCTTCACTTGCAGGACAACTTTGTCTTTGTGAAAGATTGTATGAGGGGGTTTACAAGAAAGAGCTTGTAATTCGCTCACCCTTCTAGCAGATGTAAGTGCTATTAATAAAACAGTCTTAAGGGTAAGGAATCTTAACGAACAAGAATGGAGAGGTTTGAAAGGTGTACCCATCAGGAAAGTTAGTACGAAGTTTAAAGCCCTAGGGGAACTTGGAATCGTCTTGGGGGATAAACATTGGTTAACCCCTTTAGAAACTGTATTACCAAGGGTAATTTGAAATAGGATGGTTCCTCCGCAGTACGCTTAAAGATAGATAGCGCTGCGAGATAGCCCTTAATGGTGCCAACTTGAAGGCCTGAATTTGCCAAATATAGTAGGAAGGACAAAACCATTGGTGTACCACATGAAAATGGGTCGATATTCTGTTCTCTACACCAGCTGCAAAATCTGTTCCAACGGCAGCGGTATAAAGACTTTGTTGCTGGCCTCCTTGCCGAAAGCAACACCTCCATAACATCATCAGGGAGGTCCCAATCCTTGTACCTCAGCCGTTCAGAAGCCAAGCGTGAAGGTTGAGGGTTTTGATGTCTGGACGGAGAACCTGACCTCCCTTCTGTGAGAGTAGGTTCTCTCTGAGCGGAAGTCGAATTGGAGGGCAGATGGACAAGTCTAGAAGGTCCGGGTACCACGTTCTCCTGGCCCAATCCGGGGCAATTAGGATCATGGTTCGCCGGAATCTTCTCAACCTCCTGATCATTTGAGGAATGACAGGTAACGGTGGGAACGCGTACAGAAGCGGAAACTCCCAGTCCACTATGAACGCGTCTCCCAGAGCTCCTCTCGGAGGAAATTCCCTTGAGCAGAACAGGTTGCATTTCCTGTTTAGGCTGGTGGCGAACAGATCTACCTGAGGGGTTCCCCAAAGGGCGAAGATCTCTTGAAGGACTTCCTGAGCTAGCTCCCACTCGTGGGAGACTGTTCTGCCTGCTCAGAGAGTCCGCTGTCAAGTTCTTCTCTCCGGCTAGGTGAACTGCCGATAGAGAGATTCCTTCTTGGATTGCCCAAAACAAGAGCTGCATCGCCTCTCTGCACAAGGGTAGTGATCCTACGCCTCCTCTTTTGTTGAGGTAATGCATGGCCACCGTGTTGTCCGTCATTATCAGGACGTTCTTCCCTTGTACAGCTGGCAGGAAAGCCTTCAACGCAAGTCTGATGGCTCTCAGCTCTAACAGGTTGATGTGTAGTCTGGACTCCGATGGAGACCAACGACCGCTGATGGTCAAGTCGTTGGCGTGGGCTCCCCACCCCGTGAGTGAGGCATCCGTGACTACTGTTATCTCCGGCCAGGGTTGCCAAAACTGTTCTCCTTTCAGAATGTTCTCCTGACAGGCCCACCACTGAAGGTCTCGAGCCACCCTGCCGGGAACCTGAAGAAGATCTGTCATTCTCCCTGAGAATTGTGACCACTGAGTCCTCAGTGCCCACTGGAGGGATCTCATTCTCAGGCGAGCCTCTGGCACAAGGAAAATGCAGGATGCCATGAGGCCTAGCAACCTCAAAAAGTCGAAGGCTGGGAGACGTTGGGCATGTTGGAACTTGGTAACCATCTGTAGAATATCTTGAGCCCTCACCTCTGGTGGCAAGGCTTTTCCCAGGAAGTATCCAGGATCGCTCCTATGAACTGGAGTCTCTGCGATGGTATCATTTGAGATATCTTTAAATTGAGGGAGAAGCCCAGTTTGTGAAGGGAGTAGCACACGTGATTTAGCTGGATCTGAGCTTGCTCCGGAGAAACAGCCCTGATCAGCTAATCGTCCAGGTAGGGGTAGACGTGAATCCCTTCCCTCAGACTTGCAGCCACTACCGACATTAACTTGGTGAAGACCCTCGGGGTGGAGGTCAGCCCAAATGGCAGCACTCGAAATTGAGTGAGAGTTGCCAATTGCAAACCTCAGGTATTTCCTGTGTTTGAGATGGATAGGCACATGGAAATAAGCGTCCTGAAGGTCCAGAGATACCAACCAGTCCTGAAACTGAAGGGCCTGGAGGATCTGAGAAAGAGTGACCATCTTGAATTTGTCTTTCCTGAGGAATTTGTTCAATTCTCGCAAGTCCAAGATGGGTCTCAGTCCTCCGTCTTTCTTCGGAATGAGAAAGTAAGGGGAGTACCAGCCCTTGTTCCTCTCCGCTACAGGTAACGGTTCTATGGCACCTTTCTCTAGCAGGTCCAAAATTTCCTGCAAGAGGAGCGGATCTGGAGCTTTCTGAGAGCTGATCCCCGGTGGATGACAGGTATACGTAGGAAAGGCAGGCAGTAACCTTGGGCGACTGTTTCCAATGCCCAAGCATCTGACGTGATAGCCTGCCATACCGTCAGATGATGAGTCAACCTACCTCCTACAGGTGTCCTGTGAGGGGAGTCCTCAGAGTGGTTTTGGGGCGGCTGATGCAGATGCCGATGGTAAAGAAGCACCTGCTGTTGCTGCGGGCTTTAGAATATCTACCCCGTCCACCTCGGGTAGTTCTTCTTTGACCCCTTTGAGCCGGTCGTCCTCCACCTCTTCCGAATGCGGAGTAGAAGCGAAAGGACTTGCCCCTCGCAGAGGTTCCTGTGGGACGAAAAGGAGTCTGACGGATTGCAGCTCCTAGGGATTTTGCTGCTGCTTTTGAAGTTTGCAGTTTCTCTAAACTGTCATCCGCCTTTTTCCCGAAAAAAGAAGAGCCATCAAACGGCATGTTCAAGAGCCTGGCTTGCACATCTGGGGCAAAACCCGACTTTCTCAACCAAGCGAACCTCCTGGTTGATGTACTTGCCGCCATTGCTCTGCTGATACTGTCCGCCGAATCAATGCCCGTCTGGAGGGATTCGCACATAGCGTCTTTACCGTCCTGTATAATATTCAGGAACGCATCCCTTTCTTCTCCCTCCGGGATGCAGTCAGCCGCTGTAGAAGCACACTCCCAAAGTGTATGGCTGAACCTAGCAAGGGTGCAAGTAGCATTAACAGACTTTAACGCCATGCTACATGCTGAAAAGACTTTCTTTGCCATAGCATCATATTTTTTATCGTCCCTGTCCTGTGGGACTGTAGGATAAGCCGTCTTGACATCGGTAGAGGATGCTGCTTGTACCACCAGACTTTCTGGGGATGGATGTTTAGACAAGAACTCTGGGTCTGTGGAAGATACCCTGTACTTTGCAGACAGTTTTTTATTTACTGCTAGTATTACATCTGGGGTTTCCCAGTTTGTCATTATCTTTCTCTGAAGAGCTTTATGAAAGGGCACCACTGGATCCTCTTGTGGGCCTTTGTCAAGAATATCCGTGAGGTCATCTTGCTGGAAAGATTGTGAAGGTGTAGACCACCACATGAACTCTGTAATCCTGGCCATTAAGGCTCTGTAGGGGGTTTCAGCATGCTCCCCCGGGTCTGGCTTAGCAAAATCCACCTCAGGGGAAGTGTCTAACCCACTTGCCTCATGTAAAGAATCATGAAGATCCTTTAATCTGCGCTCTTCAGAGGAAAATTCCTCTCTAACTGGGGTTACAGGTCCCTGTAACTCAAATGTGTCTTGTTCAGACAAATCACCCTCTTCTAAAATTGAGGATATAGTTCTCAATTGTTCTGAACTCATAAAGGGAGTAAATCCCATTTCCAAGGCAGAGGGTGCCGAATTTGTCATTATTGGCCTCGAAAACGTCAATGTCGTCGACGCAGACGTCGAAGGCTTCGAGCGCGGGGTCGAAAACAGAGGTGGAGGCCTCGAGGACCTCGACAGAATTGGAATTCTACTCGACAATATCGACGTCGAGTGCCTGGGGATCGTCACTGGATGTGTGGTCACCGTGACTTTTCTCGGCGTCGACGCCAGCGTCGAGGCCGGCGTCGAGGCGACAGACCCGTGTGTCGAAGGTCCCTGCGACAACGGCATCGAAGACATCGACCTCGACGGAACCTTCGTCGACGGAACCTTCGAGGAAGGTTTGGAGGTCATAGTCCTACTCGAGGGTTCGAGACGCGCTCGAGAGGTTTTTCGCCGGGTACTGCGACTCGCGGCGTTTTTGACCTTCGGGTCTTTCGACCAGAGCATCGCTCTCGGCAGTCTTCGAGGGGGTCGAGGCCGCTTTCTCGAAGACTATCATATTTTTTCTGAATTCCTCCCATTCAGCCCGGGAACTATGTTTCGTGGGGCAAGGGATTCTTTTTGGCGAAACAGAGGAAGAGGAAGACGGAGAAGGGGGATCTTCGACGTCTCCTCTTCGAGTGCATCGATCTCGAGGAGTGATGAGACCCACTCCGAGACCTGGAGCGCGAATGGTGACGAGGAGACGAATGCCTCGACTTCGTCGACGAAGAAGAAGCTTTAAAAGTCTTACCTTTCTCCAGCTTCCCCCTACGCTCCTTCAGGGCCTTAGCCGTCATGGACATACAGTCCTCGCACTCCGAACAATGGTGTTTGGCTCCCAAGCAGCACAGACCATTTCTGTGAGGATCGGTCAACGACATCTTTTTCCCACAATCTCGACATTTTTTGAAGCCGGATCGAGGAGTTGTCGGTTCCGACGAGGAAGCCATCGAGTACGGATCGAATAACTCGAGGTAAGGAACAAGTTACTTACCTGTAACTGTTGTTCTCCAGCATGGGTCTGGCATGGATTCACATGCTCATGAATATTCCCCGTCGTCAGGCTGGGAATCCTCGGTAAAGAAAAAACCAGTATCAGTTTCGTTTCTGATCTGTCTTTCGTAGTAATAACCAATCACTGGTCTCTGCGTCATACTGACCACAGCCAATGACTGCCCTCTACCTAAGCACCGCCTCTGGCAGCCATCTTCAGATTTGGAAGCACGTGAAGTGGCAGTATGACCAAGTGAAGAGCCGCAGAGGGGTAGGCGGGAGGGTTCGCATGTGAATCCATGCCAGACCCATGCTGGAGAACAACAGTTACAGGTAAGTAACTTGTTCCTTCTCCAGCATGGGGTCTGGCATGGATTCACATGCTCATGAATAAAGAATACATAGCAGTACACACATGCACAACCACGGGAGGTGGCAAAGGCTCAACATTAAGCATCACATCAACTCAACATTAAGCATCTTACCTCCTCACCAGGCTCACCTCAGGCGAACAGGTTGCGCAGCACTGCTTGGCCGACCCTGGACTCCTCCCTGGAATCCCGGTCGACGCAGTAGAATTTCGTGAAGGTGTGCGTCGACCTCCACGTAGCAGCCCTGCATATGTCCAGCAGGGGCACACCAGATAGGAACGCCGTGGTAGCTGCGATCGCTCTGGTGGAATGGGCTCTCGGACGGCCAGGCAGCGGTCGGTTTGCCAACCGGTGACAGTACATGATACAGCCGGAGAGCCATCTGGAGATGGAAGCCTTCGAGAGAGCCTTCCCCTGATTGACAGGTCCAAAGTTCACAAAGAGTTGTGACGTCTTCCGAAAACCTTTCGTGCGGTCCACGTAGAACTTCAGCGCTCTAGCTACATCCAGCGAGTGCAAAGTCCTCTCAGCCGGCGACGAAGGCGACGGGAAGAACACAGGTAACACCAAGGGTTCGTTGAGATGAAAGTCCGACGGTACCTTGGGCATGAAGGAGGGGTGCGTCCTGAGCACTACCCTCGTGTCGTGGAAAGTCAAGTACGGTGCCTTGCAGGAAAGGGCCTGGATCTCTCCCACTCGTCGTGCGGAGGTGATGGCCACGAGAAAAGCTGTTTTCCACGATAGAAACTTCAACGGGGCCGAGTGCAGAGGCTCGAACGGAGGTCCCATGAGTTTGGTCAGTACCACGTTGAGCTCCCACGCCGGGGCCGGAGCCTTCACCGGCGGGAACGATCTGAACAGTCCCTTCATGAACTCTTTCACCAGACGATGAGACCACAAGGACGTCCTGCCCGTGGTTCTGGTGTATCGGGAGATCGCAGCAAGATGAATCTTGATGGACGCGTGTGCCAGACCAGCTTTGGCCAGCGTCAGCAGGTACGGCAGCACTTGGGGAGCCGTAATCCGTAGAGGGTTAATCTTCTGTGCGTGGCACCAGACAGAGAACCTCTTCCATTTGTGTCCGTAGCATTTAAGAGTCGAGGACGCCCTGGCCTTTGCAAGAACCTCTCTGCAGTCGGCCGGTATGTCGTATCCTCCAAACTCTAGCGCTGCAGGAGCCAGGCCTGCAAGTTCAGCGACTTCGGGTCGTGGTGGAGGATGGCGCCTCCTTCCCTGGAGAGTAGATCCGCGTCCGCCGGCAGCTTGATTGGCGGGGACGCTGACAAGTCCAGAAGGTCCGGGAACCATATCTGCCTCGGCCACGCAGGTGCGACGAGGATCATCCTGCACCGTGACCTCTTGAGCTGGTTGACGAGCCGGATTAGCAGAGGCAAGGGAGGGAACGCGTAGAGGAACAGGCCCTCCCAGGGGAACGAGAAAGCATCGCCCATGCTCCTCGTCTGGGGAAACCTGCTGGCGAACCTCCGGCACTTGGTGTTCGTCGCCGTCGCGAACAGGTCGATCTGGGGTGTGCCCCACCGTCGGAAGAGGCGATCCACCAGATCCTGCCGTAGTTCCCACTCGTGGCACGAGCGCAGCTCCCTGCTGAGTGAGTCGGCGATGGTGTTTTTTATCCCTGCCAGATGAAACGGCACCAGAAGAATCCCTTGGGCGACGGCCCAATGCCACAGGTCCTGCGCCTCCTTGGACAGCGCTGGGGACCTGGTTCCGCCCTGTTTCCTGATGTAAAACATGGTGGTGGTGTTGTCGGTGAAGATCCTCACCACCTTGCCCTTGAGGGACGGAAGGAAGGACCTGAGGGCCCAAAACACTGCACGGAGCTCCAGGACGTTGATATGCAGGGACTTCTCCGTCGGGAGCCAGAGTCCCCTTGCGTGCAGATTTTCGGTGTGCGCTCCCCACCCTTCTAGGGAGGCATCCGTGGTCACAGTCACCTGGTGGGCTGGGGTCTGGAAGTCCATGCCCGCCGTCAGATGCGCGCGGGTGCCCCACCACCGTATCGCTCGTCGGAAACTCTCGTCGAGTTTGATCCTTTCCTCGAAGCTGCCCGTCGTCTGGATCCAGCGCGCATCCAGGAACTCTTGCAACGGGCGCATCCGGAGCCTGCACATGGGAATGAGGTAGATGCAGGAAGACATCATCCCGAGGAGGGACTTGATGGACCTCACCTTGGCCGCGTCGGCCACCAACATCCGTTGCACCTTGCCCAAGATGGTCCTGGTCCTCTCCTCCGACGGGGAGGCCAGAAGGGACACTGTGTCGAGCCTCGCTCCCAGAAACAGTGCGACTTGCGCGGGCACCAGGTGGGATTTGGCGTAGTTCACGGAGAATCCCAGGTCCGTGAGGAGTTGGACGGTCCTTGCCGTGTGGACCACGGCGAGCTCCCTCGTCTTGGCGCGGATGAGCCAGTCGTCCAGGTAGGGGTAGACGTGAATCCCCTCGCGGCGCAGCTGCGCCGCCACCGGTGCGAGGCACTTGGTGAAAACCCTGGGTGCCGACCGCAGTCCGAAGGGAAGGGCTTTGAACTGGTAATGACGCCCTTGGACCACGAATCTGAGGAATTTTCGGTGCCCCTTTAGGATGGGAATGTGGAAGTAGGCATCCTCCAAATCCAACGACGATAGGAAGTCTCCTTCCTCCAGCTGACCCAGGACGTGCTGGAGGGTGACCATCCGGAACTTCTGCGCCTTGATGAATTTGTTCAGGCGTCGCAGGTCCAGGATGGGGCGCCATCCTCCCGTCTTCTTCTTCACGAGGAAGTAACGCGAGTAGACTCCGGAGCCCCGAAGCCTCTTTGGGACGAGTTCGATGGCGCCCTTCCTGAGCATCGCCTTCACCTCCAGGAGAAGTTGAGGGACGTGAAGTTCTTTCCTGGCCACGGGGGGGACGCGCGGGCACCTTCTTTGAAACTCGAGCGCGTGGCCCCGGGCCAGGGCGTCCAGCACCCAACGGTCGGTGGAGATGGACTCCCACACGCTGACGAAGCCCGCCAGCCGGCCTCCCACCGGGGTGCTTCGGTGGGGGCCCGACCCCACGGCCGGTTCAATCCTGCTTGGACGCGGCCTTGCCGCCTTGGCCCCCTTGGCGACGACGGCGGGGGCCGCCAGACTTGCCTCGTCCTCTGTAGGCCTCTTGCGACGACGAGCGGGCCGCTTGACGGTAGGAAGCGAAACCGCCGCCGGAACCTTTGGAGGCGCCCTTGCCTCCGCCGCTCCGAAAGGGCGTCCGCCGTTGCTGCAGCACTCCCAGGGCCCGGGCCGTCTCCGTATCCGCCTTGATGGCCTGAAGGGAATCGTCCACTGTCTTCCCAAACAGGTTGTTCCCGTCGAAGGGCATGTCCAGGACCCTGTTCTGGACGTCCTGCCGAAAGTCCGTAGCCTTGAGCCATCCGCGCCGTCGAAGGCAAACGCCGTTGCCCATCTGGCGGAACCCAGTGTCGGCGATGTCCGTCGCCACGGTGATGGCGTGGTCCGAGGCCACCTCACCTTCCTGCAGGATCTCAAGGGCCTCCGCCCTCTTGTCGTCCGGCAGAAAATCCAGCAGGGGAGCTATCTTGTACCAGAGTTCCCTGTCGTAGCGGGCCACGATAGCCAAGGCGTTGGCCGCTTTAATCGTCGTCGCCGCCGACGAGATGACTCTGCGTCCCATGGCATCCAATTTCTTTCCCTCGCCGTCCGGCGGGGAAGTCGACGTGGAGGCCGCACCCCCCCCCGCTTTCTTCCTGGCTGCCGCGGAGACGACGGAGTCCGGGGTAGGCTGCGCCCGGAGGCGGTACTTTTTCTCGTACCGGTCTCTTTTCGCTGGCGTCGTGGAAGGGTTCTTGAGGAGGGAAAGGCCCTCATCCCAAATGTCGTCCAACAGAGGCACTGCGAGGACCGTCTTCCTCTTGGTCTCGCGCCGTTGGTAAAGGAAGCCTTCCTTTTTCTTCTCCTCAGGGCAGAGTTGGAAAAGCTCGGATGCCCTGGCGATCATTGAGTGGAACGATCCAATCTCGTCGGGCGGAGAAGCCCTGGGGGGAGGCGACGACGGAAAATCCTCGTCGTATGCCTCGTCGTCCGTACCCGTCGCTGCCGTGTCAGTCCCCGTATCATCCCCTCGGGTGGACGGGGAGGAGGGCTGGATGGGGCGCGATGGTTGAAAAGGAGGCGGTGGATGGATCCTTCTTTTCTTGGTAGGGGGAACACCAGAAGGTCCCGGTTCTGGATCCCCCGACGGGAGAGGTTCCTCCGTCGGTAACGGTAGTCTCGTCCTTATCTCGGAGCATAAGGACTGTATAGCCAACAAAATGGCCGCCGAGTTGTCCTGCGGCGCTGGCAGAGGGGAATCCGACGGGCGAGCAGGGGCCCCGTCGGTATCCTCGACGATGTCGTCGTCGTCACCTGCGTCGGGGCCCATTCCGACGGGCTGGTCTTGTTCCACGCCTAGGCCGTGGCTTAAGACCTCGATCAGTTCCTCTTCTGAGGTTGAGGCCGAATCTCCGACGACGCCCTGCCCCCCCTTCTTCCCCACGGAGGGTTTCACGGGGGTCCTATCGATGGGCACGAAAGAAGACTCCCTCCGAGGAGGCAGGGAGATTCTGGGCCCCGAGGCCGCCACCACTGGTGCAACCTCCACAGGCTGGGCCAGGGCCGCCGCGACCGTTTCGATAGAGGGCTTGGTCGAATGGATCAAGGCCTTCACCACCTTAGGTGCGCTCACCGCCTTATCCTTGAGGGAGGGGGCACTGCCACGCTCCTCCTCTGCCTTAGAGCTCGACCGGGGTCTCTCCAGGAGCTTCGCCGGGTGCTCGGCCTTCCTCTTACCCGACCCAGAGCGTTGGCTCGTGGTTGATGGTGCCGGGGAGGGTGCGCCCTGCCTGGCGCCCGTAGAGCCCGACCGTTCGGCGCTCCCGGTGCCAGCGGACTCGCGGTGCTTGGCCTTATGTTGGGCCCCCGTCGCCGGGGCGCCCTCAAAGGTCTTAGAAGACCGCTCAGATTTCTTCTTCTTCTCGCCAGACGGGCTCTTACCCTCCAGCCAGCTGGCGAGACGTTGATGGCGGTCCTTCATGGTCCGTTCCGACATGTTGCCGCAAAACGCACAGTCCTTCTCCACGTGCGTCTTGTCCCCATGAAGGCAGTAAAGGCAGAAAGAGTGTTCGTCCTCCTTGAAGACGTTCTGCAGCTGGCATCCAGGGCAGGCCCTGAACAGCTTTCCGGGCGTCGAGCTTCCCTTCTCCTGGGCCATCTCCGAGACCGGGCCTGAGAAGCTTCTGGAGTCCTCCGAAGTGTAGCTCGACGAAATCTTCACCCTTGAGGGGCACAGATGAATCCGACACGGGTCCCCGTTGATCGGATGTAGGATCGGTGGAGCTTGAGGCTCTTTTGACCGAAAGAATCGAAGTTTTTGTGAAAAAGCGCGAAAAAATAGCACTAACGCTCGAGAGCAATAGCACGAGGATCCCAACACATGAACGTGCGGTAAAAATCTGAAGATGGCTGCCAGAGGCGGTGCTTAGGTAGAGGGCAGTCATTGGCTGTGGTCAGTATGACGCAGAGACCAGTGATTGGTTATTACTACGAAAGACAGATCAGAAACGAAACTGATACTGGTTTTTTCTTTACCGAGGATTCCCAGCCTGACGACGGGGAATATTCATGAGCATGTGAATCCATGCCAGACCCCATGCTGGAGAAATAGGATTATCTGACTAAGAACTGAGCAACGGTATTCCGAGGCACCGAGTAGCGCGGAAAAACAGAACTGAGCAACGGACGCTGCGCGCGGCCTTTATAGGCAGGATGACGTCGAGCGTCGATACGGCGGCTGTCGAAGGACATCGACTCGAGGGACGTCGACGCGCAGCGCCCTCTGGAGAAAAAATTTTCCGAGGCCAGCAGAGCTGGAAGCATATATCTAAGATGAGGAATACGTCGGAGGACACAATCCCTTCGAAATACCTTTTCTTGAATAGTAAAATGAAATGGACTACCTTTTTCTCTGTAGATCCAGCATACCTCATCTTATGTGGAGTGCTCGGGGTTACTTAGTAGCCCCTTTTACTACTTGCTCAGGTACAAGATGTTATGTTAGACTCATGACTTTAAATGGCTGGTGGCAGTAGTTTAATTTGCGCTTTTCTACCGCAGGCTGAATATTCAGCTGAAGTATTGCACCCATGGGTGACCATTGTGTCAAAATGACCCAAGTCCTTTTTCGCCATTTGATTGGGAGGTCTTTCTTGGGTTTTACTCTACGCGCCAATCCAGGTTTAAACTCTTTGTTAGTTTTGCCTTTGGCAGGCTTCAGTACTGAAACCCACCTAAGGCTTCAACGCGTCTGGCAAGAAAGGAAATGAGGGAGGTGCCAGAAACTCCATCCTCAGTCTCCTAGGTTATCTGAATTCACCCCGTCCTGATTGGCTGGCTTTGCAGGACAACCACCCTGCTGTGTGAGACAGCTAGGCTGTGCATGAATGGGTGAAGCCTGCATAAAAAGGCGAGTTGACCACTGGACAAAACATCGAGAAGCTTGCTGCATCCTCCTGAACCATTGAACTGCCCGGTGAAGCCCTCCCGCTTTTCCAAATCGACAAGAGAAGCTCAGAAAGGACGACTTCTTCCCTTGGGTAGTGGGACAAACTAACCAAGATGAACTTTGCTGGAAGACCTTGCCCAAATGGCTGCAGTGCCAAGGGGGGGGGGGCGAGTAATCGGTAGTCTAGTGCAAGGTCTAAGCCGGCCAAAAGGTCCATGAGTCTGAGGACACTCCTGAAGCAGGACATCCCAAGCTCAAGTCACCTCAGAGTGCTGAAATCGAGTGAAGGAAGCCCAACCGATGTCCAGGATCCACGGTGGTGCTGTTTACTGCACGCTGAAACTGAAGTGCTGCTGAATTGAAACAGCCTGTAGCTGCCACCAACATCAAACTGCTGTGCAGCAGTCCTTCAGACGTCCTCTTGTCCCCAGTGTTAGATAACATTTTCATACAAATTGTAAATCTTCCTGACTTGTGTCAACCCCAGAAAGTTTTGCTTTACTGGTGGGTTATTTATTCCTTATACCTCTGATTGAGAACCTTTTTCCACACTCGCAGAATCTTTTACTCTTTAAATATGGGTGTCATTTTTTAGACTCCCCATATTGTCTTTATAAAGCTAACCTCCAACTTTTTGGCAAGAGGTGTCTGTTGCTGGGTTGCCCTAGGGGCTCCCCTTTTAACTTTCTCTGCCTAAACTTGAGAGAACTACAGTTCCCAAGGGTAGAAACAATCTTTGGATCCCTTTTACTTTTTATTTGGTGAAACCAGCACACGCCACCTTATGTGGAGTGCTAGGGAGATACAATGTATCCCCTTTCCCACTAAAATAAGTTACTTTCTTACCTGGTAACATTCTTTCGATGGGATGGTCCAACGACGTATTCCATATCTATGACAGTAAGCAGCACAGCTGTGGTGATTACTGTCATAGATATGGAATACGTCGGAGGATCCAATCCCCTCGAACTAACATTTCTATTACAGGGACAAGCTTACCTTCAATGGCTGGTGGCAGGGATAAAGGCACCCAAGAGTGCTCACTTTACCAATGCTCCCCAACCCCCATCATGTTTGCCATTTCAGCGTTTCTCTTTCCTTGTTCCTTCCAGGGTGGGAAATACTGTTTGGCAAAGTTTGTATGCACACAACTAGGACTACAGGTGTAAGCAAAACCTACCTTTGGTATTAGTCTGTACTACAGTTTTTGGTAGCGGAGCTGAGCAGCCAGGCTTATCTCATTTTAGATATTTTGAGTTCACCAGAAGAGAATGCAATAGGCTAGGTCAAAGTCAATGGGCTAAAGTCTTGGATAGGATAAAGCAGTTCTGGTAGATAAACTGAAGTCTCTGCCAAAGTTCTCAGGAATAGTTTGTAAGGAACAAGTTACTTACCTGTAACTGTTGTTCTCCAGCATGGGTCTGGCATGGATTCACATGCTCATGAATATTCCCCGTCGTCAGGCTGGGAATCCTCGGTAAAGAAAAAACCAGTATCAGTTTCGTTTCTGATCTGTCTTTCGTAGTAATAACCAATCACTGGTCTCTGCGTCATACTGACCACAGCCAATGACTGCCCTCTACCCAAGCACCGCCTCTGGCAGCCATCTTCAGATTTGGAAGCACGTGAAGTGGCAGTATGACCAAGTGAAGAGCCGCAGAAGGGTAGGCGGGAGGGTTCGCATGTGAATCCATGCCAGACCCATGCTGGAGAACAGTTACAGGTAAGTAACTTGTTCCTTCTCCAGCATGGGGTCTGGCATGGATTCACATGCTCATGAATAAAGAATACATGGCAGTACACACATGCACAACCACGGGAGGTGGCAAAGGCTCAACATTAAGCATCACATCAACTCAACATTAAGCATCTTACCTCCTCACCAGGCTCACCTCAGGCGAACAGGTTGCACAGCACTGCTTGGCCGACCCTGGACTCCTCCCTGGAATCCCGGTCGACGCAGTAGAATTTCGTGAAGGTGTGCGTCGACCTCCACGTAGCAGCCCTGCATATGTCCAGCAGGGGCACACCAGATAGGAACGCCGTGGTAGCTGCGATCGCTCTGGTGGAATGGGCTCTCGGACGGCCAGGCAGCGGTCGGTTTGCCAACCGGTGACAGTACATGATACAGCCGGAGAGCCATCTGGAGATGGAAGCCTTCGAGAGAGCCTTCCCCTGATTGACAGGTCCAAAGTTCACAAAGAGTTGTGACGTCTTCCGAAACCCCTTCGTGCGGTCCACGTAGAACTTCAGCGCTCTAGCTACATCCAGCGAGTGCAAAGTCCTCTCAGCCGGCGACGAAGGCGACGGGAAGAACACAGGTAACACCAAGGGTTCGTTGAGATGGAAGTCCGACGGTACCTTGGGCATGAAGGAGGGGTGCGTCCTGAGCACTACCCTCGTGTCGTGGAAAGTCAAGTACGGGGCCTTGCAGGAAAGGGCCTGGATCTCTCCCACTCGTCGTGCGGAGGTGATGGCCACAAGAAAAGCTGTTTTCCACGATAGAAACTTCAACGGGGCCGAGTGCAGAGGCTCGAACGGAGGTCCCATGAGCTTGGTCAGCACCACGTTGAGCTCCCACGCCGGGGCCGGAGCCTTCACCGGCGGGAACGATCTGAACAGTCCCTTCATGAACTCTTTCACCAGACGATGAGACCACAAGGACGTCCGCCCCGTGGTTCTGGTGTATCGGGAGATCGCAGCAAGATGAATCTTGATGGACGCGTGTGCCAAACCAGCTTTGGCCAGCGTCAGCAGGTACGGCAGTACTTGGAGAGCCGTAATCCGTAGAGGGTTAATCTTCTGTGCGTGGCACCAGACAGAGAACCTCTTCCATTTGTGTCCGTAGCATTTAAGAGTCGAGGACGCCCTGGCCTTTGCAAGAACCTCTCTGCAATCGGCCGGTATGTCGTATCCTCCAAACTCTAGCGCTGCAGGAGCCAGGCCTGCAAGTTCAGCGACTTCGGGTCGTGGTGGAGGATGGCGCCTCCTTCCCTGGAGAGTAGATCCGCGTCCGCCGGCAGCTTGATCGGCGGGGACGCTGACAAGTCCAGAAGGTCCGGGAACCATATCTGCCTCGGCCACGCAGGTGCGACGAGGATCATCCTGCACCGTGACCTCTTGAGCTGGTTGACGAGCCGGATTAGCAGAGGCAAGGGAGGGAACGCGTAGAGGAACAGGCCCTCCCAGGGGAACGAGAAAGCATCGCCCATGCTCCTCGTCTGGGGAAACCTGCTGGCGAACCTCCGGCACTTGGTGTTCGTCGCCGTCGCGAACAGGTCGATCTGGGGTGTGCCCCACCGTCGGAAGAGGCGATCCACCAGATCCTGCCGTAGTTCCCACTCGTGGCACGAGCGCAGCTCCCTGCTGAGTGAGTCGGCGATGGTGTTTTTTATCCCTGCCAGATGAAACGGCACCAGAAAAATCCCTTGGGCGACGGCCCAATGCCACAGGTCCTGCGCCTCCTTGGACAGCGCTGGGGACCTGGTTCCGCCCTGTTTCCTGATGTAAAACATGGTGGTGGTGTTGTCGGTGAAGATCCTCACCACCTTGCCCTTGAGGGACGGAAGGAAGGACCTGAGGGCCCAAAACACTGCACGGAGCTCCAGGACGTTGATATGCAGGGACTTCTCCGTCGGGAGCCAGAGTCCCCTCGCGTGCAGATTTTCGGTGTGCGCTCCCCACCCTTCCAGGGAGGCATCCGTGGTCACAGTCTCCTGGTGGGCTGGGGTCTGGAAGTCCATGCCCGCCGTCAGATGCGCGCGGGTGCCCCACCACCGTATCGCTCGTCGGAAACTCTCGTCGAGCTTGATCCTTTCCTCGAAGCTGCCCGTCGTCTGGATCCAGCGCGCATCCAGGAATTCTTGCAACGGGCGCATCCGGAGCCTGCACATGGGAATGAGGTAGATGCAGGAAGACATCATCCCGAGGAGGGACTTGATGGATCTCACTTTGGCCGCGTCGGCCACCAACATCCGTTGCACCTTGCCCAAGATGGTCCTGGTCCTCTCCTCCGACGGGGAGGCCAGAAGGGACACTGTGTCGAGCCTCGCTCCCAGAAACAGTGCGACTTGCGCGGGCACCAGGTGGGATTTGGCGTAGTTCACGGAGAATCCCAGGTCCGTGAGGAGTTGGACGGTCCTTGCCGTGTGGACCACGGCGAGCTCCTTCGTCTTGGCGCGGATGAGCCAGTCGTCCAGGTAGGGGTAGACGTGAATCCCCTCGCGGCGCAGCTGCGCCGCCACCGGTGCGAGGCACTTGGTGAATACCCTGGGTGCCGACCGTAGTCCGAAGGGAAGGGCTTTGAACTGGTAATGACGCCCTTGGACCACGAACCTGAGGAATTTTCGGTGCCCCTTTAGGATGGGAATGTGGAAGTAGGCATCCTCCAAATCCAACGACGATAGGAAGTCTCCTTCCTCCAGTTGACCCAGGACGTGCTGGAGGGTGACCATCCGGAACTTCTGCGCCTTGATGAACTTGTTCAGCCGTCGCAGGTCCAGGATGGGGCGCCATCCTCCCGTCTTCTTCTTCACGAGGAAGTATCGCGAGTAGACTCGAGCCCCGAAGCCTCTTTGGGACGAGTTCGATGGCGCCCTTTCTGAGCATCGCCTTTACCTCCAGGAGAAGTTGAGGGACGTGAAGTTCTTTCCTGGCCACGGGGGGGACGCGCGGGCACCTTCTTTGAAACTCGAGCGCGTGGCCCCGGGCCAGGGCGTCCAGCACCCAACGGTCGGTGGAGATGGACTCCCACACGCTGACGAAGCCCGCCAGCCGGCCTCCCACCGGGGTGCTTCGGTGGGGGCCCGACCCCAAGGCCGGTTCAATCCTGCTTGGACGCGGCCTTGCCGCCTTGACCTCCTTGGCGACGACGGCGGGGTCCGCTAGACTTGCCTCGTCCTCTGTAGGCCTCTTGCGACGACGAGCGGGCCGCTTGACGGTAGGAAGCGAAACCGCCGCCGGAACCTTTGGAGGCGCCCTTGCCTCCGCCGCTCCGAAAGGGCGTCCGTCGTTGCAGGACTCCAAGGGCCCGGGCCGTCTCAGTATCCGCCTTGATGGCCTGAAGGGAATCGTCCACTGTCTTCCCAAACAGGTTGTTCCCGTCGAAGGGCATGTCCAGGACTCTGGTCTGGACGTCCTGCCGGAAGTCCGTAGCTTTGAGCCATCCACGACGTCGAAGGCAAACACCGTTGCCCAGCTGGCGGAATCCAGTGTCGGCGATGTCCGTCGCCACGGTGATGGCGTGGTCCGAGGCCACCTCACCTTCCTGCAGGATCTCAAGGGCCTCCGCCCTCTTGTCGTCCGGCAGAAAATCCAGCAGGGGAGCCATCTTGTACCAGAGCTCCCTGTCGTAGCGGGCCACGATAGCCAAGGCGTTGGCGGCTTTAATCGTCGTCGCTGCCGACGAGATGACTCTACGCCCCATAGTATCCAATTTCTTTCCCTCGCCGTCCGGCGGGGAAGTCGATGTGGAGGCCGCACCCCCCCCCCCCGCTTTCTTCCTTGCTGCCGCGGAGACGACGGAGTCCGGGGTAGGCTGCGCCCGGAGGCATAGGGGGGCCGTGTCCGGGACCCGGTACTTTTTCTCGTACCGGTCTCTTCTAGCTGGCGTCGTGGAAGGGTTCTTGAGGAGGGAAAGGCCCTCATCCCAAATGTCGTCCAACAGAGGCACTGCGAGGACCGTCTTCCTCTTGGCCTCGCGCCGCTGATAAAGGAAGCCTTCCTTTTTCTTCTCCTCAGGGCAGAGTTGGAAAAGCTCGGAAGCCCTGGAGATCATGGAGTGGAAAGATCTGATCTCGTCGGGCGGAGAGGCCCTGGTGGGAGGCGACGACGGAAAATCCTCGTCGTATGCCTAGTCGTCCGTACCCGTCGCTGCCGTGTCAGTCCCCGTATCATCCCCTCGGGTGGACGGGGAGGAGGGCTGGAAGGGGCGCGACGGTTGAAAAGGAGGTGGTGGATGGATCCTTCTTTTCTTAGTAGGGGGAACACCAGAAGGTCCCGGTTCTGGATCCCCCGACGGGAGAGGTTCCTCCGTCGGTAACGGTAGCCTCGTCCTTATCTCGGAGCATAAGGACTGTATGGCCAACAAAATGGCCGCCGAGTTGTCTTGCGGCGCTGGCAGAGGGGAATCCGACGGGCGAGCAGGGGCCCCGTCGGTATCCTCGACGATGTCGTCGTCGTCACCTGCGTCGGGGTCCATTCCGACGGGCTGGCCTTCTTCCACGCCTAGGCCGTGGCTTAAGACCTCGATCAGCTCCTCTTCTGAGGTTGAGGCCGACTCTACGACGACGCCCTGCCCCCCCTTCTTCCCCACGGAGGGTTTCACGGGGGTCCTATCGATGGGCACAAAGGAAGACTCCCTCCGAGGAGGCAGGGAGATTCTGGGCCCTGAGGTCGCCACCACTGGTGCAGCCACCACAGGCCGAGCCAGGGCCGCCGCGACCGTTTCGATAGAGGGCTTGGTCGGATGGATCAAGGCCTTCACCACCTTAGGTGCGCTCACCGCCTTATCCTTGAGGGAGGGGGCACTGCCACGCTCCTCCTCTGCCTTAGAGCTCGACCGGGGCCTCTCCAGGAGCTTCGCCGGGTGCTCGGCCTTCCTCTTACCCGACCCAGAGCGTTGGCTCGTGGTTGATGGTGCCGGGGAGGGTGCGCCCTGCCTGGCGCCCGTAGAGCCCGACCGTTCGGCGCTCCCGGTGCCAGCGGACTCGCGGTGCTTGGCCTTATGTTGGGCCCCCGTCGCCGGGGCGCCCTCAAAGGTCTTAGAAGACCGCTCGGATTTCTTCTTCTCGCCAGACGGGCTCTTACCCTCCAGCCAGTTGGCGAGACGTTGATGGCGGTCCTTCATGGTCCGTTCCGACATGTTGCCGCAAAACGCACAGTCCTTCCCCACGTGCGTCTTGTCCTCATGAAGGCAGTAAAGGCAGAAAGAGTGTTCGTCCTCCTTGAAGACGTTCTGCAGCTGGCATCCAGGGCAGACCCTGAACAGCTTTCCGGGCGTCGAGCTTCCCTTCTCCTGGGCCATCTCCGAGACAGGGCCTGAGAAGCTTCTGGAGTCCTCCGAAGTGTAGCTCGACGAAATCTTCACCCTTGAGGGGCACAGATGAATCCGACACGGGTCCCCGTTGATCGGATGTAGGATCGGTGGAGCTTGAGGCTCTTTTGACCGAAAGAATCGAAGTTTTTTGTAAAAAGCGCGAAAAAATAGCACTAACGCTCGAGAGCAATAGCACGAGGATCCCAACACATGAACGTGCGGTAAAAATCTGAAGATGGCTGCCAGAGGCGGTGCTTGGGTAGAGGGCAGTCATTGGCTGTGGTCAGTATGACGCAGAGACCAGTGATTGGTTATTACTACGAAAGACAGATCAGAAACGAAACTGATACTGGTTTTTTCTTTACCGAGGATTCCCAGCCTGACGACGGGGAATATTCATGAGCATGTGAATCCATGACAGACCCCATGCTGGAGAAAAAGAAGAATTGTATGTTGGGTCACAAGCTGATTAGGCCTGCGAGTTGGGAAAGTTTCAAGCACTTTCACTGCGAGAGTCAAGTACTCAGTCTTATTTCACAGTACCTTACAAATTAAAAATAGAGCGGTTCCTGCAGATTTCGCTGTTCCTGGGCCTCAGTCGTGGGGACAAGAGGGAGGACGTCAGGGGACTCCTGCACGGGACTGGACAAAAGCTGGCAACTGGCAAATCTTCAATTCTGGTAATTGTAGTCAAGCACACAAGCTGGTGTCCCTCTCTCTGGTTATTTAGGTTTGCTGCAGCACTGAGGAAAATACAACCAGCTCCAAGAATGGTATCCAGGTGGCTTACTGTCTAGTTGATTAGTCCCACCAACTCAAAAGGGAGAAGTCGTTCTTGCAGGGCTTCTCCGTCGAGATGAACTTAGCTTATTTGAACCTGCAGAGTTGCAGCAGCCGTCCTTTTCAAGCTCTTATGTCACCCTTTCCTCTCAGAATGGCTGGTGGCAGTGGTTTTGCAATGAACTACCATGATTAACCCCGACCGCGAACTGTTCACAGCTCTGGTAACGTTAAAATCGCAGGAGCCATGTTTTTCAAAAACGACTTCTCCCTTTGAGTTAGTGGGACCAATCATCTCCCAAGTAAGCCACCTGGACATCCATCTCGAAGCTGGTTCAATTTCCTCAGAGTTGGTGCAGGAAACCTTAGAGCCAGGGAGAGGGACACCAGATCGTGTGCGGTGCTTGTAAGCTGGCCTAAAGCTTTTGGAAGATCCTCCAGACTCCCACGAAGCAGGGCTGACCAAAAGCCTCACCCTCATCCCCCCAAACCCCTCAGCTGAGTGTGCGGGACCTCAGATGTGAGGAAAGTCCACCTTGACAGCCAGGAACCGTGCCATTTGCTGTACTGCAAGAAGCTTAAACGCAAAACAGCCACAAAGTTTGCCGGTTGCCAGTTTTGACATGAGATCTGCAGAGCTGCACAGGAACAGAAGTCTTCAGCTGCAACTTTTCTCCTTTACCAAGGTACTGTAAAACAAGTCTAAGAGAACTTACCTCTTACTGTGGAAGTGTTTGTAACTTCTGCAACTCACAAGTCTGATCAGCTTGTGACCCTACATTTGATTCCTTTTTACCAAAGACTCCCAAGACCTTGTGCAAAGATGTTTCCATTTACTTACCTGAAGTGCTGCATCCTATACAAAGACTTGCCTATTGACTTTGGCTTCTCTTGCTATATGAAAGTATTTGCCCTGCTTAAGAATATTTCTAATTTGTGTTCTAAATAATCTTTGCCTTTTACAAACGAGAGTATTCTGTATGCCAACAGTAAGGTATTAATGTCCCCAGCATCCTTGTTACTGAAGTCACCTGTGGGTGTAAGTTGTGTGCGGGCCATCCCAAAAGGGCCTCGTCTGATCCAGAAACTCAGTGTACCGTTTTGAAGTGTATTTGTGTGTTACTGGTATATTGCTCCCTTCTAAAGAAGGCTTTATAAGGAACAAGTTACTTACCTGTAACTGTTGTTCTCCAGCATGGGTCTGGCATGGATTCACATGCTCATGAATATTCCCCGTCGTCAGGCTGGGAATCCTCGGTAAAGAAAAAACCAGTATCAGTTTCGTTTCTGATCTGTCTTTCGTAGTAATAACCAATCACTGGTCTCTGCGTCATACTGACCACAGCCAATGACTGCCCTCTACCTAAGCACCGCCTCTGGCAGCCATCTTCAGATTTGGAAGCACGTGAAGTGGCAGTATGACCAAGTGAAGAGCCGCAGAGGGGTAGGCGGGAGGGTTCGCATGTGAATCCATGCCAGACCCATGCTGGAGAACAACAGTTACAGGTAAGTAACTTGTTCCTTCTCCAGCATGGGGTCTGGCATGGATTCACATGCTCATGAATAAAGAATACATAGCAGTACACACATGCACAACCACGGGAGGTGGCAAAGGCTCAACATTAAGCATCACATCAACTCAACATTAAGCATCTTACCTCCTCACCAGGCTCACCTCAGGCGAACAGGTTGCGCAGCACTGCTTGGCCGACCCTGGACTCCTCCCTGGAATCCAGGTCGACGCAGTAGAATTTCGTGAAGGTGTGCGTCGACCTCCACGTAGCAGCCCTGCATATGTCCAGCAGGGGCACACCAGATAGGAACGCCGTGGTAGCTGCGATCGCTCTGGTGGAATGGGCTCTCGGACGGCCAGGCAGCGGTCGGTTTGCCAACCGGTGACAGTACATGATACAGCCGGAGAGCCATCTGGAGATGGAAGCCTTCGAGAGAGCCTTCCCCTGATTGACAGGTCCAAAGTTCACAAAGAGTTGTGACGTCTTCCGAAAACCTTTCGTGCGGTCCACGTAGAACTTCAGCGCTCTAGCTACATCCAGCGAGTGCAAAGTCCTCTCAGCCGGCGACGAAGGCGACGGGAAGAACACAGGTAACACCAAGGGTTCGTTGAGATGAAAGTCCGACGGTACCTTGGGCATGAAGGAGGGGTGCGTCCTGAGCACTACCCTCGTGTCGTGGAAAGTCAAGTACGGTGCCTTGCAGGAAAGGGCCTGGATCTCTCCCACTCGTCGTGCGGAGGTGATGGCCACGAGAAAAGCTGTTTTCCACGATAGAAACTTCAACGGGGCCGAGTGCAGAGGCTCGAACGGAGGTCCCATGAGTTTGGTCAGTACCACGTTGAGCTCCCACGCCGGGGCCGGAGCCTTCACCGGCGGGAACGATCTGAACAGTCCCTTCATGAACTCTTTCACCAGACGATGAGACCACAAGGACGTCCTGCCCGTGGTTCTGGTGTATCGGGAGATCGCAGCAAGATGAATCTTGATGGACGCGTGTGCCAGACCAGCTTTGGCCAGCGTCAGCAGGTACGGCAGCACTTGGGGAGCCGTAATCCGTAGAGGGTTAATCTTCTGTGCGTGGCACCAGACAGAGAACCTCTTCCATTTGTGTCCGTAGCATTTAAGAGTCGAGGACGCCCTGGCCTTTGCAAGAACCTCTCTGCAGTCGGCCGGTATGTCGTATCCTCCAAACTCTAGCGCTGCAGGAGCCAGGCCTGCAAGTTCAGCGACTTCGGGTCGTGGTGGAGGATGGCGCCTCCTTCCCTGGAGAGTAGATCCGCGTCCGCCGGCAGCTTGATTGGCGGGGACGCCGACAAGTCCAGAAGGTCCGGGAACCATATCTGCCTCGGCCACGCAGGTGCGACGAGGATCATCCTGCACCGTGACCTCTTGAGCTGGTTGACGAGCCGGATTAGCAGAGGCAAGGGAGGGAACGCGTAGAGGAACAGGCCCTCCCAGGGGAACGAGAAAGCATCGCCCATGCTCCTCGTCTGGGGAAACCTGCTGGCGAACCTCCGGCACTTGGTGTTCGTCGCCGTCGCGAACAGGTCGATCTGGGGTGTGCCCCACCGTCGGAAGAGGCGATCCACCAGATCCTGCCGTAGTTCCCACTCGTGGCACAAGCGCAGCTCCCTGCTGAGTGAGTCGGCGATGGTGTTTTTTATCCCTGCCAGATGAAACGGCACCAGAAGAATCCCTTGGGCGACGGCCCAATGCCACAGGTCCTGCGCCTCCTTGGACAGCGCTGGGGACCTGGTTCCGCCCTGTTTCCTGATGTAAAACATGGTGGTGGTGTTGTCGGTGAAGATCCTCACCACCTTGCCCTTGAGGGACGGAAGGAAGGACCTGAGGGCCCAAAACACTGCACGGAGCTCCAGGACGTTGATATGCAGGGACTTCTCCGTCGGGAGCCAGAGTCCCCTTGCGTGCAGATTTTCGGTGTGCGCTCCCCACCCTTCTAGGGAGGCATCCGTGGTCACAGTCACCTGGTGGGCTGGGGTCTGGAAGTCCATGCCCGCCGTCAGATGCGCGCGGGTGCCCCACCACCGTATCGCTCGTCGGAAACTCTCGTCGAGTTTGATCCTTTCCTCGAAGCTGCCCGTCGTCTGGATCCAGCGCGCATCCAGGAACTCTTGCAACGGGCGCATCCGGAGCCTGCACATGGGAATGAGGTAGATGCAGGAAGACATCATCCCGAGGAGGGACTTGATGGACCTCACCTTGGCCGCGTCGGCCACCAACATCCGTTGCACCTTGCCCAAGATGGTCCTGGTCCTCTCCTCCGACGGGGAGGCCAGAAGGGACACTGTGTCGAGCCTCGCTCCCAGAAACAGTGCGACTTGCGCGGGCACCAGGTGGGATTTGGCGTAGTTCACGGAGAATCCCAGGTCCGTGAGGAGTTGGACGGTCCTTGCCGTGTGGACCACAGCGAGCTCCCTCGTCTTGGCGCGGATGAGCCAGTCGTCCAGGTAGGGGTAGACGTGAATCCCCTCGCGGCGCAGCTGCGCCGCCACCGGTGCGAGGCACTTGGTGAAAACCCTGGGTGCCGACCGCAGTCCGAAGGGAAGGGCTTTGAACTGGTAATGACGCCCTTGGACCACGAATCTGAGGAATTTTCGGTGCCCCTTTAGGATGGGAATGTGGAAGTAGGCATCCTCCAAATCCAACGACGATAGGAAGTCTCCTTCCTCCAGCTGACCCAGGACGTGCTGGAGGGTGACCATCCGGAACTTCTGCGCCTTGATGAATTTGTTCAGGCGTCGCAGGTCCAGGATGGGGCGCCATCCTCCCGTCTTCTTCTTCACGAGGAAGTAACGCGAGTAGACTCCGGAGCCCCGAAGCCTCTTTGGGACGAGTTCGATGGCGCCCTTCCTGAGCATCGCCTTCACCTCCAGGAGAAGTTGAGGGACGTGAAGTTCTTTCCTGGCCACGGGGGGGACGCGCGGGCACCTTCTTTGAAACTCGAGCGCGTGGCCCCGGGCCAGGGCGTCCAGCACCCAACGGTCGGTGGAGATGGACTCCCACACGCTGACGAAGCCCGCCAGCCGGCCTCCCACCGGGGTGCTTCGGTGGGGGCCCGACCCCACGGCCGGTTCAATCCTGCTTGGACGCGGCCTTGCCGCCTTGGCCCCCTTGGCGACGACGGCGGGGGCCGCCAGACTTGCCTCGTCCTCTGTAGGCCTCTTGCGACGACGAGCGGGCCGCTTGACGGTAGGAAGCGAAACCGCCGCCGGAACCTTTGGAGGCGCCCTTGCCTCCGCCGCTCCGAAAGGGCGTCCGCCGTTGCTGCAGCACTCCAAGGGCCCGGGCCGTCTCCGTATCCGCCTTGATGGCCTGAAGGGAATCGTCCACTGTCTTCCCAAACAGGTTGTTCCCGTCGAAGGGCATGTCCAGGACCCTGTTCTGGACGTCCTGCCGAAAGTCCGTAGCCTTGAGCCATCCGCGCCGTCGAAGGCAAACGCCGTTGCCCATCTGGCGGAACCCAGTGTCGGCGATGTCCGTCGCCACGGTGATGGCGTGGTCCGAGGCCACCTCACCTTCCTGCAGGATCTCAAGGGCCTCCGCCCGCTTGTCGTCCGGCAGAAAATCCAGCAGGGGAGCTATCTTGTACCAGAGTTCCCTGTCGTAGCGGGCCACGATAGCCAAGGCGTTGGCCGCTTTAATCGTCGTCGCCGCCGACGAGATGACTCTGCGTCCCATGGCATCCAATTTCTTTCCCTCGCCGTCCGGCGGGGAAGTCGACGTGGAGGCCGCACCCCCCCCCGCTTTCTTCCTGGCTGCCGCGGAGACGACGGAGTCCGGGGTAGGCTGCGCCCGGAGGCATAGGGGGGCCGAGTCCGGGACCCGGTACTTTTTCTCGTACCGGTCTCTTTTCGCTGGCGTCGTGGAAGGGTTCTTGAGGAGGGAAAGGCCCTCATCCCAAATGTCGTCCAACAGAGGCACTGCGAGGACCGTCTTCCTCTTGGTCTCGCGCCGTTGGTAAAGGAAGCCTTCCTTTTTCTTCTCCTCAGGGCAGAGTTGGAAAAGCTCGGATGCCCTGGCGATCATTGAGTGGAACGATCCAATCTCGTCGGGCGGAGAAGCCCTGGGGGGAGGCGACGACGGAAAATCCTCGTCGTATGCCTCGTCGTCCGTACCCGTCGCTGCCGTGTCAGTCCCCGTATCATCCCCTCGGGTGGACGGGGAGGAGGGCTGGATGGGGCGCGATGGTTGAAAAGGAGGCGGTGGATGGATCCTTCTTTTCTTGGTAGGGGGAACACCAGAAGGTCCCGGTTCTGGATCCCCCGACGGGAGAGGTTCCTCCGTCGGTAACGGTAGTCTCGTCCTTATCTCGGAGCATAAGGACTGTATAGCCAACAAAATGGCCGCTGAGTTGTCCTGCGGCGCTGGCAGAGGGGAATCCGACGGGCGAGCAGGGGCCCCGTCGGTATCCTCGACGATGTCGTCGTCGTCACCTGCGTCGGGGCCCATTCCGACGGGCTGGTCTTGTTCCACGCCTAGGCCGTGGCTTAAGACCTCGATCAGTTCCTCTTCTGAGGTTGAGGCCGAATCTCCGACGACGCCCTGCCCCCCCTTCTTCCCCACGGAGGGTTTCACGGGGGTCCTATCGATGGGCACGAAAGAAGACTCCCTCCGAGGAGGCAGGGAGATTCTGGGCCCCGAGGCCGCCACCACTGGTGCAGCCTCCACAGGCTGGGCCAGGGCCGCCGCGACCGTTTCGATAGAGGGCTTGGTCGAATGGATCAAGGCCTTCACCACCTTAGGTGCGCTCACCGCCTTATCCTTGAGGGAGGGGGCACTGCCACGCTCCTCCTCTGCCTTAGAGCTCGACCGGGGTCTCTCCAGGAGCTTCGCCGGGTGCTCGGCCTTCCTCTTACCCGACCCAGAGCGTTGGCTCGTGGTTGATGGTGCCGGGGAGGGTGCGCCCTGCCTGGCGCCCGTAGAGCCCGACCGTTCGGCGCTCCCGGTGCCAGCGGACTCGCGGTGCTTGGCCTTATGTTGGGCCCCCGTCGCCGGGGCGCCCTCAAAGGTCTTAGAAGACCGCTCAGATTTCTTCTTCTTCTCGCCAGACGGGCTCTTACCCTCCAGCCAGCTGGCGAGACGTTGATGGCGGTCCTTCATGGTCCGTTCCGACATGTTGCCGCAAAACGCACAGTCCTTCTCCACGTGCGTCTTGTCCCCATGAAGGCAGTAAAGGCAGAAAGAGTGTTCGTCCTCCTTGAAGACGTTCTGCAGCTGGCATCCAGGGCAGGCCCTGAACAGCTTTCCGGGCGTCGAGCTTCCCTTCTCCTGGGCCATCTCCGAGACCGGGCCTGAGAAGCTTCTGGAGTCCTCCGAAGTGTAGCTCGACGAAATCTTCACCCTTGAGGGGCACAGATGAATCCGACACGGGTCCCCGTTGATCGGATGTAGGATCGGTGGAGCTTGAGGCTCTTTTGACCGAAAGAATCGAAGTTTTTGTGAAAAAGCGCGAAAAAATAGCACTAACGCTCGAGAGCAATAGCACGAGGATCCCAACACATGAACGTGCGGTAAAAATCTGAAGATGGCTGCCAGAGGCGGTGCTTAGGTAGAGGGCAGTCATTGGCTGTGGTCAGTATGACGCAGAGACCAGTGATTGGTTATTACTACGAAAGACAGATCAGAAACGAAACTGATACTGGTTTTTTCTTTACCGAGGATTCCCAGCCTGACGACGGGGAATATTCATGACATTTGAATCCATGCCAGACCCCATGCTGGAGAACTGATACATTGTTTATGCAGGAAACCTGGAGTGTAAGAGTATTTGAATACCTGTAACTGAATCTTTGTGGAACTCCACTACTGCTCACATTTCCCCTCTTGAGATAAGCCTGGCTGCTCAACATGCTACCATGAACTCAGGTGGTACAGCTTTCTACTAAGAGTGGAGTCTTATACTGCCTCAGTTGAATGGCTTTACTAAGCCCATAGTAGAACTTCAGAAAAAACTTTCCTAACACCCAGGGTTGGACTGGGACAAGAAAGTGGCCACCCCTCGCCTCCACAAAGTGCCCCGCCCAGCCCCGCCAAAAAATGCCCCGCCCCATGCCTCACGACCCTCGACCTCTGATGACATCACCAGAACTGAAACAGCACGCGATGCGTATCAGAAAATGCTATTTATGCGATCAAATGCCCTTGTGGTAAATACTATGTAGGAGAAACATCACGAAAAGTTCGCATCAGGATGAATGAGCACAAATCGAACATTAGGAACAAGAACAGAACTTCGGCAGTTGCCAGAAACTTCAATGACAATGGACACTCAATCACACAATTAAGGTTTTTGATATGAGGTGATATCCAAAGGTCCTAACCGTGATATTAAGAAATGGCGAGCACAAAAGGAAGCCTATTGGATTGATAGACTGTACTCACAATCACCTAATGGGATGAACGAAGAGTTAGACCTCAGTTGTTTCCTTTAGCTTTCTTTTGTCTTCTGATGTATACCCACTTTAATTGAATATATAGTGGTTAGCAATGTAGCAAGGTGGTTTACAGTATTTGCATCCCCTAAGTCCATATATGTCTTGCCAGTGGCCTGGAAAGGTTTTTTCTTGCCTTCTCCCCTTTACTATCATCTTGATTCTTTCATACTATGACACTATGACTGTATGTGTTGGAGATATGGAGATATTTGTAACACTGTAGGTCTTTGTGCACCACGCAAGGTTGATTTTCAGCCTCACCGAGTATTATGAACTTTCCATCAGGCAGTAGGATACCAGATCAGCATACCACCGTTTACCATAACAGGCAGACAGAGTCCAGCACAGCATGATGCACTCGTTTTCAGGCAGTAGCTAGCCTACTCACAGATGCCACACGTGCGCATCAGGATACATCCCCGCCTTTTTCTTCACGATGGTAGCGCCTGCTACCCATTCCAGCACATATCACTGCTTACCATTGATCACGCTTTAGCAGGATAGCCAGACGGTATTCAAATTAAAATATATTTAAATATACCAGCACATCTATGCCGCCAGCATTTAGAAAAATGTTTAATCATTATTTTCTTAATTTTACGTTTATTTACTCGATTTTTTCATTTCGAGTCAGAAGTCATTCCATTAGGCTCTGGGGGGGAAGCAATAGAGACTAGACCTAGGAACACAGGGAAAGATTACAGTTTAGCATGACCCAACAGTAATTAAATATGTTACAAGATGGCCGCCGCAACGAAGTGTTGGGCGGTTTCCATGGTTACGCTTTCCAAACAAGCTGGAGAATCTAGTTATTCAGCACACGACTCGCACGTTTACAAGGCGTCCTTCAAGGATTCACTCTTGTGGTTACTAGGTAAGCAGTCCATTGATTTTACATGCTATCTCAATGCACCTGTTAATCGCTTACAAGTCTGTCCTCTCCGCACGTACATAGACCTGATACTTGCATTTGTATACATTTTCTAGCGCTGCAGTCCTCGCTAGTCAGCCATACTGAGCAGTTTTTCCGTGCTACTCTATGGTAGAAGTACTGACACTGGATACACACCAAGGTCAGTACCTCTCGTTTATTGATAGTAGTTTTACAGCATTTCACATTCGCGGACAATCAGTTAATTTAGTAAATCCGATGTTTTCTCATTCATCTTTTCTTTTTTTCTTCTTTTTTCATACCTCCGCGACTTGGCACGTATGTATGGGCTATATTTTATGATTTTATATTACAATCATCATAATCTAAATGATGCACTATATATTCCTACACATGACACTTTAACTTGATGATAATGGTGGCTGATATGATCAAATGCTGACACGGTGAATTTTCACTGGCCTTATTTTGGAATGTTAATCATGATGATATGGCACCACACGGCCCACTTATGCCTTTGTTCTACCCATAATGTGACTACTGTTCATCATACTCTGTATGATTAATTAATGCTGCACCTCTATTCTGAATGCCATTTATATGATGCATGCCCGATATATATATTGTACATTGTGGGACTTAGACTGAAACCAATGATATGTTTCTGATACATTGAAGAGTACATGAGCTGGCCCAGAGGAAGGATATGGACTCCGAAATGCATAGGCCAATTTGGGCTCATGTGACGCATCTGCTAAAACAGTGATATATAACTGTAGAGCACTAAGGAAATTAAACTCTATTTCTTCATAAATATTAACAGAGTATTTGAATGATTATTACCTCCGATTGACCGACTGAAAACAGTTCTACCACTCTGGTTATTGGGAGTGCAGCCCGCACCGCTGGCCTCACGGCCTTGGTCCACTTTTTTCGTATACTTTAGCGTGCTACTTCACGGAGGCACCTCACCAGCGGGTTTGCACCCCGTCTTGAATCGCATTTACATTGAACTAACCGAATAACCAACACATCAACCTAGATGGTGCTCGTTCACCTTAACCAGTTTTATCACCAGAAGTGATGTCATTTGACCACACCCCAAAATGACATCTGGGGAAGCTATGAAACACGACCTTTCACCCCTTGACAAAACAGGAAGTGGCATCAAATAGCATTGTTCCTAAGTACACTAAATTACTGTGACTCCAAGCAGACATCCAAGGCCAAATGATAAAGTTATTGTATAGCGCTTAAGCTCTTTTTTATAGAACAAATATGCATACAATATCACCCAACCTGTGTTGGTACTAATTTATCGACCAATGGAGGATGAAAGGCTTTTTAAAAAGAAAAACACAATTGAAAATATATTTCACATTTTCTTTTCACACCAGCCCAGGCAAGGCCAGAAAGAGGCCCCACTCTCCAGGGACAATTTTGGCTCGGCCAGGGGCTGAAAGGCTGAGGGGCCAATCCGACCCTTATAACACCAATGACTGAGGCCCGGGAACACATGATCTGCAACACTGCAACCAAGACAGGTTAGAAGAGGATCCAGCTGGCTTCCAAGGTACTGTACTGACTAAGGGGTACTTAGCTCCGTCTGTGGTTTGCTTTTCTCAGTTCAGATTTGCAATAGCTGCATTTCTAGAGTTGTTCTCCGCACTAATCTTTCACAAGTAACCACATGTGGCCCAACAGTGATTTTCTACAACAAACTAACTTTGTGCAAGACTTGTTGCTATCCAAGAAGTGCCTCAACTCCGTAGACTTTGCTCCAATTGACTCAGGCTGTCATGGCTCCCTGCAGACTTCTAGTCGATTGACTGATTCCAACTGTCACTCATAGGTGATCCATTGGTTTTAAACTAAAATTGCTGGGAAAGGTTTTATCTAGACTTCATTGGGAGATTTAAAAGTGCTCACATACTTTGGGAACCCGTTTAACCTTTTTCCTTAGCCTTTTTACCCACCTCAGAATTTTACTGAGTACAAAAGTGATATATAAATGCCAGTACTGTCCTAGTTAGTGAAGTCACCTCAGGATGTAGGAAGTGTGTATGTAGCATCTCTAAAGAGCATCTACTTGCTTTGCCTTGATTCTGAGAAGGTATTTTGAAGTCTATTTGTATTGTTTCACACTGCCCTTTTTAAAGAATGCTCATTTGAAACAGAACTTTAAATAATTATTTTACTAGAAAACCTTGAGTAGTGTTATTTGGATACTTGTATTTGTGGATTTCGATGCTGCAGCTCACATTCAACCCTCTTACGCTAAGTCTGGCTGCTCAGTCACACTACCAACTTGTATAGTGCAGACCTATACCAATAGGTGGGTTACCTAAAACCAAGAGGACAAGGGCGGAGTAGTATCCCACAGGGTTACTACTCCAATTCTTGCCTAACAAGCCACGCATTATCCCACCATTGCTCACTGCCAAAACACCCCAGGCACAGCATGAGAGGGTCTGAGGCCAGAAAAGACCTCTTGCAGGATGCAAATCTACTGAAGCCCAACAAACTGTTTGGAGGAACCAGGTCACCGAAGGCCAGGGTCTGCTTATTAAGAAAAATTAGGTCTTTGAGTGAAGTGCTAAGGAAAACATCAGGTCAAGTGGTGCAGAAAAAGTGACTGGTGTGGGGCCGGTAGGCAGAGTTGGTGTGCACGGATACTTCAGATTCAACACTCAAATTTAAAGGGGAAGTGCATATTTTGAGGTGAAAAAGGCTATAATTCAGTAGTGCCCATACAGAATGGAGGAAAAGGGAACTGCACTTTGAAGTAATAGAAGAAATCCATTAAGAGACTGTCTCGGAACTGAAAGTATTCTGGATTGATTAGTCGCCCCATAAAAATGAGCAAAAGGAAAGGGTGTCTCAAAGGTCTATGGGAGGACAGGAGCATGCAAAACATCTTTAAGAGTTCACTGAAGGTACTCCACACTAGAGCTAGTACAAACCAAAGAGGCCTCAGCGATGTCCCTGTGAGCACAGTGGCTAGACAAGCCTGAAGTCTTTGTCCCTCTCGGTTACCCCACAAATTAATCACCTGAACAAGTTGTAGTCTAAAATAAAGCTGAACTTCCCTCCAAGCAACAATTCTTGACTGGCATGAAATCCACGATTCAATCACATGGTGGCTTCAAAGATCTCCCAGTGTTAAAACATCCTGCGTAGAACCCACACAAGAAAAGTGACAAGCTCTGCAGTCAACCATCTGGTACTCTGGACCAGGACCTCAAATGCAGACCGCACAAGAGTCAGCTACCACAAGGCCTACAACAGGACTGAAGCAGCTCCTCTTCCTTAAAGCACAAGTTACTTACCTGTAACAGTTCTCCAGCATGGGTCTGGCATGGATTCACATGCTCATTAATATTCCCTGTCGTCACGCCGGGAATCCTCGGTATAGAAAAATCAGTATCGGTTTCGTTTCTGATCTGTCTTTCTTAGTAGAGACCAATCACTGGTCTCTGGGTCATACTGCCCCCAGCCAATGACTGCCCTCTCCCTAAGCCCCGCCTCTGACAGCCATCCTCAGATTTGTTAGCACGTAAAGTGGCAGTATGACCAAGTGAAGAGCTGCAGAGGGGTAGGAGGGAGGGTTTGCATGTGAATCCATGCCAGACCCATGCTGGAGAACAGTTACAGGTAAGTAACTTGTTCCTTCTCCAGCATGGGGTCTGGCATGGATCCACAGGCTCATGAATATAAGAATACATAGCAGTACACACATGCACAACCACGGAAGGTGGCAAAGGCTCAATATTAAGCATGGTTACCTAAATCAGGTAAAATTCCCAAGCTTTTTTTCTCAGGGGATCAGCACTCAAAACGAATTCATTCAAAGTAAAAAAACAGAAGGGGAGTCTGATTACCCCTCTTGCCGTTGCCCTAATGTGTCACCGTGACGCTCAGTTACAAACTAGACAAATCCCATCTTGCTGTTACGGGACATCAGGAACCCAGTACAGGCACAGACTTAGAAAAATAAATTCACTTTAATATTGTGGATAAAAAAGGGGCGACAAATGCCCTACATACAACATTACACAATTAGAAAATACACAATTAGTTAAAAACCAAGGTGCAAAAGCTCTCATGGAACAGGGGGGTGCAAACACAAAAATGCTTTTGTATAGGAATCCCACAGTTAAATCATACGGGTATTAGAGATAGATGTCGACATGTTTCGGCCATTTTTTTGTTTCAGACACTATCTCTAGTGTCTTAGATCTCTTTTCTTAGGCCATCTTCAGGACACGATTCCTTCAAAAGGTCAAACACTCTATACCCCAGAGTTGATCAGCATGACCACTTTTCCCACTCGAAGGGCAGGAAACTGCAGTACAAGAAAGGGGATGAGTGCCCTAATTCAGAGTAGATTGTTCATACACACCGCGAGTTTGCGCGCGGGCTCCCATGCACCGTGTCAGGAGGCTCCAAATGCACTAGAAGTCCGGAAAAATGCAAGGTCTTTCACAACACTGCAAAAGCTCTGCTTAAATGCTGAGTGCTGCAGGGCGGATGGCGAGGTGTTTCTTGCCCACGTTGAAATAAGTGGCTTGTTAACGCCCTGTTTGTTTCGTGCTAGCTGCCATTTGCAGAGTCAGGAAACTAAAACAATTGAGATTCCAGATAAACGTGAGTCCTCATCGCAGGGGCAATCTTGTCCTTACCTCCGAACATAAGGATTGTATTGCCAACAAAATGGCTGCCAATTTGTCCTGCAGCTCTGGAAGCGATGGGCGCGACGGTTGACTAGGAACCTCGCCAGCACCGCCGCTCTCGTCGGGATCCCTCCCGTGGGACCGGGCGTCTTCGACGCCCTCGTCAAGGACCTCTAAGACTTCAACCAGTTCTTCCTTGGAGGCTGTGTCTGTGTCCACAATGGCCACAGGCTCCTCCCCACCCCCCCCTCTTTTTCCGCGGGGGTCTTCACGGGAGTCTTCTCGATGGGCCTGAAAGAGGCTTCCCTCCGCGGTGGCAGGGAAACTCTGGGCCCGGAGGTCGCCTCCACTGGTGTAGCCTCCTCAGGCTGCGCCAGGGCCGCTGCGACTTCCTTGCTAGAGGCCTTGGCTGGGTGAATCAAGGCCTTCACCACCTTCTGCGGGCCTGTGGCCTTCACCTTGGAGGGAGGGTCACCGCCTCGGTCCCCTTACAGCTGGATCCTTCGAGATCGACCAGGCCCTCTCCAGAAGCTTTGCCGGGTTCTCGGCCTTCCTCTTCCCTGAGCCAGAGCGTTGGCTTGTGGTTGATGGCGCTGGAGAGGATGCGCCCTGCCTGGCAGCCGAGGAGCCGGACCGTTCGGCGCTCCCGGTGCCTGCAGACTCGTGGTGCTTTGCCTTCTGTTGGGCCCCCCCGTCGCCGGGGCGCCCTCACAGGACTTAGACCGCTCAGACGTCTCACCTGACAGGCTCTTTCCTTCCAGCCAGTTGGAGAGACGAAGGTGTCGGTCCCTGATGGTCCGTTCCGACATGTTCCCGCAAAACGCACAGTCCTTCTCCACGTGCGTTTTGTCCTCATGAAGGCAGTAGAGACATTGCAAGTGCTCGTCCTCCTTGAACACATTCTGCAGCTGGCATCCAGGGCAAACCCTGAACAGCTTCCCGGGCGTCGAGCTTCCTTTCTCCAGGGCCATGTCCAGGTAAGCCGCAGAAGCTTCTGGACTCCTCCAAGAAGCGCAACTCGACAAACTTCACCCTTGAGGGGCGTAGAAAATTCGAAATGGGTCCCCGTTGATCAGATGTAGACACGGTGGGGCTTGAGGCTCCATTTGACCGAAAAATGAGAAAATCTCTGAAAAAGCGCGAAAACGCAGCAAAAAGCTCGAGAGCTAAACACGAAGACTCCCAACACTTGAGCGTGCAGTAAAAATCTGAGGATGGCTGCCAGAGGCAGGGCTTAGGGAGAGGCAGTCATTTGCTGGGGCAGTATGACCCAGAGTCCAGTGATTGGTTACTAAGAAAGACAGATCAGAAACGAAACCGATAGCGATTTCTTCTTTACCGAGGATTCCCGGCCTGACGGGGAATATTCATGAGCATGTGAATACATGCCAGACCCCATGCTGGAGAACAAGATGTGTCAAGATAGTAAAAGGAAGAAACTAGTTGCCGATAAGATGGCCCAGTGGGTTAAACACTGGTGCTGTGATCTGTGTTTGATCGGCAAGGCCAACTCAGCCTTTAATCTTTCTAAGGTTGACAGATTACCAATTTCAATTGGGCAACAACAACTTATGTAAATATTTACTATGTAAAACACTAATTTAAAGCGCCATATAAAAAAAAAATCCTTTTAAAAATAAAAACAAAGGACACTAGGTAAATAAAATTCCAGAAATCTTTTCTAGGCATGTGGCTGCAAAAGCAGAAAAAAAGATGAGATGTTTGGGAGGGTGTAGTCAATGGGCACAGCCACACCTTGTTCCACAACAAATTTAAGGGACTATTGTTGTGAAAGGCTGTGGTCCAGTCACCATGGGGCAAAAGTCAATTACAAAGACAAGGGAACAGGATATAGCAGTAAAGAGATCTTGCCAAGTCATGCACTCTTGTTCTTTCAAAGAGATGTGCCTACTTAGTAGCGGTGCAAAAGCATGATCGAGATTCCAGAGCCTGCTTGTCCAGTTAGCCAGAAGTTTGGGACTGAAAAAGCAAATCAAGACATTTGGGAAGGACAGGAAATCCAAAGCAGTGAATAAACTTGCAAACAAAATATTAGCTCAGATCTTGTAAATCAACCTATATGCACAACTAAATTCCAAATAGTGAACTAGGAAAAGTTCAGAGCTGGAATTCACCTTAAGAATCAGATTCATGTCAGTAGTTAGAGCTTGAACTCTGTGGAAACTGGCAATGAGGCCGATGGGCAGGAAACCTTCGGTGTCCATCTTGCGTCTTAGGAAAAAGTCTCGTTGCAGATTGTCTTCACTGAAATAGTACTCTCTGTAAATGTAAAAATAAACAATGAAACTACAGCTGACAGAATGAACTTGATAGAAAATACACATCTGAAACTTCCAAAAAGACAGCATATAAATGTACACATAATCTGGACAAAATGATGTACGAGTCATTGGGCAATGGTGTATAAATTCTGTATTTGATCTGGTACCGTTTTAACTTTAGTCCCACTCCAGCATTAAAACCACAAACTGCACATCTAGCCTCAAGTCCCTGCTCCTCCATTCTTATGGAGGATTCCTTCGGTCAGTGAAAAGAAATTGTAGTAGTGCACTTGCGTGATGGTGCCCGTACTGAATAGTTTTTCACATGCTCATGTACCAAACCGCAAGTCCCTTAATCAGCACAAAAAGTTGTGTATTCTAATAAGGGGGATGGTGGAAAAGATTGTGGACTGAGTACAGTAGTCCATGCGATGGTCAATCTACATACTTTTAGCTCATCCTTTCCACCATACTTCAGGAAGATTACAAACCACTAGTTCAGATAGATTTCCAAAATCAGCCCTGGTGGGAGGAATTTAGGAGGCCATCCTATTTATGGTAGACAGGGAAGAGGTTAGCCAAAACTCAAACAAGTTAAATATAACTGAGCAGTCGAGGCTTAGTCTCAGGAAAGTGAGTGGTGTAAGGATACAAACCAGCACAGAGCAACACCAGTATTTCATGTTGCACAGGAAAGTATATGAAAATGCAATTATGTATTAGGCCTTTAGTTACACAATAGCCTTATAAAAAATGAGCAGGGAGGAAAAAATAACTTATCCTTGGTAATGTTCTTTCGACTGGATATCCCCCCCCCCTCATTTTATATATTGATAAATCTGCTTGCAGCTTCGGTAACTTCTTTCCATAGTATTGGATGCCGTGCTAGAGTTGTGGCCCTCGACTGTCTCCATCCTGTCCTTGGCCGTGATGTCGATGTGGATATTAGAATTGTTGATTCACAAAGCGCTTAATAGCGGGGACAAGTTTCAAAGCGCGAGCCCAGGATTCGAACCAGTGTTGCTATGCGTTGTCTTGCTTTCAAGACAAACGTCCTGCCCCTGAGATAGCCTGCCGGCGTTATCTAAGAATGCACACTGCCTGTTTTTTCCTCCCAATGCTCAGCCATGTTAAGTGTATGACCCAGGTGTTGGCAGGAAGGTGCACAAATACAGACATCCACTAAAATGGTAGGATGGGAAGGCAATGAGGAATATATGGGAGGAAAATTCAGTCAAAATGACATTACCTGGGCTAAGTAATTTGTTCTTTGCATGAATTGTAACCTCCAGTGAAATCCTCATCTTTGATAGTCTCCCAAAACAGTCTGTTGAAGAAGGTGGGAGAGAATTTATACCAGATTAATGCTGTGAATCATAGCCTTGCCAAATGTTGCCTCCTGACATTGAATCCAAGCAATAGTATTTGCTGAAAGTGTGCAAAGAGGACCAAGTTGCCGCACTGGAAATGTCCTGTATCGGCACTCCTCTGCAGAGTCCAAGTGGCCAATCCTCGGGTAGAAGGAGCAAGTATTTGGGCAGATCTTTGACAGCCAAGGAATAGCATTCGGAAAAGCATAAAATTATCCAGCAAGATGGTTTGCTTGGCGACTGCTTCTCCCAAATTTTGACCCGAATAGCCCATGAAGAGATTGTCATTTTGCCAGATATTGAACATTATAGAAGCTTAAGGCCCTCTTTGGGTCCAAGCGATGGAACCTTTCCACAGAGATTAGGAAGTAAAAAGCAGGCAACACGATGTGAGCAAAATGGATCTGATACGACTTTCAGTAAGAAAGAAGGACACACCCTTACAAACGTAGTAAATGGTGGTTAAGGAAGAGCCTGAAGCTCACCGACTCCGGGCTAATGTAATTGCACTTAGAAAAATAGTCTTAAGGGGTAACATTGAGTGGACAAGAATGCAAGGGTTCAAAAGGTGCTCTCATTACCCAAACACCAGATTTAAGTCCCCAACCGGTACAATAAAAAAAGCAACAGGGTCTTTTGCTAATCCCTTGAGGAATTGAACTACTATAGGGACTTTCAAATAGGAACCATGATATGGCGAATGCTTAAAAATAAAAAAGCACTGCTAGATAACCCTTTACTATGGAAACCTGATGGCCTGGATAGCCCAGATTTAGTAAAATTTGTTACATAATGAGCTTTACCTGTAAAAGGATCAATACTATCACAGCACCAGCTGCAGAATTTATTCCAACAGCAGTGGTACAGAGATTTAGTGGCTGGCCTTCTGGTCGTAAGCAACACTTCCAGTACATTTGCTGGAAGGTCCCAGTTTCTGGATGAAGAAAGCAATCTCTCGCCTGCAAGAGAAAAGACAAATTGGAGGGCAGATGGCCATCTCAAGGTCCAGGTACCACCGTCTCCTGGCCCAACCGGAGCAATCCGGATCATGGATTTTCCAAACTTCCTCAACCTCCTGATGACGAGGACGGACTGGTGGGAACATGTACAGGAGTGAAAATTCCAGTCCACTACGAAAGCGTTAGGGAAAATGTTCATTTCTGTGCCAATTTCCTCCCACCTTACAGACCCCCAGCTCTTTCACTGGACTTGGGACTTTTTAATTTTAACTCCTGAATGAGTGGGACCTCCCTCACTCCATGTGTCTTTCCCAGATTAGGATTTTATCTTTTCACAGTTTGTGGAGTCTGACAAACTCCATAGGCATCTGATTTTTGTATAGCGACAGAGCACCCTCATTGGATTTCTCTTAAGGTTTAAATACCTTTTCTTGGTTGAACAACTGTTCCCAAGAATAGTAATGTGAAATTGATCTAACTCACCTCTTTACTTTGTGAGTCCAAAACACTATTTTATGTGGAGTGCTGGGGGTTACCTAGTAGCCTGTTATCCTACTTTCACATAAAACTTTTGTTACCCTTACTACTTTAAATGGCTGTGGCAGTGGTTTACCTTTTACTACCAGTGTGCATTTTACTGCAAGCTAAACCCTTTGTCCCGGAGGATAGCTCAGGGGCAACATGCTTGCCTTGGAAGCAAGACAACACAGAGCAACACAGGTTCGATTCCCGGGTCTGCGCTTAGAACCCTCTGGGTATTAAGCGCATTTTAAATAACCAATCATATCTTAACTGCAGTACAGCACCCATAGGTGACCATTTTGTCAAAATGGCACCAGTTTTCTGTTTTTGCCATTTTGTTTGAGGTTTTTGGCTTTTACTCTGTGCATTGAGGCAGGTTTGAGCACTGTGTTTTGCCTTTGGCGGGCTTCAGCCCTGAAGGCCGCCACTTGGTCCAGTAGGTCTTGAAGGATAGGCAGTGAGGAATGGTCCCGAAACTCTGCCCTTTGTCTCTAGGTGTGCCTGATTGAAACCAGTCCCGATTGGCCAGATGGCTGTCTGGGAACAGCCACACTGCTGTGTGATTGACAGCCTAGGGCAATGAATGAATGAGAACAAGCTTAAAAGGCGAGGTTCTTGGGACTACAGGCAGAGTCGACCACTGGCAGAAACATCCGAAGAAGAAATTATGAAGAGCAGCCTGCTGCGACCTCCAGAACCTTGAAGTGCCTGGTAAAGTCCTGCTACTGTGCCGACCTTTTCTGCATCAACAAGCTCCGGGTGGAACGTTTTCTCCCCTTGGGATGGTGGGACCAACTAGCCCCATGACGAACTCCTTTGGTGCAACCCTCTCCCTCCCCCCACCCCCCCTGACTTGCTGTGCCTCTCCAGTGCTGCAGAAGCCCAACGCCAGAGCTTGTGTGTCCATAACCTAGTGCAACTTGTTCCGCAAAAAGAATCCAACCAAAATCTCCAGGAGCCTCCCATGGACACTCCAGAAGCAGGAAATGCTGATCCAGAGTCCCCTCAACAGAGTCCAGAACCGAGGGAGCAAGGAAAGTCCAACCAGAGATATTCGTTCTGCATCAGTGCTGTTTGCAAGGTGCTGAAACTACAAAGACCGCTGAATCGAAGAGAGCCCGTAGCTGCTGAAGTCCTTTCCTCAGTACTGCCGCAGGAGCCCGCCAGACATCTCCACACAACTGAGGCTCAGGAACAAGGGTCTGCTTGGCTGTAGCAAGACTGAATCCAGCTGGACAACTTTCTTCAAACCAGAGGTACTTTTTGGGTTTGTGGTATTTACCTTTTTATCTTAAGTCGTGTTGTCACTTGAGAATTGCACTTGCATACCTTTCCGAGTGGATTTCAACACCCCTTGCACAGGCTTAACAGTGTATGTTCCTTCAGTGATCTTTTTGAACTGTTAAATACTTTTATCCAAGAAGTGCTGTCAGAACTAGAGACTATCTAATTGACTTTGGCTGTCCTGGCTCCATAAAGGCATTGCTTGTAATTTGCTAAACACTTTACTGCTGGGAAAGGCTTCCCTAGATTTCATTATAGGATTCAAAATGTCTTCATGTTATAAGAAATTAATTTCTAACCTTTCTATTTCCTTAACCCTTCCTTCCTGAAATCCAGAGAGTCAAAGGTATATTGGTGTTTATGAAAAATGCAGTCCTATCCTTGTTATTAAAGTCACCTCAGGGTGTAGGAGAAATGTATTAGCATATCCAAAGAGTATTCATCAACTGTATTGACTTTGAAAAGGGATTCCAAACTTTCCTTGACTGTTACAAACAATTGCCTTTTTAAAGAAAGCTAAACTAAAACTTGAATATATATTTAACTAAAACCTGTATCGCGTTACTTGCATGGACTGGTTTCATCTGTACCGCTCTACAGCTCACGTTTACCCCTCTTGAGATAGTCCTGGCCCCTCAGTCACACTACCAACTTGGTTAGTACAGACCTATACCAAAAGATGGGTTACCTAATACCAAGCAGCCAAGTCTTGTGTAGTCTCACACAGTGAGACTGCACCAATTCCAGCTTAAAGGGATAGTCCAGTAAAAATGTTTATTTTAAAAATAGATAGGCAACATTAAAAAAGACTAGCACTTTTTTTTAAAACTTCTTATGTAAAATTGAGCTATTCAAATTCGCAAAAGAAAAAAGCAAAAGCAAGCACATGGGTGCATCCATTTTGTGAAATGGATGCCCGCCTGTGCTGGCTTTTGCTTCTGCGGCACTAATGAAGGAAAATCCAGCCAGCTGTAGTTAACAAAAGCTACCGCTGGGTGGCTTTTCCTTCATTGGTGCTGTACGTGGAAGACGGGGACCGGAGACCAGAGCAGGAAATCTGCAGCTGAATCTCGGTAAGTGCTATTTATTTTTTTTAAATAAACACTAGCTGCGTTTTTTTTCCTAAGTTTTCCGGGCTGGAGGAGCCCAGAAAACTTAGAAATAAAACCGCAGCTTTAAAAACGTATTTATGTTTGCGGTCGCTTTTGAATCGACCGGAAACAAATACAACGTTGTGTTTGAAAACGCTGCGGTTTTTCTTTCCAAGTTTCTCAGGCTCCTCCGGGGAGCACCGGAGACCCAAAGTGAAAGCCAAGGCAGGCAGAAACACAACACGGTTGTGTTTACATGCCGCAGTGTTTCTGCCGACAGCTGATTTCCCATTTGGGGCTCTCGGGCTCCCTACGGCGGGCCCCCCCCACCCGAGAGCCCCAAATGGGAAATGCTAAATGCTGCAGTGTTTGCCTAAATCTGCCTTCCCATTTGGGGCTCTCGGGGCCCCCCCGTGGGGAGCCCAAGAGCCCCAAATGGGAAGGCAGATTTAGGCAGAAACACAACCGCATTGTGTTTCTGCCTGCCTTGGCTATCACTTTGGGTCTCCGGTGCTCCCCCGGGGGAGCACCGGAGACCCAAAGTGATAGCCACAGCAGGCAGAAACAACGCGGTTGTGTTTGAAAACGCTGCGGTTTTTCTTTCCGAGTTGCTCAGGCTCCTCCAAGCCGGAGGAGCCTGAGAAACTTGGAAAGAAAAACCGCAGCGTTTTCAAATACGTTTTTAAAGCTGCGGTTTTATTTCTAAGTTTTCCAGGCTCCTCCAGCCCGGAAAACTTAGGAAAAAAAACGCAGCTAGTGCTTTTTTAAAAAAAAAAAAATAAATAGCACTTACCGAGATTCAGCTGCAGCTTTCCTGCTCTGGTCTCCGGTCCCCGTCCTCCGCGTACAGCACCAATGAAGGAAAAGCCACCCAGCGGTAACGTTTGTTTACTACAGCTGGCTGGCTTTTCCTTCATTAGAGCTGCAAAAGCAAAAGCCAGCACAGGCGGGCATCCATTTCACAAAATGTATGCACCCATGTGCTTGCTTTTGAGAATTTTGAGCTTGAACAGCTCAAATTTTTACATAGGAAGTTTAAAAAAAAAAGTGCTAGTATTTTTTTAATGTTGCCCATTTTTAAAATAATTTTTTTTTACTGGACTATCCCTTTAATGCATCCCATAGAAATTATCTGGAGCATAATAGGCTGCACTTACTGTTACTGGACATGAACAGATCCCCAAAGGAGAAATCTCTAAAACGACTTCCTGAGCCTGCTCCCACTCTGAGACAGTGCTCTTCTTGATCAGTGCATCCACCGCTAGGTTTTCCTCTCCAGCTAGGAAAACAGCCAGTAGAGAGATACCTTCTCCTAGTGCCCAGCACACAGCTGCATTGCATCTTCAGTGGCCGTGACCTTACACCCCGCCCCCCACCCCCTGTTGGAGGGAATACATGGCCACTCTGTTGATTTTCAGGAAAGACCTCCCCTGAACAGAAGGCGGACAAGCCATCAGCCCTAGTCCGATTGCTCTAAACTCTAAGGATTATGTGAAGTCTGGACTCGGACAAAGACAGACAGCCGATTGGCAGGTCGTTCATGTGGGCTCCCCACACAGTGAGGGATGGGTCTGTCACAACCGTAATCTCTGACAAGGTTGCCAAAAAGAATCACCTTTCATCAAGTTCTCCTGACAAACTTAAACACAGGAGATCCTGTGCGACCTTGTTCAGGACATGGTCATTCTGCCAGAGAACTGACCACTGGGATCCGAGTCCCCATTGACGGGACCTCATTCTCAAACTGGCTTCTGGCACCAAACCTCTTGAAATTCAGGTAGAAGCCCAGCCTGTGGAGGAAGGTGTGAGTGTGACTGAAATGAACCTGAGATTGTTTGGGAGACCAAGCTCTGATCAGCCAATCTTCTAAGTAGGGGTAGATGTGAATCCCCTTCGTCCTGCTGCCACCAATGCCATGAGCCTGGTGAAAGCCCTTGGGCTGAAGAGCCCAAATGGCAGAATCTGAAACTGATGTGTGAACTGCCAACAGCAAAACCTCAGTTACTGTGCTTCGGCTATATTGGCACATGAAATTAAGCATCCCGAAGGTCCAATGACACCAAGCAATCCTTGAATCGAAGGGCCTGAAGAATCTGCAAATGAGGAACCATCTTGAACTGGTCCTTTCTGAGGAACTTGTTTAAGCATCTCAAGTCCAAGATGGGTTGCAGTCAGATCCTTCTTGGGGATTATAAAATAACACAAGTATCAACCTTTATTGCTCTCCGCCAGAGACTCTGACTTTTCTCCAACAAGGCGAGGATTTCCTGTAAAATGAGCAGATCCTTCGAGGCTTGGCTTCTTGGAGAACAATCCAAGGGTCTTTGGGGGGGGGGGGGGGGTAGCTGGCATACACTTTGCAGTGCCCAAGCATCGGAGGTTTTGCCTCGTCAACTGTCCAAATGCAGTCAGCCCCTCCCCCACAATATTCCTGAGAGCAAAAAAAAATCAAAGGGGTTTCAGGGATCATTGCTGGAGCAAAGGGCAAAGAAGCAGAGGCTGGGAGGCGTTTTTCCCTCGTGAGCCACAGGGAGCTCATTGGCCCCTCTTTGCATGCAAACTGGGCTCTTCCTCCAGTAATTGTGTAGAAACAAAGGCCGACGCCTCCAACTGTGGGAAGTCCCTTGAGATTGTGGAGGTTGGCGTATCGCTGCTCCCAGCGACTTAGTTGGCTATTTGAACACTTGTAATTTTTCTAGGCTCTCGTCAGCCTTGGAGCCAAAAAGCTGGGAGACGAATGGCATAGTCTTGGTTGTAAGTCAGGTGCGAAACCAGACATTCTCTACCAAGCAGATCTTCTGAAGACCGTACTCTGGACTAGACTCTGCAGAATCAATAAGCATAGCTATGGGAGAGACTAGAGATTGGCACAGGGCATCCATGCCATTCTACAATAGGTTAAGAAACCCCCCCCCTCATCCCACTCAGTGATATGCTCCACAGCCAAAGCCAATACTTCCCACAATGTGTGCGTGGACTTGGCCAGGGCACAAGTTGTATTAATGGCCTTCAGGGCCATTATTACTACAGAAAACACCCTCTTCCTTAAGGCAAACCTTTTAATGCTATCCGGGGTGGGGGTAGTAGGATAGGCTGCAACCTTAGAAGTCGACATGGCTGCCTGAACCACCAATCTTTCAAGAGTGGTGTAGTTTGATAGAAAACTTGAATCTACTGTGGCATGCCTGCATTTCATGGCCAGATCCTTGTGAGCTACATGTGTAGCATCAGGTAGAAACCAGTTTTCCAACACTTTGGTTCTCAATGCAGTGTGGAAGGGTAACGGTATCCCTGGTGGGGGAGGCGGAGGGGAATATCCAGGATGTCGAACATCCTTTTCCAGGATTGCAACTGGTTTCCCCCCCCCCCCCCCCCCAACGTAGATTATCCTTGATGTTACCCATCACTGATCTATAGGAGTAAGAAGTGGGGAAACCCGTTTCAGGCGATGTGTCAAAGCTGGTAGCATCCTACAGATCCACGAGATTTTGCAACCTGGACTCAGATTAACTCTGGTACATTGGGAGTGCCATGAGCCAAATAAAAACAGTTCATCCTCTTGATCCTCAAAAATAGACTCCATGGTTTTAACGAGGTCAGCCTTAGGTTCAGATGTGGGGAAAAAAAGAAATCAATGGAAGGCTTCGAAGTCTTCAAGAGTGTTGATGGGGTCTGTTGGGACTCATCTATAATCTTGCCTAGTGGACCGATGTATAGGCCAGCCTAGTTTTGTGACTGACCATTCTGGAAGCTGTAGCCAAACCAATTCAAGGTAGCAAGGCAAGTGGTCTATGCCAAGTCTCAATAGGTTGTGCACTTGGAAAGGGTACACATTGAAATAGTCGAGGAACACACTTGGACAAACTGGTATCAAAATACTTACTTCTGGCCAAATAAAAGTGAAAAATTACAACAGGTAATATTACCATTCAATACAAATAATTTAATCTATAATTACTGGACTAGGGAAAAATGCATATCAAACGGCAGAAAAGGAAGCCAGAGATTAGGATTGAATCTCTGTGGACTAGTAGTGCTAACTTCATAAATGTATCCCTAAAATGCATGGGGCCTCGTACCCAAAAGTTCAGGAAAGATCCATACAGTTTTGTGAAGCTGGGAAAAAAAAAAAAGGAAAGGAGGGTCTCTGGGGTCCAGTGAACAGTTTTAGGGGACAAGTTAATCTTACTAACAAACGTGTTGCCAACTATTAGAGTGCTTGTGTGAACCAGCAAAGCCAAAGTAATCTAAACGTTCCCAAAACCTTTAAAGAGTTAGGGGTGCAGGTACGTTTCGATAAAACTCAACTCCCGTACTCTCTTCATAGCACTTGGCAGGTCGATTGAAGAGGGTCCAAGGTTGCTTTTCCCACTGCCAGTCTCAGCTATGGATTTCCAGGGGTTGCAGGTTGAAGCAGTTCTCTGGTCTTGTACTATTGCTGGTGCAAGGTCTTCCGGTGAAGAAAGGCAAAAGAACTACGCAGGGCCCCATCAGGACAGGACTGGATGTAGGTAAGCAGTATCAGATGATGGCCACCAATGCACAGTGACGCAAAGAGATTCACTTACTGCAACTCTTCCCATCTCAGGTCCCCTTGATATTAGGACCACAAAATTCCAAAGAGGCAAGTCTTGTTGCACAAGCTGAAGATCCCCCAAGTTCCAGGACTCAACTCTGAACGGCATCGTCTGCAGCACAGTGGTCCAAGCTTAGCGCCGTCAGCCACAGGGCGGTACAGGGGCACTTAGGAAGTCTTCACAGGACACTGAGCCGATGTTGAGAATGGATGTTCCCTCTACTCTACTCAAAGGGTGGCAGCTCCCACGCAGGACTGCTGAAGATCACCACCAAGACAGGGCACTCTCTGGACAGCAGCAGAAGTTGGTCACCAGGTCCAACAGGTATCCAGTGTCATTGCGGGTCTTGCAGCTGGACATTAGTCTTGGCTCCTTCAAGGATCTCCCAAGAGTGGGTGTAGGGGGTCCTATTCTTATCCTAAAAGCCAGAAACTCCCACTAGCCAACACCACATCTGCCCCCCACACACCCAGAACAGTGTTCCAATCAGGACAATTGGTAGCAAAACTCATGCATACCACTAGGCCACTGGCACCAGTTGGTCGATTGGGACCAGACAGTTCCAGACAACTTCCTGGCAGCAAACACAGCCCTCCAGTGGAGCGCCAAAAAGCCTCTGCATTCCCGGGAACTGTAAGGACAGAAAGATTTTCCGGGCAAAAAGAGCGAGGAAGGCATGGCCATGTTTGAATACTAGCCACAGTTAGTACCCAAACGCAGTAAGGCTAAAACAAAAACCAAAATAAATGGTAAGTCCCTGCTGCCACCAGTTTGTCCATTAAGCACACCTATAGTAACCAAATATCCTTTACACTAGGGCAAACAAAAAGTGTACCCCATTGTACAAATAACCACAAGTGGTAAAACGTTACTAAAAGTAATAACTAAATGAAACTGCTTCCCAGTACTTCCAGCCTGAAGGACAGGTCAGTTTCCCCGTACCAGATGAGCAAAAGAGTAGGTTCATTGTAAAAAGAACAGGTCAGAAAAATAAAAGCAAAAAGTTTGGGGGGCAATAGAAATGTAGGGAAAGGTGCAGTAAAGAGGAATCTTTCCTAACACTTTGCTTTGGTAGCTGTTGATCAAAGGTCAATTTGAGGGCAACCCCACTCAGACTACACTAGTGATTGCTGATGCGCCCATTCGTAACACGACTACAGCTCGGAGTGTCCGCAATGGTGTTTGACGCCTGCTAGGTGAAATGTGACAAGGGAAAAGTGTTGAGCAATGGCCCAGCGCCACAAATTCAGCACTTCCAGGGAGAGAGTGGGGTGACGCGTTCTGCAGTTTCCCGATGCAGTACCTGATGCAGTTCCCGATGAGTTACACTATGATTGAAGAAAGTGGTGTTTCAACAGTCTTTGATTGTATAGATGAATGACACGTACTAATGTTTCTATTCATAATCCAGTGCATAGAATTTAGCAGCCTTATAGTGACTGGTTTACTTTGTTTTGATGCCACAGGCTCCCTCCCAGACTGTTCGAGTCCTATGACACCTACGGCAAGGTGGGAAAGTACTATTCCATCTAAAGTATTTTGTTTCTCAAACTGGTTTTACAATCACGAAGTATACCAGCTTTGAGGAACCTAAGACTGTCCCTGATGAATGTGGCTTTATCAAAGTTACGTCACTGAAACCGGTTGACTGTTTGCTACACTTAAAAAGGCGCCAATTAGCCCATTGTTGAGAGTTTGAGCAAACCTTTTTACATTGTCCTACTTCCCCTTAGTAAAATCCAGTCCTAGATAGGAAGTAGTGATTGTATGGTCTTTGTGTTCTAGGAAAAGGAAAGTTTCCTTTGTCCTTTTGTGTCTTTTTAACCCTAGCAATCCAGAGACAGTGACAATCTATGGGTTAGTAACGATTTTGTTATACCATTATATGCCCCACGAGTGCTTAAAAAGGAAAAATATCCTTTTACCTTCCCTGGTGTGCTTTCCCTTTCACTTCAGTCTCTTCCAATTCATATACAACTGGAAGAGAGTGGTACAGGACTTACAAGGCTGAATGTGTTACATACTATAGAAGTTGGTAATTTTACTCTTATTCTGTCACTACTAGACAGGGGTTGTAACACCGCCACCTAGTTGAGAGTGCAAATTAGGCAGGGAGCGCCTATTTTTCGCTCTATCCTACTATCTTGCTTCACATCCTTGACTCTACTCTAGCTATAACTAGCTTTAAGTGTAGTCCATACCACAGGTTTTGGCCTTGCCAACTGGACCAATCCCGGGTTCCATTTGGCTGCTAATAGTTCATAACAGATGTTTTTTGCCTGCCTATTGTGTGAACGTTATCTACTAAGGGCAATACCCTGTTAACTTTATATAATTCACCCTCTTGTCTAGAAAAAAATCTTTCTAACTGCGACAGCCATGGGCCTTTTTTGCCCCATAGTATATTTGGGACTTCAAATATAGTTCGACCCAATGGTTGTGTAGTCATAAGACCTTCAATACAATATTGACCTGCCATCTACACCCTTCTCATTCAATCCTCTCTTTCTGCCATAAACATTGCTTTCTATTACACTTTCGAGAAAGACATCAAGCTCAAATAGAACTGACGTGTCTCCCTCCGATACAGGCAAATGGCAGATGTCAGTATTAACATGATGACGGAGTCACATGTTCTTGCATTTGCAGAAGACCTAGTGGAATCCATCTAATGACTCCTGGAATGAACTTGAAGGCCTTAAAAAGAAGCTGATTAGAACAGAGCTTCATGGTCTCATTATGACTGAATACCTACGTGCACAAACAGCCCCAGACGGTCTAATCATTTGATTAGAACCGAGAATCTTCTTAGACCAGATCCAATTCCGCAAGGATTGGAGTTTTATAGCCAACAAATGTACAAGAGACTAGCTGATTTTAACAATCAATACAGCCAAAACAGTCTCAATTAAATTGACAGAAATTGAATCAAAAATCGACTTACTTAAACCATCAGAAATCCTTGAGAACTTCAAGAAGAAATTAGAGGATCAATATTTTGATTAATGATTTCAAACAATTAAATTTAAACAAAAAAATGTTGAAATTAAAGACCGACATTTCGGTATTCTCTCATGAAAAGATCTACCCTTATGTAGTTGACAGCTACTACGATACACAACCAACAGTGGGACAAAAATTGCCCTACCAGAATAAGAAAAATTAGCAACCAATACGAAATAATAAGAACAAGAAGTGGAATACACCAGCACAATGGACCTTCTCCAGTGGAAGTTCAGATGAGATTGCAGACCTGGCACCTCGAGTCGGCACCCATGAGCGGAGCTCCTCACATAATGGCAATCAATCAGGCGATGGGAGGGTACAGTTCCAGGGCACCCCAAATCAAAGAGGCCAAAATGCAAATAGAAATGCTTTATATCAAGGCCAAAGAGGAGGCAGAGGGAGAGGATAAGACCTAGGCTCCCCCAGAGTCATGAGGAGCAGAGAGGTGACTCCAACAGCCCCAGAATTATTAGTAATAAACCTCTCGTAACATGTCCTGACCACCGTGGAACAACAAGTCTTACAAAAAGAACTGAGTTTTGTTTCACTGCAGTACATGATGACTTCCAAACTCGTATTGAATTTGCTGAACTAATGCGAAACATCTGACTAAAACAATACTTCAGCATGTTAGACTCTGCCCCCACAGATGAGACAGATGTGACAGGACTACACCAAAGATCGACCTTCTAACCACCAAATACCTCTGTGGAATCCTTAACGTTTAAGAAGACCAGAATCAAAAAAATGGGAGATTGAAAAGAAAAAATACCTTCCACAATATTACCATGCGAGAACGCAATGCCCTACGTGAACTAAGCAACAATAAGGCCATCATAATTAAACAGGCAGACAAGGGCGGTGCAACGGTCGTGATGTACCTGGGTGACTACGATCTCATGGTTACATCACTCTTGGGAAATGGTGAGCATTACAAAATCCTAGTAGGGAACCCTACAGAGAGAGTCTCAGTATTACCATCACTAACATTGTAGAGCAGCAGCATGCAAAGGGCACATTAGCACCAAAGAAGCAGCCTTAAATCCAAAATGTCGGTTTTTTATGCACTACCAGGTGCACAAGGGGATATGACCACCCCCCGGTAGACCAATTGTAGCCGGGATCGACTCCATTTTGGAACCACTCTCCCAATTCGTAGACTTCTTTTTGAGGCCACTAATTCCCAAAATGCGATCATACACCAAGGATACCATGAGCATTCTGAATATGCTCCAGGGTGTGTCCAAATACTCAATTTTTGGTGATGTTGGACATAGAAGCCCTTTATACCAACATTCCTCAGTCAGCCACCCTTGAGATAGTGGAAAAGGTCTTACAGATCTAGTGGTACCCCCAGAGGTCCCTATTGAGCTCATTGTACAACTGGCGGAGCTTGCACTTACTAAGAACTTTTCTCTCTCTATAAAGAGACCTATGAACAATGCTCTGGCACTGCTATGGGCGCTTTCGCCCCGTCCTTGGCCAACCTTTACGTTGCTGAATTTGAGGAGACTCATACCAGCCATCCAATCCCTTGAGGACACAGGTCACCTTATGGACGCGGTATACGGATGACATCTTGGCCATCTTTACAGGAACAGAATCACCATTCAGAGAATTTCTGACCTGACTCAATTCAAGAGATCTCAAATTTACACACTGCATTTCTAAAGAGATCATCCATTTCCTTGATGTAGAAATTACATCAAAATCTGGCTACCAAGGTCTTTGGAAAACCAACTGATCGCAACTCCCTACTAGAATATTCCAGCTTCCACCCGAGGAGTCTTCGCTAAAATGTACCTTTTGGCCAGTTTCTGCGATATAGGCGTAATTGTTAGACCACACAGGAGTATGATGTACAGACCGCCTATTAGAACGCGGATATCCCAAGAAAACTGAGAACAGCAAGGAAACGTGCAAGAAATATCCCTCGGGATATAACCTTGCAACAAAAAACACAACCAGCCGGAGAAAAAACCATTACGGCAGTCTTTAGTTATTCCAACAAGATCAACCTCATTAAAAAGGGAAATCCTCAAACTGTGGCCGATACTTAATGTAGGACCTGTCACTACCTGTACCACAGTTCACAATAAGAAAAAGAACCTTAGGGACACTGATACATTCATATACACCGGCTGTGGAGACCATCGGGCAGGCAACCCTATGGAACAATACAGCTCCACAGGATACCCCATGTGGTCAGTGCAATGCATGTACACTTGCCAAACGCACAAAAACCCTAGACCTAGGTTTCAAGACACCGTGGAAACAAATTGCTTTAACCAACTTGAATACATATAATGTAATTTATAAAGTGCCCTTGTGATAAGAGATATATTGGCATGACCACAAGGCCAATCAAGAAACCTATCCAAGAGCACTTATGCATTAGGACCCACCGGGACAATGCACCACTGGTTGACCCCTTCACCAGGCTGAACCACCAGGCCACTGATCCAGTGGACAATCAGAAAAAGTGAAGTGTCCTAGAAGGGGAGGGGATATGAGCCACCTCCTCTCAAAACTTGGAACAAAAATGGGTGTTCCGCTTGAAAACAGATAAGGTTGGCCTGAATGAGAGTATACCGTGGCATTCCCTGGCCATGATTGCTTAAGTCATTCTCTAAGCCTTTTAAATCATTCATTGGGGTTATCGCAGATTGGGCAATGACATGTGAGACCACCTCACTATATTGCAGATTTTCACGTGACATACCCCTTGGGCATCCCTCGATCCTTCATTGACAGAATGGATGCCATACAGTCATCATGGCACGGGCAGATACTAATATCAGTGACCTAAACTGGATATGTATCTAGAAGCCTGGCATTTTTGTATGAAGCCATTCCAATTAACTGTATATCCCTTTGGGTCACGTCCAGTCATTGACACATTAAAACCATCCCCTCCCTTTTATTGATAAAGGGAAAGCCATTTAGAGCTACAGCATACATCAGTACACCATTGTGCCCGACTTGGTCTCAACGAGCTCGCTTTACTTTCTGGCTGTCACGTGATTTGAAGTAATATTATTACTTGTCTGCTGTTTAATTATCACCAGACATTGGGACCTCCACCCTTAGATTTCTCCGGTCGCCCCACTGGCCGTACATATCAGCACACGAGTGTGCCTGATCTGGTCACATTGTGTGCCTGACTTCCGGGCCGACTGCGCGCATAGACATGCGCGCACACTTGACATGCTCGAGAATGTCACATGATACGGAAACAAAACATTTATTAAACGAGCGCTACACGGATGTGTTTGCACTCGCTTTTGCCGTACCATTTTGAACACAGCGCTCGTCAAGGAACGTGTAGGCAAGTAAGAATTGGAGATCCATTGGGCATGCTACAATCCATCAGCCTTACGAACGGGACATTGTTTTACTGAGTGCAGGGAACCCGCTCCTTGAGTGAGTTTCTCCTGCCCCCAACTTTGTTTCCCTCATACCTTGCTAAATCTATTACAAGTACTGACCCACAATTGATTCCAAGTTTGTGATAGGTGGACAGTTGCATGAGTACCAACTAGTGCCCTAAATACTTCTACACATTCACTTACAGCTTAGAAGCATGGGGACTGGTCAGTCACGCTGTGCCTTCATTTGAGGTATATATCCAATTTACTGTTTTAAAGGGAACTAAACACATGAGTACTTCTGCAAATGCTTAGTGTGTTCAATGTTGTGACCTCATCCCACGTCGCAATTGTTAAAAACGCAATAGAATGATGACATTGATAGTTACACACTATGATTGAAGAAAGAAGTGTTTCAACAGTCTGATTGTATAGATGAATGACACGCACTAATGTATATTCATAATCCAGTGCATGGAATTTAGCAGCCTTATAGTGACTGGTTTACTTTGTTTTGATCCCACAGGCTCCCTCCCAGACTGTCACGGCAAGGTGGTAAAGTGCTAATCCCTCTACTGTATTTTGTTTCTCATAAACTGGTTTTCTAATCACGAAGTATACCAGCTTTGAGGAACCTAAGACTGTCCTGATGAATGTATCAAAGTTACGTCACTGAAACCGGTTGACAGCGTTTGCTACACTTAAAAAGGCGCCAATTAGCCTATTGTTGAGTTTGAGCAAACCTTTTTACATTGTCCTACTTCCCCTTAGTAAAAACCAGTCCTAGATGGGAAGTAGTGATTGTATTGTCTTTGTGTTCTAGAAAAAGGAAAGTTACCTTTGTCCTTGTATTTGTGTCTTTTTAACCCTAGCAATCCGGGGTCAGTGTGACAATCTATGGGTAATGATTTTGTTATCCCATTAGATGCCCCACGAGTGCTTAAAAAGGAAAAATATCCTTTTTACCTTCCCTGGTGCGCTTTCACTTCAGTCTCTCAATTCATATACACCTGGAAGAGAGTGGTACAGGACTTACAAGGCTGAATGTGTTACATACTATAGAAGTTGGTAATTTTACTCTTATTCTGTCACTAGACAGGCGCAACACCGCCACCTAGTTGAGTGCACACATTAGGCAGGGATAGCCTATTGTACGCTCTATCCTACTGCCTTCCCTTCACAGCCTTAACTCTACTCTAGCTAGAACTAGCTTTTACTGTAGTCCATACCACCGGTTTTGGCCATGCCAACTGAACAAATCCCGGGTTCCATTTGGCTGCTAATAGTTCATAACAGATGTGTTTTGCCTGCCTATTGTGTTAACGTTATCTACTAAGGGCAATACCCTGTTAACTTTATATAATTCGCCTTCTTGTCTAGTAACAGTCAGTGCTGCCACAAGTTTGTCCATTTAGCACACCTATAGTAACCAAATATCCTTTACACTAGGGCAAACAAAAAGTGTACCCCATTTTTCAAAAATACCACAGGTGGTAAAACGTTACTAAAAGTAATAACTAAATGAAACTGCTTCCCAGTACTTCCAGCCTGAAGGACAGGTCAGTTTCCCCGTACCAGATGAGCAAAAGACTAGGTTCATTGTAAAAAGAAGAGGTCAGACAAAAATAAAAGCAAAACGTTTGGGGGGCAATAGAAATGTAGGGAAAGGTGCAGTAAAGAGGAAGCTTTCCTAAAACTTTGCTTTGGTAGCTGTTGATCAAAGGTCAATTTGAGGGCAACCCCACTCAGACTACACTTGTGAGTGTCTGCAATGGTGTTTGACGCGGCCAGGTGAAATGTGACGAGGAAAAGTGTTGCGCAATGCCCAGCGCCACAGGTTCAGCACTTCCAGGGAGAGAGTGGGGCAACGCGTCCTGCACAGTTTCCCGATGGAAAACATGGTGGAGTTGACCAGTCAGGCGAGGGCTGTGGCCTGAGGCACTTTGGGGCACAGTCTGGAACCTGGTACTTTTCTCCAAACGGTCACGCTTCGCAGGATTAGTATTCAGGGCCTTACTGACCGCTCACCCATCCTCCCAGATGTCATTCAAAAGGGGAACTGAGAATATAGTCCAAGACTCCAGTCATTAAAAAGGAAACTTTTCTTTTCTCGCTGAACCAGTTTGAACAGCTTGGCAGTCGTAGATAGAGTGGAAATAACCCATCTGAGCCAGCAGAGACGCCCTGGTGGGTGCATGGACATCAGGGTGTTCCCCATCCGCTGGAACGTAATAGTTGAGCTCCTCCATCTGTGTACCAACTACGGCTGTGTCAGGGTGCATGGTTTCCTCCTCCACAGGGGGCAGCGCCACCGGCATTGGGGTGCCTAATGAGGCGGCGGCTGAATTCAAGGCCTCACAGGGCTCCTTGCTGGTACATGGGTAGGAGCTGCTGAATTTCAGTGGTCAAGAAACCCAGGGACATGTTCCTAGGTGCAGCAGCCCGACCTGAGCCCCTTGGAGGGCTAAACTGCTGGGAAGGCCAGCAGGCTGGTGACCTCCGACGAGACATTGGCAGAATGGGGTCTGGTTCCACATGCCCCACTTCCTGATCAAAGTAAATATCCTAAGGCAGGTCCTCTTCAGAACTGGAGTAGATTGCTGGTGACCTCCTGGGGAATCGCAGGGGTGCCAGAGTGAAGAGTGCCACAGCCTTAGTAGGCCTACACAGGAATTCCTGAGTTTGAGGCATGTCTCACCAAACCAGAGCCCTTGGGGAAAGGGCCAACGACTACATAGTAGACAGAACCGCCGACTGAGGTGGTTAGGACAGTTTCTGAAGTCCAACTAAGGGCTTATTAAAAACCATTCAACTATTCAGTACAAGACTTCACTCTTAGTATAAGGCTGTACCACCCGAGTATATTGTAGTGTAGACAGAGCAGCCATGCTCATCTTAGGAGGGCGAGGGGGCTGTATTATCAGTACAAAGAAAGTGTTTTTGGTGTTTCTTTGGACCATATGTTTACCAAGTATTGCAAAAATAAAGGGTTAGTTTAAATTCAAGACCACCAAGGTAAATCTTGGGCAAGTACCATCACAGATCATATAAACACAAATTATTATTATAAAAACACTATACTTTAAAGTACACAGACCAAAACAGACCTTATTTAGAAAACAAACTGTATTCCTAGTTAAGTCAAACGTGATCATAAACATTCAGTATATGTTGTTAATTTGTAAGGCGACAAAGCCCGAGGGCATCCAGGTGCCATGTGAGGAAGAAAAGGAAGCCAGCACCCCATCTAAATTGACTGGTTTAGTAGGTCACACTTACTCCTGGGGAATTACTTTACAGTAATTCAAGGGTAGTAGACGCTAGCAGTTGTACCGTGACGCTCAGCAAGAAATCACATAATTCAACTGGACAATATACTTCTGATGTAGTGAAACAGATTCTAGGAACACTATCAACCTTTAGCTAAGTTTTGGAACACTTATACCAGGAGTAAAACCTATAACTGATTCAGGATAACAGTTATTCTAGGCGAGTTGGACATTCTGGTGTAAAACATTACTTTTTTGCTCCATGAAACAGACTAAGGTCAGTAAGAACGTATTACATTATTTTTGGAAGGTTCAAGGCGGACCACGGTTAGCAACACCCAAGAACACTTTCCAAGAAAGGCACAGCTAATCAAGGCAGGTAAAACCCAATTTAATATACAATTAGAGTTTGCTTTTCAGATCAGTTTGACACAGATTAAGGTAAGCAATAACCAACTTTTTAGGATGGCGCACAGCTAACACAAGGTAAGTAAAACCTATACACTTTTTAAAAAGGGGCTATCAGTAACCTTCGGTAGACTTATTCCGGACAGGCTAACAGCAGGTCAGGGGAAGCCAGACCCAATTTGCCACACTCGTACATATATCCTAACAAAAAGAGTAAATTGGAACCAACAGCATTACACATTCAAGGTAAACATTTGTAACTTTAACTGTTCACAGTTACAATTAACAACCAACTTTATACAAGTAACTTTTGAACACTTTTCAAGGCAGACCCCACGTCTGTCATGACAGTCTCCTGATTAGGTGGGATCTGGAAATCCAAGCCTGCTGACAGATGTGCGGGGAGACCCACCACTGTATCACTCAACAGAAATTCTGGTTGAGATATCTTGTCCTGAAGCTTCGAGATGCCTGGATCCAGCGGGCATCAAGGAACTCTTGCAGTGGCCGCATCCGCAGCCTGCACAGGCGAACAAGGTTTATGCATGACGACATGCTGAGAAGGGACTTGATGGACCTCACCGTTGCGATCTTCCGGTTAACAGCCGTTGCACCTTGAACAGGATGACTGCCATCTTCTCCTCTGACGGAAGCGCCAGGCATGACACCGTGTTGAGTCAAGACTCCAGGAACAGTGCATCTTACGATGGCACCAAGCTAAATTTTGCATAGTTCACGAGAACCCCAACTCCGTCATCAACTGGTCATATTCCGCCGTGTGCGCAATGGCGATCGCCCTTGATTTCACTCGGATGAGCAAGTCGTCCAGATAGGGGTAAACGTGGACGCAGCTGCGCCGCCACTGGGGCCAGGCACTTGGTGAAAACCCTTGGCGCAGACTTCCAATCCGAAGGGGAGGGCCTTGAACTGGTAATATTGTCCTTAAACCACAAAGCGCAGAAACTTGGTGTCACTTGAGAATGGGGATGTGAAAGTATGCATCCTCCAAGTCCAGCGACGACAGGAAATCCCCTTCTACCAGCTGTCCCAGCATGTGCTGAAGGGTGACCATCCGAAACTTCTGGGATCTGATGTACTTGTTCAGATGGCGGAGGTCCAGGATTGGCCTCCAACTCCTGCCAAGTACAGAGTACACTCTGGAACCTCTTTGGGACGAGGTCCATCGCGCCCTTCTTCAGCATGGCCCGCACCTCCAGCAGAAGCTGAGGGATGTGGTTTTCCTGCCTGGCCACAGGTGTTATGAGAGGACACTTGTTGGAATTCCAGGATGTGTCCGTGGGCCAGAGTGTCCAGCACCCAACGGTAGGTGGAGATGGACTTCCAGACACCAACTAAGTTTGCCAGCCGGCCTCCCACCGGGGAGCCTGGGTGGGGGCCCGATGTCACGGCCGATTCAATCTTGATTTTCCCATGAGGCGCCGCTTTGAGGACCTTTGCGAATCCTGTAGGCCTCCTGGGCCGAAAAGCAGGACGGTTGATGGTAAAGCCGCGAGCTTCCGCCGAAGCCCTTGAAGGAACCTTGGGACTTTCCTCCAAAGGTCCAAAAGGACGGCCGTCGCAGGGTCCCCAAGGTACGAGCCTCCTCGGTATCTGCCTGGATGGCCTGAAGGGACTCTCCCACGGTCTTCCCAAACAAATTCTCCCCGAAGGGCATGTCCAATACCCTCGACTGCACCTCTTGGCGCAAGTTAGTGGCCTTCAACCATCCCCGCCGACAAAGAAACGCTGTTGCCCATTTGGCGGAATCCTGTATCAGTAATGTCCGTGGCCACTGTAATGGCATGGTCCGATGCCACCTCGCCCTCCTGCAGGATCTCCAAAGCTTCCACTCTCGTCCTCTGGAAGGAAGCCCAGGAAGGGAGCCATCCTAAAGCAGAGCTCCATGTCGTAGCGCGCCACGATGGAGGGTGTTGGCTGCCATAGTCGTCGCTGCCGATGTGATGACTCATCGTCCCATGGCATCCAACTTCTTCCCCTCGCTGTCCAGGGAGAGGTCAGGGACGCCACAGAGCAAGAGGACTACTTCCTCACCGCGACTACTGAATCCGGGGAAGGCTGGGACCTCAAACACTTGGGTGCAGAGTCCGGCACGCTATACTTTTCGTACTGGTCCCTCTCCGCTGGGGCCAAGGGCGGGTTCTTTCTAAGGGACATCATCTCGCCCCAAACGTTGTCCAAAAGAGGAATCAACAGCACAGTCTTCCTCTTTGCCTCGCGGCATTGGTACAGGAAACCCTCTTGGGAGTCAGCTGAAACAGGTCCGAGGCACTAGAGATCAGGGCATAGAACAAGCCTATCTCGTCAGGAGGGGACACTCTGGGCAGCAGAGACGGGAGGTCGAACCCACCGTCTGTGCCCGTTCCAGTCGATGTGTCCGAGTCAGTATCCTCCCTCGGTGGGAGGGGCGACTTGTGAAAAGGTGGAGGGTGAACTCTCCTCTTCTTGGTAGGGGGTGCACCCGATTGCCCGGGATCTTCCAGTGAACAGGATCTTCGGTTGGCAGCAGGGGCATCCTCATCCGAATCTCTGAACAAAAGGAGTTGAGTGCCTGGAGAATGTCATCGAAATGTCCACTGGGGGTTGAGGTGGTTGCTTATGTGGCAGAAGTGGGAGCGAGGAGGCAGAGGTGTAGTGTTCACCCCTCCACAGCCTGCTCCTATTCGGTTTCGTCGCCACTCAACATCTCCCTCGTCGGGGCCCCTCCAGTAGGCTTTGGCCCTGACTAATTTCTCCTCCAACATGGTCTGGAGTAGAAAGCTCCGCAGGAGGAGTCCATGCCATGCAGGACTACCGTGCCTCTCCTTTTTGTCCTGGGGAGACGGTTTCGGGGAGATGATGGGCATCGCCTTCTCTGGCATCTTCTCCATGGGCTGAAACGACGATTCCATCCTAACCAGCAGGGAAACTCACCTTGGAGATGGTACCATGCAAACCCGCGTCTGCGGCCTTTGCTAGAGACGCCACCACACCTTCAATGGAAGGCTTTGCAGGGGGAATCTGGGCCTGAACGACCTTGGACGAGCTAGGTGCCTTCGCCTTGGGGGGGGAGGGTCAGCACCCCACTCCACCGTGGAAGCCTCAGACTGGTCTGTCCGGGGCTTCTCCAGAAGCTTACCCGGGTGGTCAGACATCTTCGCCGAACCGGAGCATTGGCTCTTGGTCGAAGGTGCCGGGGATGCTGTGTCCGCCCGGGAGCTCTTCCCAACGACCCTCCCAGTGCCCCTGGACTTGCGGTGCTTAGGCTTATGTTGGGCTCCTGTCGCCAAGGCGCCCTCAAAGGTCTTAGAAGCCCGCTCAGATTTCTTCTTGTGGCTGGGGGAGGCATGCTGCCGGGACTCACCCGTAACAGGGGCTTTGGCCTGAAAACACTGAGACGCCTGCTTCATGGTGCGGGGGAACCATCTGACAAAACTCAGTAATCCTCCGCATGCGTTTGGTCGGAATGCAGGCAGTAGAGGGACATGTAATACCCATCGTCCAAGTAGATGTACCGCAGGACGCATCTGTAAAAGTCATGAAGTGTGGCGTGGAGTCTCTTCTCTGCCATTTCCGCGCAGGTTATGCCTTGAAGAAGCTTCTGAAATCCTGCAAGAAGAAACTTGACGAAGTTCAGTCCTTGAGGGGCGCTGAAGAATCAGAAAACGGGTTCCCGTTAACCGGAATATGGATCGATGGAGCTTGAGGCTCGATTGACTGGGGAAAAAAAAAAAATAGAACAATTAAAAAAAATTTTAAAGAAAAGAGTAGAACTCTTAGAAGAAAAATCACAAACCGCAGTAAAAGCTTGAGAGCTATAACACGAGGACTCCCAACACTTGAACCGGTGGTAAAACCCTGAAGATGGCTGCCTGAGGAGGGGCTTAGGTAGAGGGCAGACATTGGCTGGGCCAGTATGACCCAGAGACCAGTGGTGGTTGTTAGGAGAAAGTTTAGAAGTAACAGATTTTTTCTTTAACGAGGATTCCCAGCCTGACAACGGAGAATATTCATAAGCATGTGAATCCATGCCAGACACCATGCTGGAAAAATGTTTTCCAGGTCCCAATCCCACATGCTGATCGCCAGTCTGCACAGAGGGGGCTCTGGTGCCTCCCTGCTTGTTGACGTAGTACATGCTGGTTAAGTCTGGATGAGGACAACCTTGCCCCTGAGAAGTGGTAGGAAGGCCCCGATCTCTGGGGGAGGGGCTTAGGTAGAGGGCAGTCATTGGCTGGGGGCAGTATGACCCAGAGATCAGTGATTGGTTACTACTAAGAAAGTTCAGAAACAAAACTAATACTGTTTTCTTTACCGAGGATTCCCGGTCTCACCATGGGGAATATTCATGAGCATGTGAATCCATGCCAGATCGCATGCTGGAGAACGTGTGTACGCTTTGGAAGTGGTCTTTGTAAGGATGGATAAAGACTTGGCCGTTTGTGAGCAGTTTTTCTTTTTGTCCAGTTCTTCGACCGTGGTGGAGTGGAACAGCCACCCCCCAAGACTCCTCCCCCCCCCACTAACCCCCCACCCCAACAGTAGATCTAGTATGCGTTCCTGGACGTCTGGGTTGAATTGTGTTGCCAAGAGGCAGGCTGTCCTCATATCCGTGGCAATGCAGGTGGCACGGCCAAAGGTGTCAATATGGGCCACTGGATTCCATGAGATTGTGGGCCACTGGATTCCATGAGATTGTGGGCCACCAGCTTAGCCTTGGCTAACCCGCCTTAAAACGCGATTGGCTCTTGATCCAGCCACAACAGGAAGTCTCCCTCCTCCAGTTGGCCGAGCAGTTACTGCAACGTGAACATCCCGAATTTCTGGGACTTGATGTACTTGAGTCAGATCAAGAATGGGCCTCTAGCCCCCAGTCTTCTTTCTTACTAAGAAGTATCTAGAGTAAACTCCAGAGCCGCTTTGGAACCAGCTCTATCGGCCCCTTTAACATGACCCAAACTTCAAGCCCCAGCTGAGGGTTGTGTTCCTGCCAGGCCACCACTGGTATTTGTGACACTCGCTGAAACTCCGAAGTGTGTCCGTGGGTGAGAACGTCCAGCACCCATCGATCGGTGGAGAGGTTTTCCCGACACGCTGAAATTTTTTTCCAACTGGGATGCAGGGGTAGGGGCCCAACGTCTTAGCCGGTTGTCCTGCTTGGAGGCCGGTGTGCTGCCTTGACGGTGCCCACCTCCCAAGGCATTGGAATGACCCATATAAATTCCTGCATAAAGTTGGTGCCCTTCAATCAGCTACAATGACAGGCAGACCCTGGGCCCCATCTGGTGTAATCCAGTGTCCACAATGTCCAGGGCCACAGCGATAGCCTGGTCCGACACCACCTCACACTCCTGAAGGATCTCCATCGGCTCGACCAGTTTGTTCTCGGGGAGAAAATCTAGTATTGGGCCATCCTGTACCAAAACTTCGGGTTGTACCTGGCCAGGATCGTTAAAGCATTCATCGCCTAGACCGTCGTAGCTGCCGAGTAGATGACCTTTCTATCCACGGCACCCAACTTTTTTGGCTCGCTGTCTGGGTGAACAGAGGCAGAGGACGATGGGTTGGTTGACTTCTTCTGCACCGCCTACACCAGAGTCTGGTGATGGTTGTGACCGCAGACACTTGGATGCAGACTCCGGCACCCAGTAATTCTCCTCAAACTGGTCTCTCTTCGCGGGTGCTGATGCAGGGTTTTTCAGCAGTGCAAGGCACTCATCCCAGACATCCTCCAGGAGAGGCACCGCCAGAATGGTATTCATTTTCGACTCCCGACATCAATAAAGGAAGCGCTCCATAGTCTCATACAGCGTGAGCTGGAAGAGCTCTGACAAGCGGGCGGCGACCATGGAGTGGAATGAGCCCCCTTTGTCCAGCGGAGAAGCCCTTGGAGGTGGAGAGATGTTGCCGCCAGCAGTGTCTGCCTTTGCTGTCAGTCCCTGTATACCTAGGAGGGGTAGTGGGGGCTCAGAGGGGGGAGGGGGGGTGCGGTGGATGGAAAGGCGGTGTAGGGTACTGCTTCTGTTCTTCGGCGCTGGTGCGGTCTGCATCCTTTTCTGCATTTGACAGCAGCGTGTGGCATTGAAATATTGTCTTGAGAAGTCTCTGGGAGGTGTTGGGAGAGTAGGTCCACTGGGCCCAGTGCCTACACAGTCCTCTCCAGCAACAACCACCCCCGACGTTCCCGTCATGGTCAACGTACTCTTGGACCAAAACCAGGTCCTCGTCATAAGAAATATCTATGCCCTAGAGCCGCTGCACCCCGTGTGCACTGAGGGGTCAGTCTCAGGATTAGGGACAGCATCCTCTTTTCCAGGGTCTTTTCCACTGGCTTGGCTGAAAGAGCCACTCGGCCACTGCTGGGGCACCCTGGGCCAGGTCAGCCCCTTTAGCCTTTGAAAGTGTGCCTGCAACCAGCTCAAAAGACAATTTAGACTGGGCCACCTGGACCTGGCAGGTCACCCACCTCATCTGGTTTGGCCTTCTCCAGTCTCTCCCCAGCAGCTTCCCCGGGGTAGCCGACTGCCACTTAAACGAAGAACTGGAGCGGTGGCTGGACACCGGCCGCAGGAGAATATGAGCACACCCTGCCCATCGCGGAACCCGTTGCGCAGCGACTGACTGAAACTGACTTGCGGTGCTTGGCCTTGTCTTGGGCCCCCACGGATGGACCGCCTTCAAAGAACTTTGAAGCCCGCTCTGGCTGGATCTGGTTCATGCCTGCCCCTGTGAACCACACAGGGTAGAGGCCTTGGCTTTGAGCCACGCTGCCAGTCTCATGTGATGATCCTTGATGGTGCGCTTGGTAAAGCCACAACAGATCTCGCAATCCTCCTTGTGCGGCAAGTGAAGACAATAGAAGTATTGGGAATGTTTGTCCTCCATGACACATTCCACGGACCGCAGCTGGTGAAGAGCTTTTAGAGGGAACCCCCGTCCTTCGCCGTCATGGTCTGGTGTGTAGTGCAGGCTGGATGGCCTTCTGGAATCTTCCAAGAAAAAACGATTCTGCCCTTGAGGGCAGATGAACAATGCCAGCAAACGGATCCCCTTTAGTCGGATGAAGAAACGATAGAGCATGCGGGCACCTTTGAGCAAAAATAGTATTTCCTAGCAAACCGGTGCGAAAAACGCAGAAAGCTCCAATAGCAAAACACGAGGACTCCCAACACTTGGAGGTGCAGTAAAAATCTAAAGATGGCTGCCAGAGGAGAGGCTTATGGAGAGGGCAGTCATTGGCTGGGGCAGTACAACCCAGAGCTCAGTGGTTCGTTTATAGCAGCACGATCATTTATAAGTGAAAATGAAACTTTCCTTTTAACGAGGATTCCCGGCCTGACTTGGAATATTCATTAGCATGCGAATCCTTGAAAGAACCCTTGCTGGAGAACAGATGGATCTTACGGTAACAAAGTTCATAGAGAAAGCAGGAGAAATGCAAGTCTTTCTAATGGCAATTGTTTCATCAAGCATCTGAGACTAATCAACAAGGGAAACTAAAAAAAAAACCTTCGGGCACGGTTTCATTTTCCTTTGAAGAGCGCAGGGGGATTGGCACACATGAATGCAGTGATGCAATGGGCGATTGAAAAACAGGGACAGTTGAATGCCTTGGAGATTAAAACATTGACTAATTTCACCTATAGAACACAAAGGAAAAAGTTATTCACGTGAAGATCAGCAAGGGTTACAATTAACACCATTATAAAGGAATATTTGAATTTGTCCTCTACTGAATACCTGGGATTCACTGAGTTATATTATAGCAGTTGATTTGTGAGGGGGAGCGATGACCTGCATTACTAACTGTAATAGCATTTGTTGATTGTATTTGCTTAGATTCACATGCTGTGTATATAGTCTGACATCTAGTGGAAATTGTGGGATATTGCATCTTTCTTTCGCAGATCGAAAGGAGATGGGGACATGGGCGTGACTAACACCATCCCTAATGTGACATGTGGTTGTTATGCAAGATTTTCATAGAAATTGTATATCTTCCTGAACTGCGTCAACCCCAGAACTTTTTGCTTTATTGGTGGGTTATTTTTCCTTAATACCTCCAAGTGGAAATCTTTTTCCACACCCACAGAATGTCAATTTGTTGACTCTCCACAGTGTCTTTCAGGTTCCTCTAACAACTTTAAGTGGCTGTTGCTGGGTTGCCCTAGGGGCTCCCCTTTGAACTTTCTCTGACTAACCTCGAGAGACCTATAGTTCCCAAAGGTAGAAAGGATCTTTATATATGTGGCATAAACGACATTTGGAACACCTCGATCTCGTACCCGGCAAGGCTTGGCCATCTTAAAATACAATGGCTAACCTTTGCTGATGACATCGTCCTATTTGATCGTACGCCCAAAGGGATGCAAATTAAATTAGATCTATTTGCATCTTACTGCCTGACCCACAACCTAAAATGTAATGTGGAAAAGTCAAATATAGTAGTGTTTAGAAACCACAAGAGAAAGAATCTTACACGCAATTGGAAGATTGAAAGCTTTTCTATAACCACAGTGCCGGAAATCCGATACCTTGGCTATATTATATCCGATTGCAACTCTGTGGCTATGTGGTGCGACGTATTACACAAGAAAGCGGCACCTCTTGCCACACAGATGCGGCTGGTATATCTAAAGTTTTGCAAATTCTCACTGCTACCACTACTTCAATTTTATATCTTAAAAGTGGAAGCTATCATCCTTTATGCTTTAGATATGTGTTTAGTGGACATCAACTACCATCTGATCAAATACAAGGGTGTATGTGGAAAGGTGCCTTAAGATTGGCCAAATCGACACTGAATAGTCTATTAAGGCAGGAACTTGGCATCACTGCCTTATCTGCACGCCGTAATTGGCGCTTATTAGCTAGCTTCGCTAGAATGTTATATCTTCCTCCCAACTGCATATGAGGACTTGGGACAGTTAATGATTGCGCCAGAACGCTCGTCTTTCACAACCTACTACACTCAAATGGTGCAGATACTGGATGGAATTGCACTTTTACCAGCTGACTTAGAATTCCGACAGGGGTATGTGAAGCTTTGTCTTCTAGAGAATGACTGGTGTAGAACAGTAATGGAAATTGAATCATTAAAGAGTTACAAGGAAGCAGCCCGTTTCTGCTCTACCAGAAGACTGCATAAACCTTATTTAATTCAGTTTCCCTGTAATAAAGCCAGGGAAACATATCTTCGCTTTAAATTGAATCAATGTCTCACTTTAGAACGAATTGGTGGCTGGAGTCCGTATTGGAAGGCTATTGCAGATGCAGGATGTAGGTTCTGCAATGACTGCTCAGCCAAAGAAACATTAAAACATCTAGTCACACGGTGCCCTTATTTTGAAACAACGCGTGCACTAACAATCGCATCTAATGGTGTGCTAACTGAGGGCAACAGGGAATGGATTTGGCTGGCCTCGATGTGGGGAACGCGAACGAGTTTTATATTAGCTCTATGCAGATTTTTAAGGATTATAAACACCGACCTTGAGATGAGGTTTCGAACGAGCGAGCCTCAGGTGAGCAGGTAATGCAAGAAACTTGCAACTCCATTCCTTTACTGTTGTAAACCCCATCAACTTCTGAATGTTATGTACTGTGTACGAAAATTTGAACATGAGTGGAACCCTCTTCGCCATACCAGTAACATCTAACCAATATGTTGTAAAAATTGAGTTGAGAGTACTAATAGATATCAATATATTTAATTTGTCTCGATATATGTAAAAACTGTTTTCAAAAACTTTTAACATAGTGTATATACAAAAGTTTGCGGACTGATTTTGTCTAATTGATACAAAAATGAAAAATCTCAAATGTAAAATGAAAAGAATTTATATTTTTATAAATGTTGTAAAAGTTTGTTGATCGAACAAAACGGTTTGAATAAAAAAAAAAGTGAAGGATCTTTGGATCCTTTTACATTTTATTCTGTGAAACTAGCACACCCCACCTTATGTGGAGTGCTGGGGAGATGCAAAGTATCCCCTTTCACACTAAAGCAATTCTGTTACGGGGACAAGCTTACCTTCAATGGCTGGTGGCAGTGATACCTTGTATTCATTTGGTGCACCTTTACCACAGGCCGTGTTCACAGCTGCAATAAAGGCACCCAAGGGTGCTCATTTTACCAAAGTGGCCTGTTTTTTTCCTGCCATTTTAGTTCTTGTCCTTTCTTGATTCTACCCCTTACATACAGGGCAGGAAAATCCTTTGTGTGATTTCTATCTTTGGCGAGAGTCCCCTAGACTCCCCAGGCTCCAGTCAGTATGCGAAAGCAGGAAGCGAGGGAGGAGTCCAAACCTCCACAGCCCTTTGTCTTTCTCCTTGCCTGAAGGGGACAAATCTGAGTGGGGGGGCTGATGTCCTGACTGGACAACCAGACCACCCCTTGTAAAATGCAGGGAGAGAATGAAGAGGTTGTGCTGTAGTTCCTGTTAAATACTGCAAACGTGGAAGGTGAAGACAAGTCGACCAATGGAACGAAAACTGAATAGGATTAAGGAATAAGTCTATAGTGTGGATGATGGTCAATTTGTGTATATTTTGCCTGTACTGTGTCCTATGTTTTCTCGTTTGGTTTTGCTGTTTTCCTGTGTTCTTTTACTATCAATAAGTGTAAATATTTGTAAAGGTTTGATTAAACCATATACAAAAAAACTAGGATGAAGGAAAATCGGCCGAGATGATTTCCAGCGACCGGAGAGCCTGCTGTAGCCCTTCCTTCCACTCAACCGGAGGACTCCGAATACGACGACCCAGAGCCTGGTGAGACCCAATAGACTCAAGACGACCTGCATTTTGAGCCATTTACCACGTATGATTCGTGGTAAAGATATTCGGGGGTGGTTTCACACGGTGCACTCTAGTAGGTTATGATTTGGGTCAACATGTGTCTGAGAGCCTATTTTAAATGAAGTCTGCATTCTATAGTTTCGGTGAGCTTTTCAGAAGGTCATTTAGTCTTGGGTGTGTCGAATTTGAGGAGGAAGAGAGTTCTACAGAGTCTGAGCCTGGGTTGAGTAGGCCGACGCCCCAATCCTGGTGGAGTTGTAAACTAGGATCACTAGTAGGATATATGATAGGTTATTCATAACGCGCTTAATACCCAAAGGTTTCTAAGCGCAGACCCGTGGATCGAACCCATGTTGCTCCGTGTTGTCTTGCTTCCAAGGCGAGAATGTTGCCCCTGAGCTATCCTAATAGGGCGGTGCTTGACCTTAGGGTGCATGATAGGTGGTAGGGTAAAATCTGTAGGTAAACTGGACCAGCTTTGTGCACTGCTTTGTGGGTAATGCAAAGAATTTTGGAAGTAGCACCTTCGTCCAACAGGCAACTAGTGAAGGGAGCAGGGGAGATGCGATACCTGTATCCCAGTGCAAGAAGGAGTCTGGCGGCAGCATTTTGGCCTCTTTGGAGTTTAAGTTGGTACGACAGGATACAGAGCTAACGAGTTTGCAGTCTTGTCATTGCAATGGTGGCAGGTCTGTTGGGGTAGGTGAGCTTGTGGTGGTAGTGGCAGGATTTGATACATTGTTGATCTGATGGGAGAGGGCTAAGCCCGAGTCCATAGTGCAGCCAAGGTTTTGACTATTTTGGTGGTGGGGATGCCAAGGGAGCGGTTGTGGGAGAAGGGCAGAGTTGCCGCTCACCATGATCTGTTAGATCAGGGTTCAGAAGGAGGTGGCTTGTCATCCACTGATCAATGTCTGAAGCAGGATTTAAGGTTGGTCGTGGGTGGAGGAGAGTTTTGGGAATTCTGGCATTGATGAGGGTGGAGTAGACCAAGCTAACGGGATGTGGAGGGGGGGAGGGGGAGGTTTCACAGAAGGGAAGGCAGTAAAATAAACAGTTAGATTTGAGAGACCTGGCTAATGGGAGAAGGTCCTAGGTTTCAAAGAGGCTGGCAGTAATACAGCACCTAGATTAGAGAACTATCATGGTGAGAGTCCCAATGGAGGTCATCGATCGGAACTAGTGCAATTGTGTGGGACAAAGATTTGTCTACCTTATCTGCTGATGCTGGTTGACGGCATTCTGTTCTTTGACGTGTCTGGTTACTGCAGCTGGTTGGTGCAACTTTTAAAAGTGGAATTATGCTATAGCAATAACCTTGTTGAATGCGGTTGCAGCAGGGATGAGATAGCCGTCAAATGGAGTGCTAGGGTATGATGCTACGCACTGGGTTTTCCTTGAGTTTAGTGTGGGGTTAAGAGTTGGTCGATTGGGCGCTGTCAGTTTTGTGGTACTGTAATAATTTGGGGCAGGGTGCCACTTTATGCTTTGATGTTAGTGCTTCCCCTGACACCGGCAGACAGTATGAATTTGCCCTTTGCCTGGGCTCTTAGCCACAGGGCTGCTACAGTTAGAGGGCTGTCCTAGAGCTACACTATTGGGATATGGATAGCCAATCGGGGGTGGGCCCTGACATGGACCTGAGGTACTTTGTGCACTGACAATATGAAAGTATGCATCTTTCATGTCCAATACGGCCCTGTAATCCCCTGCTGCAGTGGTATTACCTCCTGCAGTGTGGTCATCCTGAACTTTTGAGGTTTGGCATATTTGTTCGCTGGGCGCAGGTCTAAAACCAGGCGCATGGAGATCCTTTTTGGGTACAAGTACACTGAATAAATACCCTTGTTTACCTTGAGAAGGGGGGACGCCTTCTATGGCGCCCTTTTCCAGCAGGCCCTGAACTGCTTCTAGCAGGATATGCAGGTGTTCTGGCAAGACATCTGCTTCTCGGTGGGAGGTATCAAGGTGGTCGGTGAAACTCAGACTACCCGTGGACAACGGTCTTCAGTACCCACTGGTCTAAAGTGATCCCCTCCCAGGCGTGGATGAATGACAAGCATCCACGACCAGGGAAACATGAGAGGGGACCTTGGTTGTTACAAGATGAGCTTTGGCCGGAGGACTAGAGGGTATTCCCTGAACTGTATTATGGGGAGAGTGGGAAAAGGGATTGGCCACGAAAGGACCGGCACGAGTAAGAGCCACCACGCTGGTGGAAGCGTTTAGCTCTGATCTGGCTAAGAGAATCTAGTGTTTCGGGTTCTTTCTTTGCCGTCTCCAGGGCGTCGTCATCAACAGCCTTCCCAAAAAGGTTGGAGCTGTGCACGGGCTTGTTGATGGGAGGTGGCCGAGTTTCAGGTTTAAAGCAGAGTTCCTTAAAAAGGTGCGTCTTCAGTAAGGTCCCCTGAGCTAGGGTGCATCCAGCAATCTCAGAAGAGTCCAGAGTGCTAAATATGTCATGGGTGACTTGTCGGCCTTCAGCCACGACCAACAGCAGGCGTGATTGGGTGGGCTCAGGAACCTCTTGGAGACCATCCTGAACTAGGCCCCACTGGATATCACTAACTTGCCAGCAAAGTGGTATCATTTACGATCCTTGTGGAGTAGGCCACAGAGGCAGTGACCAGTTTACCTAGGTCATAAAGCTTTACAGTCTTTGTCCGGAGGGGCAGCCGCCGAAGACAGTGGAACCCATGCCATCTTCCGAGTGGTAGTGACCACCAAGGAATCTGGTGTAGCAGGACCCTTTATATAGAGTGGGTCAGAAGGGGATAAGCAGAATGTTTTTTCTACCTGGGGGTTGACAACCCGAGTGAGACTGGGAGATCAAAAAGGGGGACAGGTGCCTATTTATAGAGTTTAGTAGGGGGATGGCTTGACGTTGGTGCCTTCTCCTTAAGGATATCCTCGACAAAGTCTGGGTCGGGAGCTGCCTTGTGTGTTGCAATTTGGAAATGATAGTCTGCTCTTTTTAAAATGGCATTAAACATCTGGTCGTCAACAGGTGAAAATTCCCCCTCTGTGGAGGATAAGGAGAATCTAGGCAAATGACGTCTGGGTCAGGGGTATGAGTTGGTGATAGCCAAGGCCCCTGATCCTGACCCCAGTCGAGGTCTGAATCAGCCATTTCTTGTGCAAAAGGATTAAGGTCTTCATAAGTGTCCTCCTGTGTTGGGTCATCTGGGACAAAGCTATCTTCCTGGTGTCCCTGTGCATAGATGGATAATTTCTGCAGTTTGTAAGGAATGGGTCCTCTTCTCTGGGTCTTTTGGGAGTAATGTACCCGTCTGAAAAGTCAAACTGGGCCATTTTGTCCATGTATTGCTCAAACCTCTCGCTAGTCCATAGGGAAGAGGCAGAAGGGTCTGGAGGTGGAAAAGGTTGCCCAGGAGGGTGAGATTTTTACAATAAGGCCTAAGAGAAACTGGGGGGGGGGGCCTTCAGAATACTCCTCTCAACAAGAGGGGTGCCCTTGTGCTCTGACTGCCGAAATGATAGCCCAAAGCTTTCACACATTTTTGGTTGTTGTATCGAAGGTCTCGACGCGCTTGAAGGCAGGTCGTGGTCGGTGACTAAGGCCTTAGAGGTGCTTGTGCGCCCTTGGACGGTGTGTCGACAGTATGTTTAGGTTGAACGCCTGTTGTAGAGGGAAGCCCAGCCGCATGCCGTGAAAGCGGCTGCATGGAGGTGCTGTCGAAGTTTTCAACTGCGCTGTTGGCATTGTAGGCTTCCACGGCGTCGAAGAGGCCTTAGGAGTTGTGTGCTTTTGTATCCGTGGTGCGTGGGTGCCGTTGTCGCTGGGGTTTGATCTCAGAACCAGTGGCTTGTCTGTCGGGGCTGGCAACTGGCATTTGGGAGCCTGTAGGCTCTGCTGAGAGGTTGATGGCTTCCAATTCGGAGCCAGGGCTGCCTACTGATTCCTCGTCCAAAAGCATCAGCTCCAATGGGCGAAAAGGCTTTCGGCCTGCATAGCATAGGCTGGCCACCGTTTAGTTTGCTCATCTTTCAATGTTTTCGGTCGAAAGAGCTTACAGGCCTTGCATGAGCGCTCGTCGTGGTCATGAGGAAGACAGCAATTGCATCGGCAATGGGTGCCCTTCCAAGGCAACTTGCCGTTACACTACGGGCAAAATTTAAAGGACATCCTCTCCAAAGCAGATGGTAGTGTCCGGCAGACGAAGAAGAGTGAGTGGGGTAAAGGAAATACATTCTTAGAGATGAATTAACCCAGGGACCCACTCTCCCTACTGTAAGTGCCAGGCCGGAGTGCAGATGATACAGTCTACAGTCTAGCAGTTGAACAGTCGCCAAGTGAGGGTAGATGTCGGTGGCGGCAGGAACTCCACGAGGCAGTCTAAAGACTAGACAACTGTAGGTCGTGTGGACAAAGTTGGCAATATAAAACTATTGTGAGCACTGCAAAGGCGACCAACTTGGTCGGCGGAACAAAATCTGAGGGACCTCAACACGCAAGGTATTTTGGGTACACTACACGTCATGGATAGTGTTACAGTCACGCCCATGTCAACGTCCCCTTTCGATCTTCGAAAGATCCAATACTCCACGATTTCCACTAGATGGTGTACTATGTGCACAGCATGTGATTCTAAACAGCTCCACAAGCATCGGAACCATGTATATGGAAGGGAAAGCAGCAAAAATAAAAGTAAACACAGACTTTGTCCATATAACACTAGTGCAGATCTAAAAATAAAACTACATTCAGACACCTGTAATACAATGTAGAAGTGCTGTTAAACAGAATCCATACACTTACATCTGACGCTTGATGTAGTCCTTTAGCAGCTCTTGATCCACGCTGTACAGCTCAGAGCTGCTCACATTGTCATAATAGTATGTGATATTACTAGCAAACTTCCCACTGCGTGAACCATCTGAACTCTCAAATTTGCGATAGCCATACTGGTAGTCAAAGTGAGCTGCAATAAAAAACAAACAAGATATGGTTTTAAATTTTACAGTTACTCAACAGCATAAGCAAATACACATAATTTGGCATGCAAACAAATGCATCATTGGTGCAAAAGGACTAACTCATCAAAATCAAACCTAAACCTGGTGGCTCACAAGGCAGCAGTCAGTACGGTTGGTAAGGCGGGGGAAAAATGCCCTTCTCTTTGATCCACACCCGAACGATGGCATATAGGGTAATAAGCTGGAACGTGCAGGGGCTGAATGACCATGCATAAAGCATGTAAAGTGATACAATACTGCGAGAGAAAGCAAAGAGTCATGCTACAGGAAACACAACTAAAAGGGAAAGGTAATGAAGGGGGTCGCCAACAGCTTGGGCAACTGCAAATATGTTACTACATATTCAGCATACTCTGGTGGGGTGATGACGCTAATGCACAAGTCGCTGGGTTTACGGGTTAGCGATATAGCAATAGATCCTGGAGGGAGGCTTTTAATCATTTCAGGTTGTATAGGTCACACCTGGTCAATGCTTTGTGGGATACATTGACCCACTCCGCAGAATTCCCATCCATAACCAACCTGCACTTCAGCAGAGCCAGCAGAAAGGCTGCGCTGGCTCCTTTGAGAACCACTACCTCGCATCAAAACTGCGTTTTGAAGCTACCAAAGGATGGCTGCACTGTTTTGCCAAAAACCATTGGGCACGTTGGAACAGGGAGCACCCCGAGAAAGGCTGCCAGGGTGTTCTTGTGTGTACTAAAGGAGCGACGTGAGAAGCTGCGCTGCTTTGCTGCTAGCCCAAAGCTTACCAGTGAAAAAGGCAAATATTTTACATTTAAAAAGATGCTCTGATGCTCTTCATCTGTTCTACATTACTCTGCTTTTATCAGTGAGGCCCTGCCAAGCCCATCCATATTCAGATTGTGCCCCAGCAGGAGAGCATTATTCCTGAATGGCAGGCTGCGTCAGACCAGATCCAAGAAATCAACAGAAGCTTTACTTTCAGCTGCATGGAAAAACGCTTGACTTGAGCTACAAAATATCAAAAATCACTGCTTCAAAAGAAACCCTCAGTCTCAGGGCATATGTAATTTTCAGCGTGCATGGCCTTCAACCGGTTGATGTACAAGAAACTGACTAGGGCTGCAAAACAATGTTGGGGAATCAGAAGGAAGAGAAAGCCCAGCAGACTTTACCATGGGTTAAAATGCGCTTTTGCAAATAAGGAAAAATGCCAGTTTTAAAGTGTAATGTTGAAAGAAGGCCCCGTCTTGGCCTAGCAATGTAAAGGGAGCTTTGCTGGGGAAACCTATATGGGATTTTTTATTTCAATAGGCTTGCTTCTGATGCAGAACAAAATTAATGAAAGAATTAAATGCAGTGGCTGGACTGTGGAAGCTCCGGAACAGGTTTCTCTGCTGGCTAAACTGAGGCCTACCTCCAAAAAGGAGCCACCATAAATTTCAGGGCCATGCATGTTAATTGCTACCTTTGAAAACTTTGAACAGACCAAGAGAAAGAAAGATCACACGCTTGTCAGACTTTTGTCTGGGCTGCAGCTTGAGACAATCGATCTGGGACAACCATGTGTGAAGTGAGTTGAGTGAACATAAACTGGGAAACCCCCCATAGCCACCCTGGGCTGAACTGACAGTTGGTGGTAGCCTGGAAAGGCAGGACCATATTTGGACGACAAAGGCAGGCCCATCTGTCTCAAAATAGTATTTGATGACTACTATTAAGACTTAATTCTGTAACCGGACAGCGCAGAAATGTAAAAGTTGTACAGTTTAAGTGTAATGTGTGGCTTTCAAACAATACGTGTTAGCCTTCACTGACATATTGTGGACAGAAATGGCAGAGAATTGGACATTATGAGGAAAGTGAATATGATGCCACTTTGAAATTCAACATTCACATGCCTTATGACTATATACACACACTTGTATAAAGTTTTAGAATTTTGGGTAAAGTAATTTAATTGAAAAACCGCAAAAAAACTAGAAGACGGACTGTTAGACCAGAAAAGTAACCCTATAATCGAATGGTATGTATAGTATGCTGGCCTGAAACCACTCGCATCATGCAACAAACATCACGACCAAAGAATAGTCAATGTAACCAAAGGGCGTTCCATTTAGTATGTCGGCCATTTGCTTTTTTCCTCTGTCAAAACGCTTTGAGTTCAAAGCATAAAATATATTTGCAGAGTGCGAGGCCACGGACTGAATGCTGAAATACTAACAGACAGGAATGTCAAACTGTGCAGAAATACATTGTTTTTCTCTCTCACTAAGTCCTTAAAAGGAGAGCAGAAGCCGCATCTAATCAGCAGACCGGGTGCCGGGTTGTCTTGCAAACGCAGTAGTAAAAGGCAGTTAAAACATGAATTCTATTCTAGCGGTGCTCCTTCATGGAGAATGGTATTTTCTGCTTCAGAACCATCTGACCCTTACCTCATGACCCAAATCATACAGATAACGTAGTAAGGAATGTTCCCCTGCTAAGCGCATGATATCCTTGCTCAGCCAGAGCGCCATGTTCCCCATAACAGAAAGCTGTCTCTGCTGCCTTTGCTAGAATAACTGTTTAGGCTAAATGAAAACTTGTCATAATTGTCAATCACTGAACCCTAACCTGTACGACATGTATGTGGGCATCAAATTCCCGTCACAAAGAGTATGTCTAATGTATATATATTGCTGCTTGAGCGCTGCTCTCACATCAGTGTTTGGGAACACATGTCGTGAGGCGGTGAGACCCAGTCGGCCGACTGAGAATACTCTGAAATAAACCAGACTTGTTTGGAAAACGAACCTCGTGTCTGACGTGTCACTTTGGTATATGGTTATTCTGCCTTAGTTTCCATATTATCTTTATGGCCTAGCAGGACGAAACAAAGTCCTACGAATTTGAGAATCGGACTGCGATTTTCTGCGTGAAATATGTAACCTATGTAATTTGTTAATGTGCCACAACTGTACACATGTAATTTATGTTAAAGAATGATTTTAGCAAAAGTAACTCTGGGATGATTCAATTCATTGTAAAGCACATCATAAATCTGACATGCCCATGAAACCCAAACAGCTGACAGCAAGGCGGTAACAATCGCCCCTGACCAATCCTGTCAGAGGCATGCCCAGCCTAAGCCGACCGCATCATATAATCCTATGATGCTACCATGCCTTAGAAATAAGAGGCTCACAGAATGCTAGACATCCTCTGCTGAATTTCCAGCGCCTGTGTATCCCGACATTCCAGATCCACCTTTCCAAGATTCCAGACTCTACTGCAAGGCCAAAGCATAGCTGATCCTATCCCAGCAAGGCCATTTATCCAGAAATTCCACTAAAATCCCAATAACAAAGGGGAAAAGCTGTAGGACCTTGGGGGAGCATCCTGTGACCAGGCCGGCTTTTTGCCCACTACCTGCATGCCCGCTGGATCCTTGCCATCATCCAGTGACCAGACTTGTCCAGCTGTTTGCTGTTATGAGAGCCGCCTTCCTATGACCAGGACAGGTTGGCTGTCCAAATCCACAAACCCAAGTGCAGATAGTGAGTATTACCCCCATCCCATAACCACACAGTCTACGCCTTTTCTTGGTTATACTCTAACAAATCCTATCCGTGCCTTGGTAACTTGTTGTAGACTGTTAGACTTGGTTTATAGTGATAATTTCTAAAACAAAAATTTCGAAAGTCAAAATATCGAAAAGAAATTATCGAAAAAAAGTGATTTTTTTTAATTACTTTTATTCGAAATGGGGGTTCCCCCCGAACCCCTCTTTTTAAATGTTTGTTTTACCCATTTTTATTTATTCCCAGACCCCAAAATATATAATAAAAAATATTTTTTATATTGTTTCGATATTCTTTCAAATATTTTCGAAATTATGACTGACCACCGTTAGACTTCTCTGTGCATCTTGTCATTTATCTCCAATCATTAGTGCCACTTCTCTTCAATTTGTCTTGCATAAATCCATAGCCATACTTTGGAATAATCAAATTAATTCCCACAAAGCTGAATGCAGGGTGAAAAAGTTGACGATGCGCATCAATCTTGGAATGTACCGGGTCTTTCTTTAAAAATAGACTAGATAATTTATTTTATGTAAAACTTGCCATTCTTTTTAAAAAACGATTTCTACTTTTAACTGCTCAATTTTCCTAAAATCGAACCTCTTTCCACCTTGAAAATATCATTCAATTCTCCAGCTAGTCCCTCTTTCACTTCTATGGACCGTGCGCTTGGATACAATGCCACCTCGCCCCCACTGGAGGTTCAAGCCGGCAAAATTACTACACATAGTATTTAAGAGTGAAATACAGTGTGAACACTACTTTCAGGAAAATCTGGGATTGGTGAAGGGAAGAGGAACACTGGGAGGCGTTCAAGTTGGTGCTGGGGCGGAGGAGGGGGGCATGTCCAGAAATGGGACTTCTAAAACTAATCCATAGACAGCAACATGAAGCGAAACTGAGTAAATACAGGGAGGGGGAAGCGGACAGGCTGAACATAGCTCATTTGCCAAACTAAAGGAGGGACTGGACTGTTTCCAAGAACTAGCAAAACATGAGGTAAAATACTTTGCCAGACCTGCAATGGCCCAAAGATACAGGGAGGAGGGGAGGCCAGGCAGGCACCAGGCAGCAATGGTCAGACACGAACGGGGGGACAGGGTAATTACCACAGCAACACCACCAGAGGGGGTAGTGGTAGTGAAACCGGACGAGATCGCATAAGAGCTTAGAAAATACATCGACACAGGGGCATTACCTAGACTGGGAGCCGAAGCTGTGGCGGTACTGGGTATGAGGGCCCTTCCCACCACAAAGGTCCTGGGCACAGGTGGTAGAACAGCTGAGTTTTACAAGGAATGGGGTCCAAAAGTAGTTCAACACATGTTGGGGGCCTGGGAGGAGGGATTGGTATCCGGAATGCTCCTCTCGATGCGGGAAGCAGTGATAAGACATGCATTACTCACTGTTATAGCATTTCTGATTGTATCTGCTTAGATTCACATGCTGTGCATATGGTCTGACATCCAGTGGTAACCGCAGAGCATTTCATCTCGTCTTTCACGGACCGAAAGGGGACGTCGGCATAGGTGTGTCTAACACTATCCCCATCGTGACATGTAGTGTACCCAAAATCCCTCACATGCCAAGGTCCCTCAGATTGTATTTTTTCGGCCATGAGGGAGCCCAAGGCTATTGTGAGCGAGTACATGAAGAGAGAAAGTAGTAAGACGTCCATGTTCCTTCCACCCCAAGCAGGGAGGGTACATGTGAATCTAAGCAGATACAGTGATCAGAAGGAATACATTACTCACCGTAATCGTATTTCTGGTGCTTGTATCTGCTTAGATTCACATGCTATGCATAGGCTGACATCTATTGGAAGCTGCAGAGTATTACAGTGGTTTTCTAAATTCGTAAAGGGAAGTCAACAGGGCGTGCCAGTAAGACTATCCCTAGTGTGACATCCGCTGTGCCCATGATCCCTCATGCGAATCACATGCTGTGCATAGACTAGTGAGCAGTACCCGGAGTTGGGTTATGAGAAGGAACAGTAGAGAAAGGATGTCCTAATATTGCTTGTCCTACCTGAGAGTCAGATCTAGAATGAGTGTCCAGTCAATAGTGTTTTGTAACGGTGTGTACAGCACTACAGGTAGCCGCTTTGCAAATGGGCTCTAGGGGAACATTTGCAATGAATGCTATGGAAGCGCCAGTGCCCCGAGTAGTGTGCTCTAGGCTTGAAGGGCAGCTTTCTCTTAAGAGAAACAGTGCGATGCATTTGACAATCCACCTTGAGATCGCTGATTTAGAGACAGGATCCCTTCTCTGCCAGCTTCCACTAAAACGAAAAATTGGTTCGTTTTCCTCAGTAGATGTTCCTTCCAGGTAGAATACGACTGCCCTGTGCACATCTAGTGTGTGAAGGCTTCTTTCGGCCATGCTAGTGGGATTCTGGAAGAAAGTTGGTAGTTCGATCGATTGGTTCACATGGAATTTAGAGATTTAATATAGGTGCAAATCTGGGAAGAGTGCGCAGAACTACCTTATCCCTGTGAACTGTAACAAAAAGGGTGTAGAACAGAAAAGGCCTGTAGTTCACCAACCGTTCTAATAGAAGTGATAGCCAGTAAGAAGGCGGTCGTCCAAGTAAGGTCTTTTAGACTTACTTTATGCATTGGCTCAAAGGGAGATCACAGGAGTCTGGTTAAAACCACATTTAGATCCCCATCCAGGAGCTGGGTGAGACATGGGGGATGGATTCTCTCAACCCCTTCCATAACAGCCTTAACCGGTATTTTCCACCATGACGCTTTGTTGTGACGTGGTGTAGGATGAGAGCAGCAGCAAGATGAACCGTTAGGGAATTGAAAACCAGTCCTGTGTCTAACAAATGGGTTTGGTTCAGCACAATGTGTGGGGGTGAGCAATCTATGGGATTGACGCCCTTCACTTACCAGATAAAGCGTTTCCATTTACCGGAATAGCAATAGCAGGTGTTTCCTAGCTTCCGAGTATATCCATGCATCTGAGGGAGCTCAAGGTGTCCAAGCTCTACGACCTCAAGGTCGCAAGGAAAGATGCTACACGCCCCCGACCGGGGTGACATGGGAGGGGACCTGGATCCATTGGTCTTTTCTGATCAGAGGCTGCATCTCCTCTGGGGTTGGGTCCTCTGACGCACTGTTGACCCCTAGGTGGGTAGTTGGCGGTGCTTCCGGAGGCTTGTCTCGAGATCCAGTTTCCCATATTTTAGTTTTGACCTGCACAGGAGTAGCCTTGAAAAGGACCGACGAAAACCGCCTCCTCTGGGGGGAGGCTTCAGAGTCATTTGTTTTAAGGACTTAAGTCTCATGCTCTTCCTTGGCCGCCTCCAGACCATCACCGGCCGCTTTACTGAAGAGATTGGTCTTGTCTATGGGATTGTTAATAAGAGCAGCCAGTGTTTAAGGCTTGAACCCCGAGTTGCGGAGCCAAGCGTGCCACTTGCGTAGTGTGCCCTGGGCCAGGGACCGGCCTGCCGTCTCAGCAGTGTTCAGAGTGTTTAATTATATTTTGATTTACCTGCCTGCCCTTGGCCACAATGGTGAGTAGTCTGGACCTAGCGGGTTCAGGAACCTCCTGGAGGCCTTCTTGTACAAGGTTCCATTGTGCGTCTGCATAACTGGCAAGCAGAGTAGTGTTATTCGCTCTGCATGTGGTGTATGCAGCTGCAGAGGTAACATGTTTACCTAAGGCGCACAACCTTTTAGATTCCTTATCCGGAGGTGCCGCCCCCATAGCAAGGGGTACCCCTGCCTGTTTCCGGGTGGTGGTTACTACCAAGGAGTTGGGGTGGCCTGGCCTTTAATAAATTGAGGGTCAGTAGGCGATGCCACTCTTTGATTCACTGCCTGGGTCTGTGCTGGCGTGACCAGGGAGGGGAGCCAATCTTCTTTTAACAGTTCAGGAGAGGAATGTCTTGGTTAGAGGGGGTTTCTCTTTGAGAATGTCCTTCACAAAATCTTGTTTGGGTACCGCCTACTGGGTGGTGATCTTAAAGTGCTCTGCTGCCTTCCTTAAGATGGCATTGAACGCCATTTGATCATCCACAGGCGAGGTCTGGTGGGAGGGGAATCCAGGCATAGGACAGTGTCCTGATCTTGCGTAGGGCGCGCCCATGGTATCCTCCCAGTTGCCCATGGCATCCACCTGGTCATCAGGGTAGTCTTGCAGGAAAGAACGGTCTTCATCCTCGTCATGATGTCTTGGTTAGTGTCCATCTGGACCACATCTTCATGGTGGACAGATCTTGAAGGGTCTTGATAGTCAAGATTTTCATGGAAACGTTAAGACACCTAAAGGTCTTCATGAGATCTTAGGGGAAGGATGCTCTGAATGGAAGGCAATACCTTCTAGATGGTCCATGCATCCTTCGAACTTTTCCCTGGTCCACTTAGATGAACCAGAAGGGGCAAAAGGTGGAAAAAGTTACCTTCTCGTTGGTGTCGAAATTTGTCCCCAAGGGTGTTGGACAGAGGCTCCCGTCTTTAGACACTTCCGCTGCACTCCCCATGCGTTTCGACAGTGTCTTAGGCGTTAGCACAACTGCCAAAGTATTCCTCGTGCTACTGTCCTCCAGCTCCGCCGAATCGGCGTGAGTCAACAGTAGATTTACCACCTATCGAGGGCCTAGCAATAGATTTTTCACCTGCGGACAGGCTAGGAGGCCTAGGAGGTTTCGGGCCTATCGGGGCTTTAGAGGGCGCCGGAGCGTCAGATCGCACTTTGGCATGTAAACCTGATTTAGAGGTAGCGCCCTCAACTTTGGAGTCCCCAGTCACAAGACGCTGCTGCGGATGCAGGGAAGGCTGTTGATCTACCAGATCAGAGGATTCCATCAAAATTATCGGTGGTCCTGTTGGCACCTTCACCTTTTTCAGTGGGACCGTCAGAATCGGTGATGGGGTTGTGTGCTTAGTGTGTGGTTTCTGTACCCCCTTGTCGCTGGGTGTTGTCCCCAAAGCGAGACTTGCGTCAGGCCTAGAGGGATCAGGGATCGGCGTGGCGGACCTAGAAGTGTCCGCCTCAAGGTCGATGACATCCGACATGGATGTCTGGTCATCTTCAGTGCCCCCATCACTTTCAGCAGGTGTTGCATTTGGGGGAGGTGGGGAAAGGGTGGAGCCTGCAACAGGCCGTACGCGGCCCACCGCTTTACACAGCGCTCCTTAAGAGTCTTAGGCCGAAGGAGTCTACAGGCCGCACACCGCTTCTCGTTGCGATTGAGGGGTACACATCCTGTGCTGGTCTTTCCACGGGTACCTGACACTACACTTAGGGCAGAACCTAAATGGAGTCCTTTCCATAGCGAAAGGTATAGACAAAGATGACCAGACCTAGAGGGTAAAGAGGGGGAAAGAGGAGACAGGAAACTTAGGATATGGCCACCCTGACCACACTCTGCCTACTGAGGCCAGCCAGAGAGCCCAGCCACGTGGATGGCTCAGCCGCCGGATCTTAGGCACCAAATTCCACCGTCGTCAAAACTTCCCACAGTCTTCGCCAAAGTTGTTTGAATTGCTGTCGAAGTGACTTTTGGGGAAATATCCGACAAAGTCGGTATAAAGATAAACAATGTCTCTTATGGAGAGCCACGCTATAGGGCGACCAGTTATCTGGGTGGAAAAAATCCATCTGAGGGACCACGACGCACGAGGGATTTTGGGTACACGTCACGATAGGGATAGTGTTACAGACATGCCTATGCCAACGTCCCCTTCCGGTCCCCGAAAGACAAGATGCAATACTCCACGGTTACCACTGGATGTCGTACCATATGCACAGCATGTGATTCTAAGCAGATTAACAAGCATCAGAACATTAAATCTCAAGCCAGGGAAGGATCCATTAAACAGCTCCTCGTACCGACCGATTTCGCAACTAAACCTAGACACAAATTTGATAAAGCACTGGCAGACCACTTGCTACCTTCGATCATACAGATAATTCACTGGGATCAGTCAGGGTTTATCCCCGGGAAGTAAACCTCACTGAACCTCAAACGTCTGTTCGCAATTTTCTCACAAATAGACCCCTCAACGCAAGCCGCTGCGGCTCTTTTGGATATGGAAATGAAGTTTGATTCTGTCAAGTGGAATGATCTATTCAGAGTAATTCACCCAGGTGGGAGTCCCTGCATACTTTTTGAAACCGGCAAGGCTGCTGTATGCAGGCTCCAGCGCTCAAATATTGGTGGCACATGGTCTGACCTGTTTATGCTAGGGAGGGGGGACAAGACAGGGGTGTCCGCTCTGCATTAATATTCGCCATCGCAGGCTACAGAAATTTCATGGACAAAGAAGCTTGTCCATGGGAGTGCCGAGCGAATTAATTTCCCTGTATGCGGATGACAATCATATACATCAAGGAGCCAGCGGTTAACTTGGCACCATTAACGAGAGCTACATTTGGTGGCACCTCAGGACTCTGACTAAACCGCACCAAGTCCTCTTTGCTCCCTCTAAATGCAGCAACTATCCAACCACCAGATACAGCAGGTTTGGGCTGGGAACAGACCGTTGCCGCTCATCTGGGAGTAGAGGTCAGTAGGGACGCCCAATCCCTGTTACACTACAATCAAAAGTGTTACTTACAGGCTCTACAAACCACTGTAGATCGATGGTGCAGACTCCCACTTACACTCACAAGCAGAGTAGAGGTGGCTAAAATTGTAGTTCCCAAACTCCTCTACATGTTTCAAAACATACCGGTATGGCCAGGAATTAGCTATTTCCGCAACGTGTGCTCCCAAATTATTAAGCTGGCTTGGCACCCGAAATCCCCACGTATAAGCTGGGAGACACTAATACTATGGGGAGGAGGAGTGGGGCAGTAGGCGCACATGACGCGGAGGCATACTTCTTGGCAGCCCAACTGTCCTTTGCAAGATTCTGGATGCCGGGGGTGCTGCCGACACCACACGTTCGAATAGAGTGGGGCTCGGTACATCCCACACACTACAGGAGTGCTGATATCAGGAAAGGTGGCAGGCAAGTGCAAAGTAGACCCACTGATCTGTACATTGCATGCCTGGAAGAGGGCCATGAAAAGACTTGGGTGTAACGCTCACCCGATTCCCGTAGAGGCGCCGGTCTTGACTGGGCGTATACCGTATCTTCAAAGGTGATGTGTAACACACGGCTGGCTCTTTGGGCTGGACCTCTGTGCACTGTATGTCTGACTCGAAGGGTAAGATGTCTGCAGATAGAAAATATGGGATTAAGGAACTGGGTTATTGAATGTCTCTTCTTCCCTTTCTCTTCTCCTGTAGAACCCCAAAGGTTAACGCTCTCACCTTAGGTAAGTGAACGCCGTGCTCTCCATCTGCCTCGGGGCAGGGCGCTGTAACCAGTTTCTTCACTGGATAAGGGGAGCAGACCTCTTGACTTCAGAGGACTGCTGTCCGACGTTTACTGCACGAAGGGTAAGTTTCGAGTAATTCTAATGTCTTTAAAGTCTTTAGTAATGATGTTTCTTGTTTTGCAGGGTTCCGGCGATGGCGGATGACGGGCTGAAGTGAGTTGAAGATGGAGCCCGTGTGATGAATAGAAGCACCTGGAAGCACGTAAGTAAGCGCTTGTTGCCTGCTTCACGATGCGCTCCAACTGTCTTTTTATTTTGCAGGTACAAGTTCGGTGCGGCTGCAGGGTGCCGGAATACCCACTGGGTTAGATGTGGAAAGGAGTAATGGCACGTGAGTATTAAAGTTCCCCAATGTCTTTAAACGCACCTTGTTTTGTCTTTCAGATGCGGGATGCAGCGCCGAAGGCCTCCGGAGCGTGCGAAGAGTTGGTAAGCTTTTGTCTTTCAGATGCCGGAATGCAGTGTGAAGACCTCCGGAGCGCACGAAGAGTAGGTAAGCCTTTGTCTTTCAGATGCCGGAATGCAGCGCGAGGCGTTGGTGACAGCCGATGGACCAGGTAAGTGAAGAGCTGTCACTGAAGACCGTAATGCTAACCTGTTCTTTCTTGTCTTTATAGGTGTTGCTGAAGACTGGATTCAGGATGGTAAGCCTTTTTCCTTAGGCCCAGGATCAGATGCAGAAGACACGATGAGCGTTCTGCTGCAGAGGATGCAGAATAACGCAAAGCAAGATTCATCCATCGGGTGTGGTTTAAATAGCCTCCTGTAGTGCTTAGGTGTCTCCTTCCACAGCCACGCCTAGGTAAGAAAAGAGTTCCTGCTTTCCAGAAGAGTTCCAGTGTTCTGAATCTAGGGAGTGGCTTCTGCCCCACCCAACAGGAACAGTAGTTCCAAACAGAAGAGGATCAGAGGCTCAACTGGCAGGCAAGTAAGCAGCATGGTCTGCTGCAGGTAAGTCCACCCAAGCATTATGAGCCCGGCGCTTCCAGCGCTGGGACTGGGCATATTTATGAGCCTGGTGCCCCAGAACTGGGTCCAAAAGGTCCCAATTGGGACTGGTTGGCACTCGGAACCTGGGTTATGGATCTGCTTCCAAGGGAGTTGGGAAAACCCTGACCTTTTGGAAGCAGAGATCATGACATTGGGTGGCCGTTTGACCCAGGAATCATGAACCTTTTTCACTAGAAAAAAACCTTCCCCTTTAAATTTAGAGGCGCACAGGGGTGCTGCCCTGACTCCGCCCTCCGGAGCTACACCACAGTCCCCATAGACGCATCGACAATAGATTAACATTCCCTAATGATATTAGTTTTAGTAGGGAGAGGATGGTGGGACAGAGGAAAGGGGACTAAAGAGTACGTTAGCCACTACGGTGAGTAACTTATAATTACTCTTATCTCCCGTCTCCTCCATACTGCATGGGCGATTACAACAGAGTGTAGCCCCAGGGTGGAGAGGAGACCCCCCCTTAACCCCTTAAGTGCCAAGGACGAGATACCTCGGCATTGGAATTGCATATGCAGTGCCAAGGACGAGATCGCTTGTCCTTTTTGGCACCTTGTGTGATCCCTGCAAAACAGGGATCACAAAACCGTAATCCAACCCCCGGGCTATTTGAGGGTAGAACAGGCATGGGGGTAGGGAGCCTGGGATTTTTTTTGTCCCCATGAAATGGTGGTGGCCCTCGACCTCCCACACCAAGTGGAAAGGGGGGGCACCCCTTGTAGCCCTCCCTGGGGCAGATTTATGCCCCCAGGCAGGAGTACATGAGGTGGCCCCCATCGAATTGGGGGTAGGGGAAGGCCACCAGGAATTGGGGAGGGCCACCAGGAATTATTGTGCAGGTTAGGACCCTGAAGGTTAGGCTGTTACGCTCACCTGGCTCCCACAGAAGCGATCTGAACTGGACAGCTGTGGTCTCCACCAATGTGACCCGTAGGGCCGAGATGACGGACTGGACTGGCCCAACTAGCTTCGTTTGCTTGGCCTGTAGGAATATTCTTCTGCAAATGGAGAAAGGGAATTAACCACCTGTGGAGTTGTGTAAATCCCCCCAAGCCCCTGCTGTTCTCCCCACGGATCACCTTTGATGTCCCCTCTTATAGTCTCACCTGATGGTTTCAAAAGATGAGCTCTCCATCCTGCATTGAGCGCAGGGGCGTGTTGATAACCAGTTGATTCACTGGCTCGAAGGAATTGGTGAGTTCCAGAACAATATTGACTTCGAAAAGTATGTCTTTCGTAAGAGTTCAAATGCCTGACTTTCACTCTTGTCAGATTCCTTGCAGATTGCAGCTTGACCCTAGTGAAGAGTTCCTTGTGGCAACCGGTAATATTCTGGTAAAGATTTGTATTTCCAACAGTTCAATAAATAATGTCAATATGTAACCTGTTGCTTTCTCCCTTATTCAGGCACTGAGAGAAAGTATGAAGTCTCGGGGAATACCACCTCCGGCGGTAAATTCAGGTAAGTCTAATGCGGTGAGGAGGGTTCCCCTTGATAGTCCCTTTGTTTCACCTTGCTGTCCTTTTGTTTCCCCTTAAGGGCCGGGGTTCAGCGAAGATGCAGTGGAAGCTGAGCCGACCCGTGAAGAGGAATAGTACCCCCGGTGGTAAAATCAGGTAAGTCTATGGGGGGTTACTAATTCCTCTGTATATTCCCTTGGCTCACCTTGCTGTTCTGGTCTTCTCCTTAGGTGCTGGAATGCGGCGGGAACATGCAGGAGGATGCGGTGGAATGTGAAGATGCTGCGAAGGCCGGTGAGTTAAGCGCGGCGCTGCAGCAGGCGAGGCGCATAAATCTTTTCTTCCAGTTCGAAGGCGCGATGGATCGGGAATTCAGGTAAGGATTAAAGGTATTGCTCTTGTTCTAACCTTTTTTCCTTTCTCCCTTTTTCTAGGAGCTCCAAACTCGAGGCGGGCGTGGCAGAAGGCTGGATGCAGACTTGCAGGCACGGTGAGCGTTACGCTGCTGGATGCAGACCACCACAAAGCATGTGCTGCTCTTTAGGCGTGGTTTAAATAGCCTCCAAAGTAGTCCCAGGTAAGTATTCTTCCCCAGCCCTGCCCGAGTAAAAAAATAGTCCCTAGGTAAAATAGTCCCTTCCAAGCCTCATTTGGCTTGGAGCTCTTGCAGCATGGTCTGCATCAGGTAAGTTCTAGGCGCCAGGACCGCACACAGCCCCTAGCAGGGGTTTTTGGGATTGCCCAAAATAACTTGATGCCTGCTTCCGGGGTTGCTGGACCTGGTCTGGATCCCCGGGGGTAGGCATCATGACATAGGCCCCCAACCCCCCTGGAGGCAATGGCTGATCTGCCCCCAGGGAAGGGGGCAAAACAAAAACATGAAAATAACCAAAAGGAATGTTGGGTGGGATTGGGGGGCCACTAGAAACCAGGGATATATTTTACAGAAAAGGGGGTGGCCCTCTCCCCCTCACCCCATGAAGCCCTCCGTGGGGCAGATATCTGCTCCTAGGAAGGGGCATCTAACCCCAGGGAGGGCTGCATGAGATGCCCCCCCTGCGTTTGGTGTGGGGGTAGAGGGTCACCACCATTACATTAGAAAATTACCTGGCAGTTTAGGGTGCCCCTCAGCCCGCCCTAAAGTGTAGTGTACCTTTTCATTTTTTTCTTTGTTTACAAAACTTGCCTTGGCGCAGAGGGGCACATTGGTGTGCCAATCTGGCGCCGGGGTGCCCAAACCTTACTGCCCCACCCACTGAAGGGCCTGTCCCACCATGTTTTGGGGCTCTCCCCCCCACCCCAAATGGAGGGGGGTCTACCTCATGCTGCTGTTTGTAGGAGGCCCAGGGAGGCCTGCATGAGGTGCCCCCACCACCTATTTGGGGTGAGGGGGAGAGGCCCCCAAAAATGGTGGGACAGGCCCCCCAGTGGGTGGGGCAGTAGGTTTAGGCACCTCGGCGCCAGATTGGCACACTAATGTGCTCCTCTGCGCCAAGGGGACTTGGGTTACCAAAGGAAAAAATGAAAATGTTTGGAATGCTTTTTAGGGGGACTGTGGGGCACCCCAAAGGGTCGGGGAATTTTCTAATGGGATGGGGCGTTGACCCACCCGCAATGGAGTGGGAGCCATGTCATGCAGCCCTCCCTGGGACCAGATATCTGCTCCTAGGAACGGACGCCTGATCCCAGGAAAGCCCCCCCCCCTTATCTGCCCCTGGGGAGGGTTACATGAGATGGGCCGCCGCTCCAATTGGGGTGTAGATGTGCACCAACCTTCACATTAGAAAATTCCACAGCGGGTAGGGGGCCCCTCTGCCCCCGAAAGGGCAGCCTGCCATTTTGAATTATTTTCTTTGTTTACTATACCTGCCTTGGCGCAGAGGGGCACATTGGTGTGCCAATCTGGCGCTGGGGTGCCCAAAATGTACAGGCCAGTGCGATAGGAGGGCCAGTATGGGTGGTTTGGTATTTGGGTGGGCTGACAGATTTGTGTTTTGTTTTTCCCTTTACAGGTCTTGAGCAGTTCAAGCTTCTCCCTTGTTATGTACGTATGAAATTTTGGTCATTTCAACATTGTATAGTGGGTGGAGGGCACATTGCTATTGGGATGGGTGGGAACTGGGCCTGTAGTGTTGGTGTTGTGAAGGGAACTGGGTGCTCTGGGGAGGTATTGGGGTGGCCAGGAACACTTTCTGGGATAGCGCACAAAATGCCCCCCAGTCCAGCTGAACAGTGCTGCTTCCCTGGGAGGGAAGTTTGCTACTTAGCCATCTGTGCAATTTTTTTGTGCTGGGGTTGCCATACGCCCATTGGTCTTATTCTAATTTCCTATCATTGTGCAGTCCAGCCTTCCGTGGTGGTAGATAACTGAAGTGTCATGTATGCGGTGGAAGGAGCTGAAAAATGTACAGATAATCTGCCGACAGTTTGGATGTGTTATTGGTAGGCAAAGCACTGAATGTAATTCTTTTATGTTTCCTTTGCAGTTGCAGCTACTGAAAAGCTTTTGCTGACTTATCTAAGTACTACATATATTACTTGGTAATGTGGGGGTGGAGGGTTACTGTGGTGGGAGAAACTGTGGCTGCAGTGTCAGTGGTATGGGTGGGAAAGGGTAGTGGGGAGGTTCGGGGGCAGTGATGGGAGTGCCTTGCATTGAGGAAGGTGGCTGCTTTGCAGAAGGAATCATTGGCCTACATAAGTAGCAGCAACTTTTCAAAAATGTTGCCGGTAGTAATGCAGATGGTTATTTCTTTGAGCATGATACGCACACTCGATACAGGGATCATTACTTTTACTGCAACGATCCCCATTTCTGTGGTCCAATTCCAGTAGTGGTCCCAGTGAGCCCCGCCAGGGCCCCCATCCTTTTGCAGAGGGAAAAACTAACCTGTAATGCAGGGTAGCTAGAGGGGCAGGAGGAAGGGGAGAGGGGTGATGTCATTGGCCTTGGGCGTCCATCTCCCAGATGGATAATTTGTCCCCCAAATTCAGCAGTGGGTGCAGGGTACCCCGGCAGGGTCCCCATCCCTTCCTGGAGGGGAAAGCTGAAGTGCTGGCCAAGCAGATTTGTAGGGTGGTGGTTGAATTGTGACATGGCTGCCTCTCTGCCTTGGTAGTCGAGTGGCCCAAAGTTCACCAGTGGTCCAGGAGCTGCGCCCCAAGTTCTCACAAAGTGTCCAAAGTTGCATCCATTTGTGATGAATGGAGCACATTCTGTCAGGGTACCTATATTCACAGAGGGTACAAAGCACCCTTGCTGCACAGTTCATATCCTCTGTCAGACTAGTCACCCTGCCAAAGTGTAACGGTGTAGTATGTGCAAGTCACCTTACCACCGTGCAGTGCAGTCGGTGGGCCAAAGGAGCAGACAACCTTCACTGATTACAATTGCGCCAGCACAACTGTTATTGGCACAAGGTGACATACTGTCTTCACTCCTTTCCCCTGAAACGCAAGTGCCAATTGCGTATTGACCTACTGTAATTTCACATGAAAGGTGCATGTCCGAATGGGTGAAGTGTGTGTCTGGGATTGTTACAAGAGCCATGTGTTGACGCAATCATTCTACTATTTGGTAAACTGTAGGTCTGGCCATATTCATGGGGGTTTACTTGTTTACATTTCCTAGTGACGATGAGGGTTCTGTAGATAATTGGCTACTCTTTCACCCAAAGGGCTGTACGATTTTCCGAGGGCCAACCACATTTGGCTCTCAAAGGGATGCCCTCCCGGTGCACTGGTTTGAGGTCGGCGGGGGAGGGGAGGAGCGCTTTCACCAGCTAAGAAGAGCCATCAGCAATGTCCGGGCAAAAGGAGATGCAACCCCCCACCCTACATTGGTGCACCTGGGAGGAAATGATTTAGCGTCTGTGGGAAGGGATACATGAGTTGCTCATGGAGGAACTGGAATGGATTGCACAGAGGTTTGTGGCCTGGTCCCAGATTATTCCCAGGATGAATTGGAGAACTTAAGGGAATACAAGGGCCATCAACCGCTCGGTGTGGAAACTGAATGGCGAGTTCACTAGACTGACAGAGGGCAACAACAGAATAAAGACCATTCACCATGGCATTATCAAAGGGGATTTGATGTTTCACAGAGATGGGGTGCACCTTTCCAAAACAGGCATGGAGCTGTTCATTGGAGACAAATGGATTTTGCCCAGATCCTATTTTACGGGGGGTGCCCAGTAACTGATGGACGTACTGGAATATGTGAAATGTGAATACAAATGGTATTAAGTTGGCAGTGAGACTGCCACTTCCTAGCAATTGGCTGTGTTCATGGCAGGTCAATGCATTCAGTAGGTCTGTGCTGCTCATTTCTTGGCTACCCATCACCACTTGCAAAAGCCTAAATCAATTTGCTTGGCCTTGCATTAATTTCGTCCTCGTGACCTTTCACCTTACAGACACCCCTATGTGAATGAGCAGGTGCTTTTGTCAATAGTGTGCCAGCAGTTGCCTGGAAGGGCCTGCTGTGTACTTTTGTTATCTTCCCTGTCTGCGACGTCATTGCCTATGGCTTTTCAACTCACCCAATCACTAATACATAGCATGGTTGCTTTTCACCTCCATTTCCCATTTACCAGCATCCCATGGAGGAGGGCATGGTGCAAAGCATGCTGGCTGCTTCTGAATATGTTGTGTGGCTGCAATCCTCGTCCCCACGCTTGTATCTGTGTAAAGTTTAGCGGAAGAGGACATTGTCCTTAGCTATTTTGTTGCCTTTCTTTTAGGTGCAGGTGTGTTGTAACAGTCTACCCACTTGTAGGAAAGCAGTCAGCTGGTCCTTAGCATTTCAAGTGAGTGTTTGCAAAGTAGTACTACGTTTATTGTAGCGTGCATGGAGTACGTCATATTACAGAGGGCTGCTACAGTTTGTGAGCAAAGTCTGGACCTTTTGGTGTACTTGTGTGGAGTGGGTTTGTGGCACTGAATACCACTTCCTCTGTTACGTTCCTTACTTTGAGAAGCACACATACTTATTGTTTCAGTCGTCATCTGGTCTTTGGGCAGTGAAGGGTTCCATAGCGAAGGTACTCGTGGCTTCTCAGCTATCAATGTCTGGTGCGGAGGCATTAGCTGCAGTGATTGAGTCTGGCTAAGAGCAAGGCACAGAGGTGGACATGCAATCTGAAACAGATCGTGCTTCTGAGGGCCAGGAAGGAAGTGAGTTGTCCATTGATGAGTCCTTCCTCCAGCTCATCGTCAGATGACTAAGAGGAAGGAAGAGTGCATCCACCTTTTCGCATGCTTCCCACACGCTGGGGACCTGTAAAGGGGGCGGGGGAGACGTGCAAGATGGCCACGCAATGTGGCAGTTCCTGACATGGCTGAAGAGTTGCACTAGGTGCCTCCAGCAATGGCTCAGCCTGTCATACCAGTGAAAGGGGGCACATCAGGGTGCACAGTGAATACAGATGGGTTTTAGCCTATTGATTTTTTTCAACCTTTGTGGATGGGTTCATTGCAGATGTGGTTCAGCAAACCAATTTATACGCTGCACAGTTCATGAGGTCAAGGGGCCCCACTCTGAAACCCTATTCCAGAGCACATGCATGGGTTCCCACAACCAATGTTGAAATTAGAAAGTTTTGGGGTCTCATTCTGCTCATGGGACTTGGACACAAGCCGTCTGTCGCGATATACTGGTCTACTGTAGCACCACTTTTTTTGCCCGTTTTTCGGCTACAATGAGCAGAAATCGCTTTCAAGCACTGCGCTGTATGTTGCACTTTAATGACAACTCACCAGCATTACCCAGAACGGACCCAAACTTTGATAGGCTCTTCAAACTCCAGCCATTTCAGGACCACTTTACTCACCAATTTGCAGAGGTGTATTTTCCTAGCCAGAACATATCCATCGATGAATCATTGGTGTTGCATAAAGGTTGGCTACTGTTCAGGCAATACATTCCAAGCAAGAGAACGCAATATGGGATTAAAATGTACATGTGTGTGAAAGTACCACTGGGTATGTCTGCAGCATGAGCGTCTACACTGGTAAAGACTACCCTAAACCCTCCAGGCTGCCAGGCCCATTTAGGGACAAGTGAGAAGATAATTTGGGATCTTCTCACACCATGGCTCTACAAGGGACACCATTTGTATGACATGCATTACTTACCGTAACAGAATTTCTGATGATTGTATCTGCTTAGATTTACATGTTGTGCATATGGTCCGACATCCAGTGGTAACCGTGGAGTATTGCATCTTGTCTTTTGGGGACCGAAAGGGGACGTCGGCATAGGCGTGTCTGTAACACTATCCCTATTGTGATGTGTGTAGTACAGGAATTCCATTGTTCAATGTGTGCACACTGGCATGCGGTACAATCCGCAGTAACCGGAAAGGCTTCCCCAGACAACTTGTGTCTAAGAAGTTGGCCAAGGGACAATGTATGGCATTGCAGCGGGATGAATTGTTCGCAGTGAAATTCTGCAACAAAAAGGGATGTGTACATGGTAAGTACTATTCATGATGAAAGTACTTCAGCAGTCCCGCTGCACAGGGAGAGTCGGCAAGTGTGGAAGCCCAACTGCATTCTGGACCACAACAAGTACATGGGTGGAGTTGACAAAAATGACCAAGTGCTTGAGTCATACCGTGCTGAATGCAAGTCCCGTTTCTGGTACAAAAAGTTAGCCACACACATTGTGCATATGGCAATTTACAACGCTTATGTGGTGTACCGTGCAGCTACTCCACAAAACAACCTCCCCTTTTTGGACTTTGAATTAGCAATTGTTCAATCTCTGGCTATGTTTCATGATCAAATTCCTTCCTTTCCAGTGGTGGAAGATGTGGCCAGAGTGCAAGAGCAATACTTTGGTGATTATGTTCCTTCCACTGCCATGAAGGCACAACCTTACCGAAGATGTAAGGTGCATGCAAAACAAGGAAAGAGGAAGAATACTCTGGTGTACTGTCCCCAATGCCTTTCCCAGCCTACCCTCTGCTTTCAGCCTCGTTTCCTTTTGTATCACAAAAAGGAAAAATATTGGTAGATCAACTGATTTCCGAAAATGCCCATCAATCCTTGAAAGGGACCTTTAGCCGCTGAATTCGTGCATGTCCAATAAAGGAATGGAACTCTTGCACCCTGTCCTGGAGGTGTACCTTCAATGAAAATGCAACAGGATGTCAACTCACTTCACATGATTTAGCATGCCTTCACGAGCATTGCTAGTCCTGCTTCCTCCACTTGAGGCCTGCCTTGGAACCGACTACAGCTCCCATAATTCTTAGAGACTGCATTAGCAATTTAATTGGATTCACCTGAAGTGAAAGGCAACACAGCCTCCCTGAAGAGTGTTGGGACATGAAAGCGCTAGGAGAACAGCAGCCCAAATTCAGCATAAGGGATCCAACCCTGTGAATATTTGAAGGGGGAGAACAGCAGTACCAATGCAGCATAAGGGATCTAACCCTGTGAATATTTTTGCAACAATTGGGATCTAACCCAGTGAATTGGACACTTTTGGATTTAACCAATTTATTATTTTTCTTTTTCAGGTAATATATTGGCCAGGAACTGGAGTGCGCGTCTCACCCCTCTTTTTTACATGGCTTGGAAAGGCAACCACAGCCGTAGCTTTCCCTTGAGGCCTGCCTACGAAATATACATCCGTTTAGATCCCTCAGCTCAAGGCATGACTTGCAAAGGAACGCTAATCAGGCTCCTTCCATTGGAGACGTGCCTGCGAAATAGTAATCATTACGAATCCCTTTACTCGAGCCGTGCCATGCCATGCACAAGAAGAACTCCACTGCAGGTCATTTCCCTTTGGTGTGCTTTGGCAAGCAATGCTAGTCCTGCTCCTTCCACTTGAGGCCTGCCTGGGAAAGAGACATCACCCCCCCGGTACCATTCACTTCATGTCTGCCTCATAAAGGAAAAGGCAGTCTAGCTCCCTTTGCGCAAGGCGTGCCTTGCAAAGTAATGCAATGCATGTTCCTTCCAAAGCAGGCACATCTTGGAAAGGAATGCCACTCCAGCTCTCTCCACTTGAGGTGTGCCTTGGGATAGATCGGGACACCACTGGTTTACTCCCCTTTGGCGTGCTTTGGCAAGCAATGCTAGTCCTGCTCCCTCCACTTGAGGCCTGCTGGGAAAGAGACATCACCCCCCCGGTACCTTTCACTTCATGTCTGCCTCATAAGGAAAAGTCAGTCTAGCTCCCTTTGCGCGAGGTGTGCCTTGCAAACTAACGCAATTTAGGATCCTTCCACTTCAGGCGCACCTTGGAAAGGAATGCCACTCCACCTCCTCTAGTTGAAGCGGGCAATGGAGCAGAAGGGTAGAGAACTCTGGGTCACTCCCCTTTGGGGTGTCTTAGCAAGGCACGCTAGTGCAGCTTGCTCTGGTCGGGATTGTTGTAGAAAAAACGTCTGGGAAGGCCCATACCCTCCGGCATATATTGGAAAGGAACCCGAATCCAGCTCCTTCCACGTAAGGTTTGGCATGCAAAGAAAGGCCAGTCTCGCTCCCTCTACTCAAAGGGGTGCGTTGTGGAAGACCAGAACACTATTCAGGTTCCCTCCACTCAAGGGGTGTCTTTTCAAAATAATACACGCCACTTTGGCTCCCTCCCTTGAGGACTAAGTGTCATGAAAGTGGTACTTGGACACCAACTGTATGGCGGCGGGGTCTTGCGTACCTTGTAACATCCTGCCTCGTTTGTTTTACTGCGAGATAGCGCCTGTAGGGCAGGGTAGCCAAGTGAGCCAGTATGCACTTGCCATCAGTGTCCATACACGATTGCAGGCACACAAAGTTTGAATGCAGACACAGGTGCTATACAATTGCTGCCAAATGATAGTTAAGATATTGCTAGAGACAGTTGCATTGTAAGCACATGTCCACGTGATGTAAGTGTAGATATGCTCATGTGCAGATACGCTTGCTCTGGTGCTAGCGATTTGGTAGAAGTGAAACTGCTGAAATGGATGCCAACTGACTGCAGACACGAAAGGGATACGAATGGCCAGTGATCCGGTGGGTGACTTGTCGTGGCATCACTGCTCACAAGGACGATCCTTGTGCTAAATCCCACCTTGCGCGTCCAACTGCATTGTGACTTATGTATGAGAAGTGTGGGGAAAGGTGCATGTGAAATGGCTTACTACCAGTACTTTAATATTTCCTGAGCGCACTACAGAGAAGTTACTATACAAATGATGTACCCATTGACACTCCGGTACGACACCTGCACACAAGAGGTCTGCCTCTCATTGGGACACGTGTGGGGACGCAAGAAGGTAGGCCATGTGTTGTTGGAGGCGTGTTTCGGTGGGTGGCCAGAGGATTGTCTTCATTTCAAGCCAATTTCAGAGACATTTGCCTGTGTCCACTCACCGAAACACATCGCCAACAGATGTCATACATTCTCGTGTTCCCACAGGTGTCCCGATGAAAAGGGTACCTCACATGTGTGAGTGCACCTATTGGGGGCGCAAAAGGAAAAGGGTAACCCCAAGTCTTTCACCACAGTACATTTTGTTCATGTGGGCAACCTACAGATTTTGGCCTAGGCTGTCAGACCTCTGGATTCCCACGGGTGTCCTCTTTTGGGAAATGCATGGGGTTCCCCGTTTTCCTTGGTGGCTTGGACACCCGAGGCCCATATTGTATGGTGTGCCGGTCGGCAGAGTATGAAATTCAGGTGTCAAAACAGACTTGGGTTACTTGCGTTTTAGGCTTTCCCCTTGGCGCCCAGGTAGGTGCACCCACACATGTGAGGTACCGTTTTCATCAGGACACCTGTGAGAATGTACGAAGGTATAACATTTGTTGCGTTTGTGGTTTTCATAACGTTTTGACCCATTTGCTGGTGACCTTTGTCACAAAACCCTCTCATTTACCAAATGTGACCTACTTTTAGTCGCTGCTTTAGGCATCACACACTTTTGTAACCTGCAAAAGTCACCTACCCTTGAAAAGGTCTGCCTGTGCTCTTTCAAAAAATGGATGCTCGCCGTTCCTCACCACATTTAGTTTCCCGATTTACACATGCTAAGTGCGTCTGTTCAGGCCGTGAGCAAAAAACTCCTGTGTACCATGGCTCAGTGTTTGGCTTGCGGTATTGCTTGTTTTGTAAAACACTACAACAAATGTGTGCTTTCCTAACTGCAAGAGTCTGGGAATGTAGCGGAGCATTGTTTTTCTCAAAATTCATAGAAGCCATTGCCGTGCCAAGCCAACCATGTCCAACACATACCTTTTTTCCAGTCATTTTCCCGCTCCCCCCCCCCAATCTATAGCATCCCCCCCCCCCCCACCCATCTAGTTGTTGCCTGACCTACGCAAATCACTGCTTCCCAAACTTGGAATTTTGTCTACTTTTCAGAAATATATGCCTTTGTCCTCCAATTCTGCTTTCCTACCCTTTTCTTCCATTCCGTCCATGCATGTCCAATTGGCAAAAATGGCCAAAATCACCTACCTTTCACAAAACAGTTGATAACCACATCAAAATAATTTTTGTTTCCACTCAACCTGTTCTTGAAAGCCAGGAAATTGGGGCACTCAGCACAGCAAAGCATTTGTTCCTAGCTCTTACAAGAAAAGAATACAGGCTTCTTTGTACATCATTTTATTGGCATTTTTTGAAAAAATGCACATTTTCACCCCTTTTGCTCATTTTCTCTAAACCCCCTACAGCAACCTAGGATTCCTGGGTGGCGTTACGACCGCCTACATGTGGGAACAAAAAGGAGCTAAATTTGGCCGAGATAGCTCATGTAACAAAAATGTTACAAGGCATTGAATGACCACATACTGAAATCACCAAAAAAAGGCGCCGGCACTGGGGGGGGGGGGGGGATGAGAATACCCATGGCACTTAAAGGGTTAAGCTTTCTAAGAACCGCTTGTCTAGAGCCGACATCCAAACAGTAATGCTTGCAGAAAGTTGAAGGGGTGGCCCATGTGGCCGCCCTGCTTATGACTTGCCAGGGGACATGCCACTGGAATGCGATGGCTGTTTCCTTGGCTCTGACCGCGTGGGCATGCATGTTGGAAGGCAGTGGCTTATGCTATCCCTCGTAAGCTTAGATGCTAGGACCAAGGCCTCCATGCCCGTTGGATGGAGGTCCGATACCCCGGTCTTCATCCACCAAAGGGGACAACAGGGCGTCCAACTTTCAGAAGCCCTTGGTCCTATCCCGGTAGAATTTCACGGATTGCCTAACGTAGGCAGTGCACAACTCTGTGCCTCGTCCTTGGGCTCAGCAAAAACTTAGACAGCACCATTTCCTCGTTCAGATGGAATGCAGAAGGCACCTTGGGTAGGAATACTGGGTGTGTCTGCATGTCTACCTTATCCCTATGAAACAGTATAGGGCTCCAAGGCGACCAGCGCCTGGATTTTGCCAACTCTGCGAGCCGAGGTAAGGCTGACTAGCAAGGCCGTCTTGATGGTGACCCGCCCGATGTCCGCGGATGCCATTGGGTCAAATGGTTTGTGCACCAGGACCCCCAAAACGATGTTAAGGTCCCACACAGGGTGTGGCCTCTTGGATGGGCGGGTAGAAGCTGGCGAGTCCCGTCAAATGCTTCTTGACAATCAGGTTGGAAGAGACGACCACCTCTTCCACGGATTCTGTAGGCCGCAATGACTCAAGTACGTGCAGCAGCAAGTGTCTACCTGCACGCCCAAGTGGGCGAGGTGTGCCGAGAAGGAGAGCACGTCGTACAGTGTACATGCAAGGGGGTTGATCTCCTTAAGAGTCTGCCCAGTGGCAGAACCTGGTCCATTTGCTCTTGTACTGGGTTCTGGTAGCTTTGCTCCTAGCCCCCTGTATGATTTCTAGATTAACCCGGGAAGGGCTGAGGTGCCCTAGCGTGATGTGCTTAGGAACCACACTGACGGCTACTTTGTGGGGTGATGACCCCGACCCCCCCTGCTGCACCAGAAGATGTGCTAGGCCCTTCAGAAGGCAAATGGGTGGTCTCTTCGAGAGGCTGAGCAGCTCCGAGAACCATGGCCTTGCTGGCCACCATTGAGCCATTAGAATGACGCAGAGGTGGCGAGACTCCTTGATCTTGATCATCACCCAGTGTATCAGCGGTGTGGGCGGGAAGGCGTATGCGGTCATACCGTTCCACTGAATCTGAAATGCAAAGCCTGGGAGCTGGGGCATGGTCCCTGCCAGGAGGCCAACTGTTGGCACTTCCCGGTGTCGCAGATGGCAAAGCGGTACACCTGGGGGTGTCCCCATCCGTTGAAGATCTCCTGCAGTACGAGGTTGTTCAATTGCCATGCGTAATTGTCCGCTCCCAGCCTGTGGAGCCTTTCCGCCTCCAGGCTGGAATTCCCCCGGAGGACGGCCATGAGGTAGATGTTCTACAGGGCCCATTCCGACATGCTGACCACCAGCCTGCACAGCCAGGACGGCCATGAGGTAGATGTTCTACAGGGCCCATTCCCACATGCTGACCACCAGCCTGCACAGCCGAGGGGACCCCGGTACCTCCCCGCTTGTTGACAGAACATGCTGGTTGAGTTGTCCGTCTGAATAAGGACGACCTTGCCATTGATAACCGGAAGGAAGGCTCCCTAGCTGGTCCAGGTGTCACGGACGCAGTGGTTGTCCAGGATAGCTCCCCCATCCCGAAAGAGGAGTACGTAGTGATGGTGCCCTGTGGCGTAGGCTGCCAGAAAGGTTTGCCCACCCCGCAGGTTGCAGTCCCTGGACCACCATGTGAGGTCCCGCTGAAGAGGAGGAACGTTGATCATCTCCGCCCGAGAGCCCCACTCCTCGTTCCAAGATGCTGCAAAGTGCATCTGTATCCTCATCCAGAGTCTTGTGTGCGGGACGGCGAGTAGCACCACTGCCGTGAGACCCAGTAGGTGTTGGTACCACCAGGCCGATGTCACGTCTCGGCTGAGAAGTGTGCAGTGGACCTCTCGATGGCCGCGATCTGGTCTCCGATGAAAAAACTGAGCATGTGTCCCAGATGAGCCCCAAGAAGGTCAGACTCTGCATGGGCTGCAGCTACAACTTGAGATTGCAGTGTAGAGCCCAGATCATACAGTGTGTTCATAAGAGTGTGGGAAGTACATCGTTTCCGGAGATGAAGCCCTGACGAGCCAGTCGTCGAGGTATGTGTATATGTGGTGGCCCTGAGGAGTGCCGCCACTGTATTCATTATCCTGGTAAAGACCATGGAGGCAGAGTTGAGGCCGAAGGGAAGCACCTTGTATTGCCAATGGCAGCCCATGATCCTGACTCATAGAAAATAACGAGGCTGCCACATAGGGATGTGCAGGTACGCGTCCTTCAGATCCAGAGAGCACATCCAGTCTCCCTTGCACAATGACCCCGCTATTAAGACTGGCGTAACCATCTTGAATTTTTGTAGAGGTAGGGAGAGGTTGAGTGTGGAAAGGTCCAGCACAACTCTCAGGACCGCCTGGCTCTTCTGAATGGCGGAGATCCTGGAGTAGAAGCCCAAGCCTCGCTAGGAGCTTGCCACTTCCTCCACTGCCTGAACTGGATCTCCGCCAAAGGAGTTGCTGTCCCAATCTGTGGGAGTGGAGCGGCAGAGGGAGGAGAGGCTGGGATGGGTAGGCGGTACCCCATGGATACTACGGAGAGGCTCCAGGGGTGTGCAAAATTCTGGCGCCAGAAGTGAGCAAGGAGAGCAAGCCTGTCCCCCACTGGAGACACGTAGATCGAGAGGGGTGGGTCATGCCTTCTTTCCCTCTGATGCTGTTGCCGATGGGGGGGGGGGGGGCTGGGGGCAGGGGGCAAAAAAAAAGCCCTTTCTCCCCTCTTGCGCCGATGTTGGGTCAGTGAGCAATCGTTACCTGGACCTCTGCTCTTGGAAGCCATGGAACCCTCCATATGTACGCTCTTTGTCCGAGCACTGCTGTGACTGGGTGTATGTTTTGGCCGTGGTAAGGATGGATAAAGACTGCTGTTCGTGAGCGGTTTCTCTTTTTATCCAGCTCCTTGTCCGGAGTGGGGGGTCATCCCCGAACTGTAGGTCTAAAATGCATTCCTGGATATCCGGGTTGAGTTTCGTAGCGCAGAGCCAGGCAGTTCTCATGTCAGTGGCAATGTAGATGGCCCAGCAAAGGTGTCAATGTGGGCCATGGTAGACTCCATGACGTCTTGTGCCACTATTTTGCCCTCTGCTAGTCCCACCTTGAATCATGATTGGCTCTGCGGCGGAAGTTCTGGGAGGAAATCTGCAATTCCCCCCCCAAAGCCTATGGTTAACGGCTGCCAGCATGGCATCCATGTTGGCTTGACGAAGATGCAGGGATGTGTTGGACTACAGCTTCTTCCCATATGCCGCCAAGGTCTTCTCCTTGCCGAGCAGCTCCACAGACTAGGAGGCCAAGGACAACAGGCTTGTAGTAAGGTGATGCCGCAGTAATCGAGGAGTGCGGCTTAGGGTGGGCCGATAGCAAGAGTATCCCCCTCCATCTACCTGTACTTGGCGTCCAGGCTTCGCTTGACCAGCAGGACCGAGTGGGGCTTGCGCCAGCCCTTTTTGATCAAGACGAACAAGTCTTTCGTCATCGCAGGGGGACGTAGCGTGAGGACAAGAGTGTACCCCCTCTGATGGTTGCTTGACCTCAGGTTGAGGAAGGCCCAAGTACTCTGCCAGCCCTGCAAGATGTTTGTGGAAGGCTATGGCTGAAGACGGTGAGTCGGGGTACTCTTTCTCATCTGTGTCCACCTGGGGGCCCGGTTGGAACAGCACTAGTGGAGGGGTGCTGGGAGCCAAAGGCTGGGGTGTGGAGACCAGAGGCTGGTATGGCACCGCCTGCACCATCGGTTTGGGGGGGGGGGGGGGGGGGCAGAGTGGGTGGCCAAGGCTGCACAGGGGTGCCTGTACTGAGACATGCAACGCCAGAGCCATTGGCGGGAGCATGTCCCTGATGGCGTCCCTGAGAATGACTCGCATTCGAGGAGATTTCATAAGCCAGAGACATTTAGAAAAATCTGACCTCACAGGTCGGAGGAGGGGTAGGTAATGTTGACAGGGTAGCAGGTCACTGCTCGAGCCGTTCCATGCCCTGCCCATACAGATGCATCTGGAACCTGGGTAGGCTGTAGGCCAAATACCTGGTTGACTCCAGTCCCACCTTGCTCCCTTCTTTGGCACGGTATCGGGCTGTGTCGAATGTCTGGCACGGTGGCCATCTTGTCGAGATGCGTGCCACATGCCTGCGTCGTGTTGCTTGGCTCGCTGGGCCCAGCCCGATCCAGAACTCTAGGGTGGATCATGAGGTCTACCCTGCTCTTCAGGCCAAGACCTGTTAGGCGTTTCGCCCTCGGCAGATCTGCCAACAGTATTGCATAAAGGTGCCCCCCGGACATGTTGCTGGTACTGGGGCGTGGCCCCTCGAGTGAAGACCCAGTAAAAACCTCCTGGTACCTCAGCATTGCCCACGGGAGGATCCACTGACGCCCCCCTCCCCCCCCTGGCCCTCCCGGCCAGTAGCTGACTTCGCCTCAGTGCTGGTATGAGAACCTGAGCGGTTCCTCCCGCTCTGGCAAGTCCCTCGAAAGGAGTCTCCCTTTGCGTGGTGCACTGGAAAAGAGTGGCCCTACCTTACGCCTGGATCGGTGATTGACCAAGTCCTTCAGGTCCTCTGGAGGCGATCTCTGGAAGAGCTCCCTCCACCTGGCTAGCCTGTTCTTCAGAGACCTTGAGGAAAGCGCAACGCATGCAGTACAAGTTTGCCAGCTGTCGTCTGGGCCAAGGCAACATAGGCAGAGGGCGTGGGTGTCTTAAGTTGGAAAGAGCCAGTCGCAAGATGGACACCTGCTGAACCCTGTAGAAATCGGCATGCGCCAGGGTGGAGCGTGACGCCAGAGGACCTGAATGATACAGACAGAAGAGAAGTATCCACGCATGGAATTACATGCGTAAAGCCAAACCCAGGAGCGCTTGTGAATTCGGCCTATTCCCGTCCATGTGGAAAAGGGGACTGTTAGGCAGAATCGTGTGCAGTGCCCTTAGGGACCACTACACACAATTAAGTCTACAAGTGGTAATACAAGTTCACCTTTGGTACAAGCCTGTACTACACTGTTAAAGTGATAGCAGTAGCGGAGTAGCCAGACTTATCTCAAGAGTAAATTAGCAGTAGTAGCGATTACACAAAGGACTACAATTACTGTGCCTCAAGCAAACACTGACTCAAGGTTTTTGGTTAAAAAGTAATAGTACATTTCTAGTCCATCTGTTCACAAAACACTTCACTTCTATTAAATTAAAACCACACGTAAAATACACTACACAACCAATTCACTTTGTACAGTACAATTCAAGTTAAGTACCTATGATTGACAGACCGGTGTTGTTAAACAAAGACATTTCCGTGGGGGGGGGGGGATTGGGGATGGGGGTTGACCGATGCAATCACTGACAGTAATGACAGTTCAGTCTTACTAAAGATAGGTGTACCCACAGGAAGAAATGTTACCGGAGTAAAACCACACTTAACACCTGAATCAGAGTTGGGGATAAAAAAAATAAAAAAAATCACAGGCAATACTTTTGTCAAGGCAAATAGAATCAGGACACTTTCCTACAAGTGAATAAAAGTTAATAGGCCTGCAGTGTCACGTGGAACAGTGGTCCTGTTGTCGAGGATCACACTGTTAGTACAGTTCACGATTCGAGATTGCCAGGAGTACTTAGATATTGTCAGAAGAGGAGGCAAAAGTTATAAGCGGGAAGGAAGATCAGGACAAGCCTTAGTGAGGAGAAAAGGGTTCACTCGAGTTCCTCGAAGTTGGACAGTACCTTATTGAAAGTGAAGAGCTAGTGCTATGGCAGTTGTTCCTGCAGACTCACGGTTCCTGTGACATCAGTCGTGGAGACAAGGGCGACGTCTGGAGCAATCTGCACTACCCAGGGATGAAGCCAGCTGCAGCAAAAAGCAATGGTTAATAAAAAGGTGCCCTCCTTTAAAAACAGGAGAGGCTCTTCAGGTGGCTATCCGGACCACTACAGCTGTGTGCAGCAATTTCGACCAAGAGGATCCTCTGCCTGTGCAAGATGAGCTGGTTGATACCACCAGGCTCAAGGGAAGACTACTCCGGACTGGATCGTCTCTTGTCATTGTAGGGTAGATAGATCAGGACTGCAGCAGGGCTTCACTGGGACTCTGAAGTTGCAGCAGCCGTCTTCTTCTCCGCTTCTCTTCCGTTCCTTGCCGTTCCAGTGGTGACTGACTTCCAGCCCAAGAGTCCTGCCTTTTATGCGGAAATCCCCCATTCACACACCCTGGCTGGCTGTCAATCACAAGCAGGGGGTTTGTCCAGCCCGGACAACCACCCCAGCCAATCACGACAAAGCGCGACTTGGGTTTCCAAGGATACCCTGCGCAGGGGGTGACTACACCCCTCCCTCACATTCAGGCCACCTAGACACCCAGGCACCAAGAGCAGGGCTTCTTGGGAGAAGCCCGCCAAAAGACTGAAAGAAGACAAACCTGGTTTGCCGTGCAAAGTTAAACACAAGAAGGACTTTAACAAAAAGAAATGGCGAATAAACCTGACCAGAGCCAAAAGAAGAAAAAGTATTTGGTCAAGTGGGTTTATGTTTGAGGCCAATATAATAGCTTGGAACAGTCCCACGTTTATATAATATAATCACGGTAGAAAAGAGGGTAGATACCACTGCCACCAGTAAAGTCTAAATGTTAAGAGCAAAACAAAGCTCAGAGAGGCACAGACAAAGGGATAGGAATTAACCCTTTCCAGTACTCGTGTAAGATGGGGTGTACTGGGTCTGTAGTTTTAAATGACTACATAAAGTAAATGGCAACTTTACCCGTTTCTGGGGGACAGTAGTCAGCCCCAGAAAAATTGAGTCAGAGGAAGTCTCAAAGACAACCCTGTGGCACTGCACTGAATGTGCTGTGTAACACAAAGTGGGGGCTCATGGAGTGGTGTGCTACAGAGCCCAGGATCACACAAACAGTACAAATGCAAAACACATGTAATAGTGGGATAAAGGCTCACACCCTTACCAAGTGGGGGGAAAAATCCCGAAATCCAACAAAGCTGCTGGGGGACTCACTAGGTGAGGGAAATTAGCCATAGAATGAGAATTCTCCCTAACAGGGACTGAGGTGTGGCACCGGAGGGCAGAGTCAGGGCAGCGCATGCTCCCAGGGTCACACCCCCGCACGCCTCTAAATTTAAAGGGGAAGAAGGTTTTTTCCGGTGAAAAAGGTTCCCTCTCCCATCCCTAAGGAGGGACGCCTATGCAATATGGAGGAAAGGGGATGGGACATAAGAGTAAGATCGAGGATGAGGACAGAAGGGGAGTTGGAGTCAAGAGATGCAAGCAGTTCAGGTGTTCAGAAGAGCAGTTTGTGCCTCTGGATGCTCGAAATCCAGACTGGTGTTTGTGTAGACCGCTGAGAGAGCCAACTTCGAGCAATTGCCCCAGGAAGAGGGTGATGGAAATGGGGTGTAGTTGGCTGGGCAGGAAGCGTCTGCAGAGGTTTTTTTTTTAAGGAGGGGGAGCACAAGGGAGTGCTTGGAGGATGGAAAAGAACCAGTAGCAAAGGAGTGGTTGCAGAGATCAGCCAGACTAGGTGCAAGAGTGGAGATGTCCTTGATGGTTCTGGAACAACATGGGGCAGCCTGTTTGGAAGAGCCCTTCATGGAGTTGATAACTGGTGACTTTCAGGGGTAGAGAGGAGCGATGGAGGAGAATGTGGTAAGGGGGGGAGAAAAGGGGAAGGTTGAGATGGAAGAGTGCATGACAAGGCTGTCAATTATCTCTTCAGATTTAAGTGATGCGAGTGAATTGCATAAGGCCTGTGAAGGAGTAGGGTCAGAAGATACTGCAGACAGGTTGGCAAATTCTCTGCAGATTTTTAATATTTCAGCCGTGTTGTTGGAAGCATTGGACACTCTTGCCTGAACATGGGTTCTTTTTTTGGCACAGAGAGTCTGTATGGTCTCGGACAGGCAGCCGGCCAGTTTGTCAGAGGGTGCACTGGAGGTTCGCCACGTCCCTTCTGTAGCCCGGCAGATACATTTTTGATCTGCAAGTTCGGAGTCGTACCAGTTATGCTTAAAGGCAGGTTTCAGGCGGATCCTTATGACTGCGGCAGGAATGTCAAGAGTAATGGACAGATGGAGGTTGAGGGCAGAATCAGTGGGAGTCTATTGGGTGAGCGTGGGGGTATGAAAGTGGAACAGAAGGCAGCAGCTAACACTTGTTACATCACACGGATGTTTGCGATTGAGGTTGGCAGAGCTTTATGAGGAGTTGTAACAGGACCAGATGAGTAGAGGAGAGTGATCACACCAGGAAGGGGGGGGAGACCAGGGGAGAAAAGGTTGGAATGGATGATGGCATCTAGCGCGCGTCCAGCAGAATGGGTAGGGCCAGAGGGGAGAAAGGAGAGGGATAGGGAGGAACAGAGGTCAGTGAAGAGGATGGTTGCTGTCAAAGGGTAGTCTAGGTGGGAGTTGAAGTTACCTCGTAGTTGGAGGGGGTAGAGAGTAGGAACAGAAATCCAGCCACTAAGAGGGAGAGACGTGCCTGGGGACCGGTAGATGGTAGCAATGGTCAAGGTGGTGGAAGGAGAGGACTAATTTGCATACTAGGCTATCAAAAGGATGAATAAGGCTGAGTGGGTTTGAATGGAGAAGGAATCCACTCAGAAGATTAAGGCAACTCTGCCGCCAGCACGGTGGGTTCGAGGCTTTGAGGTGATCTTAAAGCCTTCGGGTAGGAGGGAGTCAAAGGAGGTAACCGAGCTGGCATTGACGAGGTTTCAGAGAGTGCAAGTATGGCCAGATCGGTGTCTTCAAGGAGAAGGCAGATGTCGACCGTGTTTGATGGCAGAATGTGAATTGAGGGTTGCCAGGTGGCGATGCTCACTGCCTTTGAAAGTTTGAGGTTGAGGCTTCTGTCCGAAGAGGTTTGGCAGAGGGGCTTGAGGGGATATGCAGGGGACAGAAGGAAATTGGAGAGATTGCAGCATACGGTCAAAGAGGTTGGTCTGTGGGCCATGAACCAGGACTGTACCTGTGAGGTAGACATTGATGCAGCAGCGGGATGAGAAGATGCCAGGCAAGGAGGACATCCGACTTTGTGCCGCCATTAATGGATATGGAAGAGTAAGGTGAGAGTTGCAGTTAAGTGTGAGGTCCATAGGTCAGGAGAAGGGACAGAAAGAGGATGTCCGTGAAGATTACTCTTGAGGAAGCACCGACATGCGTCTACAATTGGGAGGCCAGGGTGGCAGCAAGGATGGATGTCGATTATGCTCATTCGGTCCAGATATGGAGGGAGGCTAGGTGATAGTGTAGCATTTAAGAGACAATTGGAGAGATGGCGTCATATCAAATCGAGAGGGAAGAGAGGACAGACCAGTGTGGGCTCAGGGGTGGGGGGGACGAGGTTCAGTGTTTGAGTGCAGCAATTGACAGTTCTGAACATTGATAAAGGTACAACCTAAATGCACTTTTTACACTAAACAGAAAATACAATGCTGGTTGACAAAGGAATTGCAGCACAGAGTTGCAGTTAGCGGACATTCAACTCCGTGAGAGTTGAGTGAGGTTTCACCCTGGTACATGGGAGATCTGAATGAGAGTTGGAGATGAGGGAGGGAGTCAAGTGGAGATGAAATACAGCCACCAAGCAACAGTCAGAACTCGCGAGGTGGTGATCGGGGTGGGGGGCAGGGCCATTAGACACAGTCCAGGCTTGTATGGATGGAGTATCCAATATGATCGAGGGTAATAGGCTGTGGATGTAAGACAGTGTGGCCAAGAGGCACAGTCAGGCACTGACGGGAACAGACCGGGCCTTCTATGTGGGTCTTTGCAGAGGGGGCCACTAAAGCCTGCCGGTTCCAAATAGGCCAAAAAGAAGGCTGGAAGGGCCAAAAGCGGGCAAGGAGGCAGGCGAAATTTACTCTGAGGAGCAAACTGATAAGACAATGCGGCAGCCACCTTGGAAATGACTGATGGTGCCATATGCACAAGTGCACACAGGCTTCAGGTGCCCCACTGACCACAGTGCAGTCTGCCCACAGAGCACTGGCAGCGATTGTGACTACAGATGCCCCTTAAACACAAGAAGAAATAAAGTATTTGGTCAGGTTCCAAAGGTGGTTTTGTTTTGAGGTGTGGGGTTGTCCTCCAAGTTCGCTCTAGGCGATGCTTGAGGATTATAAAGGATTTGAGGGACGGCATGTACCACAATGGGTTGGTGCCCGATCTGAGAAGTGAGCCTAGTCGGGGTGATGGATCAGTGCACAGACCGCCAAAACTCAAAAAGGTCAATGAAGGGGTGTCCTTAATGGAGTGGGAAATCTGGTGTGCGTGTAGCAGTGAATCGGCCAGATCAAGGTTCATGGTTATCCCAGAGGAACAGCAGGGGGAGGTGTTGCAGAGTTGGCAAGGGGATTGCACGAGAGACAAATTGAAAGTGTAGTAATCCGTCCAGATTAGAGGGCGATGAGGGATAGTCGAAACTAGGTACGATGTTGCTGAATAAGGTGTCGAGAGTGTGCCCTGCGGTGAGTTGGTAGGGAAATCAGCTTAGTCAGGCTGAGGGCTTCCAGGTTGTCAGTGACAGGTAATTGGATTGGTGGGGATGTCAAACCAGATGTTTAAGTGTCTTAATAGTGAGGGATGGATGCTGGATTAGTGTGACTGCCATTGAGTCACTGAGTCGGCAAAGTTCCTGTTCTAGCCAGGACGACTATATAGGAGTAGGAAGCTGTTGGTGAAGGAGGCGAATCTTTACTAGTGATTTGCATTCAGTGTTACAGGCTAGATTCTCAATGGATATGACAGATGTTTGTGGAGGATGGCCATTATTCTGCTTGACCTATTTTGTACGTTCAAGGAGTAAACTGGGGCAAGGAGGATCCTTGTGTGTGATGGGTTTGTAGTTTCCCCGTGAACCAGGTTTCAGTGATGAGTAGGTTAGAAGGGTTTTCATTGGAAATAATGTCAAAAATGTATTTGTTTTGGGGATCTGTGTGAATACTAAAATGTTAAAGCCGAAAATACTGCATTCTTTTAACCATTTTTACCACATCTATGTGGGGGAGAACCCCCACAGCTAACCCCACCCCAAATATCAATTCATCTTTTACATTTACTGAACTCCCTACCCCCACATATCCGAGGTAAAATGGTGGCCTTGAATTTCAACACTGCATTCTCCATTTTTGAATGACCCTGTTTTTGGAGAAAGCTCTGGTATTAGAGTATACAGGATAGCTGCTCAGGTTTCAGTTGTAGGGTAGGATTGTTGATGAAGGCGTGGTTGGCAAATGGGGTAGCAGAGAAGGGTGACTTGGATGAAGGATTGTACGGGGTGGTCGGAGGTGTGAGCAATTGTGCTGAAGAGGGGGAGCGAGGGGGTGGGTGAGAAGACTAGGGCATCTGCTAGGGGGGCCATGTCAGTGTTTCTATGGGGGTGGTAAGTGGGATACTGGTCTCTGGAGGATAGCTCAGCAGCAACATGCTCGCCTTGGAACCAAGATGAGATGGCAACACAGGTCCGATCCCGGGTCCACGCTTAGAAACCAGGGAGTGTGTGTGTAAGGGAGGAGTGGGTTACTGAGAACATGGACTGTGGGGCGGTAGGTGGTGCTGCTGCTCTGGTCAGTAAAGCGCCAACGTGCCACCCTATGCCTAGAAGTGTGAGGACACTGAGTGGGTGTTGGGGTATGTGAGGGGGTGGGGAGAGGAGGGGGTGGACTGGAAGGGGGAATTCAGTGGCGGGGAATGCAATTGGTTTGGTTTTTGGAGCACCCGCCTGCAGCTCGGACCTGTGCAGAATGAGGCATGGTGACAAGGGAGTGTTCTGAACATTAGTTGGATAGGATTGGGGAGAGGGTGGTGCTGCTGAGATTTGGTCAGGGCAGTGCTCAACGTCTGAGAATCTCAGAAGTCTGGGGTTTGAGACTAGGATCAATACGAACAGCGTCTAAGATGTCTAGATTAAAAACAATAGAGATAACACCTAGGTTCAAAACAATAGTGTGAGAAATTCTAAGTTACTCGCCGTAGTAACTAACGTACTCTTAGTCCATAGTCCCCTTTCCTCCATACTGCATGGGCGTCCCTCGCAAAGGACAGGAGACAACCTTTTTCACCAGAAAAATCTTACACTCTAAATGTAGAGGCGCGCGGAGGAGCAGCCCTCGGAGCATGCGCTGCCCTGACTCCACCCTCCGGCGCCACACAACAGTCCCCAAAGACGTATCGACAATAGAAATATCATTGCCTAATGACACCCGATTATTAGGGTGGGAGGGGGGATGGTGGGACGTATGGACTAAGTAAGTTAGTCACTATGGTCTAACTTATAATTACTCTTACATCCCTTCCCCTTACCTCCATACTGCATGGCTGATTACAACCGAATGTAGCCCTAGGGTGGAGAGGAGACTCTCCTTAAGGAAACGGGTTCCAGGGAATCGCCTGCCCGAAAACCACATCTGATCTGGAGCCGACATACAAACAGTAATGCTTGCAGAAAACAGAGTGAGTGGCCCATGTGGCCGCCCTGCTTAGGACCGGTCGGGGGACATGGCGCTGAAAGGCGATGGCCGTTGCCTTCGTGCTGACTGCGTGGGCATGCCTGTTTGCCGGAAGGGGTCTATGCTAGCCCTCGTACGCTTCCTTAATGGCCGAGAACATCCAGTGGGAGATGGAGGCTTTGGAGGCCTGACAGCCAGGTCTGGCGCCTCCAAAGGTGAACAGGGCATCTGACTTGTGGAAGCCATTGGCCCTGTCCAGGGAGAATCAGGGCACGCCCAACATCCAGGCAGTGCAGAACTCAGACTCGTCCTGTCTGCAGGGCTGTCTTGATGGTGACTAGCCTGATGTCTGCAGTCGCCATAGGCTCAAAAGGCTTGTGCGCGAGGGCGCCCAAGACCAGATTCAAATCCCACACGGCATGTGGCTTCCTGATTAGCGGATAGAGCCTAGCGAGCCCAGGCAAACGTCTCCCAACGATCGGGTTGAGGAGAACAGACCTTCCTCCTAGTTCCTGTAGATCCCAATGGCTGAGAAGTATGTGTTGGCAAGGTGAGCTCAGAATGACAGCACGTCCAATGAGCAAGCCCAGTGGCAGAACCTGGTCCATTTACTTCTACTGGGCCCTGGTAGCCTTGCTCCTAGCCCCCTGTACGATTGCCAGGTTGGCTTGAGATTGGTTGAGGTGGCCGAGCATCACCTGCTCAGGAACCACGCTGTGAGGGCCAGCTTCTGAGGTGCGGGTGGACAACCCTGCTCCCTGCTGCGACAGAAGATATGCTGGGCCCCTCGGGAGGTGGATTGGAGACTGCCGTGAGGCTGAGCAGCTCAGAACCATGGCCTGGCTGGCCACCATGGAGCTATCCGAATGATGTTGAGCTGGCGAGAGTCCTTGAACTTGCAAAGTACTCAGTGTCGTGGGTGGGAAGGCGTATGCCATCATAACGTCCCATTGGATCCACAAGGCGTCGCCCAGGGAGCCTAGGTCCTGCCCCTGCCAGGAGACGAACTGGGAGCAGTTCTTCTGCCTGGTGGTAAGGAGATCCTCCTGGGGAAGGCCCCAACAGTGGAAGATCTCCTGTGCAACGAGGTCGTTCAGCTGCCACTCGTAGTTGTCAGCTCCCAACCTGCTGAGCCTGTCCGCTTCCAGGTTGGCTTCCCCCGTAAGGTGCACTGCCGTGAGGTAGATGTTCTCCAAGGCCCATTCCCACATGCTGATCGCCCGTCTGCACAGGGAAGGGGACCTGCCCCCCCCCCCCCTTTGCTTGTTGATTTAGTACATACTGGTTGAGTTGGCGGTCTTGATGAGGACAACTCTTCCCTTGAGACGCGGGAGGAAGGCGTTCAGTTCCAGCCAATTGATGTGGTACTTTTGTTCTTGATGGGTCCATGTGCTGTGGACCGAGAGGTCCTCCAGGGTGGCTCCCCAGCCCTCTAGGGAGGGGTCTGTGGAAATCACCTGAGGTACTGGGGTGGGTGGGGGGGGGGGTCAGAAGGGCTTGCCCATCCGCAGGTTGCAATCCCTGGACCACCATGTGAGGGTCCGGGTGGAGAGATGGGGATCTTGATCATTTTGGCCTGAGAGCCCCTCTCCTGGTTCCACAATGCTGCGAAGTGTAGCTGAATCCTCCTCATCATGAGTCTTGTGTGAGGGACGGCCAACAGTGCTGCTGCAAAAAGGCCCAGCAGATGCTGGTACCACCAAGCCCAAGTAGCGCCCGGGCTAAGTGGGACGTAGCCCTCCAGATGGTTGCGATCTTGTCCGAGAGGAAGACCCTCTCGGAGCGCGTGTCCCAGATGAGGCCCAGGAGTTCAACTGTGGGTTGCAGTTGTGACTTCGAGATGGAGCGAAAAGCCCAGGTCGTGTAGCGTGTTCATCAGTGCATGGGAGGAGTGGTGAACTGCTTCTTGAGATGTAGCCCTGATGAGCCAGTCTAGGTAGGGGTATATATGGAGGCCCTGAGACTGGAGGAGGGCTGCCACCGCATTCATGAGTCTGGTAAAGACCTTGGGGGTCGAGTTGGGGCCAAAAGGGAGGACCTTGTACTGAAAATGGCATCCCATGATCCTGAACCGGAGGAAAGACTAATGGGGTTGCCAGATCAGGACGTGCAGATGGGCGTCCTTCAGATCCAGGGAACACACCCACTCTCCCCTGCAGAATGTCAGCAATAAAAGCTGGCGTCACCATCTTGAACCTGGAGAGGTAAGGAGTGGCTGTGGGTGGAAAGGTCCAGAACAACTCAGGCCAGCCTGGTTTTTCTGAATGGCGAAGATCCTGGAGTAGAAGCCTGATCCCCGCTCTAGGATTTCCTCCACGGCTTGGCTCCAGAAGAGCGAGTGAATCTCTGCCATAAGAGTTGCTGTCCAAACTTACTGAAGGGGAGTTGGGGGGAATAGGTAGACAGTACCACGAGGATACTACATACCGGATCCAGGGGTCTGCGAAGTTCTGTCGCCAAAAGTGTGTGTGTGTGAAGAGCAAGCCTGCCCCCCACTGGTGACTCATGGACCCAGAGGGGTATGTCAAGACTTTCCCTCCAAGGCAGAGGAGGGGGACTGGAAAAAGCCCTTGCCCCACCCCTCTTTGATGCTTGTGCAGACCAGGGGTCGGCAGCGAGCGTTCTGGCAGCCTAGACGTGCGCTCCTGGAAGCCACTGAAGCCTCCAGATGAGTGACCCTTATCCGAGTGTTGAGACTGGGGATACGCTATGGGCATGGCCCTTGTCAGAATGGATGAAGACTTAGCCGTCTGCAAGCTATTCTTCTTGTTCAACTCTTAAGTCTGTGCTGGAGTGGAAGAGGTCGCTGCCCTCGAAGGGCAGATCTAGAATACGTTCCTGGGCATCCGGATTGAACTTGGTTGCCCAGAGTCAAGCCATCCTTCTCATGTCTGTGGCAATACAGATGGCACATCCAGAGGTATCGATGTGTGCTAGCGTGGACTCCATGATATCCTGAGCCACGAGCTTGGCCTTTGCTAGACCCACCTTGAAGCATGATTGGCTGTGGGAGGCGAGTTCCGGGAGGAAGTCAGCAATTTCCCACCATAATCTCTGGTTAGCAGCTGCCTGTCACGGAATTTCCCCCTTCTCACCTGAGATTGCTCCTTGCAGGATTTCTTGGAGGAAGTCTCTTGCACACGGATCAGGTTTTGAACAAGCCCCCGCGAGTCTCCCGACTCCAGCGTGCGTTCAGCGTTCCAGGATACTCGGATGCTCAGGACGTCGAGGAAGCGAGGAAGTGTACACGAATGAGGTGCACGAAATCCGGGAAACAAGGTTAAAGAAGAGTTAGGAATTAATTGGGAAATTAAGGGGGTCCGGGAACCAAGGACAGGAGAATAGTTCAGTGAACTACGGGGCACACGTCTAGTCACTACCAGCGATAGCGTTGACGCGCAGGGGCGTGGTCTATTTGTAGAATGTGCTACGTCCAATGTGGATGCTGGTGCAAGGTGTACCATGTTAGACGGCCATGTTGGAAATATCAACGATTACAAGCCCCGTTGTGACAAGGACCAGAAGTCCAAAAGGGGCGTGTTCTGTGGATCATGACACTGCCAGCATGGCATCTGCGTTGGCCTGCTGCAGGTGAAAGGAAGCATTGGAATACAGCTTTTTACTGTATGCCTCCAAGGTTTTCTCCTCCTTGCCTAACAGCGCTGTCAAAGACGAGGACAACTGATGTTTGGAGTACAGTGATGCCACAGCGATCACTGGGGAGTGGCTGAGGATGAGAGGAGAGCAAGAGTATCACCCGCCATCTGCCTGTACTTGGCGTCCAGGCGGACGTTGACTGGCTGGACGGAGTGCGGTTTGAGCCAACCATTCTTGGGGAGGGAGACTACATCGGTTTGCAGTGGAATTCCCGTTCTGGCAGAAGGGCGCCTCGTGAGGACTTCAGCGAGGACGCCCTCTGCTGGCTTTTTGACCTGTGGCAGGCCCAGGTATTCGGACAGGCCTGAGATACGTTCGTGGAAGGCCCTGGCCGATGGTGTCAGGATGATCCTCCTCAGCATCCTGAGGGTCTGGAGGATCCTGTGTAGGAGTAACCGGCCCGGAGGATGGGGACCACAGCTGGAGGCTGAGGAAGGAGCGGCGGCTGGTAAGGAACCGCCTGTGGAGTAGGCGGAGGAGCCGGCTGCACTGGGGCCAGAGGCGTCGGCGGAAGAGTCTGGTGCCGCTAGCATAGCAGGAAGAACTTCCCTGACTGCGTCATTGCCGATAGCCCCCATATCGGGAGACTTTAAGAAGCCAAGGAACCTCTCAAAGATCCGGTCCTCGCTGGCCAAACAGGAGGAGGGCACTGAAGGGGTTACTAGAGGCAACTGACGCCGCTGCCGTCGCAGTAAATACGGACGCAAGGGGAAGCAGCCCTGCGACTAAGAAGGGTAGGCTGTAGGCCACCTACCTGGTTGATGCCAGTCCCACCTCAATACTCTTCCCCGAAGTCTTGCAGAGGCGAACGGATAACATTTCTTGGCCCGTCAACCATGTTGAGCTGCCTACCAGGTGGCAACGTGTTGCTTGGCTCTTCGCTGCAATCCTCCACCAAGTCTCTTATGTGTGAGGCACGCGTCTTGTCCCGCGCCCGGTAGGTGTATTAACCTCGACCCGGGGGTCGTTAGAGCTAAGTTCAGGCGCCCCCTTGAACATACTGCTGGCAACAGGTCGTAGTCCCTCAGCCATGATGCTGGTACAAGGGCAGAGCGGGCGCAAACCCGGTAAGAGCCTAGCGGCCCCTCAACCGGGAGGATCAGAGGACCCCCTCAGCACGAATGCTGGTAGCTGCGACAGCCTCGGTGTGCGAGTTGGTGTGAAAGGACCCGATCGGTCCCTCCCACATAGGAGTCTCCCTGGGAAGGAGTCTCCCTTGTGAGGTGCAGATGAAAATACAAGCCATACCTATGGCCTGGAACGTCTCACGAAACTCTTGAGGTCCTCAGGAGACCGCTAGAAGAGCTCCCTCCACCTGGCTAGTCTGTTCTGTGCTTTCGTGGACAGCAAGCCGCACAGGCTTGCCAACCGTGGTCTGGGCCAAGGCAATGTAGGCAGAGGGCGTCGGGGTCTGAAGTTGGAAAAGGCCTTTTGCAGGATGGGCACCTGCTGAACCCGGTCGAAGTCGACATGCGCCGGAAGGAGCTGTGGCGTCAGAGGACGAAGTACCTATTGAACAAAAAGACAAAAAGATAGAAGCCACGCGTGGAATTACATGGGCGAAGCTAAACCCAGGAGCGCTGGTGAATTCGGCCTGTTCCCGTCGGCGTGGAAAAGGGGACTGAGGTGTGGCTCTGGAGGGCAGAGTCAGTGCAGTGCATGCTCCCAGGGCCGCTCCTCCATGAACCATGGAAGGTTCAGTCTCCCGTCCCTCGCAAGGGACGCCCATGCAGTATGGAGGAAAGGTGACAGAGGTAAGAGTATAACCAGGTTACTCACCATAGTGACCACCTTATTCCTAGTCCATAGTCCCCTTTCTTCCATACTTCTGGAACATTCCTCCGTCCTGTGGGACGGGACCGGAGCACTTTGTAAAAATCAAAAATGTGTCCTTCCTCTTTTTATGCAGGGTACTGAAAGCGGCCGTAACCCCGCCCTTAGCTCCACCCAGCGCATCGACCATCAGTCCTTTTTTAGCACAAGGTCAGAGACCTTTAAGCAATAATAGAGGAACATTAGAGGGGACGGCGGACGGGCGTATGGAGGAAAGGGGACTAGGATTAAGGTGGTCACTACGGTGAGTAACCTGGTTATACTTTTATGTTCCATCCTCTTTCCTCCATACTTATGGGAGATTCCCAAGCAGTCCTCAAAGGAACTACCGGTGGATGGAAACCCCCTTACTGAAAAAGGTTATTCAGCAGAGCTTGGCCAAACTGAGCATCAGATCTGGAGCTCAAGTCCAAGCAGTAATGTTTACAAAAAGCCGATGGGGAAGCCCAAGTAGCCGCTTTCGCAATGGTCTCCCAGGGAACATACTTCTGCAAGGCAACAGCAGCTGCTGCCCTGTACCAGATGTGCATGGATCCCTTTAGGAGACTAGACCCTGAATAGTGCAAGCCTCCGTAATACAGGCAGCAATCCATCTTGAGATAGTAGCTTTGGAGGCCTGCTTGCCCTGCTAGTTACCAAAGGTAACCAAAAGCTGAGAACTCCTCTGAAGTTCTATCCAGATGGAACTTAAGAGCTCTTCTGACATCCAGGCAATGCAAAATCCGCTCAGCTTCCAAATCCAATGACATGCAGTGAGATTGACGGATTAAGATGGAAATCAGAAGCCACCTTTGGTAAGAAAGAAGGGTTTGTCCTCAGGACAACCTTATCCTTGTGGAAAACCAAAAAGTGATGCTCCACCGACAAAGCTTGGAGCTCACTCGCACGCCTTGCCGAAGTAACGGCAACCAAGAAAGCCACCTTCCACGAAAGGTGCTTAAGATCTACCGTAGCCATTGGTAGAAAAGCTTATGGCACAAGGCCGCAAGAACCACGTTCAGATCCCATGTCGGATGCGGTTTGCAAACAGGAGGGTAAAGACGCATTGGACCCGCAAAGTGCCGTTTAATCACTGGATTAGACAGTGAGAAAGCACTGGTCCGTGGACAGGTAGGCGGCCACAGCCGAAAGATAAGCCCTGCATGACAAGACATGAATACCCGATTCTGCTAGGTGAGAGACTAAGGACAGTGTCAATCATAGCCACCCTGGGGTCCAACTGTTTGGCTAAGCACCAGCCACTTACTCTTATACTGAGACCTCGTCAAGGGCTTCCTGGCTGCCTGAATAATGCGCATGTCAGCGGACAGGTTTAGATGTCCTAAAGATCTAAACTCCAGCACCATGCCGCCAAGCTGAACGATTGTGGGGAGGGGGTGCCACAGTTGCCCATCTCTCTGGTGAAGCAGATCGGAAACTAGCAGAAGCCTGATCGGTGAACACACCGACAGATGTTGAAGCTCTGAAAACCAGAACCTGGCCAGCCACCATGGAGCTATGAGCAGAAGAGAACAAATCACTGTCTTCAGCTTGCAAATCGTCTGATGAATCAACGGCAGAGGCGGGAAAGAAAAAACCCTCATATTGTGCCATGGAATCTCAAGAGCATCTCCCAGAGAGGAAGCTCCCAGCCAGTTCCTGGAGGCATACAGAGGAAGTTTGTTTGCCGAGGTCACAAAAAGGTTCACTTCCGGAGTGCCCCAACACAGGAAAATCTTGAAGAGGACCTCCGCTGTCAAATCCCACTCATAGCGGACCATTGTCTGTCGGCTGAGCAGCCGCCATGACATTCAGCTGACCCGGGATGTGTACTGCCACCAGCCAGACACCATGCTGAACCACCGATTCCCAAATCTGAATGGCCAGATCCACAAGTGGCGGAGACTGGGTGCCCCCCCTGCTTGTTGATGTAAAACATGGACAACATTGTCCGTGAGGACACAAACTACTTTATTGGCAATGAGCGGCCTGAACGCCTTGAGCGCCAGGAAGATCGCCAGAAGCTCCAGATGATTCATATGAAGGAACTGGTCTTGTGGCGACCAGAGGTCGGACACCTGAAGATCAAATGTTGCCCCCACCCCAGAAGGGAGGAGTCCGTCATAGTCACCATTGAATGGGGTTTTGGAAACCCACACCCACCGACATGTTGCTGACAAACCACCACGTCAGGTCCACTCATGAAAGCCGGAATCAATATCTTGGAGTGCGGATCCACAGCCTGACGCCAAGAACTTCGAAGAGCCATTTGCGTCCGCCTCATCTTGAGCCCAGCAAGGGGAAGAGCCAAAACGCACAAGGCCATGAGGCCCAGAAGCCTCTGGAACCACCAGGCCGACATGCTCTCAGACTGCACAAACATCGGACACGTGGCCAACAGATTTGCCATTCTGTCCCCGGTCAGGTAAACTCTGCAGTCGATCCTGTTCCAACGAAAAACCAGGAAAGTCCGGTCGAGAGACCATCATGGAAGATTTCCACCAGTTCGACAGCCCAAGGTGAAACAGGAGCTGGAGGAGAGACTGAAGATTGCTCGAGGCTTTCAGCGGACAAGGACTGCGCAGCAGCCAATCGTCCAAATACAGATACACATGGATACCCTGTAGCCCAAGATGAGCTGCGATAACAGACATCTTCGTAAAGACACGCGGTGCCGAGCTGAGGCCAAAAGGGAGCACTAAGAACTGGAAGTGCTCCTCCCCCACAGAAAAACAGGCATCTCCGATGCAGACTCCAGATCAGGATATACATATATGCATCCTGGAGATCCACTATGCTGAGCCAATCGCCCTTCTGTAAAGAGGAATTTATCTGACCGGGCGTGATCATCTTGAATTTCTCTTGGGGTAGAGAATGATCTGGGAAATGTCTACGATGGTGCGCAGGCCAGCCTAGTTGGTTTGGTCACCGTAAACAGGCGGGAATAGAAGCCCTCCCCTCGCTCCCCTAGAGGAAGGGTTTCTACCACCCTGAGATCCAGCAACTTCTGAATCTCGGCTATGAGGGAGGGGGACCTAGACTGCTGGAAGGGAGGATTGATGGGTGGTTTAGAGGGAAGGAGGAAGCGGAAGCCCGCCCGAAAAGACCCACCGCTCCTCAGTGATGGTCTGCCACGCCTCCCAATGAGACACAATGTGTCCTCCCACCAGGGTCTCGTGCGAGCGCAGAAAACCCTCATTTTGCTGGTTTGTCAGTGGCAGCACCACCTGAACCTGAGGCGGCGGCGGAGGAGCGGGAGAAAAACCAACTCTGTTGCCTTCAGCGGGACCTTCCTGAAGGAGTGTCAACCCTGCAGGATTTCCGATCTAAAAAACCCTGAAACCAGAGGCAGTTCGAGGGTTTGACAACGATGTCTGTCCTGGTTAAACCTCCTTTCAGGACAGAGAAGTACTTGGCGGTCTGAATGCTGTCCTTAGTTTTGGTCAGCTCCACGTCTGTTGTAGAGTGAAATTACTTTCGCCGACAGCAAAGTGGCTAACAGAAACCCATCAGTGGGAGAGGCGATCGTATTCAGATGTATAGAAATAATCACTTCAAGTGGCATAACACATGTATCAAGGTGGTTTTTTTCGCGCTCACAGCACGAGAAAGCAGGACTATGTAATACAGATTTACTGGCAGTCGAGGCAATCACACTGACCGATATAAACCAAAACATCACGTGGTACAATATAGGATTCAGAGTGTTTAAATTGCGCCGACACGTTTTCTTAGATATGGATCACATAATCGATCACATGATGTAGGCGCCCCAATCACTACGGAACTGTAGCGACCACTTTCCGTATATAAAACGAGCATAGGGCTTGCCGTAATGCATGCATCCAGCCACGCCCACATCCTCATCTGAAAGACTGCGCCGAACGGAGAGGAGACTGCGTTGAGGTAAGCAGCGGCTTTTGGCTGCACGATGTATAGCTTAAGGCCAGTCAGTCAGCTCTTAGGTAACGCACTTTTTCCTACCTACTTTCCCTTGTTTTTCTCTGATAACAGTCCCGGCACCATAGACCGTACAGCAGTAAGCACGAAGACAGGAACAGCCACAGGCTCCTGAGATTCCCGTTTATCGGTGGATCTCGCACGTTGGAAACCCGTGCATACCCGAACGAGAATTCTCCTTCCTAAGGTAACCACCATGTAGCCCTTTAAGGTTTAGGGAAGCCCATTGTTTCCTTTCAGATTAGACCCAATTAGACCCTTTGTATGTTTTATTCTGTCTTTCAGAATAATCAATTGCTCCCTTAACACGGTACTGGTGGACTAATACCCCGCAGTAAGGATCCCTATGCTCTGTGCTTTCTTGCCCATTGAGCAAATTTGGTGATTTGTTTGTTGGACCTCCTGGACCATCATACGTATGGTAAGCAAATGTATTAGAAAATATTGTTTTGACAAGCACTATGCAACACCATATGACTGTGCTAGGCTCCTGGGGAGAGCAACAAAGGCTTAACTCAAGGAGCCATCATTAGATGTAGTTGTAGATGGGGGGCTATGTTGTTTTTTTGGACCTCTGTGCCGCCTTCATGCCGGCTTAAAGTGTTGATTTAACACAATGTAATTAGCCAAATCGAGTTAGCAATTGCACTCACAACTGGTAAATTGTATACTGGCTTATGTTGGCAGGACATTAAGACAATTGTTCTAATTGTCCCTTGTTTTTTCTTTTCCATAGGTGTCAAGCGGCTTCAACAAAGTGGTTGTTTTTTGTGGATGTATACTTTATAGAAAAACTATACTGGTAGATTGATTTAACGCCATTAGGAACATTTCTATGTAGATAGAACTGAAATGTTAGAGACCCAATTGATGTGTTGGTTCTTGAGTTTTATCTAACAGCGCCTTGTGGCGCTATACAGTATTGTAGACATTGACTCGACAGTTCCCTGACGAATTTCCCTTTACTTGGCTTATACCCCTCTTTTTTGGTGTGGTTGACGGAAAGAAACATTTTGGATGATTGTATGTTGAGAAGAGTGTGTAATATGTTGAATGATAGAATGTTATATTGTTTGAGTAAACCCTGTTAATTTCGCTAAAATTTATTGCGTATTTGCACTTGCACGAAGACACGGAGTACAAAATAGCTCAAACCTTAGAGGACAGTTACTTTGCCCTTCCCTCCACACCCTAGACAGACGTTTTTTCTATGGTGCTGCACTGATGTCTTCTATTTTATTATTGTTGAAACTGAAGAGCAAGGGATGTCAATAGAATAGAAACCAATTATATTGCTCCTCCTTTTTGAATTACTCTATGCCAGTACAAACCTTACACATGTACTGCTCTGTGTTGTGTATTGTCCTTGCATATATTTTTACGATTGACTATTTGCTTATCAATAAAAAAAATCTCTAGAAACTGCCTGCTAATTTAATAAAATAAGGGTAGTTCTTTCTACAATCACGTTGTTGATCCAAAGGTTACCATTGTGGAATATAAACAAGATGCCTGTTTGACCCCATTGTTAAGTACTAAAAGGTTGTTGACCTCCATGAGGGTGGCCGATTACGGGCTCTTTCCCCTCTAGCTCCTTTCGTGTTTTTGGTAGAGTGAAACAGCTTCTTGCCATCAAAAGGCAGGTCCAAAACCCTATCCTGTACCTCCTTTGAGAACTTGGTGGCGTGCAGCCAAGCTTGACGAGAGGTATCCACACTAAGCGCAAGGCCTCAGGCCGAGGTAGACGTGCTGCGCTGCAGCCTCCAGGAGATCCTGTGCCAAGACTCTGGCATCCGACAAACCCGCTTTGAAATCTTCCAACTTTTCAGCGGGAATACTCCGACAGACCTTTTCCACATTTTCATATTCGCCCCTGCTACCACCAGTTCTGCATTGGCTTGACAGCGCTGCAGAGATGAGTTAGCGAAAATCTTCCTCCCAAGGGAATCAAGAAGCTAATCTTCCTTGGCCAGAACCTGTGTAGCTGTCAAAGGGGAGGATGACGCAGGTCTGGATTGCAAAGTGGCTGCCGCCACTTCCCTGGAGTAGGGGGGTAGACACTACGCCAAGGCCACTTCTTGCCCGAAGAATGGAGCCTGTAAAGCGCAACAATCTCATTGACAGAGTCCAGAGTGTGGCTTCTCCCAAATTTTACGGACCTCGGCCAAAACGTCCTTCTGTAAGAACAAGCCGGGGAGATAATGTGAACGCCCCGGAAAGCATGACTTCCTGCGGAGCAGGTGCCTCAGGTACTGGAACATCTAACAGATACATCATGTACAGCACCCGGTCATGAAAAGCTCCAACAGAGCGGAGCTGGTCTTCGCTGTCCTGATCTTTCTGTAGATCGTCCAACAGGTCCGGATCAGGTCGAGTCACATCAGGCATCACAACAGCCTTGTCCACTGGGGACAACAGAGGTGGGGGTGGAAGAGTAGGGGGAAGCCCAGCAGAGGCACAGGAACCGCAGCCGGGACTGTCGGCGCAGGCTGGCATATCTCCCTGAACAAGCCTCGAAAGTACTCCTTCATGGGGTCGGAACGCATCAGTTTTTGAAACTTGCTGAAAAAGGCACCCTCTGCCGATGACTTAGGCGTGACAGGAGGCCTCTCATAAGGGGAGTAATTCCAGGGGCGTGAGGGAGATGGTTGCCAAGAGGACCCTTCACTGTTGTCTACATAAATCAAGGGCGCAGATGCCGCCGGCAGCGATACATTGCGCGGTAGAGGCATCCGAGCATTCCAGTCAAACTGGACTAAACGGATGTGCACAAGGAAACTGATGTTCACCTGAAAAAGCACCCCCTACACCTAGAGCCGATGGAGTAGTTGTAAGGGTTGTATCCAAAATGCCCAGTGGTCTTGATGGGAACGGCCGCCATTTTGTCGGCACCTGAGGAGAACTGCGACACGTGTGGAAGTGAAGTAGGGGTCCACACAAATGGGTCAGGGGTTTTCATTTTAGCCTTAACACAAGGAACCTCAGCAGAGCTGGTACTGTGTGGCCTAGAAGGTTTCTGTGACATCGTAACAGCCAAACTAGCGTTCAGAGAAAGGACCATGGCACTGCTGGTCACGGAGTGATTACGGTCCAAAACCTCACTCCGTGCCCCCTCAACAGAACTGGGATCACGGCAAGAGTGGGAACAATGAGGAGTACCTCACCGACAAGACCTTAACAGGCCTCTCAGAACTGTTGGTCACCTTAGCCTCTAAATGACGGGCCTCAGACCAGAGTCCGGTAAAAGCCTCCTCACGAGGGGCCTCGAACTTTCGTTCGGTGTCAACAACCTCAACCGAGGTCTCAGGGCGCACCCCAGTGATTTTATGGGAACCTCCAGTCAAGGAGACCCCGGAGCAAGCTCCGGTACCCGATGCCTCAGAACTGGGCCCACAAACAGCCCCCATAGAAGGGGCCTCGGAAATGTAATCCGGTGACAATAGGCACCTCAGGGCTAGAACCGGTAAGAACTATTGTTACTACCCCGGCCGGGGTGCCCTAAAAAAAAAAAAAAAAATATATATAAAAAAAACTCAGCGGTTTTAGTTTGAAAATGCACTGAGGAATACGTTGAAAAACCTCCTCCCACCACTCCAAACGACATTGAAGCGCCCAGACCGAAAGGGAGTCACAGTAAAAACACGAGTCCCACCAGTGGTCTGGACCCAAACAATAAGCACAGAGGATTGGGATCCGCCCTAGAGAAGCGTTGCAGACAAGAACAATTTGGAAAGTCTAGCTGAAAAGGCATAGACATACTACCACGCGACCGCCAAGCCAGAGCAAGAGGAGGAGGAACTGGAAGGAATATATTTTCAAAGATGCAAGTGTGTCCAGTCCCGAGCCAGCGGAGAAAACGACTGACGGGCGATGCGCTGGGCGGAGCTAAGAAGGGCGGTGTTACGGCTGCGTGTGGTACCCTGCGTAAAAAAGACATTTTTGAAAAACGTGATGCTTTTTACAAAGTGCTCCGGTCCTGTCCCACAGGACGGAGGAATGTCTCATAAGTATGGAGGAAAGGCGACGGGACGTAGGAGTATGCCAAGATTCAAAGTATCTGCAGAATGAGAAGTAACAAGTTACTTACCTGTAAATCCTGGACTCCAGCATGGGTCTTACATGGATTTGCATGCTCACTCCCAGTCAGGCTTGGAAACCTCATTAATATTAAGGCAGTTTAGCTTTAAAGCTAAAAACTGCAAGTCACTTCTATAGCCTATTGCCGTCACTTTGTGTCATACTGCCCCAGCCAATGACACTTACTCCTAAGCTCCACTCCTGGAGGAAATCTTCAGATTGTCGCACACGTAAAAAAGTGGCAGTAGGAAACAAGAAGCGCCAGAGGGGAAGGAGGTGGGGTTTGCATGCGAATCCATGGCAGACCCATGCTGAAGAATGGGAGTTCGTTCAATAACGTGTTCCTTTCTCCAGCATGGGGTCTTACATGGATTCACATGCTCACATAAGATTATACAGCAGTACATCTACACAACCACAAGGTGGCAAGGCTCAACAGAAGCAACACTTCCCTGGAACAAACTCACTTCAAGCAAACAGGATGTTAAGCAGTGCTTGGCCGACCCAGGATTATTTCCTCAAATTTTGTGAAGGTGTGGGTAGACCATGTAGTAGCCCTGCAGATGTCGAGGAGGGGAATGCCAGAGTAACGCTGTAGTTGTTGTGACGGCTCAGGTGAAATGGGCTCTAGGCTGGCCTAGTAGTCTGTTGGCTAGACGATGGCAATGCGTGATGCAGCCTGGGGGCGGCCACCTGGAGATGGAAGCCTTAGGCAGGGCCTGCCCGTTGTCCCACAAATCCAAAATTGACAAAAAGCAGAGAAGTATTTTGAAAATCTTGTTCAGATGAACGTCTGAAGGGAAAGTCCATTGGCAAGAAGGAGTTCGCAGAAGCACCTTAGGTGAATGGAAAGACATATGCAGGCTTACAAGAGCCTGTATTTCCCCGCCCCCAAACCGCCTGGCTGAGGGGATTGCCACCAGGATGGCAGTCTTCCATGAAAAACTTCAAGGAGACAATACATAGGTTCAAACTGAGGCCCCATCAAACTGGATACCACCACATTGAGTTCCCACATGCAGGGGGAGGAGCTTTCACAGGATCTGTTCTGACAAGGCCTTTTAGGAACTCAACAAGCCTGTGCGATCAAAGTGAGAGCTTGCCTGGAGCCCAGGTGCACTGGGATATGGTGGCCAAGTGTTCCTTGAGATGCATGAGCAAGGGCAGCCTTGGTCAGTGGGAGCAGGTACAGGGAAGCTGTGGCGTGGTACTCGCAGCAGAGAAATCTCCTGTGGCCAGCACCACACTACAAAATGCTTCCATTTCTAGCAAGCCAAGGCAGTGTGTACATACATTTTAGGTCTGCAGGAGCCAGCCACGAGGCTCAGACGCTGGGTCGTGGTGCTGTATGGACGCTCATCTGGAGAGCGGGTCCAGAAGTGGAGGCAGTTTGATGGCTAGAACCACTGACAGATTGAGAAGGTAGAGTACTAGATGGGCCTGGGTCACGCTGATGCAATGAGGATCATCTTGCAGTTGCAACGTCTGTTGAACACTCGTAGCAACAGCAGAAATGTTGGCAAAGCATACAGAACAGGCCCTACCAAGGGAACGAGAAGGCATCCCCAAGACTACTTGGCTGAGGGTACCTGCTGGAAAACACTTGGCGTTGGTAGCCGTTGTAAAAAGGTTGATTAGGGAAACTTGCTGCAGAGAGTAGACACTTGCGCTTGTTGGAGCTCCCATTTGTGGCAGGACCACAGTTCCCTGCTGAGATCAACAGTGTTCTGAACACCTGCCAGGTGAAATGGGAGACAGCACGTGAGCAATAGCCTAGAGCGTCCCGCTGCATTTCCTGATGTAAAACATGGTGCTGTCCGTGAAGACCTGCTCCCACCTTCCCTTGGAGCTGTGGCTTAAAATTCTTGAGCCCAGAAAACGCAGCGCAGTTCCAGGACGTTGATGTGCAACCCCTTCTCTTCCGGGAGTGAGGCCTTTGGTGTTAGAATGTCCTGTGTGGGCTCCCCATTCTCCAGAGCGACGTCAGTTAGACTGTTGCATAATATGAAAAGGTGTGCCCTGCTGACCCCCAATGCAGGGCCTAATGGAATGGCTGATTGAGGATGATCTGGTCTTTCCAAGCACCAGTGACATGCAGTCACCCAGAAACTCAAGGTCTCATCTGCAGTCTACAAAAGTGAACTAGATGGATGCAGGACATCATCCCCAGCAGGGACTTGGACCAGACTTGCAACAGAAGCGTTCGATAGCCTTTGGTCCTTTCCCAGGATGGCCTGGACTCATTCAAAGGAGTCACTAGCGTGTGTGGAGGCGGGCACCCAAGAATAGCATGTTCTGAGATGACACTAGGCAGTATATCTGATAGTTTATCGAGAATCCCAAATAAGTCAGGGCCTGGATGTGTTTTCCGGATTACCAGCAGGAGAGTGGGATCGGATGAGTCAATCGTCTAGATAAGGATAGACGAACAAGTTACTTCTTACCTTGTAACGTTCTTTCGACAGGATGTTCCTCCGACGTATTCCTCATCTTAGATATCTCCTTCCAGCTCTGCTGGCCTCTGAAAATGTTTTCTCTAGAGGGCGCTGCGCGTCGACGTCCTTCGAGTCGATGTCCCTCGACAGCCGCCGTATCGACGTTCGACGTCATCCTGCCTATAAAGGCTGCGCGCAGCGTCCGTTGCTCAGTTCCGTTTTGTAGCCCACAGTATTACTGTCTGGACTAGACTAATCACCCTGAAGGAGCGTAAGCTGCAACAAGGGAAGTAGAACTGCGGGGATGGATGGGAGGGTCGATGAGGAATACGTCGGAGGAACATCCCGTCGAATGAACGTTACAAGGTAAGAAGTAACTTGTTCTTCGAAGGGATTGGGTCCTCCGACGTATTCCTCATCTTAGATAGGCTCCAATAGCAGTATTCTATTATCGGAGGAGGGAGTACTGACTTCACGCTGTCTTCTATTGATGAATAGAATGCAGTACAGCCCTTCCAAACCTAGTCTCTTGACTGGAGGAGGAATCCAGATTGTAAAAACGTGTAAAGGTATGGACAGACGACCATGTAGCGGCCGCAAATATGTCTTTAACCGGCACGCCTCTTTTGAGGGCCGATGAAGCTGCAATACCTCTGGTCGAATGAGCCCTAAGGTTTTGAGGGGGCTCTTTCCCTGCCAGTTTATAACATTCCAGAATGGCTAGAATGATCCATCTGGAAATGGTCTGCTTAGTTATTGGTAACCCCAGCTTGTGACCTGTGTAACCTACACACAGCTGGTCTGCCCGTCTTATCCTGGCTAGTCTACTAATGTAAAAACTTAAAGCCCTCCTAGGGTCTAGTCTGTGTAACCTCTCTTCCTCTTTCCCCGGGTGAGGAGGAGGATAGAAAGATGGTAGGGTAATCTTCTGAGAGATATGGAATTCAGAAACCACCTTTGGGAGGAAATTAGGCTTCACTTGCAGGACAACTTTGTCTTTGTGAAAGATTGTATGAGGGGGTTTACAAGAAAGAGCTTGTAATTCGCTCACCCTTCTAGCAGATGTAAGTGCTATTAATAAAACAGTTTTAAGGGTAAGGAATCTTAACGAACAAGAATGGAGAGGTTCGAAAGGTGTACCCATCAGGAAAGTTAGTACTAAGTTTAAATCCCATAGGGGAACTTGGAATGGTCTTGTGGGATAAACATTGGTTAACCCCTTTAGAAAATGCATTACCAAGGGTAATTTGAAATAGGATGGTTCTTCCGCAGTACGCTTAAAGATGGATAGCGCTACAAGATAGCCCTTAATGGTGCCAACTTGAAGGCCTGAATTTGCCAAATATAGTAGGAAGGACAAAACCATTGGTGTACCACATGAAAATGGGTCTATATTCTGTTCTCTACACCAGCTGCAAAATCTGTTCCAACGGCAGCAGTACAAAGACTTTGTTGCTGGCCTCCTTGCCGAAAGCAACACCTCCATATCATCATCAGGGAGGTCCCAATCCTTGTACCTCAGCCGTTCAGAAGCCAAGCGTGAAGGTTGAGGGTTTTGATGTCTGGATGGAGAACCTGACCTCCCTTCTGTGAGAGTAGGTTCTCTCTGAGTGGAAGTCGAATTGGAGGGCAGATGGACAAGTCTAGAAGGTCCGGGTACCACGTTCTCCTGGCCCAATCCGGGGCAATTAGGATCATGGTTCGCCAGAATCTTCTCAACCTCCTGATCATTTGAGGAATGACAGGGACCGGTGGGAACGCGTGCAGAAGCGGAAACTCCCAGTCCACTATGAACGCGTCTCCCAGAGCTCCTCTGAGGAAAATCCCTTGAGCAGAACAGGTCTCATTTCCTGTTTAGGCTGGTGGCGAACAGATCTATCTGAGGGGTTCCCCAAAGGGCGAAGATCTCTTGAAGGACTTCCTGAGCTAGCTCCCACTCGTGGGAGACTGTTCTGCCTGCTCAGAGCGTCTGCTGTCAAGTTCTTCTCTCCGGCTAGGTGAACTGCCGATAGAGAGATTCCTTCTTGGATTGCCCAAAACCAGAGCTGCATCGCCTCTCTGCACAGGGGTAGTGATCCTACACCTCTTTTGTTGAGGTAATGCATGGCCACTGTGTTGTCCGTCATTATCAGGACGTTCTTCCCTTGTACAGCTGGCAGGAAAGCCTTCAACGCAAGTCTGATGGCTCTCAGCTCTAATAGGTTGATGTGTAGTCTGGACTCCGATGGAGACCAACGACCGCTGATGGTCAAGTCGTTGGCGTGGGCTCCCCACCCCGTGAGTGAGGCATCCGTGACTACTGTTATCTCCGGCCAGGGTTGCCAAAACTGTTCTCCTTTCAGAATGTTCTCCTGACAGGCCCACCACTGAAGGTCTCGAGCCACCCTGCCGGGAACCTGAAGATCTGTCATTCTCCCTGAGAATTGTGACCACTGAGTCCTCAGTGCCCACTGGAGGGATCTCATTCTCAGGCGAGCCTCTGGCACAAGGAAAATGCAGGATGCCATGAGGCCTAGCAAACTCAAAAAGTCGAAGGCTGGGAAACGTTGGGCATGCTGGAACTTGGTAACCATCTGTAGAATATCTTGAGCCCTCACCTCTGGTGGCGAGGCTTTTCCCAGGGAAGTATCCAGGATCGCTCCTATGAACTGGAGTCTCTGCGATGGTATCATTTGTGACTTCTTTAAATTGAGGGAGAAGCCCAGTCTGTGAAGGAAGTGGCACACGTGATTTAGCTGGATCTGAGCTTGCTCCGGAGAAACAGCCCTGATCAGCCAATCGTCCAGGTAGGGGTAGACGTGAATCCCTTCCCTCCTTAGACTTGCAGCCACTACCGACATTAACTTGGTGAAGACCCTCGGGGCGGAGGTCAGCCCAAATGGCAGCACTCGAAATTGATAAGTGAGCGTTGCCAATTGCGAACTCAGGTATTTCCTGTGTTTGAGATGGATAGGCACATGGAAATAAGCGTCCTGAAGGTCCAGAGATACCAACCAGTCCTGGAACTGAAGGGCCTGGAGGATCTGAGAAAGTGACCGTCTTGAATTTGTCTTTCCTGAGGAATTTGTTCAATTCTTGCAAGTCCAAGATGGGTCTCAGTCCTCCGTCTTTCTTCGGAATGAGAAAGTAAGGGGGGTACCAGCCCTTGTTCCTCTCCGCTACAGGTACCGGTTCTATGGCACCTTTCTCTAGCAGGTCCAAAATTTCCTGCAAGAGAAGCGGATCTGGAGCTTTCTGAGAGCTGATCCCCGGTGGATGACTGAGGTATATGTAGGAAAGGCAGGCAGTAACCTTGGGCGACTGTTTCCAATGCCCAAGCATCTGACGTGATAGCCTGCCATACCGCCAGATGTTGAGTCAACCTGCCTCCTACAGGTGTCCTGTGAGGGGAGTCCTGAGTGGTTTTGGGGCAGCTGTTGCAGATGGTAAAGAGGCACCTGCTGTTGCTGCGGCTTTAGAATATCTACCCCATCCACCTCGGGTAGTTCTTCTTTGACCCCTTTGAGCCGGTCGCCCTCTACCTCTTCCGAATGTGGAGTACAAGCGAAAGGACTTGCCCCTCGCAGAGGTTCCTGTGGGACGAAAAGGAGTCTGACGGATTGCAGCTCCTAGGGATTTTGCTGCAGCTTTTGAAGTTTGCAGTTTCTCTAAACTGTCATCCGCCTTTTTCCCTAACAAAGAAGAGCCATCGAATGACATGTTCAAGAGCCTGGCTTGCACATCTTGGGCAAAACCCGACTTTCTCAACCAAGCGAATCTCCTGGTTGATGTACTTGCCGCCATTGCTCTGCTGATACTGTCAGCCGAATCAATGCCCATCTGGAGGGATTCGCACATAGCGTCTTTACCGTCCTGTGTAATATTCAGGAACGCATCCCTTTCTTCTCCCTCTGGGATGCAGTCAGCCGCTGTAGAAGCACACTCCCAAAGTGTATGGCTGAACCTAGCAAGGGTGCAAGTAGCATTAACAGACTTTAACGCCATGCTACATGCTGAAAAGACTTTCTTTGCCATAGCATCATTTTTTATCGTCCCTGTCCTGTGGGACTGTAGGATAAGCCGTCTTGACATCGGTAGAGGATGCTGCTTGTACCACCAGACTTTCTGGGGATGGGTGTTTAGACAAAAACTCTGGGTCTGTGGAAGATACCCTGTACTTTGCAGACAGTTTTTTATTTACTGCTGGTATTACATCTGGGGTTTCCCAGTTTGTCATGATCTTTCTCTGAAGAGCTTTATGAAAGGGCACCACAGGATCCTCTTGTGGGCCTTTGTCAAGAATATCCGTGAGGTCATCTTGTTGGAAAGATTGTGAAGGTGCAGACCACCCCATGAATTCTGTAATCCTGGCCATTAAGGCTGTGTAGGGGGTTTCAGCATGCTCCCCCGGGTCTGGCTTAGCAAACTCCACCTCAGGGGAAGTGTCTAACCCACTTGCCTCATGTAAAGAATCATGAAGATCCTTTAATCTGCGCTCTTCAGAGGAAAATTCCTCTCTAACTGGGGTTACAGGTCCCTGTAACTCAAATGTGTCTTGTTCAGACAATTCACCCTCTTCTAAAATTGAGGATATAGTTCAATTGTTCTGAACTCAAAGGGAGTAAATCCCATTTCCAAGGCAGAGGGTGCCGAACTTGTCATTATTGGCCTCGAAAACGTTGTCGTCGACGGCTTCGAGCGTGGCGTCGAAAACAGAGGTGGAGGCCTCGAGGACCTCGACAGAATTGGAATTCTACTCGACAATATCGAAGCCATCGACGTCGAGGGCCTGGGGATAGTCACTGGATGTGTGGAAACCGTGACTTTTCTTGGCGTCGACGCCGGTGTCGAGTAGACAGACCCGTGTGTCGAAGGTCCCCTCGACAACGGCGTCGACGGAACCTTCGAGGAAGGTTTGGAGGTCATAGTCCTGCTCGAGGGTTCGAAACGCGCTCGAGGGGTTTCTTTCGCCGGGTACTGCGACGCGCGGCGTTTTTTGACCTTCGGGTCTTTCGACCAGAGCATCGCTCTCGGCAGTCTGCGAGGGGGTCGAGGCCGCTTTCTCGAAGACGATCATATTCTTTCGGAATTCCTCCCATTCAGCCCGGGAACTATGTTTCGTGGGGAAAGGGATTCTTTTTGGCGAAACAGAGGAAGAGGAAGACTGAGAAGGGGATCTTCGACATCTCCTCTTCGAGTGCTTCGATCTCGAGGAGTGATGAGACCCACTCCGAGACCTGGAGCGCGAATGGTGACGAGGAGAAGAATGTCTCGACTTCGTCGACGAAGAAGCAGCTTTAAAAGTCTTACCTTTCTCCAGCTTCCCCCTACGCTCCTTCAGGGCCTTAGCTGTCATGGACATACAGTCCTCGCATTCCGAACAATGGTGTTCAGCTCCCAAGCACCACAGACAAATTCTGTGAGGATCGGTCAACGACATCTTTTTCCAACAATCGACATTTTTTGAAGCCGGATCGAGGAGTTGTCGGTTCCGACGAGGAAGCCATCGAGTACGGATCGAATAACTCGAGGTAAATAGGATTATCTGACTAAGAACTGAGCAACGGTATTCCGAGGCACCAAGTAAGCGCGGAAAAACGGAACTGAGCAACGTGCGCTGCGCGCGGCCTTTATAGGCAGGATGACGTCGATACGGCGGCTGTCGAGGGACATCGACTCGAAGGACGTTGCCGCGCAGCGCCCTCTAGAGAAAAACTTTTCCGAGGCCAGCAGAGCTGGAAGGAGATATCTAAGATGAGGAATACGTCGGAGGACACAATCCCTTCGAAATTTATTTCTTGCGACGCAGGTGCACTGCCACCAAAGCCAACCATTTGGTGAACACCCTCAGGGCCTTGAACTTGTAGTGGTGTCCCTGAATGACAAAACATGAATTTCCAGTGTCTGCAAAGAATGGGGATGTGAAAGCAAGCATCTTGGGTCTCCAGGAAATCTTACTCAAGCCGGTTGAGCACGTGAAGCAGTGACCCCATCCTAACATTTGGGATTCGAGGAATCTTGAGGCTTTGCATGTCTAAAATGGGTCTCTACCCTCCCGACTTCTGTGCTAGAAGGTACCTGGAGTACACCCTGGAAGCCCGGAAGGGCTGAGGGACTGGTTCCATTGCCCCTTTGCTTAGCATGGCATGAAACTAGCAGCTGTGCCATGTGCTCTTCGTGTCGTGGGACAGGAGGGATGATCGGGCATATTTCCTGAAATTGCAAAGTGCACCCCTACTGAAGGACATTAAGCACCCATTTGTTTGTGGAGATCTTTCAGCACAGAAACACATTGCAATAACCGGCCTCCCAATGCGGTGCAGAAGTTGGCAGGCCTTGCAAATTTATTTAGAAATCCCACTAAACCTGCAGGGCATTTTTCCTGCGTTCACATACTCTAAGAAAAATGCACTTGCCCCATGGTTACGGATGACAATATTTACAAGTGTTATCTGCAAAATGGAGTATGTCAAGATAAGCAAACTTCATATTTGGTGCAATGCTGCCACCCAAGAGGCTAGTCATGAACAGTGAGTATTTTATTTACCAGCTACTGCAATCAAAGTTGGTTTGCAGTAAATGTCAAGTAAAAGTTTTATACTCGCCAGCAAATTATAGTACCATGCAAATAGTCTCCCTTCATAAAATGTACATACTAATGCAAGTGGGCTAGTAGATCTTGCACGCCTTGGTGGGGGTGCAGGTTCTGGGCCAGTTCAGGCTTTCAGCATATGCATCCTGATTGGGGGGGGGCAACTGTTGGCACACCCCGAAGCCTGTGAGCATCCCCATGAGCCTCCTGGGTGGTTGAAAGGGAAAGTGGCGATAGGGTGGGGCAAACCCCTAGGAGGATCTTCAGACTCCCTTAAAAGGAGAGAAAGGAAGCACTCTTCAGCTGAAGTGCCCAAAGAAGGGACCGTTAGTGTTTACGGTCTGTAGTCTCGCGTCGACCGCCTTTCCAACGAGGTTGTCAGCATCGAATGGCATGTCGACACCTTTGCCTGCACATCCGTGTGGAAGTTTGTGACCTTGAGCCAACCCTGGCTGCAGAGGGCCACTCCATTTGTCCACCTGGTGAAAGCCCAAATCAGCAAATAAGTTCGACTGCATGCTCAAAGGCGACCTCCCCTTCCTGGCACAGGACCAGTGCTTTGGCTTCGTCATCCAGCAGAAGTTCAGGATGGCCCCCCAACTTTTACCATAACAGTCATACATCAAGCAAATAGAGAGCATTCGCTACCTTGATGAAGATGCTGCTTTCGTGATGCACTTTTCCGTTGCTTCCAGCTTTTTATCCTCTTGCTCCGGAGGACGCAGATTAGGTCGAGGACCGTATCATACTGGCGGCCAAGACCGAGTCTGCCAAAGGCCGTCACCTGAGGCACTTTGGAGCAGAGTCTGGTACCTGGTACTTCTTCAAGCAGTCCCTTTTCGCATGAATGTTAGGGGTCTTCATGGCCAACAGACCAACCTCTTAAATGTCATCCAACAGGGGGATGGAAACAATGATCTCTAGAACTCCCCTCCCTCACCCCCCTTCAAAAAGCAAGGCTTTTCGTTTCCTCAGGCACAATGTTTAATAGCTTTGCTGCCTTCAAGATCATGGAGTTCAACTATCGAGCTGGTCGGGCGGCGAGACCCTGGAATGCACCTAGATATCGATCGGGGGTTCCCCATCCACAGGAACGTAATAAAAAACTTATCCATGCCTTGGGTACCGGTTGTGACCGTATCAGTATGTGTCTACCAGTAATGGCCAAGGGGCATGGGGGCTCATGAGGCGGCGTCAGCTGAAATAGAGGTGGCCTGAGAGGACTCCTTGTTGGAATAGGAACAGCAGGTAGCCGCTACTGGATCTACGCCACCAGGGTATGCAAAGTTGACAAACTGTCCCAAGATATAACCCTTGGTGCAGGCGCTCAGCCCTGAAGTGAAGTGCTAAAAGGATGAGATGCTGCCCCTTGCTGAGGTATTGGCATAATGGGATCAGTCTCCCCTTGACCACTCTCCTGGTCAGAGTAAAATCCTGTTCAGGTGCTCCTCCAAACTAGGAGTGTGTTGGCAACAACCTGGGAGGTCCCAGAGGGGCCAGCGTGAAAAGTGGTGTGGCCTTGGTGGGTCTAGGTAGGAGGTCTAAGCTAAGGCATATCCCTCACCAAATCCGAGCCGTTATGTTATGCTAAATGTACTTGTATAGTGCACCGTCAGGCGCTCTGGCAGATCTGTAAACCGGAAGGACGAGTAGGGTTAGTCAGGAGGAGGGGAGATGGAGTCGGTGAAGTGATGTGCTGTTGGCAGCTTCAGCTTGGTATGCACGGAGTGCTGGGCTTCGGTGCTAAAATCGGATCGGGCGAGACCTCGAGTGCTGTACGTGATATTTAAGTGTTGTTGATGCGGTGTGGTAAAGTGCGTGCGGATTACTGGGAGAGAGATGGTTGTGTGGCTTAAGTATGCAGACGATTGAGGGTTGGGTTGGTGGGGTCTGTGTCCCGATTCAGGTACTACTGATTCCATTAGAGTTGTATCCCTGTGGGTTGGGTTGAAGCGGTTCCTCGTGGGCCGACTCGCTTTGCTGGTGCTGTGCCGACCCCGCTGTATCATAGTGATTATTGTTTGGCTTGATAGGTGCTTCTGAACATTTCTTCAGGTGTGGAACTGGGTTGGTAATATCTCCATTCTCTTGATAGAGAGCGACTGGTCAGCTGAGGTTTTGAATGGTTCTGGGCCAGAGTGGTGTGGATCTGGCCTTCTATTGCTTCCGACTTGGTGAGCCTGTGTATTCAGTTCGTTTTCTCCTGTCATGACTTTCCGTTGGTTCTTTGGATTCTGTGGGTTGAGCATCCTTGGGGCTGTTTAGCTTTAGTATGTGTGATGGGGCATTGTGCTTCCCGCTGTGTAGTAGGTGGACAGTGTGTAATGATGAAACATTGTTTCTCACCCACTGGATTGGGGCTCGTAGTGTGGTGCTTCCTTTACCTCCGTCTGTTGACCTTAGGTCTGTTGGGAATGGCTATAGTTTAAGGTCATGGCCCTCTTGGTTCGTCCTAGTGTTTGTCTTTGTCTTGCTATGTATACGGTATTTGTACGTATCGCGGCTGTTTCCCAGTTAGTCGTGTAGTATGTCGGATATTTTCCTGAGGGTTTTTACCATTGATGGCTTGGATGCGGGTCTCTCTAAGTTTGTGGATGTTTTAGTTGTGTGCGTGCCCCTGTGGCTGGTCTTTCTAGTTACGACAAGAACCATGTTTTCAGTAGTTCCTGAACAGTAGGTGGTTTCTAGTGTTACGTATGTACTTTGGAAGGACGTTCAATGTTTTCGGGGCTTGGTGCGAGAAGGAGGATCCGCCATGCTTTTTGTTGTAGGTTTTCGGTTCCAGACGGATGTCGATGCTGGATCTGAGCATTCTTGGTGGTTGATGTAGACGCAGTTTGTCTCAGGAACTCGGCGCCTTTGTTGTGTACCGCTCTGTGCATGATGCATTGTTTTGCATTTTATTTGTTTTAGCCAATGTAGTGTTTTCAGCGCTGGTGTGGTGTGTTCTCGTCGGGGTTGTTTCAGAAGCAGTCTGGCTGCTGTGTTTTGAATGTTTTTTTTTTTAAAGTCGTTCCGGCATGCCCAAGTATGGGCTGTTGGCATAGTATACTTGGGATATGACTAAGGCGATGATGGTGGTTGGTTTGTTGGTGAACGATAGGAATGGTAGGATCCTCTTTGCCGCTCGCAGGAGGAAGCTTTTCTTGAGAAGTGCGTTTACTTGAGGCTCCAGCGTGAGATTGTAAAAAAAAAAACTGGGGGTCCTGATGAACAATCAGAGGGTGCTGGGGTTGTCCAGAGTTCCCTTGGCCAAGGAATGAAGTGGTTTTTTCCTCCATTTTTTGTGACGATTATTTCTGTTTTGCCTGGGTTGATTGAGGCAGTTTGAGTTCATCCAGAGGAATACATCGCAGAGGCAGTTTTCTCGCTTGTTTATTTCCGGGTTGTCTTGTATTTTGAAGATTTGTGCATCAGCATAGTTGTAGCAGGTGAGGCCGTGGCTTTTGATGATAATTAGATACAGGTAGATGTTGACGAGTAGCGGGGAGAAGGAGGATTCTTGTGGTACGCCACAGGTGGAATCTCTCGGGCTGGATTCTATGGGTTTCACCCATACGGTTTCCGTTCAGTTTGTTAGGAAAGATTTGATCCATAGTAATGCGGTGTCCGTTATTCCCAGTCCTAATCTTATTAGGAGTCAGTCGTGGTTAACTGTCGAATGCTGCTGATAGGTCTAGGAGTATCAAGACAGTGCGGTTGTCAGAGTCTGCGTTCATTTTTAGATTGTCCCATATTGAGAGTAGAGCGGATTCCGTTCCTCTCATTGGCCTGAAGCCAACTTGTGCTTGGTCTAGTAGGCCGTGCTCTTAGTCTTTGCTCGAAACATACATGTACAAAATGACCCGTTTGGCTGTGTACGGGATGTTGGAGATGGGTCGGTAGTTGGAGGTCCTCTACGTTTCCCGCTGTATCTTTCATTAGTGGCCTGATGTATGCAGTTTTGAAGGCTTGTGGCACTTTCTAAATTGCGATGGAACTGTATGTTGAGGATGTTCCTGTCATTCCAGGGGTGTTCCTGGTTTAAGCATCGATTTGTATACATCTGGCGGGCAGGGGTCTTCGGGAGACCCCGAGTTATTGCTTTCATTCACCATTTTGACTAATGTCTCTGATATTTCTGGAAAGCCTCATAGTTTCTTTGTGTGTTGGTGGGGATAGTTGTCAGATCATTCTACTTTGTATGGTTTGTTGCAGGCTGGTTACTGTTTCTGAAGTGGTCAGCAAGTTTCGTGGATGGAGTTGGTGTTACATCCGAGGGTTTTTGATTTAGTTTATGATTTTGAAGAGTTCTTTATGGGTGTTTGGTGCTTCAAAGATTTGGTTGTCCTAGTGTTTCCTCCTTGCTTTTTGTATTTCCTTTTTGAATGCATGCTTGTGTTGTAGGAATTCATTTTTTCGCACTGTCGTTTTGTTTTCTCCAATCAAGTTCTAGTCTTCAGTTTTTCCTTTTCATGGTGCCGAGTAGTTGGGTGAACCATTTTGCCATTGCGCGTTTGTCAGAAGGAGTGAAGGGTTTTTCTTTGACGATGTGGCCTATAGTCGTTCTAATCCAGGTATGCAGCAGGGCTACTTTTTTGTCCAGGTCATCTTCCATGAATGTTTGGTGTGCTTTGCTAAACTCCAGGAGTTGAATTAAGTTGGAGTTTTTGATGGTTCTCCAATTTCTTTTCATTGTGTTCAGTGTTTTGTCTGGTTGACTGTTGGGGTGGTCATTTTGATTACGAAGGGGATGATGAGATAGTCGATCCAGGTTATTTGAATTGGGGGTGCTGTGGCGAGTAGTTGGTTTGCGAAGATTGCATCAAGTGTGTGCCCTGCCGAGTGGGTTGCTCCTTTGACTAGTTGTTGCAGATTCATTGCTGCTAGTTGCCTGGTTAGCGGTTGTGGCTTCTTCAAACCAGATGTTGAAATCTCCAAGGACTATCGGGTGATTGTGTTTGATGGCTAGGACAGTGATTGCTTCTGTGAAGGTTTCTACGAAGGTTGCATCATAGTTTGGTGGTCTATATATTAGTATCAATTTCAGGTTTGTTGTGGGGCTTACTGTTAGAAGTATGAATAGGGATTTGCATTTATCTATGTTTCGTGGGTCCTCCAATTTGATATCCAGGTGTTCTTTGTGAATGATTGCCAGGCCTACCCCCACCCCTTTTTGGTTTTTCTATTTGCTTTGACGCATTTGAAGTACTCAGGCAGGCAGTTGAGGGTGATCTTGTAGCCTAGCCATGTTTGTTACAAACATGATGTCAATCACTCCGTCGCAGGGCAGATTGTATATTTCAATGGCATGTTTGGACATTGACCTTGTATTGATGATGTTGCAGTGGATCCTTTTGGTGTGGTTTTGCTTGTTAGTAGTTCCTTGTTTTGGTGTGTGGTTGGTTGCGGTGCATCGTTATTAGCGTTGATTGGGGTGGATGAGGATCAGCGAAGGCTACATATTCATTGACAGTCTTCTAGATTGAAAGCTTGACTGTTCAATGGTGGTGCTTCTCTATTTATGCCGGTTAGGTGAAGGTCCTGAAGGCTTCATTGAATTGGTCAGTTAGGTTGATGTTTGGGTTGCTGGATGTTAGATAGTCATAGTTTCGTCCGGTGTGGGTGTTGGAGTCATTCTGTTCTTGTGATGTATGGGGTGATGGGGGTCAGAGTTTATACACTCTTCTTGGGTGCTCCTGTCTTTCCTGGTTGTCTGGCTATTCTTTGTGCATCTTGGTGTTGTTGGGGTATCCTGGTTCAGGGGTGGTTACGAGTGAAGGTGTGAGAAGGATTTTTCCCTTTGGAAGATTTCTGGTCATTACGGTTTTTGGTGGAGTTTCCTCCATTTTCAGTTGTTGCTTTGGTGGTAGGTTGGAATTGTGAGTCTGCCCTGTGCAGCCTTGTCTTGTGCCCTTTCTCGGTGTCCCTTCCTGGTCCGGGGCATTTCGGTGTTCTGTGCCGAGGTGCCGGATGAATGGTTGGCTGCAGTGTTTTAGTGTTTTGTGATGGCAGTACTGGGGTTTGTGTTGGTGGGCTAGGGTGCTTTTTTTGTGCTGGTTCTTCAGGTGGGTTTGTGTTTCCTCGGAGCGTTGTCCGGGGGAGGGGGGGGGGGGGGACGTTGGGTGGTGGTGGTGGCGAGAGTGTAATACAAAGTTCAGTGGCTGTCTATGTAGGTCTCTCGGAAAAGGCGAGGGTGGTTGAAACTATACCATCACGGTCTGGTCCTCACTAGGAGTATGGTAAGGTGAAGTTTGTGCTTGAGACTAAGTCGGACTATGTTCTAGAGTCGCGTATGGTAGGGGGGACTAGGAGTTGTAATCCTTACGATGCAAATTCTGGGAGCAGAACTTCTGCTAGATTTGGGGGACATGTAGTGTGGGAGAGAGGCCTATCAATGCAATCTGAGTATCATACAATGCAATTTGGGAACAAATGTAGCATGCTTGTCTATAAGCGGGCTAGGCTTCCAGGGTGGAGCGATTGCTCTATCCCATCTAGGCCATGACTGGAACCTGCAGAGCAGGAATAGGTCGTCATTGACAGGACTGCATGATGGAGGTCTAGCCATTGAGGATACTCTGGGTGTGGTAACTGTCAGTGGTGACAGTGGACGAACCCCTTGGTGGGATGAAAGCTGTTGAGGAAATACAGTCTTCGTAGACTAAGTCAACAAGGTACTAGTTAACGGAGTAGTCAGCTGGAGAAAACAACGGCCCTGATCAATGAGGTATTAGACAAGGCCTGTGTCGACGGAGCCGCTAGTATGCCCTTGGACATGCCCTTTAACTAGGCCTCATGTTTCGCTGATGGCAGCAGCGATTTCCTTGCAGATGGAACCTGTCCGCTTGCCAGTAGGTGAACGGTCGACAGACCCGGCAGTGAGAGCGTGGGATGATTTCGCCTTCTTTGGGATCTTCCCCAGGGAAGCATCCTCAAAGGATCTCAAACTGTCAGAGGGAGCACACTCTTTGGACCCGCCGGCATTGGCAGGACTATGCCCGGAGGCAGAGTCAGGCATTCCCATTCCTTGATCCATGCCACTAACAGCCTGATAGACAAAAGAGGGACACAGGAGCAATAGGAGACCACCGAGCATTGGGAACCACTGCGGACATCCTGAATTATGAATTTAACTACGTGTTGGGCTACCTCCAAAATGAAATGACAAGCACCTAAAAAGGATTGTAAACCGTGATCCGGAATATGAAGGAGATCTTGTTGGTTTTGAAACAAGAACAGTTATTAACATGCTAGCAACCCAAGAACAGTGCACAGAAATAAAGTCTTGTGACAGTGAATAGCGAGGACGACGCCATCCGAGTATTGCAGAGCCGACTAAGAAGGCATTTAAAATTAAGACATAGATCACAAGAGGAGGCTCTCTTGAACGTATGAATTACTAACAAAGTTACTCACAGTAGTGACTATGTTGCTCCTAGTCCAGTGTCTCCTTTCCTCCATACTTGTGGGACATTCCGTCCTTCGGGACGGGACCGAGAACTTTTCCAAAAAGCATAAATTATCGCCAGGACTGACCATTTCAGCAATAAGAGTACTTCGAGGGGACGGCAAGCGTATGGAGGAAAGGGGACTATGCACTAGAAGAAAGATAGTCACTACAGTGAGTAACTGTTACGCTCCTACATCCCGTCCCCTTTCCTCCATACTTGTGGGAGATTCCAAAGCACTCCTCACAGGTAATACAGGTGGATAGAAATTAATTACTGAAGGAGAACAGCCAGACCGAATTGAGCATCGGCCCTGGAGCTCTGGTCCAAGCACTAATGCTTAAAAAGAAAAACTGATGGTAGACCCACGTAGCCACATTGGCAATGGTCTCCCAGGGAGCATACTTTTGGAAGGCAACAGCAGCCACTTTGCCCCGTACAAGATGGAGGTTGAAGGCGCCCTGAATGGTATAGGCCTCTGAGATACATGAGGCAATCCATCGGGAGAGGGAAACTTTTGAAGAGGGTTTCTGAACGTAAGAAAGTTGGGAGGAGACCCAGAGTTCAGTTCTGTCCAGATAGAACTTCAGAGCTCGTCCGACATCAAGATTGTGTAATACTCTCTCGGCATCTGAGGCTAGGTTCGGGAAAAAGACAGGTAATTATATAGATTGATTCAAATGAAAATCTGTCACTACCTTAGGAAGGAAAGATGGAGTGCGGAGCACAACGTTATCTTTTATGAAAGAAAAAAAACGGGTGTTCCACTGATAAAGCTTGAAGCTCGCTTACACGCCTTTCGCCAAGTCACTGCAAACAAAAAGGCAACCTTCCAAGAAAGGTACTTCAGATCGGTCATAGCTATAGGCTCAAATGGTTTATGGCATAAGGCGGTCAAAACCACACTTAAATCCCACTTTGGGTGAGGATTGCGTACAGGTGGCACAAGATGTAATGAACCTGCAAAATGCATTTTAATGACTGTTTGTCAAAGAAATGGATCAGTGTGGGTTATATTGACCCACTCAACATTTCACCACATCACCAAGCTGCCTGTCTGCAGAAAACAGCAAATGGTTGCGCTGGCTCCTGTGCGCACCAGGACTTCTTTTGCAGTAGCAAAAAGATGGCTGCACTGTCCTGCCAAGCACACTTCAGGCAGGATAGAACAAAGGGACACTGAAGGAGTGCGCCAGTGTGTTCTGAAACATATGAATGGTATCAAGTGAAAAGGCAGCTCTGCTTTGCTCAAAACCCAAAATTACCCTTCAAAAATGAAACGTTTCACCCGTTAAAAATGCTGCTTGGAAGCTAATTCATTCTGTTCTATCTGAAACCACTGATTGAAATATCCTGGGCTTGGCAGGGCCTTTTTAGTGTGCCTCACCAAAACCAGGCATAATCCCTTAATGACAGGCCCCGTCAAATCAACTTTGAGAGAAATCAACTTTCTGCTGTGTACGGGAAACGCTTTATTTTGTGCTATAAAGTGTCAAAGGAATGAACCCTGCAAAGGAAATCATAGCTCTGTGCACATGGACATTCCAGGAGACCTTTGCCTTGAACAGACTTGTGTACAAGAAACTAACTATGGCTGCAAGGCAATATTGGGAAGTCAGATGGCAAAATAGAATTTGGAAGGAAATCCTAGCAATTAAACATGTGTAAGGAATAACTTACTTACCTGTAACTGTTCTCCAGCATGGGTCTGGCATGGATTCACATGCTCATGAATCTTCCCAGTCCTCAGGCCGGGAATCCTCGGTAAAGCAAAAAAATCTATCAGTTTCGTTTCTGATCGGTCTTTTAGTAGTAACCAATCACTGGTCTCTGGGTCATACTGTCCATAGCCAATGACTGCCCTCTCACTAAACACTGCCTCTGGCAGCCATCCTCAGATTTGGTAGCACGTAAAGTGGCAGTATGACCAAGCGAAGAGCCGCTGAGAAGGTGGGAGGGTTCGCATGTAAATCCATGCCAGACACATGCTGGGGAACAAAAGTTACAGGTAAGTAACTTGTTCCTTCTCCAGCATGGGGTCTGGAATGGATTCACATGCTCATGAATATAAGAATACATATGCACAACCACAGGAGGTGGCAAGGCTCAACATTAAGCATTTACCTCCTCACCAGGCTCACCTTAAGCGAACAGGTTGCGCAGCACTGCTTGGTCGACCCTGGACTCCTCCCTGGAATCCCGGTCGACGCAGTAGAATCTCGTGAAGGTGTGAGTCGACCTCCACGTAGCAGCCCTGCAGATGTCCAGCAGAGGCACACCAGACAAGAATGCTGCGGTAGCAGCCACCGTTCTGGTCGAATGGGCTCTTGGACGGCAAGATGACAGTGCATGATGCAGCCGGAGAGCCATCTGGAAATGGAAGCCTTCGAGAGCCTTTCCCTGGTTCACAGGTCCAAAGTTCACAAACAGCTATGATGTCCTCTGAAAACTTTGTTTGGTCTATGTAGAACTTCAGCACTCTAGCTACATCCAGCGAGTGCAAAGTCCCCTCGGCCGGCGATGAAAAAAAGACTGGTAACACCAAGGGCTTGTTGAGATGGAAGTCTGACAGCACCTTGGGCATGAAGGAGGGGTGCGTCCTCAGCACTAGCCTTGTTTCATGAAAGGTCAAGCATGGGGGCTTGCAGGATAGTGCCTGGATCTCCCACGCGTCGTGCGGAGGTGATAGCCACCAGGAACGCTGTTTTCCACGACAAAATTCAACGGGCCGAATGCAATGGCTCTAATGGCTGACCCATGAGCCTGGTCAGCACCACGTTGAGCTCCCACACCGGGGCTGGCACCTTCACCGGCGGGAATGATCGCAACAGTCCCTTCATAAATTCTTTAACTAGGCGATGAGACCACCGGGATGACTGCCCTGCAGTCCTAGTGTATCGGGAAATCGCTGCCAGATGCATCTTGATTGAAGCATGAGATAGTCCAGCTTTGGCTAGCGACAGAAGTTATGGCAATACTTGAGGGGCCGTAATCTGCAGAGCGTTAATCTGTGCACGACACCAGATAGAGAACCTCTTCCACTTATATCCGTAGCACTTGAGAGTTGAGGACGCCCTGGCCTTCGCAAGAACCTCTCTGCAGTCGGCCGGGATATCGTATCTTCCAAACTCATGCTGCAGGAGCCAGGCCTGCAAGTTCAGCGACTCCAGGTCGTGATGAAGAATTGCGCCTCCTTCTCTGGAGAGAAGATCTGCGTCCGTCCACAGCTTGACTGGTGGGGACGCTGACAAGTCCAGAAGGTCCAGGAACCAGATGTGTCTCGGCCACGCCGGTGCAACGTGGATCATTCTGCACCGAGACCTCTAGAGCTGGTTGATGAGTCGGAGCAGCAATGGCAACGTTGGAAACGCATGTAGGAACAGGCCGTCGCAGGGGAACAAGAAAGCATCGCCCATGCTCCTCGGTTGGGGAAACCTGCTGGAGAACCTCTGACTCTTGGGAGTTCGTCGCAACCAGGTCCATCTGGGGTTTGCCCCATCGCTTAAAAAGTTGGTCCACTTGATCCTGGTGTAGTTCCCACTCGTGGCACGAGCGCAGCTCTCTTCTGAGAGAGTCGGTGATGGTGTTTTTAATCCCTGCCTGATGAAACATCCCAGAAACTGCAACAGAAACATCCCTTGAGCAACGACCCAATGCCACAGGTCCTTGGCTTCCTTGGATAGGGCCAGGGATCTGGTTCCGCCCTGCTTCCGGATGGAGAACATCGTGGGTTGTCTCGGTGAAGATCCTCACCACCTTGCCCTTGAGGGACGGGAGAAAAGACACGAGGGCCCAGAACACGGCCCAGAGCTCCAGGATGTTGATGTGGAGCGGCTTCTCCTCTGGGAGCCAAAGTCCTCTTGTGTGAAGATCTCCGGAGTATGCTCCCCACCCCGCCAGGGAGGCATCTGTCGTCACGAGGACATCATCCTGAGGAGGGACTTGATGGACCTCACTCTGGCCACGTCCGTGGCCAGCAGACGCTGCACCTTGCCTAGGATAGCCTTTGTCCTTTCCTCCGAGGACGCTAGCCGCGCACTGTGTCGAGCTTGGCTCCCAGAAACAGTGCGACTTGAGGGGACCAGGTGGGACTTGCGGAAGTTGGTGAACCCCAGGTCCGTGAGCAGCTGGACGGTCTTCGTTGTGTGTTCTACGGCGAGCTACCTTATCCTTGCGCAGATGAGCCAATCATCCAGGTAGGGGTAGACGTGGATCACTGCAGGCGCAGCCGTGCTGCCACTGGAGCGAGGTACTTGGTGAAAACCCTGGGTGCCGACTTCAATCCGAACGGGAAGGCCTTCAACTGATAGTGCCGCCCTAAAACCACGAACCTGAGGAACATCCGGTGAACTTTTAGAATGGGAATGTGAAAGTATGCATCCTCCAAATCCAACGACAGGAAATCGCCGTCCTCCAGTTGTCCCAGCACGTGCTGGAGGGTGACCATCCGGAACTTCTGTGCCTTGATGTACTTGGTCAGTCGTCGCAGGTCTAGGATGGGTTGCCACCCTCCTGTCTTTTTTCACGAGAAGTACCTGGAGTATACCGGAGCCCCGGAGCCTTTTTGGGATGAGCATGATGGCAACCTTGAGCAACGCCCTTACCTCCAACAGCAGTTGAGGGACGTGGTTTTCTTTCCTGGCCACGGGAGGAATGTGGGGGCACTTTTAGAAATTCGAAGGCGTGCCCCTGGGCCAGGGCATCCAGTACCCAACGGTCAGTGGAGATGGACTCCCACACGCTGATGAACTTCGCCAGCTGGCCTCCCACCGGGATGCTTCGGTGGGGCCCCCCCCTGGACCCCCTGGTCGGTTCAATCTTGCTTGGAGGACGCCTTTCCCTCCCTGGCGACAGAGGGATCCACCCGACTTGCCTCGTCCGATATAGGCTTCCTGCGACGAGGAGCGGCCGCTTGGTGGTACGCAGAGGAGCCACCGCCAAATCCCTTTGAGGCACCCTGCTTAACTCCGGAGCTCCGAAAAGGACGGCTTTTGTTGCTGGAGAACTCCCAAGGCCTTAGCTGTCTGTGTCCGCCTTGATGGCTTGGAGGGACTCATCCACTGTTTTCCCAAACAGGTTGTTCCCGTCGAACTGCATGTCCAAAACCTTGGCCTGTACGTCCTGGTGGAAATCCGTCGCCTTGAGCCACCCTTGTCCAAGCAAACGCTGTTGCCTAGCTGGTGGAAACCAGTGTCGGCAATGTCCGTTGCCACTGTTATGTGGTCCGACGCCACCTCACCTTCTTGCAAGATCCAGGGCCTCAGCCCTCTTGTCGTCCGGTAAGAAGTCCAACAGGGGGCGATCTTGTACAATAACTCCCTGACGTAGCGGGCCATGGTCGTGAGGGTGTTGGCCGCCTTAATCGTTGCCGCTGACGAGATAACTCGTCCCATTGCATCCAGCTTTTTTCCTTCGCCGTCCGGCGGGGAAGTGGACGTTGAGGCCGATGCTGACCCCCGCTTTCTTCTTGGCTGTCGCTGAGACGACCGAGTCAGGGGTAGGTTGCGCCCTAAGGCACAAAGGTGCCGCGCCAGGGACCCGGTGGTACTTCTCGTACCCATCCTTCTTGGCATGCGTCGTAGACGGGTTCTTGAAAAGGGCGAGACCATCGTCCCAGATGTCATCCAGCAGAAGCATGGCGAGGACTGTCTTCCACTTGGCCTCGCGCCGTTGGTAAAGGAAACCTTCCTTCTCTTCGGGGCAGAGCTAAAAAAGCTCAGATGCCCTGGCGATCACCGCGTGGAAAGACCCAATCTCGTCGGGAGGGGAGGCCCGGGCTGGATGCGATGGGAGCTCCGTCCCGTCGTTGCCGCCGTCATCCGTACCAGTCGTGGCCGTGTCTGTTCCCGTGTCATCCCCAGGTACGGGGGACGTGGGCAAAGGCTGAGCAGGCAGCGGGGGCTGAAAAGGCAGGGGCTGGATGGGTCTGTCTTCTGTTGGGAGCTTCCTGGCGGGCCTGGCTCTGGCTCCTCTGTCGGTGGTAGGGGCAATCTTGTCCTTATCTCCGAACATAAGGATTGTATTGCCAACAAAATGGCCACCGAGTTGTCCTGTGGCTCCGGAAGTGACGGGCGCAACGGTTGACTAGGGACCTCGCCGGCGCTCTCATCGTCCCCTTCGTCGGGATCCCTCCCGTGGGACCGGGCCTCTTCAACGCCCTCGTCGAGACCCTCCAAGACTTCAACCAGTTCCTCCTCGGAGGCTGTGTGTCCACAATGGCCACTGGCTCCCCCCTCTTTTTCCGCCGGAGTGTTTACGGGGGGACTTCTCGATGGGCCTGAAAGAGGCTTCCCTCCGCGGTGGCTGGGAAACTCTGGGCCCCGAGGTCGCCTCCACTGGTGTAGCCACCTCAGGCTGTGCCAGGGCTGCTGCGACCTCGAGAGAGGCCTTGGCCGGGTGAATCAAGGCCTTCACCACCTTCTGCGGGCCTTTGGCCTTCACCTTGGGAGTGGGAGGGGGGGTCACCGCATTGGTCCCTCTAGGCTGGATCCTTCGAGATCGACCGGGGCCTCTCCAGAAGCTTCACCGGGTTCTCGGCCTTCCTCTTCCCCCGAGCCAGAGTGTTGGCTCGTGGTTGATAGCGCTGGAGGATGCGCCCTGCCTGGCACCCGAGAAGCCTGACCGTTCGGCGCTCCCGGTGCCTGCGGACTCCCGGTGCTTTTCCTTCTGTTGGGCCCCCGTCGCCAGGGCGCCCTCACAGGACTTCGAAGATTGCTCAGACTTCTCACCTGATGGGCTCTTTCCTTCCAGCGAGTTGGAGAGACGAAGGTGTCGGTCCTTGATGGTCCGTTCCGACATGTTCCGGCAAAACGCACAGTCCTTCTCCATGTGCGTTTTGTCCTCATGAAGACAGTAGAAACATTGAGTGCTCGTCCTCCTTGAACACATTCTGCAGCTGGCATCCAGGGCAAACCCTGAACAGCTTTCCGGGCGTCGAGCTTCCCTTCTCCTGGGTCATGTCCGGGTAGGCTGCAGAAACTTCTGGACTCCTCCAAGAAGCGCAACTCGACGAAAACTTCACCCTTGAGGGGCGCAGAAAATCCAAAACGGGTCCCCGTTGATCGGATGTAGACACAGTGGCGCTTGAGGCTCCATTTGAATAAAAAATAAGAAAATCTCTGAAAAAGCATGAAAACGCAGCAAAAAGCTCGATAAATAAACAAAAAGCTCGATAAACACAAGGACTCCCAACACTTGAGCGTGTTGGGACATCTGAGGATGACTGCCAGAGGTGGGGCTTAAGGAGAGGGCAGTCATTGGCTGGGGGTAGTATGACCAAGAGACCAGTGATTGGTTACTAAAAGACAGATCAGAAACAAAACTGATACCAATTTTTTTCTTTACAGAGGATTCCCGGCCTGACGGGGAATATTCATGAGCATGTGAATCCATGCCAGACCCCATGCTGGAGAAAAATGGGCTTTTGCAAAACTAAAGCCCATTTAAAAAGTAATCCGTTGAAGGAAAGCCTGCCATTACCTGGCAATGTGAAGGGGTTTGTGGCTGGTGAAAATACATACAGGGGCTAGTTTTATTCCACAGGTTTGTTTTAAGTCAGGACCCAAAATAAGAAAATAAAGATGTAAAAACACATGGGCTGAATTTGCAAGCTTTAAAAAAAAAAAAACAGTTATTCCAGTTGCCAGCCCTGAAACTCCCCCTCCCCGCCCAACCCCCATCCCCCCTCAGAAGGGAGACACCATAAACTTCCAGGACACAAAAGTGATGATTGCCAGCTTGAAAAACTGAATGAGCCAGGACAAATAAAGTTCACACGCTCGTCAGACATTAGTCTGTGCTCCAGTCCTGGGACACTAACCTGTTAAGTGAAAGTCGCCATAAAACATTCAAACTGGAAACCCCCCCCACACATAGGGCTGAAGGGACAGTTGGTTACAGCTGAAAAAGAAAAAATGGTCCAGTGCAGGACAAAGGACTGCCATTTTTTTCCAAAGACTATTTTATAAATAAACTTAAGACTATCTCTGCAGCAAGACTTTGTAAAAATTTCACATTGTAAGCGATTTTTTGGGCTCTCTTAAGACTTGGTAGAATTCATTGACACCTTGGGGACAGAAATAGCAATGTATGGCAGATCACAAGAAAAGCATCCATGTTGCAAATTTTTTTACATACATCCCTTATGATAATCACACCCATGTAGAAAATTATAGAATTTGAGTAATATAAATCCCATTGAAAAGGCCGAAAAACTGATAGAAGGGCAAAACAAGTTCTCACGGACTAGAGGATTGGACTGCAATGTGCTGCACAAAATAGGTCACCTGTGTATATAATTTGCTAAGAGATTGCAATTGTATAAATGTATGACTGTGGCAAAATCGGATTTTAGTTAAACTGTGGGAGGTTTTGGACATTGTAAAACTCACACCATGAATCTGACATTTTCCTGAAATCCAACCAGCAGAGAGCGAGGCGGAGACAACCACCCTGGTTTTATCCCTTTGTTAGAGGCATGTTTAGTTAAGGCTGCCCCGGTCATACTTTGATGTCTCTAGGCATTATAAATAAGAGTCCCTGACAAGACTCTTAACACTTCCTGATTTTTCTACGCCGGCGTCCTGTTCCATCCAGATTCCACATCCCAACTACAAGGCCAAAAGATTGCTGGCCCTACTCCAGGGCCCACTGCAAAACACAAGCATTGCGGATTCTGCTCCAGCAAGGCCTCAATTCGAAAGTCCCACTAAAATTCCCATTAACAGGGGAAAGCAGGGGTGTTTTTGGAAGCATCATAATCCCACTAACTGCATACTGCACTTAGTCATACTGCCCCCAGCCAAACACTGCTCTCTCCCCAAGCCCCTCCCCTGGCAGCCATCCTCAGATTTGGTAGCTCGTAAAGTGGCAGTATGACCAAGTGAAGAGCCGCAGAGGGGAAAGAGGGAGGGTTCGCAGGTGAATCCATGCCAGACCCATGCTGGAGAACAGTTACAGTTAAGTAACTTGTTCCTTCTCCAGCATGGGGTCTGGCATGGATTCACATGCTCATGAATGACAATGCATTACTTACCGAAAAAGCATTTCTGATGGTTGCATCTGTTTAGATTCACATGCTGTGCATAGTCTGACATCCAGTGGTCACTGCAGAGTATTGCATTTTGTTTTTCATAGTCGAAAAGGGGACGTCGACAAGGCGGGTCTGTAACACTATCCCTATAGTGACGTGCAGTGTACCAAAATCCCTCACACGTCGAGGTCCCTCTATTTTTTCTGCCCTGAGGGAGCCTATTAGACGCGAGTGAGTACAGAAAAGAGATGGAGGTCTATGTTCCTTACATCCGAGCAGGGAGGAAGGATGGGCGCATGTGAATCTAAGCAGATACAACCATCAGAAATGCTTTTACGGTAAGTAATGCATTGTCTTCTGATGTTTGTTAATCTGCTTAGAATCACATGCTGTGCATAGACTAGCAAGCAGTACCCAGAGTTGGAGGTGGGTCGTGAGAAGGAACAGTAGAAAAAAAGATGTCTTAGTACTGCTTGCCCACCTGGGAATCAGATCTAGAGTGGGTATCTAGACAGTGTTTTGTAAAGGTGTGTACAGAACTCCAGGTTGCCGCTTTGCAAATAGACTCGAGAGGGACATTTGCAATGAATGCTATGGAAGCCCGAGTGCCTCGAGTAGAATGTGCTCTTGGCTTGAAGGGTAATTCTTAGCAAGAGAGAAACAGTGATGCATTGGACAATCCATCTAGATATAGTGGATTTTGAGACTGCATCATCTCCTGCTCTTCCTGCTGCCACAGAGACAAAGAATTGATTAGTCTTTCTCAGAGGTATAGTTCTTTCCATATAAAACATGACGGCTCTGCGCACATCTAGTGTATGGAGGCTCTTTTCTCCCAAATTTGAAGGGTTTTGAAAGAAAGTTGGTAGTTCTATTGACTGGTTGACATGGAATTTAGAAATTAATTTTTGTGCAAACCTAGGATGTGCGCGTAGAACCACCTTATCCTTGTGAACTGTTACAAAGGGGTCTAGAATAGAGAGCTTGTAGTTCACTCACTCTCCTAATGGAGGGGATAGCTATAAAGAAAGCAGTTTTAAGAGTGAGGTTCTTAAGGGATTGCTTTGTGCCTGGGTTCAAAGGGTGAGCCCATAAGCCTGGTAAGTACCACATGTAGGTCCCATCAGGGAGCTGGGTTAGCTATAGGAGGGGGGGGGGGTGCATCCTCTTTCCATGAAGGCTTTAATAACTGGACTTTCCACCATGACACTGTGTTGAGAAGTGGTGTATGCGGAAAGTGCAGCTAGATGAACTTCAATAGAATTAAAGACCAATCCTGAGTCTAATAAGTGAGTCAGGTAAAGAACTATCTGTGTGAAAGAGCAGTCAACGGGTTGATGCTCTTACCTAGACCAGATGACGAATCTCTTCTACTTGCTAGAATAGCAGTAACGAGTGTTAGGTTTCCTAGCCTCCCTAAGAATGTCCATGCATCTTTGAGGGAGCTGTAATTCTATGACCTCAGGAGCCAGGTTGTTAAGTTAATGGTCTGTGGGCATGGGTGTAGCGTCTTGCCCCTGTCCTGTGACAGCATGTTGTACGGGCAGAGTAGTTTCACCGGTGGAGATAGAGACATCTCCATCAGGTGAGCGAACCATGGCTGCCAGGCCCACATCGGGGCCACTAGTATCATGGTGACTGGTTCCTGGTGCATTTTGTGCACTATTTTGTTGAGAAGGGGAGTCCGGGGTGAGGGGGGGGGATCGTAAACAAATTTCCCTGACCATGTTATCCAGAGACCGGTCCCCTTGGATTGGTTCTGGGGGTACCGGGAGGCGTAATCTTGGCATTGGGAGTTCTCCAGAGTTGCGAACATATCTATTTCTGGGAATCCCCATTGTGTGAAAACGTAGAAAACAATGTCTTCCCGTAACCGCCATTCGTACTCTGCGGGCAGGGGGAAGTCTCTGCTGAGTTTGTCTAGCAGATTGAGTTCCCCTGGAACATGTGACAACAGGAACATGTGTTTAAGAGCCCACTTCCAGATGTTCTGGGACAGCTTGGACAGTCCTGGAGTGTGAGTGCCCCCCTGCTTGTTCAGGTAGTACGTGGCTGTGGTGCTGTCTGAGGACCATCACTGTCTTCCCTTGCAGATGTGCCTCGAAAGCCTTCAGTGCTTTGAATACCGCTAGCAGTTCCAGCACGTTTATGTGTTTGGACACTACACTCAAGAGTCCAAACTCCATGTGCAGTCTGATGGGATAGGTGAGCCCCCATCCTGTGAGGGATGAATCTCTGGTTGGAGTGGCTTCCACTGTGGGGGTGGCGAATGGTTTCCCAATTACAAGGTTTTCCTTCGACCACCACCGTAGTGAGAGAACCAAGGCCTGCGAGACCACCACTAGGTCGTCCCATTGTCCACTGGCCCGACACCACTGGCTGTTGAGCCACTCTTGCATTAGGCGCAGGCGCGCGTGAGGTACCAAATATATACATGACTCCATTCCTAGCAAACGCATTGCTTTGCATACCGTCACCTCTCGACCGGCCACATATTGAGGGATCTGAAACAGCATATTTTGGACCCTCTCGGAGGGGAAGACAAGGCCGTCCTTTGTTCGAATTAGAGCCCCTAGGAATTGTTTGATTTGGCTGGGGTCTAAGCTGGACTTCTTCTCGTTGATGGAGAAGCCCAGTTGGAACTAAAGGTCTACAGTCTTTTGGGTATTTGAGCAGCATGTCTCGTAAGAATCCCGTTATGAGCCAATTGGCGAGGTAAGGGTATACTGGGATGGACGACCTGCGCAGGTGGGCCACTGCCAGTACTTTCGTAAATACCCTCGGTGCTGATGCTATGCCAAAGGGTAGCACTCTGAACTGGTAGTGTTTTCCCTCCATGAACCCGAGGAATTTTCTGTGCACTGGCAACATTAAAGTATGAAATTATGCATCCTTCATGTCCAGTGTTGTCATGTAATCTCCCTGTGAAACCAGGGGGATTACTTCCTGTAAGGTCACCATACAAAATTGAGGTTTGACAAATTTGTTTGCTGGGTGCAGATCTAATACAGGGCGCCCCTGTTTTTGGGTACAAGGAAGTACACTGAATAAATACCTTCCGTTACCTGTGATAGAGGCACAATCTCTAATGCTCCTTTTAGTAGCAGCAGTTCTACTTCTTGAAGGATGGCGAGGTGCTCCGGAGATAGGCATCGCCCCCTTGGGGGTATGTACGTGGGGGACCGACTGAATTCTATGCAGTAAGCACGGGCTATAATTGACAATACCCAGCAGTCTGATGTTATTCCCTCCCATGCTGGTAGGAAAGTTGTTAACCAGCCCCTGACCGGCGATGCATGGGAGGGGAGGTGACCCGAACCTTCGGGTCATTTGGTGTTGATAGCCGGGGAACCTCAGAGTGGGGCCCCCACCTCTACCCTCGCCACGGTGTTGTCCTCTGAGTGTATTCACCACTGGTTCCCTGAGTCGAGGACCAGTTGCCTGCAGTGTACTGCTGTTGACGTTGGCCTCGAAAAAAGCGTTTGTTGCAGAACCCTTGCTTATTGGGAGGCCTTGAGATCTGGTCTAAAGTCTTTGGGGTGTCGAAATCCTTTGCGGTCTCCAGTGCGTCCACTGTTTTCCCAAAGAGGTTAGAATCCTCGATTGGTTTATGAGTGATGCCTGGGTCTCTTGCTTAAAACCGGAGTTCCGGAGCCAGACATGACGCTTCAGAAGTATCCCCTGGACTAAAGAACGGCCAGCCGTTTCTGCAGCATCAAGTGTTTTTAATGATTCTCTGGTTAACCAGAGTTCCTTTCCGATACAGTGGTTAACAAGCGAGTTCGTAAGGGCTCGGACTTCCGAGGTCTTGGCGTAACTTCCCCTATTGGGCATCAGCATAACTTACCAGTAAGGTATTATTGGCAATTCTGGTGGAAAAAGCTGCCGAGGCTGTAATTCTCTTACCCAGGGTGTAGAGTTTCTTTCCTTCCTTGTCCGGGGGTGCGTCGCTAGTTGATAGCGAAACCCCTGCCCTTTTCCTTGTGGTAGTTACTACCAAGGAACCTGGTATTGAGTGACCCTTAATGTATAATGGGTCAGAGGGAGTAAACTGTTTCAATTATTGGGTTGACCCCTCCAACACAGGTGTAGACAGCGATGGGATGATTTGTCACTTAACTGAGGCGAGGAGGGGAATGGTCTGGCTAGTGGGAGACTTTTCCTTGATTTTTTTCTACAAAATCAATAACGGGAGTAATTTCCCCAGTCTCAATTTCAAAGTGTGCTGCTGCTTTCCGTAGTAGCGCATTGAAAGTGGGTTGGTCTTCTATAGGTGACTGGTTCCTGACCGGTGTGGTTTGAGTAGGGGAAGGTTCAGGATCTCAGGGTCTGTAGATGCTGTTGGGGACTGCCAAGGCTGAGAGCCACCTTCTTCTGGGTCTTCTTCGAAACACCCCCCCCCCCCCCACGTCAGGGTTTTCCTCAACCTTCGAGGTTGTTGGTCTTCATTATCTAAGAACTCCTCATCTACTTGAAAGTGAGAGTCCTCTTCAATTAGGTCATAAGTATTAGCCTCCTCTTGAAGGGGGTTCTAGTCTAGGATATTTAGCCCTGGGGTCCTCATGAAGTACCTCTTGGCCTTCTTGGGTGTTTTATGTTCAGGAGTAGACCTAAATCTATCCAGCTTGTCCATACATGATTGGAATCTCTCAAATGCCCAATGTGGTAACCCAGACCGGTCTGGAGGCGTAAAGGGAAGCTCCTCCCCCTGTAGCCGTCTATCTGACGTTATGGGACAGATCTAAACTCCTTTGCCTTCTGAGAAACCTTCTCGTAGGCTAGGGCCTTCCTTCAACAGCTGGAGCGGTCCCTGCCTCCCTTCCGGCATGCTCAGCGTCTCCCTTGTCTTGTGAGCGGGGTTCGGCATATCACTCGCCGCCCGTCTCTGGCCGTCAGTGGAAACTATACGAGCCAAGCTTTTGACTATTAATTTCTCCGTCAAGGGTTCGTCTGGCGTTGTTGGGTGGTGACTAGTCTCTTTCGGCGACGGTCGCACTCTTACGAGGCGCGTCGCCTGGCATTTTGGTGGTATCGCCCTTGTCTGCAGGTAGCCCATTCGCTAGTCGCATCTGTGGTGGCAGGGAGGGCTTGCGACCCTTACGGTTGGAGGAGGACGCCGGTAGGCCCAGTGTCTCCGTTAGCTAGGGCTTTCTTCGTCTTCGAAGTGCCATGGGTTGTGTGCTTAGGTCTATGTTTTCTGTGTTAGTGTCGCCGGGGTGTTCATCCCCACAAGTAGGGCGTGAGCCGAGCTTGTCGGGGCCAGGGACAGACGCCGAGGAGTGGGTATGCTCCCTAGAGAGGTCTACAACCTCCGAAACAGAGGTTGGGTTATCACCGTTCTCGTCACTCTGCGACGGCGAATGAGGAATCAGCCCTAGACATAGCATAGGCTGCCCACCTCTTGTCCCTGCGGTCCTTTAAAGCCTTTGGACAAAGAAGTTTACAGGCCGAACAGCCGACATAGTTGTGGACGAGGGGTAAGCAGTTACACCGCTTGTGCTTATCCTTCCATGTGAATTTGCCCTTACAGCACGGGCAAAATCTAAAAAGGAGTCCTCTCCATAGCGGAGGATACAATTAAGAGTGATAACGACCCCGGAGGAAATGGGGTGGACCTCAATGCTTGAGGGATTGTGGGTACACTGCACTTCGTTATGGGGATAGTGTTACAGACATGTCTTGTCGACGTCCCCTTTTCGACTACGAAAAACAAAAGGCAATACTCTGCAGTGACCACTGGATGTCGGACTATGCACAGCATGTCATTCTAATAAGCAGATTAATAGATATCAGAAATAAAAATACATAGCAGTACACACGCACAACCACAGGAGGTGGCAAGGCTCAATATTAAGCATTACATAAACTCAACATTAAGCAACCCTTACCTCCTCGCCAGGCCCACCTCCAGGCGAACATGTTGCGCAGCACTGCTTGGCTGACCCTGGACTCCTACCTGGAATCCTGGTTGACGCAGTAGAATCTCGTGAAGGTGTGCGTCAACCTCCACGTAGCAGCCCTGCAGATGTCCAGCAGGGGCACACCAGACAAGAACGCCGTGGTAGGAGCATTCGCTCTGGTCGAATGGGCTCTCGGACAGCCAATGGTCGGTTTGCCAACCAGTGAGTGCATGATGCAGCCGGAGAGCCATCAGAAAATGGAAGCCTTCGAGAGGGCCTTCCCTTCTTTCACACGCCCAAAGTTCACAAAAAGCTGTGATGTCTTCTGAAAACTCTTCGTGTGATCCACGTAGAAACGCAGCGCTCTAGCTACATTCAGCGAGTGCAAAGTCCTCTTGGCCGGCGACGGGCAGAAAACTGGCAACACCAAGGGCTCGTTGAGATGGAAGTCCGAAGGCACCTTGGGCATGAAGGAGGGGTGCGTCCTCAGCACCACCCTCGTCGAGGAAAGTCAAGTATGGAGGCTTGCAGGATAGGGCCTGGATCTCTCCCACCCGTCGTGCGGAGGCGATGGCCACAAGGAACGCTGTTTTCCACAACAGGAACTTCAACAGTGCCGAATGCAGAGGCTCGAATGGTGGCCCCATGAGCCTGGACAGCACCATGTTGAGCTCCCACGCTGTGACTGGAGCCTTCACCGGCGGGAACTATCGGTACAGTCCATTCATAAATTCCTTCACCAGGCAAGGAGACCACAGAGATGACAGTCCTGTAGTTCTGGTGTATCAGGAAATCGCTGCCAGATGCATCTTGATGGAAGCATGCGCTAGTTCAGCCTTGGCCAGCGACAGTAGGTACGGTAGCACTTGAGGGGCCGTAATCCATAGGGGGTTAATCTTCTGTGCATGGCACCAGACAGAACCTCTTCCACTTGTGTCTGTAGCACATGAGAGTTGAGGACACCCTGGCCTTTGCAAGAACCTCTGCAGTCCGCCGGGATATCGTACCCTCCAACTGTAGTGCTGCAGGAGCCAGGCCTGCAAGTTCAGCGACTCGGGTCGTGATGAAGGATGGCACCTCCTCCTCTGGAGAAAAGATGTGTGGGGACGCTGACAAGTCCAGAAGGTCCTGGAACCAGATCGGTCTCTGCCACGCCTGTGCAACGAGGATCGTCCTGAACCGGGACCTCTTGAGTCGCAGTAGCAACGGTGGGAACGCATACAGGAACAGGCCGTCCCAGGGGAACGAGAAAGCATCCCCATACTCCTTGGCTGGGGAAACCTGCTGGCGAACTTCTGGAACTTGGAGTTCGTCGCCGTCGCGAACAGGTCAATCTGGGGTTTGCCCCATCGTTGGAAGAGTCGATCCACCTGATCCTGATGCAGTTCCCACTCGTGGCACGAGCACAGCTCCTTGCTGAGTCGGCGATGGTGTTCTTTATCCCTGCTAGATGAAAGGGTACCAGAAACATCCCTGGGCAACATATCAATGCCACAGATTCTGGGCTTCCATGGATAGGGCTGGGGGATCTAGTTCCTCCCCGCTTCTGGATGTGTAACATCATGGTGGTGTTGTCAGTGAAGATCCTCACCACCTTACCCTTGAGGGAGCGAGAAACAACCCGAGGGCCCAGAACACTGCCCAGAGCTCCAGGATGTTGTGGAGTGGCCTCTACTCTGGGAGCCAAATGCCTCTCGTGTGAAGATATCTGGTATGCGCTCCCCATCCCTCCAGGGAGGCATCCGTCGTCACCGTCACCTGGTGTGCCGGGGTCTGAAAGTCTGTGCCCACCGCGAGATGCATGCGGGTGCCCCATCACCAATTGCTTGCCGGAAAACCTAGTTGAGCTGGATCTTGTCCTCGAAACTGCCCGCCACTTGCATCCAACGGGCGTCGAGGAACTTCTGTAGAGGACGCATCCGTAGCCTGCATAGGGTAGATGCATGAGGACATCATCCCGAGAAAGGACTTAATGGACCTCACCCTGGCCACGTCCATGGCCAGCAAACACTGCACCTTGCCCAGGATGGCCTTCATCCTTTCCTCCGGCAGCGAGGCCAATCGTGCTACTGTATCGAGCTTGGCTCCGAGAAAGTGACCTACGACGGAACCAGGTGAGATTTGGGGAAGATGGAGAATTCCTAGGTCCGTGAGCAGCCGGACGGTCTTCGCTGTGTGCTCGACGGCGAGTACCCTTGTTCTTGCCCGGATGCGCCAATCTACCAGGTTGGGGTAGATGTGGACCCCTTCAGGTGCAGCCGCGCCGCCACTGGTGCCAGGCCCTTGGTGAATACCCTGGGCGCCAACTTCAACCCGAATGGAAGGGCCTTTAACTGGTACTGCTGTCCCTGGACCACGAACATGAGAAACTTTTGGTGTCTTTAGAATGCGGATGTGAAAGTATGCATCCTGCAAAGCCAACGATGGGAAGTTGCCTTCCTCTAGCTGGCCCAGCATGTGCTGGAGCGTGACCATCCGGAAATTGTGCCTTTATGTATTTGTTTAATCAAGGCAGGCCCAGGATGGGACGCCATCCTCCAGTCTTCTTTCTGACGAGGAAGTACCTTGAGTACACTCCAGAGCCTCTTTGGGACGCGCTTGATGGCTCCTTTGAGCATCGCCCTTACTTACAACAACAGTTGAGGGATGTGGTTTTCCTTCCTGGCCACGGGAGGCATGCAGGGTCACTTTTACAAATTCGAGAGTGTGCCCGTGGGCCAGGGCATCCAGCACCCAACGGTCGGTGGAGATGGACTCCCACACGTTGACGAACTTCGCCAGCCGGCCTCCCACCAGGGTGCTTGGGTGGGGGCCCGACGCTACAGCCGGTTCAGTCTTGCTTTGAGGTGGCCTTGCCACCTTGGTTTCCCTGGCGACGGCGAGATCCACCGGACTTGCCTCATCCTCTAGACGAGAAGCGAGCCGCCTGACGGTACGTCAAGGAGCCACCACCGAATCCTTCGGAGGCAAGCAAGGTGCCTCCAGAGTTCCGTAAGGGGGGGGCTGTCGCTGCTGCAGAACTCCAAAGGCCCGAGCCGTGTCGGGTCTTGATGGCCTGAAGAGACTCATCCACTGTCTTTCCAAACAGATTGTTCCCGTCGCAAGGCATATCCAAAACTTGTCTGCACGTCTTGGCGGAAATCTGTCGCCTTGAGCCACCCCCGCCATCGAAGGCAAACGCTGTTGCCCAACTGGCGGAACCCGGTGTCGGCAATGTCTGTGGCTACTGTTATGGTGTGGTCCGACACCTCACCTTCCTGTAGGATCTCCAGGGACTCTGCCCTCTTGTCCGGTAGGAAGTCCAGCAAGGGGGCAATCTTGTACCACAACTCAGTCGTAACGGGCCACAATCGCTAGGGCATTGGCCGCCTTAATCGTCGCAGACAAGATGATTCACCGTCCCATGGCGTCCAGTTTCTTTCCCTCGCTGTCTGGTGGGGGAAGTTGAAGCCGATGACCCCGCCGCTTTCTTCTTGGCCGCTGCCGAGACAACCGAATCTGGGGTCGGCTGTGCCCTAAGGCACAAAGGGGCAGCGCGGGGATTCGTACTACTTCTCGTACCGGTCCCTCTTGGCAGGCGTCGTAGACAGGTTCTTCAAAAGAGCAAGTCCCTCGTCCCAGATGTCATCCAGCAACGGCACCGCGAGGACCGTCTTCCTCTTGGCCTTGCGCCGTTGGTAGAGGAAGCCTTCCTTCTTCTGTTCTTCAGGGTAGAGCTGGAAAAGCTTGGATGCCCTGACAATCATAGCGTGGAAGGAGCCAATTTCGTCGGGTGGGGAGGCCCAACGGGGTGGTGATGGAAGGCCCATCCCATCGTCACAACAATCATCCGTCCCCGTCGTGCCCGTATCCGTTGCTGTGTCATCCCTAGGATCAGGGGAAGGAGATTAAGACCGAGTGGGCCGCAAGGGCTGAAAAGGCGAGGTAGATGAGCTCTTGTTTTGAGGGCTTCCCGACGGGCCCGGTTCTGCTGGGTCGTCTGTTGGGGGTAGAGGCAATCTCGTCCTCATCTCCGTGCATAAGGTTTGGAGTGCCATCAAAATGGCCACCGAGATGTCCTGTGGCTCGGGTTTCAACATGCGTGCTGGCTGCTCCTCCACAGGAACCTCGTCGGCGCCCCTGTCGCTTTCTTCGTCCTCCTTGTTGGGATTCCTCCTCTGGGACCGGACCTCCTCAAACTTCTTGTTGAGGCCCTTCACGACTTCAACCAGCTCCTCTGAGGCTGTATCCATGTCTGTAACGGTCACTGCCCCCCCCTCTTTTTACACTGGGGTCTTCACAGGGGTCTTACGGATGGGCTGAAAAGAGGATTCACTCTGCGGTAGCAGGGCATCTCTGGGCCCCGAGGTCGCCTCCACTGGGGTAGCCTCCACAGGCTTCACCAGAGCCGCCGCGATGACCTCGATAGAGGCCTAAAGCGGGTGAATCAAGGCCTGCACCACCTTGTGCCCGTTTGAGGCCTTCACCGGGGGGAGGGGGGGTGTTCACCGCCTCGCTCCCCCTCGGCTGGTTCCTACGAGATCAACCGGGGCTTCTCCAGAAGCTTGGCCGGGTTCTCAGATTTTCTCCCCCGAGCCAGAGCGTTGGCTCATGGTTGATGGCGCCGGTGAAGGTGTGCCTTGCCTGGCAGCCGAGGAGCCTGACCGGCGGTGCTTTGCCTTTTGTTGGGCCCCTGTCGCCAGAGCGCCCTCACAGGACTTCGAAGACTGCTCAGACTTCTCACCTGCTGGGCTCTTTCCTTCCAGCCAGTTGGCGAGGTGGTCCGACGATCCCTCAGTCCGTTCCGACATGTTCTTGCAAAACGCACAGTCCTTCTCCGCATGCGTTTTGTCTTCGTAAAGGAATCTCGAAAGCTTGTCCTCCTTGAACACATTCTGTAATCCGCATCCAGGGCAGTTCCTAAACAGCTTGGATCTGGGTGCAGAGCTTCCCTTTTCCTGGGCCATGTCCATGAGGTAGGCCTCAAACTTCTAAAAGCGTAACTCGACAAAAACTTTGCCTTTGAGGGGCGTAGAAAATTCCGAAACGGTTCCCAGTTAATCAGAAGTAAAAACGGTGAAGCTCGAGGCTCGATTGACCGAAAAATTAGATAAAACTGAGAAAAAAAAAAACGCAAAACGCAGTAAAAGCTTGAGCTATAGTACCAGGACTCCCAACACTTGAACGTGCGGTAAAACTGAGGATGGCTGCCATGGGAGGGGCTAGGGGAGAGGGCAGTCATTGGCTGGGGGCAGTATGACCCATGGACCAGTGATTGGTTACTACTAAGCAAGACAGATCAGAAAAGAAACACTGATTTTTTCTTTACCGAGGATTCCCAGCCCGACGGGGAATATTCATGAGCATGTGAATCCGTGCCATACCCCATGCTGGAGAAACGCAGATATTTTCAATGCAGCCTTCATATCAGGATGTGCATATACGTGTCCTGAAGGTCCACAACACGGAACCAGTCACCCTTCTGAAGAGAGGACTATTTGGCAGGGTGTGATCTTTAATTTCTCTTGGGGAAGAGAAAGATTGAACTGGTGGGAGGTGTCAATTCCCACCATCAGGCCTCGAGCGGAAGTATCCACATGGTGTGCCGAAGCCTCCAGGATATACTGTGCCAACACTAACTTGACAAACTAGCCTTGAAATAGTCTAGCCTATCCGTAGGAATGCACTCCTGGAAATCGGTCAACTCCTTCCACAGCTTCATATTAGCTGCCGCCAGGATCAGCTCGATATTTGCTTGCCGAAGTGGCAGTGCTGAGTTGGCCAAGACTTTTTTGCCCAAGGAGTCCAGAAATGTGCCCTCTTTAGAGAGCATCTGAGCCGCAGCACTAGAGGTCGCAGAGGCCAGCTTGGAGTGAAGCGTGGCTGCAGCTACCACTGTCGAGGAAGGGAGCGGACAAGACGCCAAGGCCATCTCCTCAGAAGTGTGAAGCCTGTATTGGAGTCTATTCTTTGATATGTAGCCCCTTGTGGGGCTTATCCCAGACTTTACGGGCATCCGCCAAAACATCCTTCTGGAGGAACAGGCCAGTACGCTCGTGGTGACAATTGTGAACGCTCCCGAAAGCAGCCCTTCCTGTGGAACGGGGCCTCAGTTACTGGAATGTCAAGGAGGGCCATTATATCCAGAACCCAGTCATGGGCTGGGTCTGACAAAGCGGGGCTGCTCAGTCATCTGATCTGCTTGAGGGTCATCCAGCGACTTGGGAACAGACAGCAGTGCCGCCACAGGTTTTAAAGTGCTATCCCACTCTAGAGGTGTCTTCTCTACAGGAGTAGAGGAGGAAGTGCTGGAGGCAGACGGGTAGGAAGAGGTGGTACCACCACAGGCACCGCTGGAGCCACCAGGGCGATAGGTGGGGCCGGAGGTTCAGGGTAGATTTCTTTGAAAGGACCCTTAAATTACTCTTTCATAGAGTCAGAATGCACAAGCCTCAAAGAAATATATGCTCTGATGAAGGTTTAGTCGCTGGGATAGGCAAAGGCCTCTTGTACGGGGCAAACCCCTACGAACGCAATGAGGATTGCCAGAAAGGCCCTCCACCGATTGGATCCGCATAGACAAACGGAGCAGAATGAGGAAGCGAAACCGTATGTAGCAGCGGCATCCAAGTACGCCAGCCATAAGGACGGACGGGATTTTTAAATTCCACCTGAGGTGAAAGGCTGCTCAGCCCCTAAACTAAGATTCCTAGCACCCGGTGTAAGGGAAGAATCCAAAAAGGCTGCCGTGGCCCATGAGGGGTGGGCCGCCATTTTGTCAATGCCTGAATAGAACTGCGTCACATGTACAGCTGAAGCAATCGTCTCCTCAGGCTGGTCAGGGGACTTGCATAACAGTTTAGCCTTAACACAAGACTCCTCGGCCGAGCCAGTACTGGGGCGGGGTCTCATGTTTGCTTGACATCTTAAAGGTGACCCCAACATTAGCCTCCAAGGGAAAAACCTTGGCAGAGTCGGTTACGGGAGTTAGAGTGCATGACCGCCCTCTTTGCCCCTCAACAGAACCAGTATCACTGCGATTAACGTAGGAAAACTGAGGTATGACCCTTACAGACAATACCTTAGGAGCAGGTCTCGGTTTTGTTGGTACAGACCTCAGCCTCACGAAGAGGACCCTCAGGTTTCGTCCCGGTATACATAGCTCCTTCGTGAGGGGCCTCAAGATGTGGCTTGGTACAGAAAGCTCCAGCAAAGGCGGCCTCGGAGCATACACCGGTGTCTGTGTGGAAAGCTCCAGAAACTGAGACCTCAGAGCAAACCCTGGTGTCCAAAGCTTCAGACGAACTGGGCCAGTGTTGATCACCCAACAGGTGAACCTTGGATCGTATTCCGGTCTTGACACGTCCGTTGTGGGAAGCATGAAAATGTGCGCAAGGGAATAGTTTGCCTGTAACTCCATTTCTCCAGTATTGATATCTTTCATGGATTCACATGCTTAGAATATTCCCAGTCGACAGACTGGGAACCCTCGGTACGCTTATAAAGCAGTTTCCCATAGGAAAACGTTCTTGTGTCCCATCTATGTCGTTTTGGGCCCACGCATGCCCCACTAGCATGTAGTATAAATGCCCCGCCCCCGCGGCTCCCTTCAGATTTCGACCCCTCCAAAGCAGAATGGGGTGAAACCTAGATTTACAAGACGATTGCATTCCGGGGAGGCCGGCGGGCGCATGTTAATCCATGAAAGATACCAATGCTAGAGAAATTGAGTTACAGGTAAGAAACTATTCCCTTCTCCAGCATTGAATCTTTCATGGAATCACATGCTTCGAATAGAATTCAGAGCAGTGATCCTGAAAAAGGAGGTGTGAATGCAATCCGGCACCCTTCTAAGCATATGTATAGTGAACCACGCTTACGTAGGATGCCAATTTAAGATGCGCAACAGTATGCACAGATCAATACCTATATACACATAAATATATATACACATCTATATACATCTATATACATCTATATAGATGTCTAAATAAGCACAGACCCTTCTTGAAAAGGGCTTACCTTATTGAAACAGATGGCGTAAGACTGCCCTTCCCACTTGTATTTCGTCCGCCTGCTGCGGTTTGAGGCAGTAGTGGTGGGTAAATCAGTGAGGCACTGACCATGCTGCCGCCTGGCAAACGTCTGTCAGCGGGATTCCTGCCCAATACGCCGTCGACGAAGTTGCCCTCGTGGATTGAGCTCTTGGATACCCTTGTAGCAGTTTTCCCGCTTTTGAATGACAGAAGGCAATCGTCGACGAGACCCATCGGGCCAGTCCCTGCTTTGAAATTGCTTTTCCTTTCGCCGAAGGACCATACGCAACGAAGAGTTGTTGCGTAGATCTAAGTTGCTGAGTCTGATGAAGGTAAAATTTTAGAGCTCTCTTGACGTCCAAGGTATGTAGGACTTTTTCCACAGCCGATGAGGGGGGGTCGCGAAAAAGGTGGGCAGGACGAAGGATGAGTGCTTATGATAAGCCGTAGGAACTTTTGGAATGAAACTAGGATTCGTTGACAGAACCACTTTGTCCTAAAAAAAAACCTTAGGTACAGAGGGTCTATGACCAACGCTTGCAACTCCAAGATCCGCCTAGCTGATGTTATAGCTATTAGAGAGGCCACTTTCCATGACAAGAACTTAATTGACGATGTGACCATTGGTTCAAAGCCCAATGCCACACCTTCTGAGCCTCAGTGGAAAGGGTTCTGGATCACATGCCCCCTTGCTTCCTCAAGTAAAACATCGCCGTCTTGTGTGTCTGTCAATATTCTCACTATGGACACTGATGTGGGCAGGAACGACTTCAGGGCCCAGCGCACTGCTCAGTTCCAGAACTTTGATGTGCAGGAGAGATTCCCTCCGAGACCAACGACCTTGCGTATGTAGAGTGCCCATGTGTGCTCCCCAGCCTGTCAGGGACGCGTCCGTCACTATGGTTAGCCGAAACTCTGGCTCCTGTAGGGGGTACCCCCCTCTAGATAGATTCTGAAGCTCCGCCACCACTGAAGAGCTAGTAGGAGCTCGTCGACGGTCAGTTTGTCCAAACAGAGCCCTTGGGGCCTGCGTCCACCGGTCCGCCAGAAACTCTTGAACCGGCCTCAGGCGACAGTTGCCCACCAGAGGAATGCAGGACGCCATAGCGCCCAATTGACATTTTCTCACTGACAGTCTGGTATTGATTCTCAGCTGACCTGCCAATCGATTGAGTTTGGTGATTCTGTCGAGGGATGGCTTCACTAACCATGACTGTCTCGAACTGTGCGCCCAGGAAAACCAAGCCTCGACGGCATTAACAAGGATTTCTCGAAGTTTACCGCAAACCCCAGCCGTTGTAAGAGGTGCATGGTGGCCTGCAAATGTGTGAGTCAACATAGGGGAGGACCCCTTCACCAACCAGTCGTCGAGGTAAGGGTATAGATGGCCTTGCCTTCTCAGCCAGGCCGCCACCGGGGCCAAACATTTCGTGAACGTTCTGGGAGAGGATTATAGCCCAAAAGGAAGTACTGTAAACTGGTAGTGAGTCCGCCCTTACCACAAACCTTAGGAACTTTGTGTCACCGACACATCGGTATGTGGAAGTACGCGTCCTGTAGGTCCAGAGACGCCAGAAAGTCCCCTTCTTGAACTGACCGGATCACTTCTTGGAGCTTGAGTATTTTGAACTTTAGGCTTTTCAACGTTTTGTTTAGATCGCGCAGGTCTAGAATGGAACGCCACTTTCCGTTTGGTTTTTTCACCACAAATCGGGAATAAACCCCCTGGCCCCTCTGCGACGACGGAACCAATTCTATAGCACCTTTTTGTAGCACAAGTGCTACTTTCTGCTGCAACACGCTCAGATGGGGTTGAGCTACAAAAGCCGGTGGAATGAGCGGAGGGTTGCTTTTGAATTGCAGGGAATGTCCGTATCTTACAGTGTCCAACACCCTTCGATCTGTCATTTGCTCCCATTCGTTGATGTAGCACGATACCCTGCCTCCCAGAATGTTCCGATGCCCGTTATTGCTGGTCCTTGGTCTGCTCATCTGTCGATGACGAGTAACCTGTTCTCTTTTTGGGGGTCTTGTAGTGCCGGCGACGTTTTGCCGCTTGAGAAGCCCGTCTATACCTGGGAGGGGTATGCTGGCCTACTGAAGGATCTGTCTCGATGCAGAGAATCTGGAATTTCTCCGAAGCTCCCCTGAAGGGACGAAGAGACAAGAAACTTCAACCACCTTGGAGGGCCCCCAAGGAACGCACCGTGCCCGAGTCGTCTTTCATGCCCTTCAGGGCCTCGACCTTCTCGCCGAACAGAAGGTCTCCCTCAAAAGGCATATCCGTACCTTGTATTGCACCTCTGGTTGGAAGTTGGTGCATTTCAACCATGACTGCCTTCGGAGAACCACACCGTTATTCACCTGCTTAAACCCCGATTCTGCGAGGTCCACCGCAATGTTTATGGCATGATTGGAGGCCTCTTCACCTTCCCTGACCAGTAACATCGCCGCCTTACGATGTTCTTCCGGAAGATGCTCCAGCATAGGAGCTAGTCGGTGCCACATCTCCCTGTCGTATCTGGCTATGGCGGCCAGAGAATTGGCTGCTTTCACTGTGGTAGCACCTACCGACAGCACTTTTTTTCCGAAAGTATCCTGTCTTCTGGCATCACTTTCCGGGGCGGTCGTGCACTTGTGCTGGGCCCTCGCCTTTCTCGCCACCGCTGCCGACACCACTGAGTCCGGGGTTGGTTGGGAGGAGAGACACTTGGGGGTAGCCTCTGGAGCCTTAAATTTTTTTCTCCAGACGACCTTTTATCGCCGGTTCCGAGAGAGGGTGGCGCATGGTCTGTAACCCCTCCTGCCACACATGATCCAGGATGGGTATTGAAAACGCTGACCTCTTTCCCATGTGGTTGAAAAGAAAAGTCCTTGTTCTCTTCCTGGGCCAGCCCGAATTCTGTACAAGCCTGGCCATCATTGTGTGAAATTACCCGATGTCGTCCGGGGGTGACGGCTGAGCTGGGCTTTTCGGGGTTTCTAGTTCTGCTTCGGACTCCCAGGTTGGATCCCTGGAGGGGGGGGGGGGGGGGGGGGGGGAGAGCGTGACATACGATAAGGCTCTACTGTCGGAATCCGAATCCATCAGCTCTCCTTCCTCGCGGCGTGGAGCCGAGAGGTCTCCACCCGCTGGCAATGCCGTGGTGATTGACGGAGGTGGCCGACGAGACGGGCTTGGGTCGTCGATGGCCGATCTAGCCGGAGTTGCTCGAGGTAGTCTCTCGTCCAGTGTCTTCAGCAACGTTTGCAACGTGGATAAAACCTCCAGTGACAAGAGTGACTGCAGATTGAGAAGAGGGGTAGACTCCGGAATGCTCCTGGAGAGGCCTGGTAACCCGAGGTCTGCAGGGCCAGCTATTCACATCTTCTCCCGCGGACACCGACAAGGCCTCTTGCTGCAGTAGGGTCTCTGGCAAAACTGGGTCGTATACCTCTGGTCGCCAGGCCTCTTGCGGGATCTCCGTTGACGAAGCTACGGCTGGCCCCGTCGTCGACGTCATTACTGTCTGCGGTCCAAGAACGGTTGAGACCAATTGTGTCAGTGGCAGAGAAGTGGTTGACGACCGCCCTACCGTCGACGGTGGTGGTCGTCGTGCAGGTCCCTGGGGCGTTCCTGCCTTTCCCAAACTCTCTGCATCTCGACTCGAGGTCGATCTATGATGATCGCCTGAGGAGGATTTAGAGGGTGACGAGGCTTTCTTTGACGAAGACTCCTTAGAATGGCTTTGATGATTCCTTCTCCGCCAGTCGTAATTTCTTCACCGGGGGTTCTGACTATGTTGAGCGGCACGGGACCCCTGAAGATTATGACACTGAGGCCACACTGCGCGTGGAGCCCACCTCCAAAGGCGGGTATATGCCCGCGCTCCATCATTTAACCATGCCACAAGTCTTCGACTTCGATCTTTAAGAGTCTTCTGGGAGAAGCCCTTACATATGTCGCAATTGTCTGCCGAATGAGGGTGTAGACAATATATGCAATCCATATGTCCGTCCCCCTCGTACACTTTCAACCCGCACGTAGCGCACGGGCGGAATAGCGCTTTCCCTGACATCAGGAGAAAATCCAACAGCACAACCTAGACAAAATAGACTAAACAAGGTGCTCCCACTACTTTGGAGACGGTAAGACATTTGAAGAGAGCCGCAGGGGTGGGGCATTTATACCGCTACGTCCTAGTGGGGCATGCGTGCGCGGGCCCAAAACGACGTAGATGGGACACACGTGTTGAACGTTTTCCTATGGGAAACAGGTTTATAAGCGTACCGAGGGTTCCCAGTCTGTCGACAGGGAATATTCTAAGCATGTGAATCCATGAAAGATCCAATGCTGGAGAATATTGGTTATTCATCGGTAGAAGCAAGACTGCCCAATGGCAATGCACATTTTGCTGAACAGAAACAGTATTTAAACATCGATTTATGTTGCTGAGTATGTAGCTGATTATTTTATCAAATAAATACCCAACTACATGCATTGTCAGCTGAAGTGTACAACACATGGACATCAAATTGACCAAAAACAGCATTACAATAGCATACTTTTTACATCACCCAAGTGGAATCTGAAATGATTCTAATTTCATCACCTTGAGTTGCAAGAAAGCACGTATGAATGCAGACAGTTTCAGTTAGAGATCCATTGCTGCTGACAATATGCTGCACAAATTTCTTCTGAATTTTAGGTAGAAGATATTGTACTTTATCTAGAATGTTCCATTATAAAAATTGTTGCAGGTTATATTGGTGTCTAACAAAAAGTGTATATTGCACCTGTGGACCACCCCAATCCTTAAGTTTGGCCAGGGATGCTCTGCCATGACTACTATTGGGTGAAACAGCCCTAAATGCCATCGCTACAGGCCGGATTCAGTGAGGGTAGAGGGTCCTGCCCCTCAGTAAAATGCCTGCGCTGGAGTACATGCAAGATAAGGTCCTTGCCCAAATACGAAGGGGCAAAATTAGGCCTCCAAGCCTAGGGATGCCTGAAAATGTTCCTTGCCACACATGGGGGTGGTGGAGAGAAGACCTCAATACGAGAAAGGTCTGGAAAGGCTGAGATCATATTGGCAAAACCGGCAGCATCCAGCGTGTAAGTTTGTGCGCAAGTTTGCCCTGCAGAATGGAGTTTTGTACTTTGATCAAAATTCGTGCCTACATAAGCCGTTGTCATTTTCAATTAAGACATGCTTCCCCAAATGTATGCAAAACTTTCAACATAAGAGTTTGGTTCCTCTCATGTTGGGAGCCTGAACGGAGTTAAAAAGCTGCAGTCAAATGAAGGCCCTGTCCCACTGCCGGGACTACAAAAGAATTTGATTTTGCCTTAAGTAACACTTGTAGAATTAGATGTGTACGTCTTGACAAGTGCCATTATGTTGCCCACATGTAACCCTTTGTATGCAGGGAACAGCGTTGCAATGATTTTAATAATTAATGGAGTGCATTACCAGAGTATGTCAAATCAAAATGTAAGCTAAAGAGGCCATTTTAGCTGAAGAAAGGGGACTTGCCAGCACGTTTCAATTCCTGGCTGGGAATACCCCCACAGTCAATCATTGTGAAACTGGATTTCAAAGCTGTGTTGCCAAGGGAATGAGCTGAGGAATTCTCTGGATCCTCAAGTTTTATGACCAAAAGCACTCAGGCCGTTGTAAACACAGCAATGAGCCTTTGAAGCTGTATGCTAACCCTAAACAAAAGGGTCCCTCTCGATGTCGGAGCTAAAAAATAGATCTCTTCTAGGGGGTGTGGGGGGAGTTAGGCGAAGCTTCACGCCCATTGTACACAATGGGATATACGCTATTTTAGGGATAACTTGGCAAGTATTCATTGTCCATTAATCATGTTCGGATTTATGAAAAGCTGTCGGTGAGCTGCTTTTGGTAAACCCAAAACGATGCGTCACCAAACTATCAAAAGTTATAAGAAAAAAAAATGATGTCCTCTGCATAAATAGGACAATCAAAAATGTGAGAAAATATGTAACAGGTAATAGGTAGTCCCCCCATCCAAGGTCTTATTTTTCAGAAACAGTTTGGGCATAAACAAGGAAAAACTGATGCTGCCCTAGAATAATACACAAACTTCTAGGTCGGATAATTGAATCTCAAAAATGTAGTGTCTGAAAATGCTGGCATATGTGGCGTAAGGTGATGCGAAAAGGCATTTATCAAAATGTGATATTGCCAGGTGCAGAAGCCAGATCCAACCCCATGTCCATCATGATTCATGGTGCATCCTCCCCTGGATGCTCAAATCACTCACCGATTCCCTGGACATACTGGCTTGTAGAGGGGGGAGGGAACACTTGATCACTGCCCTATCAGTTGTGCGAGCAAGATGTCACATCAGTGATGTCATTTGGCTTATAAATAGGTTACTCCTCAACTGGGGATTCTCTCCAAAATCAGAGGTGTGCAGCCAACTAAAATCTGGAGCTATCCTTGCAGAAATTGGGGCTAGTCTGGGAGTGAAGCAGGGAGCTGGAATAGCCGATTTGTAGGACAGAGGCCTTGACGGTCCCTGCAGTGAAGCCTTGGTGCCCCTTGATGACATCAAGCTCTTCTATTCCAAGCATAGCCATCCCCAGCCTTAACAAGTCCCATCTTCTTAATCACTACCCTAGAGACTCCTAATGGGAGAAATCCCCTATTCTATCAGTTTGTGAAATTCAGTCATTTTTCTATTGAAAATTTTGTCTGTGCATTGTGGTAACTCTCCCATTGACAAATTTTGTTCAGCTGTGCATTTAAGTCAATTTGTTTATGGAACAAAATCACACTTTGCCTCTTGGGTATAGTCCTTTTTGATCTGAAAAGCCTTTTCTTTGCTACATACTCAAGTCATTTTCCTGTGGAAGAATCCATTGCATGTCCATGTGTTTTCGCCATTTACCATTTAAGAATTCCCAGTGTTGGTGTACATCCCTAGCATATTTGGCATATTAAATCAATTAATTCCCACATTACTTCACGGAGTACGGATTAGGGAAAGGCGGCATTCGAAACTACCTCTGCCTGTCCTATGTCTTGCGAGTCAAATATAAATTGATCCAGAAAAAGTCATTTTAGTAAGAGCTGAAAAACCAACTCTTCCATGTGTTAAATGTGCGTTTAAAAACAAATTTCCATTTGCATCTGTCATATTAAACCCAAGCTGTGTTCCCATTGTGAGTAATCCTTTTGCACAAAGCATATCTGCAAGTTGCCCCTGCATTTTCACTTAAAAACGTGGTTCTCATGTGCCTCTCATTGTTGAAAGCATGTGCGTCATTTTCAGCCCCAGCAAAATTAGTGGTATTTCCATTTTTTCTAAAAAATGTTCATCCTTTAAAAAGAGTATTCTCCCTTCATCATATTCTGAGCGTGGATTTTGCATTGCATTTCCTTCATTTGTCATCGCTCAGAGCTTGCCCGTCACTTTACAGCTCGAGAAGAAACTAGGGCGATTTTCCTTTTTCAAAGGTAAAACCTTTTTTTAACTTGTTCCTAGATTATATCTTTCCTACTATACCCTGATCACGGACTTTAAATTGCATCCCCTTTTATTTGATATTTATTCTAATTTGTTGGTCTGTGTTCAAATAGAATTTCATGTGTTCTAGCTAGTCTGTTTTGAAGCCCTATTTGTTTCCTAGTGTAAGCAGCCCGAAGTAACCTTCTGTGCTGTCCCATAGCAGTAGTATTAAGTCATTGAAAACCCATTTTTCCATTGTCGCAGGGGGGAGTTGCTTAACCTGCCATCATTTGAGTGAAATTGTTTAGCATTGCTTTTCATAAAATCAGTGTGTAATTACAGTATCTTTACCCTGGTTACTTTGCAGCAGTCTGTACATTTGTGTTGCCACAACATTAGTGGCTACCTTCATCTTTTTGTTCCGATTGGATATTAAAATAAATTCAAGGACCACACCAGCCTGGTTCCTGGTCTTTTGGGAAAAGGGGTGCTAGAGGTTGGGTGCGAGACGGGCTGGAGACCTACTCGAAAAGAATTGTGTAATAAAAAGCATTTGTGCAACACCTTTATTAGCAAGGGAAGAGGTCTCTGACTTGCTGGTGCTGCATAATATACTGTGACACTACCATTTATAAAGGCCTAGTCAGCTCGAGGGAACTGCCAGCAATACCCGAGTGAGGATATGCCAGAGGACCTAGACCACAGAGCCTTATGGAGCATCACCTTAAAAGCCATCACCACAACAAATCAGAACATCAGTGGTTCTTCCATAATGCACCAAACCCTTAAAGCTTCACATCTTGCCCGTCTTACCAAAAGAAACCTTACCCACCTCTCACAGGAAGGGACCTCCAAAATATAACAGGTTGAACTATGCAAGACCCTTTTACATTAAAGCAGAACCCTATAAAACAGAAAAAAAATTAAACCTACAGCGTTGACCTCCCCGGCCTCGACCCCGTCCACGTCCTCTGCCACGAGTCCGGCCTCTGAATCCACCACGCAGCGTTCCTTCACTCTTCACACTAGACGTATCATCCTGGTCAATCCAGTCACGATCTTGTTTATTGTCTGGAAACCATCCTTAAAAAGAAGAAAACACAAAGGAAGGTTAATTAAGGAGTACAAGCAGTGTACCAGAGTGCCCACAGCAGAAGAGGAACACAATATCAAATAGGTCTACCCTTGAGAATGCAGGCAGCATTGAAAAAATTAAACCTGGCGACATGCTCTTCATGCCATCAGCGACACCAGTAGTACTCCAAACATGTAATTTGAGATGTTTTTCTCCTGCACAAGGATATATTTACCTGCAATCATGGACACCACTGGCATAACTGAAATCCTCACTGTAGTGAAAACTGCACTCCTAATCCATAGTGCCCTTTCCTCTACACCTTTGGTATGGTATACCCAAGGGGACGGAACTCAACTCAGGAGATTATAAAAAGGTTAAGAGGAAGGACACCTGTACAGCAGTCACTCAGTTACATGCTCCTTGGCTCCAATTCCTGCCCGCTTTCCTAGCAGGTGTTAAACTGCCAAAGGACACGATCAGGGAGAGAAGACCATATGGAGGAAAGGGGGCTAGGACAGTCATTACAGTGAGAAACGTAATCCTACATCTTGTCCCTTTTCCTCCATACCAATTGGAGTCTTCCAAAGCATCTTGAACCAACATAGGATGGTCGTGGAGAGAAAATCAAAATACTTGAGCATACCTATCACTACTCCACTTGGGTGCTTTAGCCAAAGGTTTCTTCAGGCCCTCTTGACCGAAACTTGCATATGCATGGGAACTGGTGTCCATTGAGCAATGTCTACAGAACACATGCAAGTTGGACCAAGTGGCAGCCTGGCAAACGTCCTCCAAATGCACATCGCTCCACAAACCTACCATAGCCACTGACCAAGTGAGCATGAAGGCCCTTCATGAGTGCACAGAGCTGAAACTTGTATTCTTTCAAGATGCACAAAACTACCCATTGGGTTAACGTGGCATAAGCTGCCTGGGTGCCATTTTAGGCCTCCTGGGACATAGACCGGGAGGGCTGACAGTACAACAAGGAGAAGCCTTTTGTGGATCTGCCTGGCTTTCCCCCAGAGGCACGAAAGGAAGCATGGTGCTGTTGGATAGTGCCCAGGTCCCGTGTCGGTTCTGTATCAATATTGATGGCCTGCAAGGACTAGTCGACAGCCTTCCCAAAGAGGTTATCCCTGAACGGCATGTCCAGTATCCTCGTCTGGAACTCCTGGCAGAAATTAGAGACAGGGTAGGAAAAAAAGTGTCATTTAGAAACACCTCTTTCAGCTCGAGCGACGGATGCTCCTTTGGCGATAACTCAACATATCGCAGCAGACCAATTCGACGCAATGAGGAGAGGAAACCACTCAAGAGACCGCAAAAGCAGCAGAGGAGGTGGCAACCAAGGATGCAGACCTAACTATCAACATTTTTCAGAGAAGGGCCCAGAGGTTTGGGACTTAGAACCCCAAGTCACACGAAGCACGCAAGCCTTATGGTAAACCTCTCTGATTATCATCCAACTGAGCAAGAAATGCAAATATTGAAAAAGGGATGGTTTTGTCCCTACAAACTTACATAGTTCCTTTCTATTTCGGCAGGAATTTAACCAGTTCATGAGAAAAATCCATCTACATCAATTCTTTGAGGACAAGGCCCATAAGCCAGAGACATCAGATTTGGGCCTCTGTAATAAATCTACCTTTTGTGTACCGCTAGCAGCCCAGAGGCACTGGTGTTCCCAAAAAAGGGCACTTAAAGAAATCAAACTAGAACAGGAAAAAGGAAAAAAGATTTACCAAAACACCAGCCGTAGCAAAACCCTAGCTCTTAAACTGTCTTGCAACCAGAGAATTGTAATAGGCAAAGCTGACAAAGGAGGAGCTACGGACCATGAACCATGTAGACTATGTAAGGGAATGACCGTCAACTACTGGACTTAACTTGCTATCAATTGCTGACTGAGGATCCTACACCACGTCTATTGAAGATGATCACTCTTCAAGTGACGAAAGCTAACGAAAGGGGTTGGATCAGCCAAAAAGAATCTGACTTCCTCATTAAAGACAAACCCTAGATCCTGCAATTTTACATTCTTCCAAAAATCCATAAGGCTATTGTCAACTCACCAGGAAGACCAATAGTCTCTGGTGTTAACACAGTTGGAGCCTCTATCCCGTTTCGCAAACAATTTTCTTCAACCCATGGTGAAAAAGATGGCCTCATTTGTATTAGACCCGACACAGATTATATCAGAGGTGAAGGTTTGGACTTCGATTCACAAACCGAGATCCTGGTAGGCTTTGATGTAGTGGCCTTATATACAAGCATTCCCCAGCAGGTGTCACTGGATGTACGAGGAGTAATGACTACGAGAACACACTTTCAGAACTACTCCCGTCTCATTCATTTTGTGGTGTGCGGAAATGGCCCTAGTAGAATTATTTTCATTTTAATGGGGAATTATTCAAACAAGTACAAGGAACGGCCATGGGCGCCACTCTGGCTCTCAATGTAGCCAATCTTTATATGGAAGGATTTGAAACTAATAATCATGAATGCCACCAACCCCTTCATTAACCACATTAGAAAATGGTGCCGATATATAGATGACATACTATCTGGACGGGTAATGAACAGGAACTGCTACAGTTCTTAAAAATTGGATTGATTCAAAGAACAGATATCTGCATTTCACGCATCTACATAGCGTAAAATCGCTTGATTTCCTTGACATTACTATACTTGCCGATCCGGAGATCAAGAAACTATGGTAAACCATTTAATAAACCAACCGACAAACTCTTCTACACTACTCCAGCTTTCACCCACACCACGTATGCGACAATTTACCCCAGGGCCAATTTCTTAGGCTAAAACAAAACAGTACCAACAAAACTGATCGGGTGGAAGCGATTAAAATGAAAGAAACTGGAAGGTAGAGGTTATCCAAAAAACTATTCAGAATGCACTGAAACGGACAACAGAGAGGCACTTCTGGAATACAGGGAACAACAAACACGGAAAGACACCCAAACGGATAGTGTACGTGAACACATACAGTCACCTGTCCAATGGAATCAAGAAAATCGGGAAAAATTGGCATATCCTAGAGAAAAGTGATCAACCGATTGCAAGACCGATCGCCTTAGAGAAGCCATAACATGAAAGAACATCTAACCAGAAATGAGGTCAGCAGGAAACCGATGAAACAAAAAACATTACCACAGCAATGGGGATTTCAAGAATTTATGGGCCACGTACAGTGAGGAAAATGCACATGTTGCCCGTTTACCTTCAGGAGCACAGCAGTAGACATTGGTTTACCAACTCTTTGGCAACAAAAAAGCTTTACGAACTGCAACTCGAGTATGGTTATCTATGCAGTATGGTGCCTGTGCAAAAAGATCTATGTGGGCAAAACAGATAAGAAACTAAAAACTTGAATTGGCAAACAGAAGCTGCATTAGAAATAAAACCCATAATGCTCCCCTAGTGGACCATTGGATTGAACATAACCACACGGTGGAGGATCTAAGTTGGACCATCCTATAAAAACAAAAGCCAGGAATGGACAGTAATAAAGATAAGCTCCTTTTGAAAAAAGAATAAATTTTTCTTACTGTCAGTATGAACACAGGACTTAACGAGAAGACCGACTAGTGGGTATAAAACAGTCAAGCTTGCCAATGGTGTATGGACTCCAAATCCGGATCCACTGCTCTGCAGGGTTAAGATTGCGTTACTACGATAACCAGCATTGATAAAAACAATGCGTAGGACTGTTAGCTGTATTTTACCTACAGCTAAACCACGATCGAGAAGCAATTTGCATTTAAAAAGAAAAATTGTATTGACCGTCAGGTCTCGATTGACTACGGCGCATGCGCTAACTTGAACCGCAAACATACAAATCCCCAGATATGCCTAGATCCAATTGAGGCTACCCCGGAAGTGATTCGTGTCACAAAATAAGCAGACAGACTAACCGCGGAAGAACGCGGAACCCAAACAGGAACATCAACAGTAAGGCAAAATACAGGCAGCAATGATAGAAACGCTAGTCTACATAGAGGAGGCTGAATTGTTTGGTTTAGATAATGTGGCTTGACCTAATGCCCGGAAGGAGAATGAGCACCGTCATAATTGAGGGCGTAAGAATGAAACAATCACACAGCCGGTGAATTGGGGGGGTGTAACGAGCAACCGCTCCCAGTAAGCGAGCGGATACATGTTAAAAGATACAGTTTGCTCCCCCATAGAGAGAACATTCCTGCTTTAGCGGGTGTACTATGCTTTTTATGATTTTCTTTTTCTCCAAAGTAGAGATGCTTTCCTGGTAAAAGTTTGGGACTAATAAGAAAGGTTCCAGGGACAGAGGATTCCATTGAAGCCCCCAAATAGCTGACATGACCTTCAGAATACAGCCATGTCATTAATCGTTCGTGCCAGAAACAGGATAGAATACGCATGGAGACAAGGCGGACAAAGAGCCAGCAGCTTGATTACTGAACAAGTCAGTCAAAGATGCTAACAAGTGATTAACCATAGGGTGTGCTTCCGTTTATAGTAACAGGTTTAACCCAGTGTGACAAGAGGAACACGAGAATTCAAACAAGTAATCGAAACGATACATGACTAGACTAATTGAACGAAAAACACACAAGTTCTCATGAACTAGCACCTAATGGGTCATTCTTTCCCCTTTTCAACCAGCCAAGACTGCACTGTGGACAGAGGTGAGAAGGCGACCCTACTGTCTCCAGACAGCACCGAGACCCGAAAGACAAGGCATCTGACACATACTACAAAGAATGGTGAGAATATACAGGCATGTCTACATCACCAACTGGGTATGAAAAGAATATAGGGTGCTCCCTCCCTTTGGGGAGGCCTTGCAATAGCCCCGAGAAGGATTGTATAACTTAACTGACACTGTAGGGCCTGTTCAGGTTGCTTAGATATATCGCAGACTGTAAATGGGTTACGAGTAGACTTAGAGCTAAGAATTCTGTTATTAATTAGCAGCTTTTCTTATGAGCTGAGCAGCACGAGTAGGTCACTGACATGCCTATTCTTGGTTTATTGCTCCTTGATAGGTGGAGATTCTCTTCCGGGTAGATTGACGGAACTAATACAACAAACCCTTGAGTGAAAACACAATCATAATTCCGACAAGAATTTTCTGTAAAGGAAATGTTTAGGAAATAACCTTGGTTTTAGTCTTCTTACGTTTACAGATATATGTTGCATGTTGTACTAACCCCTTACACAAGCATCTGAAGAATTTGAGTATTGGTTACAAGACACTTATATCGGAAAGAAACATGTCGGGCAGAATCTGTGGTTGTGGAATGAGATGGTGATAGTGAATGATAATTAGAGTGGATGGAATGAGATTGAGTGAGATGTGCCTAGTGAGGTATGGCCCAGTGTGAAAACTAGCACAGCACAAGGCACTTTAACGGTTAAGCAAGATCACTAACCTACTTACCGATTGAAGTATAATGAACTCGTCTTTCTCGATTTTCATTGCAGGAGACTGAATAAGCACTTTAACATGTGTATGTATGTAAAAAATAAAATATTTATATTTTTCTATAAATTAGTGTCCAGATTATGGTTTTCCGCATTACCTAAAGTCAATTTGGTACTGTAATAGGACACCTAAAGAAGGTAGCAATTGTTATCACTAGCTTTGTGTTTCAAAGTGTTAAGGGTCAATCCCTTACGAGGGTATGCTGGTGATGCACACCCGTTTATCTCCCTTTTTTGGTTTAGGAAATTAGTGGCCTTCAGCAAGCCTTGACACTGTCAGGTTTCTTTTCCTATGTCGTTGTTATCCCTTTTAGATTGGCCTTATGTGGGTGGGATGTTTTCTATTGTAGTTGGTTTGGCCTTAACTTCTTAATACAGAATCCTGATTCTGACCCAAGGCAAGATGAGTTTCTCAGTGACTGCTGATTGGCTAGAGAACCCTGCAGAACAACAATGAACATTCTAAACTGTCACTCTTTGCCTTTCATCATCTAACACCCAGCTGAGAGGACGTGTGTAGTGGCTGCTCCTGCTTTAGTCTTGGGCCTGGTGGATTTTATCCTCCAGGCGCTAGCAGTTGAGCTGCTACTCTCTAGAGGGTGTCAGGAGATTTTTGCCAGGAAAGTGATCTGAAGACAGGACACCCTGAAGATATTTACAAATCATTTTGGAGATAAGTGACTATCTTTTGAGATTTTAATTCTACTGCTTTGCCTTCATCTTGAAGTCGTTTGATTTTTTTCAGCGCGTGGGATTTTAGCGCGCGTGTTCTGCGCGGGTGCCCTTCATCACATGGACTTTTCAGCACGTGTGATTTTAGCGCAGGTATTCTTCGGCGCGGTATGCCTCAACACGTGGACTCTTCAACGCGTGTGCATATTTGCGCGCGTTTTCAAGAATCTACATACTCAATTGTATTGTAAATAGTTTGGAACTTAAAAGAATAAAACACGGCATTTACTAAAGAGAATCTAACTGGAACAATTTGTCAACTTTGAAAAGGCAAAGAGCAAGTCTTCTCAGGTTTGCCATAAATAAGAAGTTGCTGTAATTTTCAGGAGACTCGAGTAAGAAAGATTTACAGCTACTTCTGCAAACTTCTATGAAATTTTAGGAGAAGAACCAGGTATGATTCTTAACTTATAAGTTATGGATTTGGAGTCAATTCTAATCCTTGAAGTTAAGTAATGAGAGGATTTGCAACTGTTTTCTTGTATTCTCTGCAGGTTCAGTTTCGGTTAGTCTTGACGCAGTCAGCCTGGTGTTTTTATGTTATCCACTTCCCCCTTTCCCTTAGGGGTGTAGTTAACAGAGCTGAGTTGTATTTCTGGTTCTGAGAATTACACTTCAGGGGGATTGTCGGGGGTTCAGCAGCTTCCGCGGATACATGACCTCTCAGCCTGACAGAGGCAGACACCATTCCTCCATCGGCCAGAAACCGGTGTCTGCGAATTCCAGGGCCACTGATGGCATTGTTCTGAAGCCACTTCACCTTCCTGGAGGAGTGCCATCGCCTCCACCCTCTTGTCGGGCAGGAACGCCAGAATCCGAGCCATCTTGTACCACAGATCCCCGTTGTACCTGGCCAGGATTGCCAACGCTTTGGCTGCCTTGACAGTTGACGCCAGAGAAAATGACATTCACCCCAGAGCATCCAACTTCTTCCCCTTGGTGTCCAGAAGGACTGAGGATGACTAGGGCTTAGACGACCTCTTCCTCGCAGTCGCCGACACCACCAGTCAGGCGACTGTGGCGACAGTAGGCACTTGGGTGTGGACTCCGGCACCGGGTACTTTTTCTCCAGCCTATGCCACTTAGCTGGGGCCGTTTAAGGTTTCATCAGGAGGGCTAGGCCTTCCTCCCACAAGTCATCCAGGAGGGGCACTGCCATGGTCCCTCTTGGCCTTCCGCCTCTGGTATAGGAAGCCCTTTGTCATCAGCAGGAAAAGTTCAGATGCTTTGGAGACCATGGCATGAAACAATCCCACCTCATCCGGTGGGGACCCCCTCGGTTGCAGCAATCCGCCTGCTGCGACGACAGCAATCCATACCAGAGTCCATCACGAGGAGGAGAACACCAGGCATGGGTGTGGCAGTTGATGCAGAGGCGTCTGATTGCAACTGTTTTTACCCAGAGACATATGGGCCAGGGCCTGCAGGATACTCTTCTAGATTTCTGACACTGTAGGGTCGAAAGGATGTCCAGGGATACATCTCGAGGCTGTGATCAGCACACTGTGCCCTGCAACACTGTTGCTGCTGTCACCCTCCACATCCTTTTTGAACCATGTGTAGGGACTCCTTGTCATACATGTCTTGGTATACGGCCGGTGGCTGGCCTGGGACTTCAACACGCACCCCCCTCTTTTGGCACTGAGATGTCGGGGCCAGGTTCGACAGCATCCTCTTCCCCGGTGTGCCAGCAGACTTGGTCACCGCCTCGGCTCCTCCATCCTAGGCTTCTTCAGCTTTTCCTGCAGTTTAGCTGGATTGGGGGACTTCCTTTCTGAGGAGCTCCATCGATGGCAGGCGATGGAGGCAGATGGTGACGTTGATCGCACCCTGCCCATCAAGGGTCCCGATTGTGTGGCAACCCCGACAGAAGCAGACTCGCAGTGCTTTACCTTGTCTTGGCCCCCCCCCCCCGAATGGAGCGCCCTCAAAGGACTTAGAAGCCCAATCTCGGACCAGCCGGTCCTAGGTGAAGCAGGACTCTGTATGGGGCAGCGGGCAGGTGCTTAGCCAAGCCGCCAGTCTACTGTGCTGATCCTTCATTGTTCTCTTGGAAGAAGCCGAGGCAGATCTCGCAATCTCCTTTATGGTCCGGGTGAAGGCAGTAGAGGCATTGAAGGTGTTTTCACCAGATGCAGACTGTGTAATGTGTTTGTGGAGGACAGCTTGAAAATGGAACTTCCTTCCGCACCTCCAACCATGACAGAAGATTAGGCCCAATGGCCTTCTGTAAACTTCGATGAAGATAAGACGATCCTTGCCATTGAGAAGCTGAGATTCACTGACAAACTGATCCCGGCTTGTCGGCAGATACAGGCTCTGACAAAAATAGAACTTTTTCCTTTGAAAAAGCATGAAAACCGTAGAATAGCTCATGGAGCAAAACCCAAGGACTCCCAACACTTGAAAGTGCAGTAGAAATCTTAAAGATGACTGCCAGAGGAGGGGCTTACAGAGATTACGGTCATTGGCTGGGGGCAGTATGATGCAGAGTACAGTGGTCGTTTTAGAGGCGAAATACAGTAAGCAAAACTTTCTTTTAGATGGGATTCCCGGCCTTATGGGGAATATTCATGAGCATGTGATTCCATGCTAGACCCCATGGTGGAGAAGCTGCTATATCGGGCCAAGTTGAAGGTGTTGTACAATGGGAAGGCACTTTTTTAGAATCCGGATGCAGTGAACCGCTGGATGGATAGTACAGGGATGACAGAAGACCTACCCAATGACAATTGATGCAGATGGGGGTATGACCTGGACATGTTGAATATGTACGGCCGAGAACCGGATCAGCTATGGAGCAGCCATGCATTGTCCGTTGATGGGGCGACCTGTATGAACACGGCAAGACATTCTCCTGGCCTTCAAACGGTTGAAAATTGGGCTTGTATATAGCCAAGATCGTGGACTACACCCAAACTCTTTTTGAAGACAACCCAGGAAATGGGTACCTGCAAGCCTGTTTGGGTTTTTGTTCAGGAATTTGACACATGGAAGGTTCGCTCATATGATGGCACACTGTTGAATGTTAGGTTTTGTTTTTGGTTATGGTTTTTCTGTTTATGCTAATCAGCAAGAGCTGTGGGGAATTGGTGAATGTTCTGTTGGCGCTGGGAGGCAACACTGGGGCAGAGGGCACATTGTTCTTCCCACAGGCATTCACATAGCAGGGGCATGAGATCCACCAGCATACACTGAGGAAGGGGGAGATGTACGACTTACTAGGAGACAGGCTCACAGTGAGACGAATGGCAAATACGCTTGATGGGCGACATGGAATGTCCTTGGGTTAGTTCTATTAAATGTAATAGTGTAGGCTCATACCTCCGCAGGAGGCGAGTGAAGAAAGCTTTGCTGGAGGAAACATTTGATGGATGACAGCAGTCTATTGTTACAGAGAAATGGAGTGGGTTTTTAGTCGACTACTCTGCATCGCCGAACAGGGGGATGGGGGTTTACTGGTTCTATTAATTTAAAATTAAATGAAGTCCAGTCTGACTGGGAGGGTAGGATGTTTGCTGTGCATGGCTATGTGGAACATGGAGTAAATTGAGACCACGTATGCCCCAAATCATGCGTTTGGTTTCATTCAGTTGCTGTATGTCAATTTGGCACAAATGCAGAATAGGTTTTGGATGTGGGTGGGATGACTTCAACTGCACTTTGGATCCTAGGATGGATGATCTATGTGTAGCTCCATCTGCGCCCGCTGAAGTATTGAGAGCTACATTGCATGATTTCTCTGTAGATCTCTGCTGGGTGAGTAACACGGATACTATGCGGTACTCCTATTATGTTGCCCACCATAAAATTCACATGTGAACAGATTATGTTTTTGGTACTGAGTGAATGAATTTGTTGAATATTCGTGTAGGACCATCTCTGATCATTTGCCACCAATGACGGAGTCTGCGGGGGGTGGAGGGTGGGGGGGGATCTTCCTCCTATACCTACCTGGCACATGAGGGCAGTCGTTGCTAGACGATCAGTTCTATACCCATTAAGATAAAATTAATATTGAGAACAAAGTGAAGGATACAGCAGTGCCTGACAAAAGAGGATGCAGAGTTGGCGATTCAGTGGCAGGAGAGTCAGATGGCCCTGGGGAGGATTCATTGGCATTTTAAGCAGCAGTGTAGGGGTGCATGGGAAAGGCTTTGAAAATGCGATTGTTGTGTACACTGCAAGGCAGCATAAAGGGGATAGGACGGATAAATTACTGGCATAGCTATGCCACAGAAAACCCCAGGTCATGGGTTTACTGAGATTGTGGATGTGACAAATGCTGAGGTCCCAAGTGGAGAGGGGACCTTTAGTAGATTTACAATAAGCTATATGGGTGCATCAAGAAGCGGTATGCAGAGGAAATTGGCTAGAAGTAGTCTTAGATTTTGCTACCTAGACTGTCGCCAGAACAGGCAGAGATCATGGGTGCTCCTCTGACAGAGGGGGAGCAGAGGGTGGAGATCATGTCTTTGAAGGCTGGGAAGAAACCAGGAAGGGATTGCCTGCTGGCTTGGTACAAAGCTTATGTTGCGGTCGTGGCACCTAAATTGCTGAAAGTATTTGAGTCGGCATATGAGAAGGGGTGTCTGCCTTCAAATATGCGAGTCAGAGATTGCCCATATACATAAGGCAGGGAAACCGCAGCAGATTTGCATTCAATAAACCACGGTCAACACTGAATCGGGATGGGAGGATTCCAACGTCCCTCCAAGCTGGGAAGACTGCGGTTGGTTATTAGTTCTATCATACATCATGACAAAACTAGCTTTGTGCCAGACGGAAACACCCATTAACCTGACCATTATGTTAGACAGGACTCAGTTGCAGGATGTGCCATATGAATTTGTTTCACTGGATGTATGGCCATCGACTGTATTGGGACTATGTATGTGCCACTGAGCGCATTTGAGGTGGGGGAGTTTTTTGCGGCAGGTACGATTGATATACAAATCCCATGTCGAGCATTAGGACTAGCCAATAGGTCTCTGAGGCCTGGGGATTGCAAAGAGGGAGGAGAACGGAATGCCCACTACCAAGGTTCAGTTTAGCGCAGAGCCACCTGCAGTATATTTGTTGATGGAATTTGATGAGGCGGGGAGAATGGTGGACGGAAAGAGACATCTGATTTCATTACACGCAGACCATATGTTAATGGAGCACAATTTACTGCTTATTATGGAGGTGCTCAGCATCTTCGCTAGATTCTCGGACATTATAAGATGGGACAAATCGTGTGTATTCCAACTGTCGACTTGGCCGCTACGTAGGAGGAATTAGCCTCACTGGGTATAAAGTGGGCTAGGGTTTAAGTCTCTGGGAATTTAAGTAGGTTATGAGTTTGAGGAACCCCAAAGGCGTAACACGGCTTCTTCAAATGATGGTGGTAGCATGGTCTATGGGGACCACGCCCCCCTCATCCCAGTCAGTGATGGGTGCCACTGACCAATATGATTACTCTGCCTCGCCCCTTGCATTATTTTGTCAAATTACCGTTTGCTATACCTAGGTCCATTTTTAAAGCATTAGATTCTCTGATCAAAGGGTTTCTCTGGGGTTCTGGAAGACATGATTGCAAAGAAGATACTATATGCAATAAGAAAGGTGGGGTGCAACTTCCGTTGGTTTGAATTAAATCTGGCAGCCCAAGTTCAGTATTTAGCTGGGTGGCTTTACAATGAGGTTACATTGGATGTGGAGTGGATGCAGGCGGCCATCAGGCTGTTAATGCTGAAAGAGGTGTTGTGGGTGTCAGAAAGGCGATCGCTGTGTAGACCCTCTCGATACTGGGCATAACACTCTGGAATAGGACGTTGAGAATGCTTGGTAGTCCAAGACCCATATTCCCAGCATGTTGTTGTGGTAGCTAAAGTATCACACAGTGTGGCTAGTTGGGAGCAACACATTTCCTACCCCAACAATCCATTTAACTACTAAATGTTCTGCATACTCACCCACAAACTCCCGAGAGCACAAATCATACACCAATCGAAAACAAACCATGCACAACCACACCTCAACACCACATGATGGCTAACCAAAAACGCCCCAATGCTCTGTGACCGGTTTCTCTTAACTGAAGCTGCCAACAGCACACTCCTGCTCTTCTCCCTCTCAATCCTACTGATACCCACCCCACCCCCAACACTGCTTCCATTGCAAATCCAGCAGAGCTCCAAGAGACCACACAAGGGGCAAGTGTGGCGGGACAAGACCCCATAAGATTAACATATCCCACTGACAATTGATCTTTGCAGGGACAGAGGACGGGGACATGGGAAAGGATGCTCCAGGATGGGCTTACATGGATTCACATGCTCATGAATATTCTCGATCCTCATGCTGGAAATCCTTGGTAATATTAAAGCAGTTTTGCTTTTGGGATAGAAGAACAAGTTACTCCTTACCTTGTAAAGTTCTTTCGACGGGATGTTCCTCCGACGTATTCCACATCTTAGATATCTCCTTCCAGCTCTGCTGGCCTCGGAAATTTTCTTCTTTAGAGGGCGCTGCGCGTCGACGTCCTCCAAGTCGATGTCCCTCGACAGCCGCCGTATCGACGTTGACGTCATCCTGCCTATAAAGGCCGCGCGCAGCGTCCGTTGCTCAGTTCCGTTTTGTAGCCCACAATAATACTTTCAGGACTAGACTAATCACCCTGAAGGAGCGTAAGCTCCAACACGGGAAGTGGAACTGCGGGGATGGATGGGAGGGCCGATGAGGAATACGTCGGAGGAACATCCCGTCGAAAGAACGTTACAAGGTAAGAAGTAACTTGTTCTTCGAAGGGATTGTGTCCTCCGACGTATTCCTCATCTTAGATAGGCTCCCATAGCAGTATTCTATTATTGGAGGAGGGAGTACTGACTTCATGCTGTCTTCTATTGATGAATAGAATGCAGTACAGCCCTTCCAAACCTAGTCTCTTGACTGGAGGAGGAATCCAAATTGTAAAAACGTGTAAAGGTATGGACAGACGACCATGTAGCGGCCGCACAGATGCCTTGCCTTTAACCGGCACACCTCTTTTGAGGGCCGATGAAGCTGCAATACCTCTGGTCGAATGAGCCCTAAGGTTTTGAGGGGGCTCTTTTCCTGCCAATTTATAACATTCCAGAATGGCTAGGATGATCCATCTGGAAATGGTCTGCTTAGTTATTGGTAACCCCAGCTTGTGACCTGTGTAACCTACAAACAGCTGGTCTGCCCATCTTATCCTGGCTAGTCTATTGATGTAAAAACTTAAAGCCCTTCTAGGGTCTAGCCTGTGTAACCGCTCTTCCTCTTTCCCCGGCTGAGGAGGATAGAAAGATGGTAGGGTAATCTTCTGAGAGATATGGAATTCAGAAACCACCTTTGGGAGGAAATTAGGCTTCACTTGCAGGACAACTTTGTCTTTGTGAAAGATAGTGTGAGGGGGTTTACAAGAAAGAGCTTGTAATTCGCTCACCCTTCTAGCAGATGTAATTGCTATTAATACAACAGTTTTAAGGGTAAGGAATCTTAACGAACAAGAATGGAGTGGTTCGAAAGGTGTGCCCATCAGAAAAGTTAGGACTAAGTTTAAATCACATAGGGGAACTTGGATTGTCTTGGGGGATAAACCTTGGTTAACCCCTTAAGAAATTGTATTACCAAGGGTAACTTGAAATAGGACGGTTCTTCCGCAGTGCGCTTAAAGATGGATAGCGCTGCGAGATAGCCCTTAATGGTGCCAACTTGAAGGCCTGAATTCACCAAATATAGAAGGAAGGACAAAACCATTGGTGTACCACATGAAAAAGGGTCGATATTCTGTTCTCTACACCAGATGCAAAATCTGTTCCAACGGCAGCGGTATAAAGACTTTGTTGCTGGCCTCCTTGCCGAAAGCAACACCTCCATAACATCATCAGGGAGGTCCCAATCCTTGTACCCCAGCCTTTCAGAAGCCAAGCGTGAAGGTTGAGGGTTTTGATGTCTGGATGGAGAACCTGACCTCCCTTCTGTGAGAGTAGGTTCTCTGAGTGGAAGTCGAATTGGAGGGCCGATGGACAAGTCTAGAAGGTCCGGGTACCACGTTCTCCTGGCCCAATCCGGGGCAATTAGGATCATGGTTCTCCGGAATCTTCTCAACCTCCTGATCATTTGAGGAATGACAGGGACCGGTGGGAACGCGTACAGAAGCAGAAACTCCCAGTCCACTATGAACGCGTCTCCCAGAGCTCCTCTCGGGTGAAATTCCCTTGAGCAGAACAGGTCGCATTTCCTGTTGAGACTGGTGGCGAACAGATCTACCTGAGGGGTTCCCCAAAGGGTGAAGATCTCTTGAAGGACTTCCTGAGCTAGCTCCCACTCGTGGGAGACTGCTTTGCCTGCTCAGAGCGTCCGCAGTCAAGTGCTTCTCTCCGGCTAGGTGAACTGCCGATAGAGATTCCTTCTTGGATTGCCCAAAACCAGAGCTGCATCGCCTCTCTGCACAGGGGTAGTGATCCTACGCCTCTTTTGTTGAGGTAATGCATGGCCACCGTGTTGTCCGTCATTATTAGGACGTTCTTCCCTTGTACAGCTGGCAGGAACGCCTTCAGCGCAAGTCTGATGGCTCTCAGCTCTAACAGGTTGATATGTAGTCTGGACTCCGATGGAGACCAACGACCGCTGATGGTCAAGACGTTGGCGTGGGCTCCCCACCCCGTGAGTGAGGCATCCGTGACTGTCATCTCCGGCCAGGGTTGCCAAAACTGTTCTCCTTTCAGAATGTTCTCCTGACAGACCCACCACTGAAGGTCTCGAGCTACTCTGTCGGGAACCTGAAGATCATCTGTCATTCTCCCTGAGAATTGTGACCGAGTCCTCAGTGCCCACTGGAGGGATCTCATTCTCAGTCGAGCCTCTGGCACTAGGAAAATGCAGGATGCCATGAGGCCTAGCAACCTCAAAAAGTCGAAGGCTGGGAGACGTTGGGCATGTTGGAACTTGGTAACCATCTGTAGAATATCTTGAGCCCTCACCTCTGGTGGCGAGGCTTTTCCCAGGGAAGTGTCCAGGATCGCTCCTATGAACTGGAGTCTCTGCGATGGTATCATTTGTGACTTCTTTAAATTGAGGGAGAAGCCCAGTCTGTGAAGGGAGTGGCACACGTGATTTAGCTGGATCTGAGCTTGTTCCGAAGAAACAGCCCTGATCAACCAATCGTCCAGGTAGGGGTAGACGTGAATCCCTTCCCTCCTTAGACTTGCCGCCACTACCGACATTAACTTGGTGAAGACCCTCGGGGCGGAGGTCAGTCCAAATGGCAGCACTCGAAATTGATAGTGAGAGTTGCCAATTGCGAACCTCAGGTATTTCCTGTGCTTGAGATGGATAGGCACATGGAAATAAGCGTCCTGAAGGTCCAGAGATACCAACCAGTCCTGGAACTGAAGGGCCTGGAGGATCTGAGAAAGAGGGACCATCTTGAATTTGTCTTTCCTGAGGAATTTGTTCAATTCTTGCAAGTCCAAGATGGGTCTCAGTCCTCCGTCTTTCTTCGGAATGAGAAAGTAAGGGGAGTACCAGCCCTTGTTCCTCTCCGCTACAGGTACCGGTTCTATGGCACCTTTCTCTAGCAGGTCTAAAATTTCCTGCAAGAGGAGCGGATCTGGAGCTTTCTGAGAGCTGATCCCCGGTGGATGACTGAGGTATACGTAGGAAAGGTAGGCAGTAACCTTGGGCAACTGTTTCCAATGCCCAAGCATCTGACGTGATAGCCTGCCAAACCGCCAGATGTTGAGTCAACCTGCCTCCTACAGGTGTCCTGTGAGGGAAGTCCTCAGTGGTTTTGGGGCGGCTGTTGCAGATGCCGATGGTAAAGAGGCACCTGCAGTTGCTGCGGCTTTTGAATATCTACCTCGTCCACCTCGGGTAGTTTTGTCCCCTTAGAGCCGGTCGTCCTCTACCTCTTCCGAATGCGGAGTAGAAGCGAAAGGACTTGCCCCTCGCAGAGGTTCCTGTGGGACGAAAAGGTGCCTGACGGATTGCAGCTCCTAGGGATTTTGCTGCTGCTTTTGAAGTTTGCAGTTTCTCTAAACTGTCATCCGCCTTTTTTCCCGAACAAAGAACCATCGAATGGCATGTTCAAGAGCCTGGCTTGCACATCTGGGGCAAAACCAGACTCTCAACCAAGCGAATCTCCTGGTTGTAGTACTTGCCGCCATTGCTCTGCTGATACCGTCAGCCGAATCAATGCCTGTCTGGAGGGATTCGCATATAGCGTCTTTACCGTCCTGTATAATATTCAGGAACGCATCCCTTTCTTCTCCCTCCGGGATGCAGTCAGCCGCTGTAGAAGCACACTCCCAAAGTGTATGGCTGAATCTAGCAAGGGTGCAAGTAGCATTAACAGATTTTAACGCCATGCTACATGCTGAAAAGAGTCTTTGCCATAGCATCATATTTTTTATCTTCCCTGTCCTGTGGGACGGTAGGATAAGCCGTCTTGACATCGGTAGAGGATGCTGCCTGTACCACCAGACTTTCTGGGGATGGGTGTTTAGACAAAAACTCTGGGACTGTAGAGGATACCCTGTACTTTGTAGACAGTTTTTTTATTTACTGCTGGTACGACATCTGGGGTTTCCCAGTTTGTCATGATCTTCCTCTGAAGAGCTTTATGAAAAGGCACCACAGGATCCTCCTGTGGGCCTTTGTCAAGAATATCCGTGAGGTCATCTTGTTGGAAAGATTGTGAAGGTGCAGACCACCCCATAAACTCTGATCCTGGCCATTAAGGCTCTATAGGGGGTTTCAGCATGTTCCCCCGGGTATGGCCTAGCAAACTCCACCTCAGGGGAGGTGTCTAACCCACTTGCCTCATGTAAGGAATCATGAAGATCCTTTAACCTGCGTTCTTCAGAGGAAAATTCCTCTCTAATTGGGGTTACAGGTCCCTGCAACTCAAATGTGTCTTCCTGTTCAGACAATTCACCCTCTTCCAATATTGAGGACATAGTTCTCAATTGTTCTGAACTCATAAAGGGTGTAAACCCCATTTCCAAGGCCGAGGGTTCCGAACTTGTCATAATCGGCCTCGAAAACATTGATGTCGACGCAGTCGAAGGCTTCGAGCATGGCGTTGAAAACAAAGGCGGAGGCCTCGAAGACCTCGACAGAATTGGGATTCTACTCGACAATCTCGAAGCCATCGAAGTCGAGAGCCTGGGGAATAGACACTGGGTGTGTCGTAATTGACTTTTCTTGGCGTCGACGACGGTGTCAAAGCTGGCGTCGAGTCGACACTTGTGTGTCGAAGGTCCCTTCGACAACAGCGTCGAAGACATCGACCTCCGCATCGACGGAACCTTCGAGGAAGGTTTGAGGTCATAGTCCTGCTCGAGGGTTCGTGACGCGCTAGAGAGGTTTCCTTCGCCGGGTACTGCGACTCGCGGCGTTTTTGACCTTCGGTCGACCAGAGCATCGCTCTCGGCAGTCTTCGAGTGGGTCGAGGCAGCTTTCTCGAAGACGATCATATTTTTGCGGAATTCCTCCCATTCAGCCGGTGAACTATGTTTCGTGGGGCACGGGATTCTCTTTGGGGAAACAGAGGAAGAGGAAGACGGAGAAGGGGATCTTCGACGTCTCCTCTTCCGAGTGCTTCGATCGAGGAGTGATGAGACCCACTCCGAGATCTGGAGCGCGAATGGTGACGAGGAGACGAATGTCTCGACTTCGTCGACAAAGAAGAAGCTTTAAAAGTCTTACCCTTCTCCAGCTTCACCCTACGCTCCTTCAGGGCCTTAGCTGTCATGGACATACAGTCCTCGCACTCCGAACAATGGTGTTCAGCTCCCAAACACCACAGACAAACTCTGAGGGTCAGTCAGCGACATCTTTTTCCCACAATCTTGGCATTTTTGTAAGCTGGATCGAGGAGTTGTCGGTTCCGACGAAGAAGTCATTGAGTACGGATCGAATAACGAGGTAAATAGATTTAACCTGACAAAAACTGAGCAACGGTATTCCGAGGCACTAAGTAAGCGCGGAAAAACGGAACTGAGCAACGGGCGCTGCGCGTGGCCTTTATAGCCAGGATGACGTCGGCGTCGAGAGGGCGGCTGTCGAGGGACATCGACTCGAAGGACGTCGACGCGCAGCGCCCTCTAGAGAGAAACATTTTCCGAGGCCAGCAGAGCTAGAAGGAGATATCTAAGATGAGGAATACGTCAGAGGACACAATCCCTTCGAAGTAGTGGATTTTGAAACTACATCATCTCTTCCTGCTGCCGCCGACACACTGATTAGTCTTTCTCAGAGGTCTAGTTCTTTCCATATAAAACATCACGGCTCTGCGCACATCCATTGTATGCAGGCTCTTTTCTCCCAAATTTGAAGGGTTTTGAAAGAACGTTGGTAGTTCTATTGACTGGTTAACATGGAATTTAGAAATTAATTTTGGTGCAAACCTAGGGTGTGCGTAGAACCACCTTATCCTTGTGAACTGTTACGAAGGGGGTCTAGTATAGAGAGCGCTTGTAGTTCACTCACTCTCCTAATGGAGGTGATCGCTATTAAGAAAGCAGTTTTAAGAGTGAGGTTCTTAAGGGATGCTTTGTGCATGGGTTCAAAGGGTGAGCCCATAAGCCTGGTAAGTACCACATTTAGGTCCCATCCGGGAGCTGGGTTAGCTATAGGAGGGTGTATCCTCTTTACTCCCCCCATGAAGGCTTTAATAAGGAACAAGTTACTTACCTGTAACTGTTGTTCTCCAGCATGGGTCTGGCATGGATTCACATGCTCATGAATATTCCCCGTCGTCAGGCTGGGAATCCTCGGTAAAGAAAAAACCAGTATCAGTTTCGTTTCTGATCTGTCTTTCGTAGTAATAACCAATCACTGGTCTCTGCGTCATACTGACCACAGCCAATGACTGCCCTCTACCCAAGCACCGCCTCTGGCAGCCATCTTCAGATTTGGAAGCACGTGAAGTGGCAGTATGACCAAGTGAAGAGCCGCAGAGGGGTAGGCGGGAGGGTTCGCATGTGAATCCATGCCAGACCCATGCTGGAGAACAACAGTTACAGGTAAGTAACTTGTTCCTTCTCCAGCATGGGGTCTGGCATGGATTCACATGCTCATGAATAAAGAATACATAGCAGTACACCCATGCACAACCACGGGAGGTGGCAAAGGCTCAACATTAAGCATCACATCAACTCAACATTAAGCATCTTACCTCCTCACCAGGCTCACCTCAGGCGAACAGGTTGCGCAGCACTGCTTGGCCGACCCTGGACTCCTCCCTGGAATCCCGGTCGACGCAGTAGAATTTCGTGAAGGTGTGCGTCGACCTCCACGTAGCAGCCCTGCATATGTCCAGCAGGGGCACACCAGATAGGAACGCCGTGGTAGCTGCGATCGCTCTGGTGGAATGGGCTCTCGGACGGCCAGGCAGCGGTCGGTTTGCCAACCGGTGACAGCACATGATACAGCCGGAGAGCCATCTGGAGATGGAAGCCTTCGAGAGAGCCTTCCCCTGATTGACAGGTCCAAAGTTCACAAAGAGTTGTGACGTCTTCCGAAAACCCTTCGTGCGGTCCACGTAGAACTTCAGCGCTCTAGCTACATCCAGCGAGTGCAAAGTCCTCTCAGCCGGCGACGAAGGCGACGGGAAGAACACAGGTAACACCAAGGGTTCGTTGAGATGGAAGTCCGACGGTACCTTGGGCATGAAGGAGGGGTGTGTCCTGAGCACTACCCTCGTGTCGTGGAAAGTCAAGTACGGGGCCTTGCAGGAAAGGGCCTGGATCTCTCCCACTCGTCGTGCGGAGGTGATGGCCACAAGAAAAGCTGTTTTCCACGATAGAAACTTCAACGGGGCCGAGTGCAGAGGCTCGAACGGAGGTCCCATGAGCTTGGTCAGCACCACGTTGAGCTCCCACGCCGGGGCCGGAGCCTTCACCGGCGGGAACGATCTGAACAGTCCCTTCATGAACTCTTTCACCAGACGATGAGACCACAAGGACGTCCGGCCCGTGGTTCTGGTGTATCGGGAGATCGCAGCAAGATGAATCTTGATGGACGCATGTGCCAGACCAGCTTTGGCCAGCGTCAGCAGGTACGGCAGTACTTGGGGAGCCGTAATCCGTAGAGGGTTAATCTTCTGTGCGTGGCACCAGACAGAGAACCTCTTCCATTTGTGTCCGTAGCATTTAAGAGTCGAGGACGCCCTGGCCTTTGCAAGAACCTCTCTGCAATCGGCCGGTATGTCGTATCCTCCAAACTCTAGTGCTGCAGGAGCCAGGCCTGCAAGTTCAGCGACTTCGGGTCGTGGTGGAGGATGGCGCCTCCTTCCCTGGAGAGGAGATCCGCGTCCGCCGGCAGCTTGATCGGCGGGGACGCTGACAAGTCCAGAAGGTCCGGGAACCATATCTGCCTCGGCCACGCAGGTGCGACGAGGATCATCCTGCACCGTGACCTCTTGAGCTGGTTGACGAGCCGGATTAGCAGAGGCAAGGGAGGGAACGCGTAGAGGAACAGGCCCTCCCAGGGGAACGAGAAAGCATCGCCCATGCTCCTCGTCTGGGGAAACCTGCTGGCGAACCTCCGGCACTTGGTGTTCGTCGCCGTCGCGAACAGGTCGATCTGGGGTGTGCCCCACCGTCGGAAGAGGCGATCCACCAGATCCTGCCGTAGTTCCCACTCGTGGCACGAGCGCAGCTCCCTGCTGAGTGAGTCGGCGATGGTGTTTTTTATCCCTGCCAGATGAAACGGCACCAGAAAAATCCCTTGGGCGACGGCCCAATGCCACAGGTCCTGCGCCTCCTTGGACAGCGCTGGGGACCTGGTTCCGCCCTGTTTCCTGATGTAAAACATGGTGGTGGTGTTGTCGGTGAAGATCCTCACCACCTTGCCCTTGAGGGACGGAAGGAAGGACCTGAGGGCCCAAAACACTGCACGGAGCTCCAGGACGTTGATATGTAGGGACTTCTCCGTCGGGAGCCAGAGTCCCCTTGCGTGCAGATTTTCGGTGTGCGCTCCCCACCCTTCCAGGGAGGCATCCGTGGTCACAGTCTCCTGGTGGGCTGGGGTCTGGAAGTCCATGCCCGCCGTCAGATGCGTGCGGGTGCCCCACCACCGTATCGCTCGTCGGAAACTCTCGTCGAGCTTGATCCTTTCCTCGAAGCTGCCCGTCGTCTGGATCCAGCGCGCATCCAGGAATTCTTGCAACGGGCGCATCCGGAGCCTGCACATGGGAATGAGGTAGATGCAGGAAGACATCATCCCGAGGAGGGACTTGATGGACCTCACCTTGGCCGCGTCGGCCACCAACATCCGTTGCACCTTGCCCAAGAGGGTCCTGGTCCTCTCCTCCGACGGGGAGGCCAGAAGGGACACTGTGTCGAGCCTCGCTCCCAGAAACAGTGCGACTTGCGCGGGCACCAGGTGGGATTTGGCGTAGTTCACGGAGAATCCCAGGTCCGTGAGGAGTTGGACGGTCCTTGCCGTGTGGACCACGGCGAGCTCCCTCGTCTTGGCGCGGATGAGCCAGTCGTCCAGGTAGGGGTAGACGTGGATCCCCTCGCGGCGCAGCTGCGCCGCCACCGGTGCAAGGCACTTGGTGAATACCCTGGGTGCCGACCGTAGTCCGAAGGGAAGGGCTTTGAACTTGTTCAGACGTCGCAGGTCCAGGATGGGGCGCCATCCTCCCGTCGTCTTCTTCACGAGGAAGTATCTCGAGTAGACTCCGGAGCCCCGAAGCCTCTTTGGGACGAGTTCGATGGCGCCCTCTGAGCATCGCCTTTACCTCCAGGAGAAGTTGGGGGACGTGAAGTTCTTTCCTGGCCACGGGGGGGACGCGCGGGCACCTTCTTTGAAACTCGAGCGCGTGGCCCCGGGCCAGGGCGTCCAGCACCCAACGGTCGGTGGAGATGGACTCCCACATGCTGACGAAGCCCGCCAGCCGGCCTCCCACCGGGGTGCTTCGGTGGGGGCCCGACCCCAAGGCCGGTTCAATCCTGCTTGGACGCGGCCTTGCCGCCTTGACCTCCTTGGCGACGACGGCGGGATCCGCTAGACTTGCCTCGTCCTCTGTAGGCCTCTTGCGACGACGAGCGGGCCGCTTGACGGTAGGAAGCGAAACCGCCGCCGGAACCTTTGGAGGCGCCCTTGCCTCCGCCGCTCCGAAAGGGCGTCCGTCGTTGCAGGACTCCAAGGGCCAGGGCCGTCTCAGTATCCGCCTTGATGGCCTGAAGGGAATCGTCCACTGTCTTCCCAAACAGGTTGTTCCCGTCGAAGGGCATGTCCAGGACTCTGGTCTGGACGTCCTGCCGGAAGTCCGTAGCTTTGAGCCATCCACGACGTCGAAGGCAAACACCGTTGCCCAGCTGGCGGAATCCAGTGTCGGCGATGTCAGTCGCCACGGTGATGGCGTGGTCCGAGGCCACCTCACCTTCCTGCAGGATCTCAAGGGCCTCCGCCCTCTTGTCGTCCGGCAGAAAATCCAGCAGGGGAGCCATCTTGTACCAGAGCTCCCTGTCGTAGCGGGCCACGATAGCCAAGGCGTTGGCCGCTTTAATCGTCGTCGCTGCCGACGAGATGACTCTACGCCCCATAGTATCCAATTTCTTTCCCTCGCCGTCCGGCGGGGAAGTCGATGTGGAGGCCGCACCCCCCCCGCTTTCTTCCTGGCTGCCACGGAGACGACGGAGTCCGGGGTAGGCTGCGCCCGGAGGCATAGGGGGGCCGTGTCCGGGACCCGGTACTTTTTCTCGTACCGGTCTCTTCTAGCTGGCGTCGTGGAAGGGTTCTTGAGGAGGGAAAGGCCCTCATCCCAAATGTCGTCCAACAGAGGCACTGCGAGGACCGTCTTCCTCTTGGCCTCGCGCCGCTGATAAAGGAAGCCTTCCTTTTTCTTCTCCTCAGGGCAGAGTTGGAAAAGCTCGGAAGCCCTGGAGATCATGGAGTGGAAAGATCCTATCTCGTCGGGCGGAGAGGCCCTGGTGGGAGGCGACGACGGAAAATCCTCGTCGTATACCTCGTCGTCCGTACCCGTCGCTGCCGTGTCAGTCCCCGTATCATCCCCTCGGGTGGACGGGGAGGAGGGCTGGAAGGGGCGCGACGGTTGAAAAGGAGGTGGTGGATGGATCCTTCTTTTCTTGGTAGGGGGAACACCAGAAGGTCCCGGTTCTGGATCCCCCGACGGGAGAGGTTCCTCCGTCGGTAACGGTAGCCTCGTCCTTATCTCGGAGCATAAGGACTGTATGGCCAACAAAATGGCCGCCGAGTTGTCTTGCGGCGCTGGCAGAGGGGAATCCGACGGGCGAGCAGGGGCCCCGTCGGTATCCTCGACGATGTCGTCGTCGTCACCTGCGTCGGGGTCCATTCCGACGGGCTGGCCTTCTTCCACGCCTAGGCCGTGGCTTAAGACCTCGATCAGTTCCTCTTCTGAGGTTGAGGCCGACTCTACGACGACGCCCTGCCCCCCCTTCTTCTTCCCCACGGAGGGTTTCACGGGGGTCCTATCGATGGGCACAAAGGAAGACTCCCTCCGAGGAGGCAGGGAGATTCTGGGCCCTGAGGTCGCCACCACTGGTGCAGCCACCACAGGCTGAGCCAGGGCCGCCGCGACCGTTTCGATAGAGGGCTTGGTCGGATGGATCAAGGCCTTCACCACCTTAGGTGCGCTCACCGCCTTATCCTTGAGGGAGGGGGCACTGCCACGCTCCTCCTCTGCCTTAGAGCTCGACCGGGGCCTCTCCAGGAGCTTCGCCGGGTGCTCGGCCTTCCTCTTACCCGACCCAGAGCGTTGGCTCGTGGTTGATGGTGCCGGGGAGGGTGCGCCCTGCCTGGCGCCCGCAGAGCCCGACCGTTCGGCGCTCCCGGTGCCAGCGGACTCGCGGTGCTTGGCCTTATGTTGGGCCCCCGTCGCCGGGGCGCCCTCAAAGGTCTTAGAAGACCGCTCGGATTTCTTCTTCTCGCCAGACGGGCTCTTACCCTCCAGCCAGTTGGCGAGACGTTGATGGCGGTCCTTCATGGTCCGTTCCGACATGTTGCCGCAAAACGCACAGTCCTTCTCCACGTGCGTCTTGTCCTCATGAAGGCAGTAAAGGCAGAAAGAGTGTTCGTCCTCCTTGAAGACGTTCTGCAGCTGGCATCCAGGGCAGACCCTGAACAGCTTTCCGGGCGTCGAGCTTCCCTTCTCCTGGGCCATCTCCGAGACAGGGCCTGAGAAGCTTCTGGAGTCCTCCGAAGTGTAGCTCGACGAAATCTTCACCCTTGAGGGGCACAGATGAATCCGACACGGGTCCCCGTTGATCGGATGTAGGATCGGTGGAGCTTGAGGCTCTTTTGACCGAAAGAATCGAAGTTTTTTGTAAAAAGCGCGAAAAAATAGCACTAACGCTCGAGAGCAATAGCATGAGGATCCCAACACATGAACGTGCGGTAAAAATCTGAAGATGGCTGCCAGAGGCGGTGCTTAGGTAGAGGGAAGTCATTGGCTGTGGTCAGTATGACGCAGAGACCAGTGATTGGTTATTACTACGAAAGACAGATCAGAAACGAAACTGATACTGGTTTTTTCTTTACCGAGGATTCCCAGCCTGACGACGGGGAATATTCATGAGCATGTGAATCCATGCCAGACCCCATGCTGGAGAACTGGACTTTCCACCATGACACTGTTGAGAAGTGGTGTATGCGGAAAGTGCAGCTAGATGAACTCAATAGAATTAAAGACCAATCCTCAGTCTAATAAGTGAGTCAAGTAAACAATCTGTGTGGTAGAGCAGTCAACGGGGTTGATGCTCTTACCTCTACACCAGATAACGAATCTCTTCCACTTGCTAGAATAGCAGTAACGAGTGTTAGGTTTTCTAGCCTCCCTAAGAATGTCCATGCATCTTTGAGGGAGCTGTAAATGTCCAAATTCTATGACCTCAGAAGCCATGCTGCTAAGTTCATGGTCTGTGGGCATTGGTGTAGCATCCTGCCCCTGTCCTTTGACAGCATGTTGTACGGGCAGGGTAGTTTCACCAGTGAAGATAGAGACATCTCCATCAGGTGAGCGAACCATGGCTGCCGGGCCCACATCGGGGCCATTAGTATCATGGTGACTGGTTCCTGGTGCATTTTGTGCACTATTTTGAGAAGAGGAGGAGTCCGGGGGGGGGGGGGGGGGGAGAGTTTAAACAAATTTCTCTGACCATGTTATCCAGAGACCATTCCCCTTGGATTGGTTCTGGGGGTACCTGGAGACGTAATCTTGGCATTGGGAGTTCTCCAGAGTTGCGAACAGATCCATTTCTGGGAATCCCCATTGTGTGAAAACGTCAAAGACTCTCGTAACCACCCACCATTCGTGACAACAGGAACTTGTGTTTGAGAGCCCACTTCCAGATGTTCTGGGACAGCTTGGACAGTCCTGAAGAGTGAGTGCCCCCTTGCTTGTTCATGTAGTACATGGTTGTGGTGCTGTCTGAGAACCATCACTGTCTTCCCTTGCAGGAGTGCCTGGAAAGCCTTCAGTGCTTTGAAGACCTCTAGCAGTTCCAGCAAGTGTGTGTTTGGACGCTACACTCAGAGACCAAACTCCATGTGCAGTCTCATGGGATAGGTGAGGGCCCCCCAGCCTGTGAGGGATGCGTCTGTGGTTAGAGTGGCTTCCACCGCGGGGGTGGCGAATGGTTTCCCCCATTGCAAGGTTTTCCTTCGACCGCCACCGTAGCAAGAGAACCAAGGCTTGCAATACCACCACTAGATTGTCCCATTGTCCGCTGGCCTGACACCACTGGCTGTTGAGCCACTCTTGAATTGGGTGCATGCGCAGGCACGCGTGCGGTACCAAATATATACATGACTCCATCATTCCTAGCAAACGCATTGCTTTGCGTACCGTCACCTCTCGACCGGCCACATATTGAGGGATCTGAAACAGCATATTTTGGACCCTCTTGTTGGAGGGGAAGACGAGGACATCCTTTGTTCAAATTAGAGCCCCTAGGAATTGTTGGATCTGGCTGGGGTCTAGGCTGGACTTCTCGTTGATGGAGAAGCCCAGTTGGAACAAAAGGTCTGTCTTTTGGGTATTTGAGCAGCACGACTCGTAAGAATCCCCCGTTATGAGCCAATCGTCGAGGTAAGGGTATACTGGGATGGACAACCTGCGCAGGTGGGCCGCTGCCACTGCCAGTACCTTCGTGAATACCCTTGGTGCTGACACTATGCCGAAGGGTAGCACTCTGAACTAGTAGTGTTTGCCCTCTATCATGAACCTGAGGTATTTTCTGTGCGCTGGAAACCTTAAAATATGCATCTTTCATGTCTATGGTTGTCATGTAATCTCCCTCTGAAAGCAGGGGGGATTACTTCCTGTAAGGTCACCATACGAAACGCTGGGTGCAGATCTAATACGGGGCGCATGGTTATGTCCTTTTTGGGTACAAGGGGGTACAAGGAAGTACACTGAATAAATACCTTCCGTTACATGTGATAGAGGCATGACCTCTATTGCTCCTTTTAGTAGCAGCAGTTCCACTTCTTGAAGGATGGCGAGGTGCTCTGTACTGTGCTTGGGGGTCTGTACGTGGAGGACCGACTGAATTCTATGCAGTAACCGCGGGCTATAGTTGACAATACCCAGCGGTCTGATGTTATTCCCTCCCATGCTGGTAGGAAAGAGGTTAACCGGCCCCCGACCGGCGATGCATGGGAGGGGATACGAACTTTCAGGTAATTTGGTGTTGGGAGTCGGGAACCTCTGGGAGTGGGGCCCCAACCTCTACCCTTGCCACAGCGTTGTCCTCTTTGAGTGTATTGGCCACTGGTTCCCTGATTCGAGGACCAGTTGCCTGCAGTGTACGGCTGTTGGCCTCGGAAAAAAGCATTAGTTGCAGAATCCTCACTTATTGGGAGGCCTTGTGATCTGGTCTAAAGTCTTTAGGGTGTCGAAATCCTTAGCGGTCTCCAGTGTGTTGTCCACCGCTTTCCCAATGAGATTGGAATCCTAGATTGGTTTGTTTATGAACGACGCCTGTGTCTCTGGTTTAAAACCAGAGTTCCGGAGCCAGACATGACAGTTCAGAAGTATCCCCTGGACTAAAGAACGGCCAGCCGTTTCTGCAGCATCAAGTGAGTTTTTAATGATGCTCTGGTTAACCAGAGTTCCTTCCGATAGTGGTTAACAAGCGGGTTTGTAAGGGCTCAGGGACTTCTGCGGTCTTGGCGTAACTTCCCCCATTGGGCATCAGCATAACTTGCCAGTAAGGTATTATTGGCAATTATGGTGGAAAAAGCTGCCGAGGCTGTAATTCTCTTACCCAGGGCATAGTGTCTTTCCTTCCTTGTCCGGGGGTACTTCGCTAGTTGATCGCGAAATCCCTGCCCTTTTCCTTGTGGTAGTTACTACCAAGGAATCTGGTATTGAGTGACACTTAATGTATAATGGTCCGATGGAGGGAGTACGTTTTTCAATTCTTGGGTTGACCCCTCTAACCAACGCAGGTGTAGACAGCGGTGGGATGATTCGTCTCTTTAACTGAGGCGAAAAGGGGAATGGTCTGGCTAGTGATGTTTTTCCTTAATGATTTTTGCTACAAAATCAATCTCAGGAGTAATTTCCAGTCTCAAATTCAAAGTGCGCTGCTGCTTTCTGTAGTAGCGCGTTGAAAGTGGGTTGGTAATCGATGGTGTGGTTTGAGGGGAAAGGTTCAGGATCTCAGGGTCTGTAGACGCTGTTGGGGACTGCCAAGGCTGTGAGCCACCTTCATCTGGGTCTTCTTCGAAGCACCCCCCACCCATGTCAGGATTTTCCTCCAAACCTTCGAGGTTCTGTTCTTCACCATCTAAGAACTCCTCATCCTCTTAAAAGTGAGAGTCCTCTTCAGTGAGGTCATAAGTATTAGCCTCCTCTTGAAGGGGGTTAAATAGTCTAGGATATTTAGCCCCGAGGTCCTCATGAGACCTAAATCTATCCATTCTTGTCCATACATGATTGGAACCTCTCAAATGTCCAATGTGGTAACCCAGAACGGTCTGGAGGCGAAAAGGGAAGCTCCTCCGCCTGTTGCCGTCTAGATCTGTCCCATATCGTCAAGGATAAACTCCCTTCGCCTTCTGAGAAACCTGCTCTTAGGCTAGGGCCTCCCTTCCAGCATTCTCAGCGTCTCCCTGGCCTTGTGAGCGGGGTTCGGCGTATCACTCGCAGCCCGTCTTTGGCATCAGGGGAAACTATACGAGCCAAGCTTTCGACGATTAATCTGTCGAGGGCTCGTCTGGCGTCGTGTTGGCTGGTGCTGGGTCTCTTTCCGCGACGGTCGCACTCTTACAAGGCGCGTCCCCTGGCGTTTTGGTGGTAGCGCCCTTGTTTGCAGGTAGCCCAGCCACTAGTCGCGTCTGCGGTGTCGGGGGAGGGCTTGCAACCCTTATGGTCGGTGGAGGACACCGGTAGGCCCCGGCGTCTCCGTTGGCGCAAAACTTTCTTCATCTTCGACGAAGAAGTGCCAGGGGTTGTGCGCTTATGTTTGTTTTGTGTGTTAGTCGTGTCGCCGGGATGTTCATCCCCCCTATAAGTAGGGCGTGAGCCAAACTTGTCGGGGCTGGGGACAGGGAGACACGCTGAGGAGCGGGTACGCTCCCTAGGTCTACAACCTCCAAAACGGAGGTCGGGTTATCACTCATCACTCGGCGGCGGGTAAGGAATCAGCTCTAGACATAGCGTAGGATGCCCACCTCTTGAACCTGTGGTCCTTTAAAGTCTTTGGGCGAAGAAGTTTACAGGCCGCACAGCCGTCCTCGTTGTGATCGAAGGGTAAGCAACGGTTACACCGCTTGTGCTTATCCTTTCCTGTGAATTTACCCTTACAGGGCAGGCAAAATATAAAAAGCAGTCCTCTCCATAGCTGTGGATACAATTAGGAGTGATTATGACCCCGAAGGAAAGGGGGGTTAAAGAGAAAGGCATTCTTAGAAAAAACAGAAATGTCCCACGACCCCCACTCTCCCTACTGTTTTAGGCGTGCGAGGCCGGGCCACGTGTTCGGCAGCGACAAAGGATCGCCTCCATCTAAGTCACCGCCGTCAAAGTTCTTTATCAGCGGTGAAACAGCTTCACCGTCGAAGGAGGGATCAGATGTAATATAAGAAATAACGACCAAATGGTCAAATAAATGTTTTGCAATTTCTCTCGAACGAGCTCCGCGTTAAGGCGACCAATATCTGGGTGGAAAAAAACAATGAGGGACCTCGACGCATGAGGGATTGTGGGTACACTGCACGTCACTATAGAGCACTATACTGTTAGACATGCCTTGTCGACGTCCCCTTTGACTACGAAAAACAAAATGCAATACTCTGCAGTGACCACTGGATGTCGGACTATGCACAGCATGTCTAAGCAGATTAACAAACATCAGAAACCCATCTATCAGGTACTGTTCGACAAACCAGGTCTCATGGAGCATTAATCTCCAATGAAGGGCCCCTAAGAAGAAAATGTACAGTCTCAGGTATTCCACGAGGCCAAGGAGAATTTAATCTGGGTGGCCCCTGCAAACATTGGTTTCAGCCACTGCCAGCCGCAAGCGTTATCCATTTTCAAGAGGTAACTCGCCCATTGGTTTTACCACCACATCCAAGGAGCTTTTATTTTTTGAGCAGGAGCTGCAGCAATCTGGATCATCCTGTACAACAGGAACCCAATCCAACTCAAACCCCAGAAATTCCAAAAACTTCACCTGTGCATGGACCAGGGAGGCCTTTACAGGCAGACTGCAACGTAACCTGGACCCACCTTAAGTCCTGGTTTTCATAGGTTGCACATACTCCAATTTAGCTGAGCTTAGAATACGCAGGGCGGGAATCATGCGGAGTCCAGATAAAGTACCGAATTCAAAAGGATCGAATGCCAAAGGTGAGTAAATTTGACCTAAAAACGGTCAAATTTGTTAATTTTTTGGGGGGGTATTTCTGTTTTGGAAAAAAGTTGTTTTTACCACAAAAACGGGGATTTGCGGGGGACCCCCAGAAAAATTTTGAAAAAAATAAATTCGACCCTTTGGCCATTCGATCCTTTGAACTAGAACCAAATCTTGCTACAGGTTAACAACTTCTATTTATATGTGGCTACATGGCATTCACACAGATTCTGATGTTGAATTTCCTGGTGTCTTAAGTGCTATTTGGGGCTGGTATATCCGGCATCGAGGACCGTTATGCCACTTCTTGTCCAGAGGACATCCCCCAAATGGTGTTTGACAGAGCCGGTCTGTCGAATTGGTGCCACATTGGGGTTCTCCACTATGGCGCCTCTCACTTCAGTCAGAGGAATCCTGGGCAGAATTACTGCCTCATCATCTTGTAGTAGCCAGCTGGTCAAGGTAACCACACTTGTGGCGCTTCTTTAGGCGGGACAGCCTTTTTTCCTTTGCTTTGTTGTCTTGGTCTGTTCTGTCCGAATCGATGGTAGAATTTAGGATCAGGGACTGAGCTGGAATCAGTCATTTTTTAAATTTTATTTGCTGCAGATTTCTTTTGCTTTTTCCAAGCATTGCCATTTATGTGTAGGATAGCTTAGAAGCGAGTGAGTAGAAAGATCCTGCATACTGGAATTATAGACCATATTCAGAGACCAATGATCAGTCTGCAGTCAGAGGGCTCCAATGTGGATAAAGGTGGCAGCTCCCCTCCATGTGCAACCACATCTTTGCACGCTCTTTCAAGGCAGGATGCCAATCCTACTTGCAAGTCCGCCAAAGGGTCGTTTTGTTTCACTACATCCTTGTGGATTCTGCCACACAATTTAAGCAGGATTTTTCCTGCAAAATGCAGAATGTCCCAGGAGGCACCCACCTCCATATGTGCCGTGTGCTCCCCCGCAAAGAAAAGCTCCTCCAATTGATTACCAAAGCACACACCACCTCTAGGGATTGTTGGGACCCCACCACCCCTGCCAATATTGGAGTATTGAAACAGATTGGGGCAGCAAGCTGCTGTGACATGAACCGATTTAGAGGTGGCAGAGTGGACTCATGGCAAAGAGGGTGGAGGCAGCAAAAGAGGCGGCAAGCAGTGGGAACCCCAATGTGCATGGAGGGCCAATTTGAGGACCCAATCCTCTAAAGTTTAAATTTGCCTCGGACAAATTCCCTCTGCCAAGGGGCATCCCCAACACATCTGATAGCAAAGTCTTACAAGAGAATTGTTGTCTGTCCCCAAACGTTGAATTTGAGTGAGTCCCCCAATGACAGCACTCCCATAGATCTGTTGTCTTTCTTTCACATTTGCCAGATCTGCAGATCCCCCGATTGGCTTGGTACTTTTAGCTTGAAAGTATTTAGTAATTTGCGCAGGGGCAGGACCTGAATTTTTTTTTGCCACAAGGTTTGATCCATGTTGAATCTCCTTCAAACCCTCTTGACAGAATCCCCCACTTGTCACCGGTGGTTCCGATGTTACTGCCCTCTTGTACTGTTTTGCCTGGCAGCTTTTTTTTGCTTTTCAGAGATTGTACACCCTTTGTAGGGCGCTTTTCCTGCCATATTTTATTTCCAAGTTCTGAATAAGACTCTTCGGGATCACTGCTTTGACTGATCACTCGCACTATCGGGCTCTTTCAAGATGAGCTATGCACAAGAGTGACAGTATAGGCGTCAACATACGTATGCAATCCTTGCTTTTAGCAGCTTCAGTAGGTGAATCCTCATGCGCCTAGCGAGGCATGGGTGCATGTTCAGCTGCAGCTAGAGCTGCCTGGGCAGTTGAGTAGGGGACCGCAGGGAAACCACTGTCCCGCAGCACAAACATAAACAGCGCATGCTGCAAGTTCTGCGTGTGTTGCGGTTTTTAGGTCTGCCTCCAGGCAGGCTTGAAGATGCAACTGTATAAGGACTTGCAAATGCGAGAGCAGAGCGCCGGCAACGTGTCCTCCAGTCACCAGCTAAACACGGCGCACCTGCAGATTTATGCAACCAACAAGTCACCCAGGTTTGCGATCAAAAGAATTTGGCTGTGTGATCATGTATATTCAGACGTGTTCGCTCTGCAATATGAGGCATCTTCTCCAACAAAATGAAATAGTCCCCAGAGATTTAGATGCACTAACCTAAACTTTACTGTAAAGCATGTAGCCAATGTAGTGTCTTACAATAGTAATACTGTAATTCTGCATTATGCAACACCTAGTTTAAAAAGACAGTCATGAAATTCCATTCCTAAAATTTTAACACATACTGGTCTTTGGCAGATCGGATATAGTTAGCTTAATAAAGAGTATCATCCCGATTAAAGAAATTCTTACCTAGCACTCTCGCAGACCTTTGGCAAATATGAGTGGGAGATGATCACTGCTGCATGCTATTAGCCACTTTGAACTTGCAGTAAAGAGGGTGGAGAGCACACCGAGGGTAAGATGAATGCAGGGGGGACCGTGCTTTATTTTAACAGAGTAACAATTAGCTAGCTTTGCTACACAAGTGTCAGTTTAATTAACAAACCTACAGAATTTCTAAGCAAATGGGTATGCAACAAACACTGCTTCTTGCACTGCTGTACAAATAACAGGTCTCAATGTGTACTCGCCACTTACCAATTAACCATGATAAAAGAAAGCAAATAAGTAATGGTGAGCTCTGTGTGTATGTCACAATAAGGGTGCAAGTAAAGTATTCCTGGCAAGTAAATCTATTTTTACCCCCTGAAAATACGTAAGTGCCTTTGGCATCCAAGGTGTGAAACTACTTCTTGAAGACAAGTTGGCAATGAATTGGAGGACAGGTTGCTTGAAGGGAAAGTAGAATGGCTCCTTAGGCAAGAATGTTTTTAACCTAGTCTGAATAACAGTAGTGTTGACTGAAAGTGAGCATTTCGCCCACCCATAGAAACGCCTTTCCAGGAAATCATATTTGCCAGATGCATCAGCTCAAATTGACTGTTGGCTTTGCTAAAAATTGAACTACCAACTAGTGAAAGCCTCTAGTTACGAGTGAAAGCCTCTAGTTACGAAAATGTATGAAACCGGAATAATTAATTTCTTGCAAATCCTTTGTGATTATAGCAATTGATGTGGGTAATGGCACATCTAGAAAGTGATGAAAGGCATGGACCATGCCTTCTACCCAAAAGCAACAGGCATGTCAGTTAAAGCTGGTGCGTCAGTATCTTCAACAAGTTAATTTCCTTCTGGAAACTACTATTTGCGTGTGCAGGTGTTGAATGTGCTGCACAGGACCCTAGAAGACTACACAACTTGCAACTCTATTGTGATGACTCTTCAGACAAAGTTTCTGAATTGTAACCAACCCGACACGAGAGGTGGTGCACCACTCAAAGGACGCGTCATCTATACTGTGGCAGGAATCAATGTGCACTGGCCAGTGATAACTAACTTGAGGTGAGCACGAAAAGGAGTGTAGATCAAGTGGGCAAGAGACTATGCCTGGATAGTAGCATGGAACCACATTTTAACCAACATACACATTTCAACCAACATACAAATTTCTTGAAATAGCAGTTAACATCAAACTGACACCCCATTTGAGGAAAAATAACGCTGAACAGAGGACTTGGAAACCATCTTAAGAGAACAAAGACAACACCCTAACCAATACATTGCAGAATCAAGAACACAGACATGAAAAATGTTAAAGATATTTGTACCGCACACTGTCACCAACGGCATTGGTCCCCAGGCACTCTGGCGGCTCTGCAAACGAGAAGGTGGGATGGGTTAGTAGGGTGAAGGACGTAGGATAGTGGGAGGAGTGGTGGTCTGTTGACAGCTTCAACTCTGTATACACCGGATGCTGAGCTTTTGGAGCGAGTATCAGGGCGATGTCAGTCCTCGTGTGCTATTGGTGCGGTTTATGTGTAGTAGCAGTGTGGTGAAGTGGATACGGACTGTGGTGCGAGAGGTGGTTGTGTTCGAGTGAGATAAGTATGTAGAAAGTGGAGTTTTTTTGGTTAGTGGGTTAAAATGTATTGCCGCTTATCACTATGGCTGAAGGCCAGGGTTTCGGGAGTCTTGCCTGGTGTGAAAAATGGCTAGATTCGGGAGACCCGCGTAAGAGTGGGGGAGAGGCCCACGCCAGACTGAGCAACGAAAAGAAAGCCTTACGTTAGATGGGGTATACAAATGCAAGAACACCTGACATAGGTTTTGGCATTTAAGCACTATGCCTTTCAGAGGCAAAGGAGGAGTATGATATAACATAAAATAGTGGGAGGGAGGAGCAAAGTCAGGTGGATGGTTGGGACGAGGATAGGACTGATGGTGCTCCAGAAGGCATGAGAAGGAAAACGTGGTTTAGCCATCTGTACAATTGGACCAAAGTTATCATGGAACCAATTCTATAGGGTGCAGTGCCGAAAGGAGAGAGCACTGGAGAGGGAGTATGTCTGGAATGTGCACACCCCAATGAGCTTGTAGGTTACGATTACCTATATTTGGAATACACATGCAATTGGGAGGCTTTGCAGGGGGATTGCTTGCTCCCCACGTGTGAGCATCAAGGAGGAGATCACGTTTTCATTTGATGTTTTGGGGAATACGGAACAAGTTACTTACCTGTAACTGTTCTCCAGCATGGGTCTGGCATGGATTCACATGCTCATGAATATTCCCCGTCAGGCTGGGAATCCTCAGTAAAGAAAAAAAAAATCAGTATGTTTCGTTTTTGATCTGTCTTAGTAGTAACCAATCACTGGTCTCTGGGTCATACTGCCCTAGCCAATGACTGCCCTCTCCCCTAGCCCTTCCTCTGGCAGCCATCCTCAGATTTGGTAGCACGTAAAGTGGCTGTATGACCAAGTGAAGAGCCGCAGAGGGGAAGGAGGATGTGAATCCATGCCAGACCCATGCTGGAGAACAACAGTTACAGGTAAGTAACTTGATCCTTCTCCAGCATGGGGTCTGGCATGGATTCACATGTTCATGAATATAAGAATACATAGCAGTACACATGCACAACCACGGGAGGAGGCAAGGCTCAATATTAAGCATTACATAAACTCAACATTAAGCAACTGTTACCTCCTCACCAGGCCCACCTTCAGGCAAACAGGTTGCGCAGCACTGCTTGGCTGACCCTGGACGACTGTGGAATCCTGGTCAAAGCAGTAGTATCGCGTGAAGGTGTGCGTCAACCTCCACGCAGCAGCCCTGCAGATGTCCAGCAGGGGCACACCAGACAAAAACGCTGTGGTAGCATCGATCGCTCTGGTCGAATGGACTCGGACGGCCGGGCAACGGTCGGTTTGCCAACTGGTGACAGTGCATGATGCAGCCGGAGAGCCATCTGGAAATGGAAGCCTTCGAGATGGCCTTCCCTTGGTTCACAGGTCCAAAGTTCACAAAAAGCTTTGATGTCTTCCGAAAACTTTGTGCGGACCACGTAGACCTTCAGCGCTCTAGCTACATCCAGCGGGTGCAAAGTCCTCTCGGCCGGCGATGAAGGCGACGGGAAGAAAACTGGCAACACCAAGGGCTCGCTGAGATGGCATCTTGATGGAAGCATGCACTAGTCCAGCCTTGGCCAGCGACAGTAGGTACGGTAGCACTTAGAGGGGCCGTGATCCATAGAGGTTAATCTGTGCACGGCACCAGACGGAGACCCTCTTCCACTTGTGTCCGTAGCACTTGAGTTGAGGACGCCCTGTCCTTTGCAAGAACCTCTCTGCCGTCGGCCAGGATATTGTACCCTCCAAACTCTAGTGCTGCAGTAGCCAGGCCTGCAAGGTCAGCGACTCCGGGTCGTGATGAAAGGCGGCACCAGAAGGTCCAGGAACCAGATCTGTCTTGGCTACGCCAGTGCAACGAGGATCATCCTGCACCGGGACCTCTCGAGTTGGTTGACGAGTCACAGTATTAACGGCGGGAACGCATACAGGAACAAGCCATCCCAGGGAGAACGAGCTCATAGGCTGGGTGAACCTCTGGCACTTGGAGTTCATCACCGTCGATCTGAGGTTTGCCCTGCCGTTGGAAGAGTCGATCCACCCGATCCTGAAGCAGCTCCCTGCTGAGTGAGTCGGTGATGGTGTTCTTTATCCCTGCTAGATGAAAGGCTACCAGAAACACCTGGGCAACGGCCCAATGCCACAGATCCTGGGCTTCCTTGGATAGGGCTGGGATCTGGTCCCTCCTGCTTCCGGATGTAGAACATCGTGGTGGTGTTGTCGGTGAAGATCCTCACCACCTTGCCCTTGAGGGACAGGAGAAACGACCTGAGGGCCCAGAACACTGCCTGGAGCTCCAGGATGTTGATGCGGAGTGGCCTCTCCTCCGGGAGCCAAAGGCCTCTCGCGTGAAGATCTCCAGGTTTGCGCTCCCCATCCCTCCAGGGAGGCATCCGTCGTCACCATCAGCTGGTGTGCCAGGGTCTGAAAGTCTCTGCCCACCTCAAGATGCGTGTGGGTGCCCCACCACCGAATTGCATAGCAGATGTTGAGCGGGATCTTGTCCTCGAAACTGCCCGCCACTTGCATCCAATGGGTGTCACGGAACTCCTGTAGAGGACGCATCCGTAAGCTAGCATAGGCGCACCATGTAGATGCATGAAGACATCCCGAGAAGTGACTTGATGGACCTCACCCTGGCCACGTCGGTGGCCAGCAAACGCTGCACCTTGCCCAGAATGGCCTTCATCCTTTCCTCTGATGGCGAGGCCACTCGTGCTACTGTATCGAGCTTAGCTCCCAGAAAAAGTGCGACGGAACCCAGTGGGATTTGGGTAAGTTGATGGAGAATCCCAGACCCGTGAGCAGCCGGACGGTCTTCGCTGTGTGCTCGAAGAGTTCCCTTGTTCTTGCCCAGATGAGCCAATCTTCCAGGTAGGGGTAGACGTGGATCCCCATGCAGGCGCAGCCATGCCGCCACTGGTGCCAGGCACTTGGTGAATACCCTGGGTGCTGACTTCAACCCGAATGGAAGGGCCTTTAACTGGTAGTGCTGTCCCTGGACCATGAACCTGAGAAACTTTTGGTGTCCTTTTAGAATGGGGATGTGAAAGTACGCATCCTCCAAATCTGACGATAGGAAGTCACCAAACAAAGGAGGATGGGTATCCACCCTAGTGAAGCGTTGCTGACAATATTTCGGGAAGTCTAGCTGAAATGGCATAGACGGAATATTACGCGATAGCTAGCGAGAGCCAGAGAAGAGGAAGATTGGAAGTAAAAAAACCTTCCGCAGATGCAAGTGCGTCAAGCCTCGAACGAGCGGAGAAAAGGACTGATGGGCGATGTGGAGCTAAGATGGGCGGGGTTACGGCCGTGTGCAATACCCCGCGTAAAAGAGAGGCAGGACTAAAATGTTTGCAAAATTTTGATGCTTTTACAAAGTGCTCCGGTACCATCCTACAGGACGGAGGAATGTCCCATTAGCATGGAGGAAAGGGGATGGGACGTAGGATTAAATGGCTTCTGACACAGGCCTGGTCATTGCTATCCCCCTCTTCCGCTCCAATCACTTTCGGCGGTTGAGGGGCGTTAGGGGGGTTGGGGAACATTCATCCTGCGACATGCTGTAGGCCACCCACTGCTTCAAGCTGTGCTCCTTAAGCGTCGTAGGGTGCAGGAGTCTACAGGCTGCACAACCCCACTTTGTGGTCGAAGAGAAGAATTGTTGCACCCAGAGTGCTAGCCTCTCCAAGGATATTTGGCCCTACACGAGGGACAAAATCTAAATGGCGTTTTTCCATAGCGTAAGAGCTACAGAAATGACAACCCAGGAAGCAAAGAGGGTGAAAGAGGAAAGGTAACTTGTAAAGAATATGGCCACCCTGACCCCAATCTCCCTACTGTATAGGCCGGCCAGGACGGCAGCGCCGTTAGGATCAACATGCGTCTAGTCAGCAGCAGTCTTCGGCGTTGTTTCACAGGATTCAACTGTCAGTGACTTAACGGGAATAACAAAGTCAATAAATATGACAATAATGCCATCTCTATTCAAGAGCTCAGCATTAGGTCGACCAGTAATCTGGACAAAAAAAACAATGAGGGACCTCGGCGCATGCAGGATTTTGGGTACACTACACGTCATGTTAGGGATAATGTAAGACACGCCTATGCCGACGTCCCACTTCGATCCTCGAAAGGCAAGATGCAATACTCAGATGTTACCACTGGATGTCAGAACATATGCACAGCATGCGATTCTAAAAAGAACAAGCAACAGAATACTAATCCAGTAACCTTAGATGTGGGACACCTCGATAGAGGCCCAACATGGGGGACTGCAGTAAATACAGTAACCCTAGATGTAATAGCAGCACCTAGATTTGGGACATCTGGATAATGGGATAAAGGCCTAACAAGGCAACAGCAAATTCGTTCATAGTAGAAACAGTAATCTTCAATGTAGTAGTACCAAGATTTGGGACACCTGAATAGAGGGAGAAAGGCCCAACATGAGTACAATAGTAAATACAGTAGTAAGCAATATGCAAGCACCCATGGGGTTACCCGCTAATTCGGTGCAGAGTATGGATATTGGGTAATTACTTAAGGCAGTATTTGGTTAGAGTCAGGACTAATGGCAGGAGGACTCAACAGGAGCGCTTGCAATGGGTTTGTACGCTTCACGGAAGATCACGTAGGTCTCCTACCTGGTTGGAGCTGCTGGTTGATGGCTGCAGGCAGCACATGCCAATACTGGCCAACATGGTCTGACGCTGCCTCCTCAGGAGCGGACGTCCTTTGCCGGGGGGGAGGGGGGGGGTCCTTCACTGCAGGGGCTGCAAGGGGCTGCCCTGGGTGGAGGCCTTAAACCGGTGGTCTTCCACGAATCAGAAGCTAAAGAGGTGCAGCCGTGGCAGACAATCATGGGAAGTGGGAGGGATGGTGCAGCAACGAAGGAGTGGGGAGTGTGACGGGGCCTGAGGCACAGAGAGCAAATGGAGCGCACAGATTATCAGGGCCAAATATGTGGAGGTAATCCTTAGCTGGGTTCGGGGAGCTGCTCCAACTCGCCAGCAGTCAATGCAGTCACCGGATAGAGTCACGGGAGCACCAGGCTCTGAGGCTAGGCCTCAGCTGATAAGGTATTAGAGCCAATTAGGGAGGTGGGTGGGATGATGCAGCAACAAGGAAGTGGGGAGAGGGACAGGGCCTGGAGGCACAGAGCACAGACGGCGCGCGCGCACACAGATATCAGGGCCAAAGATGTTTAGGTAATCTTTGCGGGAGGAGTCTCCTATCCAAAGTTCCCCATGAACTTTCATTGCGAGTCCTCCTGTACTGCAACAACTTCTGGGGCCCATCTTTCGTCCTCTGGAACTTTTCCATGGGGTCTCCTGTGTGCCTTTGCCCCAGACATTTTTAAAATGTAATTTTCCTTTGTGAGGAATGCAGAGTACCACCTTGTCTTTGTGAATATTCACAAATGGTTCTGCACCGAAAGGGCCGGCAGTTCACTAACCCTCCTTATTGACATAATGGCCACTTAAAAGTGAGGGCCTTATGCATTGGCTCAAAAGGAGGTCCCACTAATCTTGCGAGAACATTCAACGCCCCTAGAATGAAGCCCTTTACCACTTCCACTAGTGCCTTAATGATAGGAATCTTCCACCATGAAAGCTTGCTCTGCGATATGGTATATGCAGAGAAGGCAGCGTGGTGGACCGAGAGAGTTAAAAACGAGACCTGAATCCAACATGTGTGTTAGACAAAGGACTATATCTTTAGGAACCGTGAATAGAATTGATGTTTTTAGAGTTGCACCAAATAACAAAATGTTTCCACTTCTTGGAGTAACTGTCTGGCGTTGGGTTTCTGTGCCTCCAAGTCTGTCCATGCATCTTTGCGGATGCCCAAAATGACTTGCGCCAAGCTGCTAAATCTAGTGTTTGGTGGCATGGGTCTAGTGTCTTCGCCAGGTCCTGTGACATGTACGGCCAGGGCAGTTTCTTGGGAGGGGAAACTGCCACTCAGATTTTAGAACCAGGGCATAAAGCCCACATTGGTGCCACCAGGATAAGCATGATCTGTTCCTGGTGCATCTTGTGCACTATTTGGTTGAAATGGGGAAGTTATCCAGAGACCGTTACCTTTGGCTCGTTTGAGGATACCTGGAGGTGTAATCTGGGCATGAGTTGTGAAGTCAATGTCTGGATGACCCCATTCTGCAAAGACGTCGAGTAGAAAATGTTTGTGCAAGCACCACTTGTGTTCTACGGGCAGGTGCAAGTCTGACGAGCTCATATGCCAAAAGATTGTGTTCCCCTGTAACATGTGATAGTATGAACATGTGTCCGAGTGCCCACTTCCAAATGTTCTGACAGTTTGGGTAGCCCCGCAGAGCAAGTGCCACATCCCCTGCTTATTCAGATCATATATAGCCGTGGTGCTGCCTATGAGGACCAGCACTGTCTTCCCCTGGAGAAGTGTTTGGAATGCTTGCACTGCTTTGGACACTGGCAGTAGTTCCAACAAATGTGTTTTACGGCTATTGATGGAGAACACATGCCATGCACGCTCTGTTCTAGGTGGTGTGCTCACATTCTGAAAGATATCTGTGGTGAATAAAGTTACTCACCGTAGGGACTACCTTACTCCTAGTCCATAGTCCCTTCCCTCCATACATACGGGACATTCTGTCCTGTGCGAATGGAGCACTTATGTAAAAAAAAAGCCTCACATTTTTCAAAAACGTGTCATCTTTTATGCGGGGTACTGCACGTGGCCATAACCCTGCCTCCTTAGCTCCGCCCATTGGTCCTTTTCTATCGCCAGGTCTGAGCTCTTTATGCAATAGCAGAGGAAACAAGAGAGGGGGGGCGTGGCGTATGGAGTAAAGGGGACTATGGACTAGGAGTAAGGTAGTCACTACAGTGTACGTTTATTCTACTCCTACGTCCCGTCCCCTTTCCTCCATACTTATGGGAGATTCCCAAGCACTCACAGGAATTACGGGTGGATGGAAACTGCTTATTGAAACGGGTTCCTAAGCACAGCTTGACCGAACTGATCAGCCTTGGAGCTCAGGTCCAGACAGTAATGCTTACAAAAAAAACGACGGGTAGGCCCATGTAGCCAATTTTGCAATGGTCTCACAAGGAACATTTTTGGAAGGCAACGGTGGCCGCCTTGCACCACACAAGAGGAGCATGAATTCCCTTTGGGCCAAAGAACCTGAATCGTATATGCCTCAGAAATACAGGCCATCGGGAGATGGTTACTTTCGAGGCTGGCTTTCCTTGCAGATTTCTGAAGGTTACAAAAAGCTGCGAAGATGTCCTAACCTCAGATGTTCTGTCCAGATAGAAAGGGTTCCAACGTCCAGGCAGTGCAGAACCCTTTCAGCCTCTGAGGCGGAGTCTGGGAAGAAGACAGAATGAAATTGACCAATTCAAATGAAAATCAGACCACCTACGGAAGAAAGGAGGGATTCGTCTGCCGGACAACCTTATCCTTAGGAAAAGTAAGAAATGGGTGCTCTACTGACAAGGCCTGAAGATCCCTTACACGCCTTGCTGAAGTCACAGCTATCAAAAAGGACACTTAAAATCGACAGTCGCCATGGGTTCAAAAGGCTTATGAGAAGGCCGTAAGGACCACATTCAGATCCCACCTAGGATGCAGGTTGCAAACAGGATGGTAAAGATGTAATAGGCCCGCAAAGAACAAGTTACTTACCATATCTGGTAATGTTTTTTCGATGGGATGTTCCGACATATTCCACATATGACAAGTAATGTCCACAGCTGTGCTGCTTTGGAAAGTTTTCGGCAGAGGGCGTCCTGCATCGATGGCGTCGCTACGTTGTCCCTCGAGGGCCTCAGTTGAGGGTCCATGTCACCGGATGTTATATATAAGACGCACGGTGCCCATATCCTCAGTTGTAGTTTTTTTCCCCAGAAAGTGTGGCACCAATCTCCTGCCAATATGACTGCAGAAAGCCTTGCATGAACGTAAGCTGCAATCGCGTAGGAAAATCAGTAGAGGGGCAGGCTGAGAGGGAGATGTTGAATACATCGGAGGAACATCCCATCGAAAGAACATTACCAGATATGGTAAGTAACTTGTTCGAGGGGATTGTGCCCTCTGACGTATTCCACATCTATGACAGACTCCCAAAGCAGTACCAGCTTATGGAGGTGGGAAAAGAATTTACACTTAGGATTTTAGAATGCCCAATCAAATGGCTGAATAGAGGACTGCCTTACCAAAGGCCAAATCCTGCCCATGGATGGAGTACAAGGAGGCCCATGTGGCTGCTTTGCAAATATTGCAAGTAGGAACGCCCCTCAGTAGAGGGGTGGCGGCAGCCACACCCCTGGTAGAGGGAGCCGTAAACCTACTGGATGGTCCTTTCCCGCCAAACAGTAACTCAGATCGTCAAAATGATCCACATGGATAATGTCTGCTTGGAAACAGCCTGACCCAAGTGCCGTCCAGCATAACCAACAAAGAGCTGATGGTCCACTCTGACCCGGGACATCCGCGAGATAGAAACTCAAAGCTCTCCTAGGATCCAACCTACGGAGCCCGTCCCCTTCCTTACCAGGATGTGGAGGATCAAACGCCAGAAGAATCACCACCTGGCTCAAATGGAATTCTGACAACTTTCGGAAGAAAAGGTGGCTGCACCCGCAGGACAACCCTGTCCTTATGGAATAAAGGGTGGCGGAAAGTGCCTGCAATCCTCTCACTCTCCATGCGGAAGTAACCACAACTACAAACAGTTTTAAAGGACAACATTTGCAATGGACAAGAATGCAAGGGCTCAAATGGAGCTCCCATTAGGAACTTTAAAACCAAATTCAAATCCCATCCCGGCACCTGGAAAGGGCGACGGTGGAAACACATTAGTTAGCCCTTTTAGAAACTGAGAAATCAAAAGGAATTTTAAAATAAGACCATTCCTCAGACGAGCGCTTGAATATGGACAGCGCCGCCAGGTAACCCTTAATGGTACCCACTTGCAGACCCTTGTGGGCTAAAGAAAGTAAAAAAAAAAGACAAAAGGAATGGAACATTGGAAAGGATCCACATTCTGTACCCTGCAACAGTCAGAATTTACGGCAATGGTACAGGGATTTCGTTGCAGGCCTTCTGTCCAAAAGCAACACTTCCATCACGTCTTCAGGGAGGTCCCAATCCTTATACCACAACCTTTCAGATACCAAGCATGAAGGCTGAGACTTTACCTCTGGATGGAGAACCAGACCCCCCCCCCCCCCCCCTCCAGTGAGCATATTGTCTTGGTAGGGAAGACGTCGTGGAGGGCAGATCGACATGTCTAGGAGGTCCGTACCACGCTCTCCTGGCCCATGCCGGAGCAATGAGGATCATTCGGGAACTGAACCTCTGCAACACTTCTGGAATGACGGGGACTGGAGGAAACTCGTACAGCAGTGGGAGGACCACTCCACTACAAACATGTCCCCTAAGGCTCCTCTTGAAGAAATTCCGGCGACCAGAATCTCACTTCTGGTTGACACTGGTGGCAAAGAGATCCACTTGTGGGGTTCCCCAAAGGGCGAAGATCTCCAAAAGAACTTCCTGAGCCAGTTCCCACTCATGAGAGAGACCGTGCTCTGCCTGGTCAGAGCGTCCGCCGCTGTGTTTGTCTCCGGCCAGATGAACTGCGGAGATCGAAGTTTCCTTCTGAATGGCCCAGAACCAGAGCTGCATTGCCTCCCTGCACAACGGGATTGGCCCTGCCCACACCCCTTTGTTGTTGAGGTAGTGCATGGCCACTATTGTCCATCATAATCAGGACATTCATCACACAGACCCCAAAAAAGCCTTCAGGGCTAGCCCGATGGCCCTCAGCTCTAACAGATTGATGTGGAGTCTGGACTCCAAAGGAGACCAACGGCCGCTGGCTGTCAACATATTGTCATGAGCGCCCCAACCTGTGAGGGATGCATCCGTCACAATTGTCACCTCCGGCCATGGTTGCCAAAATGGTGCTCCCTTCATCAGATTGCCTTCATCGGCCCACCATACAAGATCCTGGGCGACTGAGGTCGGAATCTGAACAGGATCAGACATCCTGCCGGATAACTGCGACCACTGCATCTTGAGAGCCCACTGCAGGGATCGCATCCGCAGCCTGGCTTCTGGCACCAGGAAAATGCAGGATGCCATGAGGCCGAGCAACCTTAAGCATTCGAACGCCAGGAGACACTGGGCACGTTGAAACTTGTCCAGCATCTGCACAATGTGATGAGCCCTCACCTGGGGAGGCGAACACTGCCCCAGGGATGTGTCAAGCACTGCTCCGATGTATTGGAGCCGCTGGGTAGGTGTCAAATGTGACTTCTTTAAATTGAGCGAGAAGCCCAGCTTGCGAAGGGAGTGGCAGGTGACAGATAATCCAGGGTGGGCTCGGGAGAGCGCGCCCTGATCAACCAATCGTCCAGATAGGGGTAGATGTGAATCCCCTTTCCTGAGATAGGCTGCCGCCACCACCATCAGCTTGGTGAAGACCCTCGGGGCGGAGGTCAATCCGAATGGCAGGACCCGAAACTGAAAATGCAAGTCGCCAACCGCGAGACTCAGGTACTTCCTGTGCTTCGGATGAATCGGCACATGAAAGTAAGCATCCTTGAGGTCTAGAGAGACCAACCAATCCTGAAGTTGAAGGGCCTGGAGGACTTGAGAAAGTTACCATCTTCCGACAACCGCCTGGAACCCAAACCCTATAACAGAAGAAAACTGATGATCCTCTCACCAAGCACCGAAAACCTGGAATGACCTACCTAAAAATATATGAAACACAACATACCACCTAGCATTCAGAAAACTCCTCAAATCATGGCTCTTCACAGCATAACTACAATAGCGACGCACTAAAATGCCCACTCCGTTAAACAATGAAAACACCAACCTCGGTCACTCCCAAAATGGACATACACAGAACGGACCCCGCGACAGACCATAAGATATTAAGGGAAATGGCCACAAAATCAGGTCACCATAGACTGATCACATACTCAGACCGAGATGAACGCCCTAAATGACTCTTCCATTGCCTCCCGGATGTACCATATCCAAACCCCCAGCAGACATTTAGATACAGTTTGTGAGAGGAGACAACACCAGCCCCAGCACCTGAGGAGAATAGACACCCAACCCACATTAATCAATCCATCAGCACTAGAACACCTACAGAGTTCGCTAGAATAGAACAGCGAAGAGCAATCAGAACACTTACAAAGTGCGTTGAAAACCACTTTTCTTTTGTGTGAGGGAGCGCCTCACACAAACCTTAAACCCTACCAGGTGTAACCCCTTCGCCCACCTTGATGAGATTGGGAGGACTGGCGAGCGACACTCAGACGGAGATCTGAATGTTAGCATGTTAAACTTCATACAAGCCACTAACAAAAATCTCAGCATTTCTGCAGGCTTCTCTCAAAAATCTAAACCATCTCTCGCACAACAATCCACACGCACTTCACAACACCGCAACACATAAGCCGCACCAACAGCACACGAGAGCGGACATCGATCAGATACTCGCACCAAAGCTCAGCATCCAACACCACTCCCCTCACTATACTACCGCTTCACCTACTAACCCATCCCACCTCCTCGTTTGCAGATCCGCCAGAGCGCCTGGGGACCAACTCCACTGGTGACGGGGCGCGGTACAAACACATTTAACATCTTGAACTTGTCCTTCCTGAGGTGCTTGTTCAACCAACGCAAGTCCATGATGGGTCTCAATGCCCAGTCTTTTCGGGATCAAAAAATAAGGTGAATACCATCCCTTGTTCCTCTCCGCTACAGGCACCAGTTCTATGGCACCTTCCTCCAGCAGGGATAGGATTTACTGAGCAAGGAGCGGATCCAGATGCTTCAAAGAGCTTCCCCGGTGGATTGTCACGAGGCCTCTGCTGGAAGAGAAGACAGTAGCCGCGGGCTATGATCTCCAGAACCCACACATCTGAAGTAATGGCCCGCCATTCTCCAAGATGATGCGCAAGTCTGCCCCCAACCGGCGAACCATGGGACATGGCCTCGTGACTGAGCAGACACAGCAGTGCCTGACGGGAAAGCCAACTGCCCGAGCGGCTTTAGCACCCCGAGTACCTTGCTTTCCACCCCTGTTACTCCTATGGTGGCCCCTTTGACTGGCAGCTCCTCTCGATCTACCAAAGGAAAAGTACCGAAAGGAACCTCCCCTCCCATCCATTGCTTTCCCCTCGGACGAAAAGGCAGAGGTTGACGTACTGCAGTGCTCAAAGTCTTCGCTGTAGCTTTGGCGGTCTGCAACCTCAAGGCTCTGGTCAGCATTGCTGCCAAACGGATGACCAAAGGGCATGTTCAGAAGACTGGATTGCACATCAGGAGCAAACACCGACTTCCGCAACCATGCAAACCTGCGTATCACGGTGCTCGCAGGCATGGACCGGCTGACAGTCTGCCGTGTCCAAACCAGACTGAAGGCACATGGCATCCTTGCAGTCTTGCACGAGGGCTAAAAAACCATCCCTTTCGGGATATGCTCAGCCGCCAAAGATGCACAGTTCCACAGAGTGCGTGTAAATCTCACTACGGCACAAGTGGAGTTGGTCGACTTTAACGCCATACCCCCAGCTGAAAATACCACCTTCGCCCAACCATCAAAGCCCTCATCGTCCCCATCAGAAGGGATGGTAGGGTATGCAGCCTGCTTCGAGGAAGCCGTAGCCGCCTGCAGCACCAAACTCTCCGGAGTAGGGTGCGTCGATAAGTAGCAGGGGTCACTACTGCATGGGCGGTATTTCTTCATAAGCTACTTATTAAGGGGTCACTACTGCATGGGCGGTATTTCTTCATAAGCTACTTATTAACTGCTGGTACTCTCCGGAGCAGTCCAAGCCTCTGCCACCCTCCTTTGCCGGGTCAGTGGGCGGACCTTGATCCAGGAGGTCTGTCAAACCATCCTGAGTAAACTCACCAGGTGGAGCAGACCACCCCAAGTATTGTGTCACCCTTGACATGAGACGCCAATAGGAGGAATCCGCATGTGCCGCAAGCTCAGGTCAGCCAAACCACCTTCTGAGAGGTGTCAAGGCCACTAGCGTCATGCAATGACTGAGAGTTCCGCCATCTGACTATGCCCAGACAAAAGGTCATCAGGAGGCAAGGCATCTCAGACAGCTCCGCAACCTCTAAAATATCCTGTAAAGTTTGAAAAAACTACAATCTAGGAGGAGGAACAGAAAAAGGCTCAAAAACACACCTCAAAGACTTATTGGTAGCCTTCCTCAGGTTCCACAGCCCTCAGGGGCACCTCTGGCAAATCCTCCACAAACGGCGTTGAGGGTGCGGAAGGAATCGGCGTCGACCGAGGCGCCGAAGACTTAGAGGACGGAGCCTCAAGCGAGCCCCTCTACGGACACGGCGCCGATGGAGTAGACTAGTTCTTGGTAGTCACATGTTCCAACGGTCTCGATGGCGTCGAGGACCAGGAACGGATCTGGCACGGCTATGGCGATGTCCCTTGTCCCTCCAATGATCGCGCCGACCACCCAAGCCTGAAGGTGTGCGAGTGGTGGACCGAGCCCGGTCCCCCCGGCTCCTTTCGACGGCATGGCTGGAACTGCCTTGCAGCTCCAAAGTCGCTATCTGCTGGTGGAATGCATCCCATTCGGCCGGTGACTAAGAATTGGTGGGGCAAGTCAACAGTCTGTCAGAGTCCTCCTCCGACGAGGAAGGCAACCAGTGACTGCACTTCCTAGAATGCCTCGAGGTAGAGGAATGGTGGGAACCACTCCTAGACCAAGACACCGCAGGATTTTTGCCGACATGGAGATGAACCCCTCGAGTCATCGGTCGAAAGCCCAGCAGATTTCCATTTACAGGGCTTAGACACCCTACCTTAAATTTCCCCTTACGTTCCCGCAAGGCCTTGGACGTCAGACTGGCAATCCTCGCAGTAGTCGGTGGTGTGGCTTTCGCCGAGGCACCAGAGGCAGATGTCGTGCAGGTCTGTGATGAACATCGTCGAACTGCAGTTCGACATTTATTAAAACCCGACTTCGGGGTAGAAGAGGATTAAGACATACACAAAGAATCGAGTGCGCCGAGATTCCGAAGCAAACATGTTTGCGGAAAAAACAGAACTGAGGCAACGGGCGTCCTATATATAACATCTGGTGACGTCAGCCCTCAACAGAGACCCTTGAGGGACAATGGACTGACGCAGGACGCCCTCTGCCAAAAAAAATCTGAAGCACCACAGCTGTGGACATTACCTGGTCATAGATGAGGAATACGTTGGGACAATCCTCGAAGTATCTTTTTATTACTGGATTCGTCGGTGAAAAAGCACTGGTCAGTGGACAGATAAGCGGCGACAGCCGACAAATAAGTCCTGCAGGACAGGACATGCATGCCCAAATGCGAGACAAAAGACAGGTCTATGTCGATAGTAGTCTCTCTGGGATCCAGCTGCCTAGCTAAACACCAGTGGCAGAACTGTAGCCATTTACTCCGATACTGAGACCTTGAAGGTTTCCTGGATGCCTGAATAATGCACATGTTATCCGCGGACAAATTGAAACGCTCTAGAGATCTGAACTCTGGCAAAAGGCCGCCAAGCTGAATGATTGTGGGGAGGAGTGCCACAACTGCTGATCGCTCTGGTGAAGCAGATCGGGAACCAGCAGAATTTTGAACAATGGGCACACCGATAGATGCTGAAGCTCCGAAAACCAAAACCTGGCTGGCCACCAAGGGGCTATGAACAGGAGAGAGCAATTCACTGTGTTCCTTAACTTTCAAAGCACCGGATGGATCAGAGGAAGGGGTGGAAAAGCGTAGGCCCTCATGTTGTGCCTTGGAATTTCGAGAGCATCTCCCAGAGAGGAGGCCCCGAGTCTGTTCCTGGAGGCATACAGGGGAAGCTTCCAGTTTGTCGATGTCGCAAGGAGGTCCACTTCTGGAGTACCCAAACAGTGAAAAATATCCAAGAGGATCTCTGTGTTCAGTTCCCATTAGTGGGCTGAGCACTGCTAGTCGGCAGAGAGTATCTGCAGTGACATTCAGCTGGCCCAGGATGTGCATTGCTACCAGCCAGATACCGAGCTGAATAGCCCATTCCCAAATCTGAATGGCAAGATCCACAAGAGGAGACTTGGTACCCAGTTTGTTGATATAGAACATGGACACTGCATTGTCTGTGCAGACACGGACCACCTTGTTGACAATGCCTGGTTTGAACGCTTTCAGAGCCAGGAATATCGCCAGGAGCTCCAGATAGTTTATATGAAGCAGTCGTTCCTGTGGCGACCAAAGATCGAAAACCTGAAGATGATCCAACATCGCACCCCAACCTAGAAAGGAGGAATCTGTTGTGACAGTCAATAGTGGGCAAAGGTCCTGAAAAGCACCCACCGACAGATTGCTGAGAATACCACCACAAGAGGTCTGTCATGAAAGGTGGAACCAATATCATTTTGGAATCTGGATCCACTGCTTGAAGCCAGGAACTCCGTAGAGCCATCTGCGTCTGTCTCATCTTGAGGCTAGCAAGAGGAAGCCAGTACGCACAAAGCCATGAGGCCTAGAAGCCTCAGGAACCACCAGGCTGACATGCTCTCAGACTGCATGAACACCTGACACGTGGCCAACAGATCCACTATTCTGGCTCCAGTCAGATACACTCTGCAATCGATCGTGTTCCAATGAAAACCCAGGAAAATCAAGTCCTGAGGAGACTGTCATGGAGGATTTCCACCAGTTCACAGACGGCCCAAGGTGGAACAGGAGCTAGAGGAGAAACTGAAGGTTGTTCCAGGCCTTCAGTGGACAAGGACTGCGCAGCAGCCAGTCGTCCAAATACAGATACACATGGATACCGTGTAGCCGAAGAAAAGCTGCGATGACAGACATCTTTGTAAAGACATGTGGCGCCGAGCTGAGCCCAAACAGGAGCTCACGAAACTGGAATTGCTCCTCCCCATGGAAAACCACACGTATTTCCAATACGGACTCCAAACGAGGATGACAATGCATTACTTACCGTAAAAGCATTTCTGATGGTTGTATCTGCTTAGATTCACATGCTGTGCATAGGTCCGACATCCAGTGGTCACTGCCGAGTATTGCATTTTGTTTTTCGTAGTCGAAAAGGGACGTCGACAAGGCGTGTCTGAAATACTATCCCTATAGTGACGTGCGTTGTACCCACAATCCTTCACGCGTCGAGGTCCCTCTGTTTGTATTTTTCTGCCCTGAGGGAGCCTTCTAGACGTGAGTGAGTGCAGAAAAGAGATATAAAAGGAAGTCTATGTTCCTTCCATCCGAGCGGGGAGGAAGGGTGGGCGCATGTGAATCTAAGCAGATACAACCATCAGAAATGCTTTTACGGTAAGTAATGCATTGTCTTCTGATGTTTGTTAATCTGCTTAGAATCACATGCTGTGCATAGACTAGCGAGCAGTACCCGGAGTTGGCGGTGGGTTATGAGAAGGAACAGTAGAGAAAAGATGTCTTAATACTGCCTGTCCCACCTGGGAGTCAGATCTAGAGTGTGCATCTAGACAGTAGTGTTTCGTAAAGGTGTGCACAGAACTCCAGGTAGCCGCTTTGCAGATGGACTCAAGGGGAACATTTGCAATGAATGCTATGGACGCCCCCGTGCCTCGAGTAGTGTGCTCTTGGCTTAAAGGGCAGTTCTCTCTTAGCAAGAGTATAGCAGAGAGTGATGCATTGAACAATCCATCTAGAAATAGTGGACTTTGAAACTGCATCCCCTTCTCTTCCTGCTGCCACCGAGACGAAGAACTGATTAGTCTTCCTCAGTGGTCTGGTTCTTTCCATGTAGAACATGACCGCTCTGCGCAGTGTTTTTTTTCTCCCAAGTTGGAAGGATTTTGAAAGAACGTTGGCAGTTCTATAGACTGGTTTACGTGGAATTTTGAGATGAATTTCGGAGCAAACCTTGGGTGAGTGCGTAGAACCACCTTATCTCTGAACTGTAACGAAGGGGTCTAGAACAGAAAAAGTCTGTAGTTCACTTACTCTCCTGATGGAGGTGATAGCTATTAAAAAACAATCTTAAGAGGGAGGTCTTTAAGAGATGCTTTGTGCATGGGTTCGAAAGGTGAGCCCATGAGTCTGGTAAGTACCACGTTAAGGTCCCATCCGGGAGCTGGGTCAGCTATCGGGGGGGTGTATTCTCTTTACTCCCTCCATGAAGGCCTTTATAACAGGGATCTTCCACCACGACACCTTGAGTTGTGAAGTGGTGTATGCAGAAAGTGCCGCTAGGTGGACTTTAATGGAATTGAACACTAGACCTGAATCCAATAAGTGGGTCAGGTATAGAACAATATGTGTGGGAGAGCAGTCAATCGGGTTGATGCTTTTTCCTCTGCACCAGATGACAAATCTCTTCCACTTGCTAGAGTGTTAGGTTTTCTGGCTTCCCTGTGGATGTCCATGCATCTCTGCGGGAGCTGTAGATGTCCGAATTCTATGATCTCAGGAGCCAAGCTGCTAAGTTCATGTTCTGGGGGCATGGATGCAGAGTCCTGCCCTTGTCTTGTGACAGCATGTTGTACAGGCAGGGGAGTTTCACTGGGGGAGATAGAGACATCTCCATCAAGTGAGCGAACCATGGCTGTCGGGCCCACATTGGGGCCACCAGTATCATGGTTACTTGTTCCTGGTGCATCTTGTGCACCACCTTGTTGAGAAGGGGAGTCGGGGGGGAAAAGCGTAAACAAATTTCCATGACCATTGCGACAGACCGTTCCCCTTGGATTGGTTCTGGGGGTACCTGGAGGCGTAACTTAGGCATTGTGAGTTCTCCAGGGTTGCGAATAGGTCCATTTCTGGGAATCCCCATTGTGTGAAGACGTCGAAGACGATGTCTTCGTGCAGTCGCCATTCGTACTCTTCGGGCAGGGGGAAAGCTCTGCTGAGTTTGTCTGCCAGCAGATGGAGTTCCCCTGGTACATGTTGTGACAGTAGGAACACGTTTTGTTTGAGAGCCCACTTCTATATTTTGGGCCAATTTGGACAGTCCTGGAGAGTGGGTGCCCCCCTGCTTGTTGATGTAGTACATGGCTGTGGTGCTGTCTGTAAGGACCAACACAGTCTTGCCTTATAGGTGTTCCTGGAAGGCTTTTAGCGCCTTGAACACAGCTAGTAGCTCCAGTAGATTTATGTGTTTGGATGCTACTTTCGGAGTCCACACTCCGTGAGCAGTCTGATGGGATAGGTGAGCCCCCCCCCCCATCCTGTGAGGGATGCGTCTGTGGTCAGAGTGTCTTCCGCCGCGGGTGTGGCAAAAGGTTTCCCTCTTTCCAGGTTTTCCTTTGTCCACCACCGTAGCGAGAGAACCAAGGCCTGCGAGACCACCACTAGATCGCCCCATAGTCCGCTGGCCTGACACCACTGGCTGTTGAGCCACTCTTGCATAGGGCGCAGGCGCGCGTGAGGTACCAAATAAATACACGCCGCCATCATGCCTAGCAAGCGCATTGCTTTGCGTACCGTCACCTCTCGACCGGTCACATATTGAGGGATCTGAAACAACATGTTTTGGACCCTCTCGTTGGAGGGGAAGACGAGGCCGTCCTTTGTTTGAATTAGAGCCCCTAGGAATTGTTTGACTTGGCTGGGGTCTAGGCTGGACTTCTTTTCGTTGATGGAAAAGCCCAACTGGAACAAAAGGTCTACGGTCTTTTGGGTATTGGAGAAGCATGTTTCGTAAGAATCCCCAGTTATGAGCCAGTCGTCGAGGTAAGGGTAAACTGGGATGGACAACCTGCGCAGGTGGGCCGCTGCCACTGCCAGTACCTTCATGAATACGCTTGGTGCTGATGCTATGCCGAAGGGTAGCACTCTGAACTGGTAGTGTTTGCCCTCTAACATGAACCTGAGGTATCTTCTGTGCGCTGGCAACATTAAAATATGAAAGTATGCATCTTTCATGTCCAATGTTGTCATGTAATCTCCCTGTGATAGCAGTGGGATCACTTCCTGTAAGGTCACCATACGAAACTTCTGGGGTTTGATAAACTTGTTCGCTGGGCGCAGATCTAATAAGGGCGCATGGTTAGATCCTTTTTGGGTGCAAGGAAGTACACTGAATAAATACCTTCCGTTACCCGAGATAGAGGCACGACCTCTATGGCTCCTTTTTCCAGCAGTTGCTGTACTTCTTGGAGAAGGATGGCAAGGTCTTCCGATGTCATGCGTCGTCCCCTCCGGTGTCTGTATGTTGGGGAACTGTTGAATTCGATGCAGTATCCGTGGGCTACGGTGGAAAGTACCCAGCGGTCTGACGTTATTCCCGCCCATGCTGAAAGAAAGGATGTTATCCGGCCCCCGACCGGTGTTGCATGGGAGGCGACGCGAATCTTTGCGTCACTTGGTGTTGTTGGGGGCTTGGGAGCCACTGGGGGTGGACCCCCGACCTCTCCCTTTGCCCCGGCCTCTTTGGGTGTACTGCCCACTATTGGTCTGGTAACTGGTGGCAGGGTACTGTTGCTGCTGATTCTGCTGTTGGCGTTGGTCACGAAAAAAGCGTTTGTTGCCATAGCCGCGTCTGGTAGTGGGCTTAGAGATCTGGTCAAGAGTTTTGATAGTATCGAACTCTTTTCGCCATCTCCAGAGCCTCATCCAATGCTTTCCCGAAGAGGTTTGAGTCTTCAACAGGTTTATTTATTAAAGATGCCTGTGTCTCCGGTTTGAACCCTGAGTTGCGCAGCCATACATGGCGTTTTAGGATTATTCCCTGAACCAGGGAACGTCCCGCTGTCTCAGCAGCATCCAGAGAGTTTTTTTTACAATACTCTGGTTGACCTGGGTTCCTTCGCCAATAGTTGATAGCAGGCGTGTACGTAGTGGTTCCGGCGCTTCTTCGGCATCTTTGCGCAGTTTAGCCCATTGCGCGTCCGCATAGCTAGCTAGCAAAGAATTGTTGTTCGCAATTCTTGCCGAAAAGGCAGCCGAGGATGACACTCTTTGCAAGGGCATATAACCTCTTGCCCTCCTTGTCAGGTGGTGCCTCGCTGGTGGACAGCAGCACCCCTGCCCTCTTCCTTGTATTAGTTACTACAAGGGAATCCGGGATGGAATGTTCCCTGATGTACAGCGGGTCTGAGGGTGAAGGAGTGAAAAGTTTTTCAATTCTTCGATTAACTCCTCTGATTAGTGCGTGTGTGGATAGCGAAGGGATGATTCTTCTCTTCACTGAAGCGAGGAGGGGAATGGTCTGGCTGACTGGGGGTTTCTCCTTAATTACTCTTTCCACAAAGTCTATTTCAGGAGAGATCTCCCCAGTGTCCAGTTCGAAATGTGCTGCTGCTCTGCGCAACAGGGCATTGAATGTGGGCTGATCGTCAATGGGAGACGTGTTTCGAACAGGTGAATTGTCAGGAGGATTTAGGTTCAGGACATCAGTGTCCGAATATACTGATGGGGAATGCCAGGGATGAGAAGGTCCTTCTTCAGGATTTCCTTCTCCTACCATGTCTGGGCTGTCTTCCAGACCTTCCTCCTGGTTCGGTCCCTCTTCATCGTCCACAAATTCATCCTCCTCCTCTAAGTATTGTTCCTCACCAGTGAGGTCATACACATTATGGCAGTCTGAGGCTGTGTCCTGCTGGGGATGGACTAGTCTCGGATATTTGGCTCTGGGTCCTCCTGAGGCCCTTCTCTTGTTCTCTTGGGAGTGGGAGGGTTCTGGGTCTTCATAAACCTCTCCATGCAGAGATGGAGCCTTTCCATGGTTTCATGGGGTACCCCTGAGCGGTCTAGCGGGGGAAAATTAGTGTCATCTAGCTGAAAACGGCTCGACCTCTCCCATAACGTCGAGGAAAGTGTCCCGTCGCCTTCCAAAAAGCCTTCCGGTGTGCTGGGCTAGCGTCGGCTACAACGATCGACAAGCTCTCTGCGGCTCGATTGTCAGCGGAGGGCTGTGGTTTCGACGTTACGGGTGTCGATCGTTCTACGGCGGCGTGCGCTCTCTGCTGGTGCGCGCCGGCCGATGGTTGGGGGTGGCGCCCTTCTTTGCCGAAAGCCCAGTCACTGGTCGCGGCTGCGGTTGCGAGAGGGGCTTCGAACCCGAACGGTCCGAGGAGGCCGCCGGTGGAACCTGTGTCTCCTTGGGCGCTGATGCTTTCTTCGTCTTTGACGAAGAAGAGCTATGGGTTGTGTGCTTATGTGTGGTATCGTGTGCGTCAGTGTCGCCAGGGTGTTCATCCCCATAAGCAGGGCGTGAGCCGAGCCCGTCGGGGCCGGGGACAGACGACGAAGAGCGCGAGCGCTCTTTAGAGAGGTGTACGACTTCTGTAGCGGAGGTCGAGTTATCACGTTCCTCGTCACTGTCAGTGGTAGCAGCGGCGGGTGAAGAATCTGCCTTCGACATAGCGTAGGCCGCCCACCTCTTGACCCTACGGTCTTTTAGAGTCTTTAGCTTCAGAAGCCGACAAGCCGTGCAACCCTCTTTGTGATCGAGGGGCAAGCAGCGGTTACACCGTGAATGCTTGTCCTTCCAAGTAAACTTGCCCTTGCAAAGTGGGCAAAACCTAAAGGGTGTCCTCTCCATAGCCGAGGCAGTAAATCGTGATAACGACCCCAAAGGAAAGGAAAGGCATTCTCAGAAAAGAACCTGAGATGTCCCACGACCCCACTCTCCCTACTGTATTTGGCCTGCGAGGCCAGGCCACGTGTTCGGCAACGCCCAAGGATCTCCTCCGCTCGTCCCCTCCGTCGAAGATCTTGCTCGGCGGAGACAGCTTCACAACTGCGTCGAGGGAGGACTCGATATGTTATATATTTAAACAGGAAAAACGACCAAAGGTCGAGGAGATGGAATCTGCAATGTCTCTCGAGGAGCTCCGCGTAAAGGCGACCAGTAGCTGCTCGGAAAAAAACAATCTGAGGGACCTCGACGCGTGAAGGATTGTGGGTACAACGCACGTCACTATAGGGATAGTATTTCAGACACGCCTTGTCGACCTCCCTTTTCGACTACGAAAAACAAAATGCAATACTCCGCAGTGACCACTGGATGTCGGCCCTATGCACAGCATGTGATTCTAAGCAGATTAACAAACATCAGAAATGCATATACGCATCTTTAAGGTCCACCATGCTTAGGCAATCGCCCTTCTGTAGAGAGGACTTCATCTGACAGGGCGTGATCATCTTGAATTTCTCTTGGGGAAGAGAAAGGTTGAACTGGGAAAGGTCTAGGATGGTGCACAGGTCAGCCTGGTTGGGCACCGTAAACAGATGATAGTAGAAGCCCTCCCCTCACTCTCCTAGACAAACGGGTTCCACCACCCTGAGATCCAGAAGCTTTTGGACTTTGGCTGTGTCCCCGACTGCTGGAAGGTAGTATTGAATGGTGGGGAAGGGGCAAGTGGAAGCCCCCTCAACGGACAAGACCCACCAATCCTCGGTGATGGTCTGACACCTCCCAGTGAGACACAATGTGTCCTCCCACCAGGGTCTCGTGCGAGCGTGAAAAACAATTTAGCTGACTTCTCGGTGGCAAGACCGCCTGATCCTGAAGAGGAGGCAGAGGACCGAGGAGGAAAAAGAATATATATTTTTAAAAATACAAAGAAATCAAATAAATTGGCCTCACTGCTGTCTGACGAGGGTTCCCAGATGGAGGATAGACTCTGCGTGTCCTACGATCCAGAAACCCTCGAAAACCAGGAGGACCGAGGCTGAGATGATCTTTGAACAGTGGCTTCACCAACACGGACATGGACTTGGCTTTTTGAGTGCCGTCCTTCGTCTTAGTCAGCTCCACTCCCGTTGAAGAATGGAACAGCTCTTTGCTGTCAAAAGAAATGTCCAGAACCTTATCATGGACCTACTTAGAAAACTTTGTGGCATGAAGCCAAGCCGGACTAGGAGGTGTCAACAAGCATGAGGCCCCGAACAGAGGTGTCAACATGTGCCGTGGCCTCTAGCATATCCTGCGCCAGAAACCTGGCATCTGACAAGCCACCCTTAAAATGTGTTCTCTAACATTGCTGTAATCAAGATTACTGTAACAATTAAGCTTCCTCACATTTTCATGCAAAGCGCCTCAATGCCTGTAGGCTGTAGTGTGCCCTACAAATAAAATCATCCAGCTTGTCTGCGGGAATAAACTCCTCAAATTCAGATTTCCACATTTTGCATTGATGGCAAGGCCCTGTGCCAAAATTGCATTGTGTGTTCTCCAAATTGCATTGATGGCAGGGCCTCTGTGCCCAAGTTGTATTGTGTGTTCTCCAGACTGGATTGATGGGCGCCTCTCCCACTATATAGGTGCCTCAAACTTAGCAGGGCCTCTGTGCCCAAATTGCACTGGGAGTTCTCCAAACTGCATCGACAGGCCTCTCCCACTATAGAGGTGCCTCAAACTTAGCAGGGCCTCTGTGCCCAAATTGCATTGTGTGTTCTCCAAACTGCATTGATAGCAGGGCCTCTGTGCCTAAATTGCATTGTCTGATTTTTAGACTGCGTTGGTAGGCATCTCCCACTATATAGGTGCCTCAAACTTGGCAGGGCCTCTGTACCCAAATTGCATTGTGTGTTCTCCAAATTGCATTGGTAGGCCTCTCCCACTATATAGGTGCCTCAAACTTAGCAGGGCCTCTGTGCCCAAATTGCATTGTGTGTTCTCCAAATTGCATTGATAGGCCTCTCTCCACTATACAGGTATTTCAAATCTAGCACTCTCAAATTTAGCTAACTCTAGTCACTAGTGAATTACGGTGGGGGGGGGTCACTAACTAGGGCCTCTCGCATCACAAGGCAAAAGTCCAAACAGCGCCCATCCAAGCCACCCTCCAACCCACGCAGCCTGCTCACCACAGTGAACCACGCTCAAGGAGAAGGACAGTAAAGAGACCCACCAATAACACCCAACTTAATAACCCGTACCACCCCCTTCCACTACACCACAAGACAACCAAAAAGCAGGACCAACTAGAATGACCCATTCGAAGGAAAAGATGAAGAGACGAAAGAACACTCCCTCCAGAACAGCATCTTAGCAGATCAACCATAGACTGGACCCCCAAAGACAGGAATACAAACCGAGGCTGAGAGAAGAGAAAAATCCCTGTACCTAACGCCATACCTCGCAGACAGCAGGCCACCACAGCAATCCAACACTAGAAGCAGCAACTTCAAACAACCTAACACAAGCAAACAGAAGGACAACCAACAAAAACAGCAAACAGACGACTGACGCAATAACCCCCTATATCACCAAAAAAAGAGGAACCACCAATCAACCACAACTCCCGGAAGATGAACGCGATGAAAACAAAAAACCCAAGACAAAATCTAGAACTCTTCGAAGACGCTGACACCCTGAATCCCACAGTCCAACAATTGACCGACCAGGAAGGAAATTTCAACACCGAACAGAAGGCGACCTCGACAAAGACCAAACCAAACAAAACCTTCAAACTTCACTGCAATCTAATAAACGCAAGATCCATGTCAAAACACTCAACAGAAATCTTTGACCTATGCAACGACAACGGCATTGACATCCTGTTCACAGAAACATGGCTGGACGACAACTACAAAATCACACTCCAAAACTGCCTTCCGACCGATTTCAAATGCCTACAAACAGGAAAAACAAAAGGAGGAGGCATCGCTATAGCATTCAAAGAACACCTGAAAATAACAACTGACGAACCACTGAACATCCTCAACTGCAAAACCATGGTAATACACCTAACAGGGAGCCCAAAACCAACATCACATTCATCCTGGTATACAGACTGCCAACATACGATGCAACATTCGTTGATAACTTCATAGAAGCCATCACCAACGAACACCTAATCATCCTGGGGGACTTCAACATCTGGTTTGAAGACAGCCACGCCAACTCCCAAAACTCACTAATTGAACAACTCCCCCACCATGAAACTACCACAACTAGTCAAAGGAGCAACACACTCGGCAGGACATACCCTAGACGCAATTTTCGCTAAAGAAAAAATCACCACGGCACCGCCGATACAAATACTGTTGAGCGACCATCTCATCATCCCATTCGTGATCACTCTGCCTACCCAAGCCTACATCCAACATCCAAAACTCACTACCACCACCAAAAGAAACTGGAAGCACGTCAAAGAAAGCAACCTAATCAAACTGGAATTAACGAAACCCTCAAATACAGAATTGGAGCTAGCGAACCTAGACGGGAAAGCAGATACTTCGCAAATGCAATAGACAAGATCGCCCCAGAAAAACCGTTCACCCCATCAAAAAAAAATGGTTCACCCCACTATTAAACGACATGAAAAAGGAAAACAAAAAGAGGGAATTGGAATGGAGGAAAGAATACAACCCAAGGAAAAAAACTGTACCAGAAACAAATCTGCGCATAGAAGAAGGAAATTCAAAAAAGCAAAGAGAAGACACTATGATGACAATCAACAATGCCACCAACACAAAAAAAGAAATGTTTATCATTAAAGAAATGAGAAACCCACCAACTTGCAATAACACCCCAACGCCCTCAGAAAAACTCTGCAACGACCTGGCAGACCACTTCAAAAATAAAAAATAAATGATATCCGACAAACCATACAAAAGCGACCAACCAACCACAACACAACCCACCGGACCTAACACGGAACCAAAGCACAAACTCCAAAGCTTCCCTGAAATATCAGCAGAGGCATTCGCAATGCTGGTAAAACGAAGCAAGAAAGCAGGATCACCCATGGACCCCTGTCCCCCAGACATATACAAAAACAGTTTGCTCATGAAATTGTTTCCCTTTTGAAACCAGATTTCCTTTCCTTTAAAGAATCCCATACCGTCACCCATCAAAAGTCACAGTTTCACTTTCATATCATACCTGATGTCCCTTTGTACCTTAGCATTAAACCCGATTTCCGAATGTCTGTTTTTGCTCATTTTCCAAGCCGGTTTGCCATTTTAAACCCGTGAAACGAAGCCATTGCAATTTTGCCACGTGTGATTCTTGCTGCACAGCTTTTCCATCCAAAGTCAATTTCCTAAACTGTATACCCGTTTAGTACCTTGCAGTTTTCTTGCTTCTTTGATACAGCCACACACATTCTTGCCTTATCCCTTCAACAGCACACGCAAAATCACCATTCAGTAATTCAGAGTGCCATTTTGCTCATTTTGCAAGGGAGATTAATCTGATTTTGGCCTCCCATTCAGGGGTGGTAGGTCAGTTTTTCAATCCAATGTTTGCATTATATACCCAAATCCTTGCTACTCTAGTTCACAGGTGTTTCGGGGAGTGTTGCAGGGGGAATGCTTAACTATGGTGCCATTTAATATCACTACCCAAAAGCAATCTTGCTTTCTTTCAATTGTGCATTATGCATCTTAGGTTAGAAGGTTAAACTGAGGGTATTCTATCATTTTACTGTGTAATTATCACTACCCTGGTGATTGCTGCCCTATATTGAATGAGTTTGATTCAAAATTAAAATAAATATTTAATTACACACCGGCCTGCTCACTGTCCATTGCGACACAGGTTGTACTTTAAGGGGGTGCGAGACAGGTTGGCTGCCTTCTCAAAGATTGAATCTGAATGAAACAAACTTAAAAGCGTTTTAATTGTACACTGCATCCCTGGGCAGTAGAAGGTCCTGGTCTGGAGTGTGCCACATCTTTAAAACCATTAACAGTCCGATGTGTTTGCCCTTACAGAAACTTGGCTAAATCCTGCCATCTCCAGCAATGCTATCCTCTCCCTCCAACTACCTGATTTTTCGAGCAGATCGAGAAAGTAGTAAAGGGCCATGGGAGGCCCTAATGTGTAAGGATCACCTTGACTCACGTCATTTCACGATAGTCCTGATTACGAATCACTATGGGTCAAACATCTGAGAATCCATCATTGAAAGTGCTCACTTTATACAAACCCCCCTGCTACTCCCCCCCCCAGAGTTATGCCAAATTAAAAGGAACAAATCATGGAATTGATCACTCACATTACCAAGTCTAAAATTCCATTAATCATCTTGGGTGATTTTAATCACTGGGCCAATGATTCTCTGGGTAAACAGGCCTTTAATTGTAAAAGGACTGAGCTCTCGATTGTAGCCTCAAAAGAACGTCTGGGCACATTTGATCCTGCCTATGCCAACTTCACTATTGCAATCTTAAAGAAGGTGAAGACACTGGGAGCCATCCTTGATATGCGGCATCATGTATCCTATATCTGCTCATCTTGGAGCCCTATTACTAGGCGAATTAATTATATTTGCTCTTTTCTTTCCACCAAATGTGCCATGCTCGTCACTGCACTAGTCAACTCTAGACTTGACTATTCTAAGTCTCCTGGCAGGCACCACACAGACCAACATGCAAGCCCTGCAAGTTGCACAGAATGTGGTTGGAGCCATTCAGGGACTGCCTAAATGCACCCATATCTGAGGCCAGTAGGGCCCTTCATTAGCTGCCTGTCGACCCAGGATTACTCACAAGATCCTGACTGCCCTTCAAATGTCCAATCAATGCCTGCCCCACTTACCTCCGCCGCTTGCCCTACACATTCAACCTAGGTACATACTGTTACCTCTTAATGTTCAAGGATATCTACGGAGTTACATCTCAGCAGCACAAGACAACTGGCTAGGTTTACTCCCCATCGCTGAATAAGTTTATAACAATGCGGATCATTCAGCGATTAAGACCTCTCCTTTCTTTTGTTCCTATGGGTTTCACCCTGCCTCATTCCCAGACAAAAGTCTTTTGGATGACAAATGTCCTGATGTAAAGTCCCATATTATAAAAGAAGGATAAGATGGTAAACTTTCTCTACTTCCACCCCTCCTTCTCCCCCAACGATTAGACACCTCTGACAGATTCTCCGGCACTACAGGTCTTGACAACAGACTGTGTGCAACATTACAAATTTCAAAAAACATTTTTTTTTAATACAGAATATTTAAATTAAAACATAAGATACTACCCACACCTAACACAGTGTACAAAACTACCACTAAAACCTACAAAATCTAAAAAGCTAAATTTCAAATAAACCACTTACAAATGGACACAGACGAAATCACATATCACAGTACATAGAAAAAACCTAAGTGTCACTAAAACAACATATAATCCCAACATGTTTGTTCTTTAAAGCCCCTTTCGGGCGAACATTTGATTACATTTTTTCAGAGGCTCTTGTGGTCTCGTAGGTTGTGAATAAGGAGATATTGTATCACACCAGGACACTACTAGCCATATAACATGGCTACAGCCTCAGACAAGTGCCTAGCATATAGCGAGGATCATGTGAAAAAATTGTTACACATTATCAGTGCTGGCTGGCACCAGTGAAAATGAGATCAATATTAACAGCAATGATCAATGGGACGAATCGGTCCAATTAAGGAAACGCCTTATTCGTACTAAACTGCATGGAGCTATTATGCTTGAGTATTTGAAAAATCAGGCCCTTCCTCATGGTCTCATAGTGAGAAATGAGCCATGTCTATTTTTAGACAATAAGGAAGTTAAACTAAAATGGAGTTACATATCTAATAAATGTGGGAGGGACTGGTTAGTCCTAATCATAGATACAGCTACTGAAGTGTCAAAGAAAATGGAGATAGATATTACAAAGTTGGAAGAAGAACTCAAAAAAGATCTTGATCTAGATACGTTCAAAGTAAAACTAGAACATCTTAAAGGGTTAGTAGATTTTAAAAATGATACTACCCTAGCAAGGGTTAAAAGGTTGAAAAAAGATCTCACCAATTTTACACATGAAAAGGCCTTCCCTTATGTTGTAGAGGGCCATAACTTTGGTAACACATTTCAGATTCCTAAAAACAATAGACGTGTACATTTTAGGGATACTTCATATAGCTCAGGTGAAGATAGCACAGGAGACAATGAACCTGTAGCTCAATCGAACCCTGGCAGAGGAAGGGGCCAGAGAGGGGGCAACAGACAAAGACAAAGGATGCCTTTTTTAGGGCAGGGTCCCAACCGAGGGGATTGGGACAACCAGGTCAGGACACGGAGCCAAACAAGGAATTGGTGGTGATTAACTTGTCCAACTATGTACTTTCAAGTGAAGAGAATACTCTCAACAGGGGCCTCAGCTTTGTTATGACCAAAACCCATGATCCCTTTGAATTTCGTACTGAGTTTTTTGCATTTATGCGTAAAGTACGCCTTAATGAATATTTCAGTGAACACGAGGGTTACAATAGTAATAACTGCAGTGGTCTGCGTAATGCGTCGACCTTCTGTGCACCCAGCTACTCACACCGCCGAATCCACGGTATTTGAAAGACAAGTGTTGGCTGAAGTTCTAAAGTTAGAATCCTGTGAGAAATATCATAATTCGAACTTTAGTAAACCCCAGAGAGATTCTGTTCTAAAACTTGCAAAAGATAAGAATCTCATTATCAGACAAGCAGATCAAGGGGGAGCTATTGTCTTGATGAATCGCAGTGATTATGTTAAAGAATGTGAGAGACTTCTTTCTGACAGTGTGAGCTATTTGAAACTTGTGACCCTACTGCTCGGCTGATGAAGATCATAAAAGAAAAAGTTACTTTGGCATATGACTCAGATGATTAGCAAACAAGAATTTGAATTTCTAATAAGGGAACAAGGCAGGGTACCTGTGTTCTATATTTTGCCTAAGGTGCATATGAGATTGGTAGACCCTCCCGGACGTCCCATAGTCTCTGGGGTCAATTCCATTTTAGAACCATTGTCCAAGTTCGCAGATTTTTATCTGTGCCCATTTGTGATGAAAATGCAGAGTTATTTGAGGGATACTACCGATGCCATCAATAAAATAGAGAACATAGATTTTGTTCAAGGCAACTCTTTGATAGGTTTGGATATTCAATCCCTCTATACTATGATACCACAAAGGGCGACATTAGAGGTTGTTGAAGAAATTTTGCTGGGCAGAGAGGATGCACACCCTGTGAGCAGTGCCTTTATTTTGTGGTGTACTGAGTTTGCCCTTACCCAAAACTTTTTCCAGTTCCAAGGAACTTTTTTCCAACAGATAGAGGGCACTGCCATGGGTGCGGCCATGGCCCCTAATTTAGCCAACCTCTATGTTGAATATTTTGAAAAAATTGCGATATACTCAGCCACTAATCCTTATATCCATCAGTTGAGGAAGTGGCTGAGGTATATAGATGATATACTCATTGTATGGGATGGTATGAGAGAAGAAGCTGAGTGCTTTATGACCTGGATGAACCAACAGAATCTTTTTCTGAAATTTACGGGATCCATATGTGACTTTGAGACTCATTTTCTGGATATTACCATCTTTCATGAGAATGGAGTGTTAAAAGTGAAGCCCTACACAAAGACTACTGACAAGAATTCTCTTCTGCACTTTAACAGCCATCATGCTAAGCATTTGAAAAACAACTTACCTTTTGGGCAGTTTTTAAGGTTAAAAAGGAATAGTAGTAGAAAAGAGGATTTCCGTCTAAGTGCGGACGCACTTACTCAGAAACTGCGAAACAAAGGCTATCCACCTAGAGTGATTAAGACGGTTTCAAAAAGAGCATACAATAATAATCGGGAGGCTCTTTTGGAGTAAAATGTGAAAATAAAGAGAAAGATTGGTACTGTTTTTGTTAATACTTTCAAATTTATCGTACAAAATTAAATCTATTGTGATGAAAACTTGGAAAAAGGTATACAGAGGAAAAGAAGCCTTGCCCCCTTTGGTGGCCTTTAGAAAAAGTCAAAACCTAAGGAACATTTTGATCAGGAATGATGTAACTGAGAAAAGTACACCACTGGTGAGACAAACCAGGTTATGGGGTTTCCCGGAAATAAAAGGGCATTTTCCTTGCGGTAAATGTAGTATGTGTGCCCAAACTAAAGAGATTAGATATATACAAATTTTACCTAATCTGAAATGGGTGTGTAATGAAATTACCAACTGTAACACATCCAATGTTGTGTATTTAATCACATGCCCCTGTGGCCTATATTATGTAGGCAAGACTAACAGACAATGTAAAGTCCGTATGGTGGAACATCGGAGCTGCATCAGAAATCAAGTGATTGCAGCCTCCTTTAGTGAAACATTTTCTTGATATGAAACATGGCTGCAATGACTTTACGTGGTTTATTTTGAAAAAGGTGCATGGCCATAGGCAAGCCGAGAGACCAGAAATTATTGAACCTGGAACAAAAAATTATTTTTAAATTGCAAAGTAATGTTCTGGGGCTCAATGAGAGTATGGATTGGCATCTGGTCAGCCAAACAAATGTTTTCTGCTATCGGACTATTGTTTGCAATTTTGGCTGTGTTTTGAATTTTTTTGAATTTTCCTTATTTTGTGCCATCTACATTTGCAAAAATTTGCATATGTCTGTTGCTTGATTTTTGCAATGCTGTGTCGATTTCTTTTAAAATGGTTTTGTGCCCCCCAGTGCACTTTCTTCTCAACACTGCTTCCCCTTGTTGTTGGGTGGTTTGATGCAAAGATGGCCGCTAGTTTTTTTCTTACCAGCTAGTACCTAACTGAAGAGTGTAGTCCTTCCTTAGTGTTCACTAGGAAGATTGCATGTAAAAGATGGCCGCTGTATTTTCTTGCAGGCTAGTATTTAATCGAAAAGTATAGTCCTTTCTTAGTGTTTACTAGGAAGTGGTGAGCGTTTTGCTGCACTTGGTGAAAACACATGCTGGTGCTGCACGGTCCTCTTTCAAACCCCGCGAGTCATTAGCGAGGAGTTTGTTTCTCCTACTCTAGAGGTGAGCATGTTGTTCTTGAACTTTAGTAGCTACATTACTTTTAGTGATGTTGGTGGCTATTATCCCTTTTCCGTAGTTTTTTACTTACTGAACATTGAGATGTTGCATCTCCCACTACTTGGTCACGTTCAGCATGTTTTTACACATTTAATGGCTGTGAAGTCCGCTGGTGTATGACGCTACTGTTTGGAAGCATGAGCTCTAATGCACGACCTAGGCTGGGCTTGAAATGGTTTCTTTTCTTCCCTTTTTTTTTTTTTTACACATTTGGGAGCCGTGGTGTATCGGTGCATTTTAATGCTCTTTGAGATGGTTGGTGACCGCGCTTCTTATATTACAGATTGGTTCTGCGTCCTCTTTTGTAATCATCTGCAGAGATGGTTGTCATTAAAAGGGATTTCCTCCCCTTGCCCCACGTTGTGGGTGGCTTCACTTGCGTGAATGTAATTTTTATTTAATATATCCTGAACAATTCATGACTGTTGTCCTGTAGTGATCTGTGGCTCATTGGTAGTGTGATGTGTCCTTTTTAAGTGTGACGATATTTTCGGCGGATTGAGACGCCTTTTGAAGTATCTTGGTTTTTCAATGAAGAAAAATTAGCCTGTCATTTACAGACGTGCGTTGAAGATTCACCACATTATGGTAGATCTAATTGGTTTAATTTCTAAACCTTTTTGTGGAATTGTTCTCTTGACTGAGTCAACTCCACTTTTACATTTGGTAATACCCCCTCCCCTGGGGATCTGATTAGTTTCCTCTGTTTCCCTTCTTTGCAGGCTGGTTGCCTGAAACTACCCATTCAACACGGTGTTGAGAAGAATAGTGGATGTTTTAAAGGTTCCCCTGAAGAATGTTCGCCCGAAAGGGGCTTTAAAGAACAGAAACATGTTGGGATTATATGTTTTAGTGAGTGACACATTTAGGTTTTTTCTATGTACTGTGATATGTGATTTCGTCTGTGTCCATTTGTAAGTGGTTTATTTGAAATTTAGCTTTTTAGATTTTGTAGGTTTTAGTGGTAGTTTTGTACACTGTTAGGTGTGGGTAGTATCTTATGTTTTAATTTAAATATTCTGTATTAAACAAAAATGTTTTTTGAAATTTGGAATGTTGCACGCAGTCTATGTTGTCAAGACCTGTAGTGCCGGAGAATCTGTCAGAGGTGTCTAATCGTTGGGGGAGAAGGAGGGGTGGAAGTAGAGAAAGTTTACCATCTTATCCTTCTTTTATAATATAATCTAAGTTCCTATTGGTGGAGTAAGATCTGGTACATATAAATAGGATCCTGTGTACCTATTTGATTACATCTGATGTAAAGTCCCTCCTGGAAAGGATACACTGGGTCAACAAGCAGCCTCTAAGGCACTTAAGACTACTCGGGAAAGAACAAAGAAGATGGCTGACCGTCTCCGATCTACAGCTCCTCTTATACGACCTGGAGACCGGGTCTGGTTATCTTCCCGATTCTTACCCAGACATCCAAATTTTCTCCTAGATTCATGGGCCCTTTCCGGGTGATCTCGGCTATGGGAGCAGCAGCTTTCAAGCTGAAACTACCAAAGACATGGGCACGGATACATCCGGTGTTCCATGTTTCTCAGCTGAAACCAGATATTCGAAGTGTGTACCATCCTGTGGTCTCCACTCGTCGTCCACCAGTTCTGTTCCATACCGATGCTGAGTACGAGGTCGCAGAGTTATGCGATTCACGTATTCATTGTGGAAGACTACAGTACTTGGTGGATTGAAGGGGTACACCCCTGATCGAACTTGGGAATCAGAATCCAGCATCCATGCTCCACAACTAATCAGATTACTTCACAAAAAGAACCCTGATAAACCAAGGGGTAGTGACTTTAAGAGGGGGCATACTGTTACGCTGTCCATTGGGGTCTATACTTCACTTTCCCGTGTGCCAATGCCCACGGTTTTGGCCAGAATCGGGACTCGCAACATGGAGAAGCCTGAAACTAAGCAGCACACGAGTTTCTCGCTCCTCAGAACGAGCGATTAGCCCCACCCTCGACTTCCGGAATTTTATTGGTACTACGCGTTTCTTCTCTATTCCGAGTCACACTGCGCACCGTACATTTGTTACTTTTTCTATTCAACAATTGCTATCTAGAGTTGCTCACTTCACTCCGTCATTCTTCTCTTCCCATTTCTCGTTCTGAACATTAGAATTCTCAATCCTTTCCTATGCTCTGTGAAACAGGAAGCCATCTCCTAGTTTCAACAACCGCTCCTGCTGCCGTTGGTTTGTAGCTTATGTCTGTTTTAGCTAGACAGTTTGTGATTCTCACGGGGATTTCTTCACGCCTAATCTTATTTACAATCTACATTAGGAACCAGCCTTAGACATCCTTTTCAGCCTTCTATTCCTTCGAGTTCAAGACCTGTAATCTGCTCTTTGCTATTCATCCCTGGGGCAACTGTTTGTGGGTAAGATCCCAATCTCTTACTGCATTTATCTTTTTGCACAATTGGACATTCTTACTCCTTATGTTCTATTAGGCGCTTTGCCAACATTAACCATTAGATTGAAATACAAAGACCTAGTAGGGAATAGGCTTGTCAGGGTAAGCTCCTTTCTATACCCTCTACTATTTCACTAGACTTGGGAAACCATATTCTTACCTACATTTCTACTCTGAAATAGAATCCTTCCTGACAAGAATCCGGACCACATGAAAACTAGCGCGAGTCTTCACCAGCTGCTTGCAGGAACCCACGCACCCCAGCAGCGCATCACAGGGTTTTTTCCCCTATTGGGGGTTTTCCCCTGGAGATTCCACTTCTACCTAGCCTTTTGGCTGGGTTTAAGAGGGGTTTTTAGGTAATTCGCTCCATCGATTACGAGACTATTGACCATCACAAAGGTAAGTTATTTACAACTGCCGAGAGACATTTGTTTTCAAGTGCTTTATTATAAAGTTATTACACCATTGCAGTGGAATCTTCTTTCAGGACATATATGCATGGCAGAAAACCTAGCTCTTTAAAATAAAACCCATCTCCTTCAACTGGAACCCAGGCTGAACTTAATTAGCTCTCCACTGCTTCCACTCGCGTTTGTCATTTTTATGTGGACCCCTAGGCCCACGGGTGTGTGACACTTTATAAAAATTTAAATAAAAATAAACCAAGGGGCTCCCCCTGACCCATACCGTCCCTGGGAAGAACGGGCGAATGACTGCAGGAAAAAAGGACCGGTGGGTATTGAAATCCCCTCACCGGGCAAAAGGTGAGCTCCGATGAAAGGATTTTTAAAAGTTGTGCTGTAGCAGTTTCCAGGGCCTCATCGACCACCTTAACAAAAAGAGCAGAATCTTCCGCCGGCTTATTGATGAGGGAAGCCTGAATCGAGTCTCTGGCTTGAATTCTTCAGCCAGGCGTGGCGCTTTAGGAGAGTACACTGAGGTGCGTCCTGCCGTTTCAGCCAAATGAGTTTTTTTTAAGGATACTCTGCGTTACTTTGCAACCTTCTGTGACCACTGCTAGGAGCGGGTTGGTTCTGGGATGTTCTGGAGGCAATCCGGGTATAAAAACAGTAGTGGTGGCGACACATTCGCAGAGAGCATAGAATTTCTTTTTGCAATCCTTGTCAGAGAAGCCGAAGACTATAGTGGCACTTCCACCAGTTTCTTGTGGTAATAACAACCTGGGAGTCAGGGAGCATGTGGCCTCTGATGTACCGAGGGACTGAGCATATTGGGCAGGACATCTTTTCACTCAGGAGTTGACTGCCCGAGTGAGTGGTGGCATCAGCCAGGAAGGTACCAGGCGTGTCTTCACTGAATTTAGGAGTTGATAGCCTGGCTGACCGCAACCTTCTCCTTAAGATTGTCCTCCACGAAGTCAGAGTCAGGGACGGCTTCCAGGCTGCTGCTGCCCACATCCAAGCCTCTTCCTTTCATGTGTCCCCCTTTCTCTCCTACTACACCCAACTAGGTTTCTAGACAAGTCTTAAAGTGTCGTCCAAACATGTGCTTCCCTGCTCCTCCAGATCAATAAAGGACCACATTGACACCCTCACTCCAGCCTTGGCCGATTTCTGCAATCATTCTTGCCAGTGGAACTTCCCTCTCGCCCCATGCCCTCTCAAGCATCTGCCTTGTGCACCCCCCTCCTTAAAAACATTCTGCCAATTCTACCCGTCTGGCAAACTATTGACCGATCTCTATCACTTTTCTGGGCAAACTCCTGGAAAAGCTGGCTATCTTGCAGCTTACTCTCCACACTGTATCCGTTAGCTTTCTCCATGACCATCATTCTGGCTTCAGAGCAGCCAGAGGCATGGAAACTGCTCTCCTAAACAGATCTGCTCACTAATCTAGATTCAAGCCCTTCTTCTGTCCTCATCCTCCTTGACCTTTCCTTTCGACAGTCAAGCACACCATCCTGATCGACTGTACCTGGGCATCATGGATCAGGCCCTGGATTGGTTGTTGTCCCTCCTGGACCGACCCTCCAAGGTCCAACTTGGGTCCTTTCTCACCACCACCTCTCCCCACATGTGGCATTCCCCAGGGCTTGAACGTCTCACTCTTCAATGTCTACTTGGCCCACCTTCTCCAACCATCAATGTTTTGCAGACTATACTGCTCTTTCAGGCTCCCTTTAGCCACCTCTCCTCTCGCTCATTTCTGAAATTCTATGCACGATTCAAAATTGGTGTACGTCCGAGCTCTGCCTTAATGCCAGTAAGACGGATATCCTTCTCATTGGGACCCCTGCTCCCGATTACCTCACTCTGGCCGCACTCCTTGGGCACTCTTCCTTCGCCTTCCTGCGAGGGAAGAGACCTTGGTGTCATCTTCGCCTCTACTCTCTCGCATCACAGACCTTGCCAAGAAAGTCCACTAGCAGCTGCACCTCCTCTGAGGTATTCCTTTTCTCATTTTCCCCCAGAAACTCACTGTCTCCAGAGCCCTGGTGCTCTCTAGGCTGGACTATTGCAACAGCCCATTTCTTAATCTGCCTTCCTCTACTCTTCCCCCCCCCATCCCCTGCACCAATCCAGAACACTGCTGCGAGACATGTCCTTTGCCTCAAGCACAGTGACTCTCCAGTCCTGGAATCTCTCCACTGGCGCCTGGTGGTTGCGAGGATCAAATGCAAGACCCTTTGCATAGTCCACAATGCTTTCTGGCGCCAGGGCCTGCAGTACATTCAACTCTCCCAAAACCCTGTCCTTTGAGCCCTTCGCCCAGCCACCCCTAGGGGGTGCGGGGAATGGAATGGCCCTCCCTCGAATGGCCTCCATGCCCCTCAATCTTGAGCCAGACCACCTGAAGTTCTGGAAGCAGCTCAAGACCTTCCTTTTCACCTCTGCTTTCTCTCCCTCTCCCCCGTTGACCTACCCATCTGCTGCACTGACTGGTGGCCTGGCAACGCTCAGTGTTGACCAATTGTCCCTGCACTGCCTCTGGGCCTTCCGCGCACTTAGGGGCTGTAACTAACCCCTACAGTCCCCTGCCTCCTTGCACTTACCCCGAGTCGTGCTGCCCTGATTGCACCTCCCCTTTCCCTGGCACTTGACCCCTTCTCCCGCCCCCCCACGCCCTGCACTTTGTGTTCTCCCTTGCATGATCTGAATGACCAGGCCTAGTAATGGCTTTTTGTCCTACTTTTGTCTTTCCTCCCTAGTCACAACAATTGTTTACAGGTATGTTATAAATGACTCATACTACATCGGAGGTTGATAATTTAATGGAATCGCCTGCTGAAGAATTTGCAAAGGCTGCGATGGCAGATGCAGAGGTTTCCAACCACGAGGTTCAGAAGGCCCCATCGAAACGTGACAGGTCTGCAGGCATTGAAGGCTTTCGGTAGAGCCACCGATGACGTCTTAGGGGTTATGTGCTTAGGTTATCGTGTGTGCCCTTGTCGCTGGGGTGATATTTCCCCATCGCACTGCCGGTGGCATGCTTGTTGGGGACGGACAAGCGGGAACGTGTAGGTTCTGTTAAATCTACGGCTTCCGAATTAGAGCCGTGGCTGCCGACTGACTCCTTGTCCGAGGCGATGGTGCCGACAGCTTTGTGCACTTGTGTTAAAAGTTTTGGACCGAAAAAGCATACGGCCTTGTAACGCCATGGTCACGAGGGAGGCACAGTTTGCACTGGGTGCCTTTACATGGAAACTTCCAGTTGCAAGGCAGGCAGAATTTAAAGGGTGTTTGCTCCATACCGGAGTGAAACAGCAGCCAGACAGGAGGAAAGAAGAGGATCCAAGAATCAGCCTTCTCAGATGAGTCAGTAATAACAGGGCCCCCCACTCGCTACTTTGAGGCCAGGCACAAGGGCCAAGACCGCAAATAAAGCAGTCGCCAAGTCGTTAGCAGAAGCAGTCGAGGAAAGTAAGCCTGAACCGCTTAAAATACAAAAGCAATACAACTACGAGCTCAGCATGAGCGACCAACTAGATAGGCGGAAAAATGTTTTGTCTGGTGAGGCCTCAACACGTGAATGTTTTTCGGTACACAAGTCATGTTGCGATAGTGTTAGTCACGCCCAGGTGGAAGACCCTTTGCTATCCAAGACCAAATACTCCACGATTACCACTAGATGTCAGACGACACACACAAGTGATTCGAAGCAGTATTATAGAAGTGTGACATTAGTACCCGATAATTTTTCATTGTGTTCTGAAGGCGTAAAAAACTTTATATGACTGTCTAAGCTGAATTGTGTGACAATGTGATGACTCAAGGGCCCCTGACCCCACACTCACTCTCCTGAGACCCAGCCTTGACTGCACATTCACATACCTTGATTGGGTTTTGGCTAACCTTGCAGAGCTCCCCGGTCATAGCTAAGGTGGCCTAAAAACTACCACCAGGGCAGATTCCATAAATCCATCTTACCACCAACCCAATCAGAAGTGGTCACCACATTCAAACCTTCCCAAGAAATGTCAGGATGTGAATTCCATTATTCAATCCCTGGGAAGCATCTCATTACTGCTCTGCTTCCAAACCCAAAGTCAAGCCATGTCCACATATGATGTACATTGGTTTCCAAGCTTACCAGGTTAAAAACATCCATCACTAAAAACCAGGTTGCTATTCAAATCATGAAGTGAAGAACGAACAAGGCTTCCTTCCCCTCATGGCTGCAGCAGCAAGCAGTGCTCGAACACAGGATTGCCACAAGCCAATGAGATATATTTCAGTCAATGAGTTACAGTGTGTTGAGCAAGCCACTCTGGAAACATTACAACAGGGTACATTTGGTGGACCCTTAATCTGAGTGTAAGACTACCATGGAGGCATGTAGGGGACAAATTACTGGAGTCCACCTGTGTGGGGGAAAGGCAACTCTTAGAAGCAAAGGGGAACAATATCAGGGGACTCCCTTTCAGATTAGGAGTTGCATCTCAACACTACACATTATAAACTATGTACAGGATGAGAACAAGCACAATGTACTCCCACTACAATCACCACCAACCCACTAATGTATGATAAAAAAACTTTTTTTAGCAATTTTACATGTAGCGCTCACAGGGTGGAAGCCATGCATGCCCTTAATAGGCTGCTTCAAACAGATTGAAGGTCAACATTTACAGCCTAAAGCAGCACACCCAACTCTGTTGGAGTTCACACATCCTTCATCCCCCTGCACCTGTAAGCATTACCATGCCATTCATTCCTCCTCTCCCGCATTTCTCGATGGGATTCTTCTCCTTTGGGTTCGTTGCGTATGATTGGATGTCTGTTCTGCTCATTCTGGCGATTATTCCTTGCTGCAGTTTTATCCCGCGACACCTCAGCTTTTACATCAATCTGAAGGGGCACCCATTTATACTTGTTGCCTTAAATGAGAAAAGAAACCTTCATGAGTGGATGTTTTAATTAAACTAAATATGGGAGAATATGGGAGAAACCAGCTAGCTGAATATGGAGAACAAATTACTTTCAGAAAAGTTTGATTGATTAGTACTACTTTCCTCAGATTTCACATTTTAGAAAATCCCTAAAGACCAAGTCTGTCTTCAGAACCTTTTGCTCACTACAGAGTACACAACAGCTCCAATCATTAATACCCATGATTGCTCAAGCCAACGTTTCAATTAAGTTCGAGGCTGATTTCAGATATTTTCAAAATCAAGCAAAAAACACTGTCCAAATGTCTACTTGCCAGCCAACCCTGGATGAACAGCCACTTTCTCCACATTACCACTGCGTATACTGATGTACCCCACCCTCAACTATCCCTCTGCTCTCCTTTCTCCTCCCCCCCCCCCCATCTAGTCTGCTATTGTGCACATATGCATATAATTCAACGCTACGTTGAATACCTTCTAGTTCCACATTTCTAAACAGGACTTTTAACAGTTGCTTCTATCATCACAATCTGCAAAGCCAGTCCCCGTCCTCCCTTTTAAGGCTTCGGTTCCGGAAGCATCTCAAGACATTCCTCTTTGCCTTTGCCCCCCCCTTCTCCTCTGTTGATCTGTTTCTTCTCTTGGCATCATGCACCTGGCACCCTCTGTTCATGCACGCCCAGGTACCTGCTCACTCGGCACTGCCCCCACGCCACCATCTGCACTAGGGTTCTGTATCTGTACCCATACAGTCCCCCTCCCACTTTCCTTCTGCACTTATCCAATATATCTGACTTTCACCTGCCACTTGCTGGCTGCACTACCATGGTTTATCGCCCTTATTTTTTATTCCATTTAATATTTTAGGTTTTCTCTCCTCTGCCTCGCACTTGCCACTTCTCCCCCTCATGCACTTTTCACCCGTTTTCCTTTGCCATGCACTTTCTTAAATGTCACTGAGCCTAGCAAGATCACTGTTTTTCAGTTTCTCCCTTGTTCCGTCCCTTTTTGCCTGGTTGTGCTCTGAAACACTTGTGTACAAGCACAAAATAAATAAAATTGTTAATTTACCAAGCTTTTCTCCTTAAGCCACCACTGTCTTGATTACTGCGCACTGCTCATATTCTGGCTCTCTGCTTCTCACAACCCTCGTAGAGCGGTCCTAGAAATTGCTGTACGCCTTCATTTCACTGTTCTCACCCCCTCCCCTACACCCTCAATCTCTGGGTTCCAGTTTTACTCCCATTTCCATTTAATATGCACCATTTAAATGGTGCATAGAAAATTGAGTACTCATGATCTCCTGGTCTTCCATCAGCCTTAAATGTCTACGTTGCTCCCAAGCCACAATTTCATCTCTGCACTCAAACCCTGCTCCTGCGTCCAATCACACTTCTCCCCATTCTTGCCCTGCTTGCTCCTCCATTGTGGAATAGTTTGTTTCTCGCGGTGAGGTGCTCCCCATTCCTTGCCAGCCTCCAGACGTCACAAACCCCACCTTTCCACTGACCTTTAATGCTTCCCCCCCCTTGATCGTTTTGCAGCATGTTTACCTTACCATTTTATTGTTTAGTTTTGTACAGTAAATCTATTTAATGCAGCGCTTTCTCAAAAGCGCTATAACCAACACAAATATGCAGGACAAACCTCTACCTTTGGTGGAGTTGCAATTTGCACCATGGAATGTGTGAACGGTTTAGGTGATTACATAAAGGCTGTTGTCATAAAGCAGCATTTGTTACTTAATATTTGGACAGAGGACCAAACGTGTGCACAGAGCTGGTAGTAAAGGCTATAGTTAGATGCATCTACATAATGGGTTACTCAAGGTGTGGGCAAATTGGCTACTGGTGCATAATAGTATAAAAGTGTTCCAAATGTTTGGCCCTTTCTGTGAAGAATAAAATTCCTAAGCAGTTTGTTCATCCAAGACCACTTTAAAAATGTTTACACTTCAAATTCTTGAGTGACTGCTAAGAGTATAGCTTGAGATAATTCCATCCCAGATTGCATGCCAGTTGCAATTGACAGTAAGGCCATTGTGCAGACTTTGCAGGTTGAAGGTTTCAAATTGCAACAGACATTTACGTCAAAAGCGTATTAATTTGCTACTTAAATGAATGTTTAAGTACAGAATAGATTTTAGATTGTGCACTGTAGGGAGTATGCTTTTCTTTGCAAGAGAACATGCGTTCATGTGGCTTAATCATACATTGATTAAAGTTTGCCAAATGGTGTGCTGGGTAAAAATCTTCGTTGAGTTGTCTGTATACAAGATCAGGCCGCAGCCTCTCAAGGGAGCATTGTTGAGTAGATATAAACTCAATGTTTTAGAGTGGCGAGTGCATGGAGTGAATGTCCTGTCTAGCCTATTTTTCTCCTTGCTTTGATTCTTTGGTGCTTGAGTAATGTCTGGCAGCTATGACGCTTGGAGTTGATAGCCTCTCTTTGCAGGCCTACTCGTGAAGGGTGTTTAGCAGCTGGGGGAATCCACTGCATTTGGGTGTGGCACATTTGTGAATTGTGTGGTGCTAGCATCTCTTGTGGTACCACCACGTGTGTGTTGTCTCAAATGTGCCATTTTCCCTACATGTCACCAGAATCCCTAGGGTGCAGAGAGATATAGGATATGATATGGCATTTATAATGCACCTATACACAGGTGTTTCAAGGCGCGATGCGGCAAGGGAGGAGAAACAGAGGAAAGACAGAACGCAATCCTACAAGGCCAGGTGACATTGAGATCGTGCAAATGTGGTGGAGGGGAGAAGGGGGAAAAGTGCAAGGGGCAGTGCAGAACATGGGATGAACAGTGAATACATAATAGAATAGGATAAGTGGTGCAGCCAGCTGTTGGCAAGTGCAAGAGTAAGTGCAGACATCAGGTGTCAAGTGCTAGTAGGGGCTGTAGGGATACAGAAACAGTCAGTGCGGGAGTTGCCAGGGGACAGTGCAGGTGTGCAACTGGCTGGGGTGCGGGGCACCTGGGCCCGAGATTAGAGGGTAGCCAGGCAAACCAGTGCAGTTTGATTCGGCCAGGAGATCACCGAGGGGGAGAGAAAGAACCAAAGAGGAAGGTCTTGAGGTGCTTCCGGAACCGGAGATGGTGCTCCTCAAGTTTCGTGGCAGGGAGGCTGTTCCAGAGGGAGGCCCCAGCAGAGGAAAGATCTACCACCAACTCGCTGCTTGGAGAAGCGACTAACGCCGAGGGAGTTGGAGGCAGATGAGCGAAGAGCTCGAGAAGGAAGATATTTGGGACGAGAGAGTTGAAGGTATTGCGGTCCCAGGCCCCAGAAGGCCTTATGGACAATGCAGAGGGTTTTGAGCTTAATCCTCGCCACCACTGGGAGGCAGTGCAGAGAGGTCAGTCCTGAAGAGATGCTGTCCCGGGGCTTGAGGCCAAGGACAAGTGTCACAGTCCTGTTTTGGATGAGTTGGAGGGCAGAGAGTAGAGGCAGGCAGATTTAGAAAGAGGCTGCTGCAATAGTTCAGCCTAGAGAACCAGAGCTCTGGAGACAGTGAGCTTCTGGTTAAGGAGAGGACAGGAAGAATACCTCTGAGGAGGTGCAGCTGGTAGAATGACATCTTAAGAGACAGATGTGAGGAGAGAAGGAAAGTGTGGAGTCAGATAACCAAGGTTTTTGGCCTCACAGGTGGGAGCAGGAAGAGGGCCAAGAGCGGCCAGCCGGAGGGAGCAGGAGTGTCTGTCTTGCTGGCATTGAGGCAGAGATATTTGGTGTCACACCACTCCTGGGTGGTGGACAGTCAGATGAGAAAAGGAGAAGAGGTGGTTGAGGGGAGCCTGAAAATGAGCAGAGTCATCCATGTAGCACTGAAAGGTGGGGAAGAGTACCTCTGGGGAACATCACAGGTAGAGAGATGGGGGGGGGGACCCAAGTTGCACCTGGGAGAGTCGATCGCAGAGGAAGGTGGTCAGCCAGGCCGTGGCCTGATCGGTGATACAAGGTTATCACAGACACTTGAGCAGGATGGCATGGTTGACCGTGTCGAAGGCAGAAGAGAGATCAAGTAAGATGGGGACACAGGGTGTGCTGGAATCAAGTGGAGAGCAGGTCTTCACGGGTATTCAGGAGAGCAGTTTCCGTGCTTCTGGCAGCTCCTAAACCAGACTGATGGTCATGGAGACAGCCAACAGATTCAGAGTGAAGATTAAGCTTGGAGATGTCCGGCTTTTCCAGGAGTTCGTCCAGGAAAGGAGTGATGGAGCTGGGACGATAGTTAGCCGGGCAGGAGGGGGTCAGCAACAAGTGGGCACACAAGGGAGTGCTTCAGGGGGGTAGGGGAAGAGTCCAATGGCGAACAAATGGTTGCAGAAATCAGCCAGAGCAGGAGCCAGGGTTTCAATGTTGTCCTTGAAGGTTTTGGAGGAACAGGTTCCTCTGAACCTGTTCCTGACTATCATAGATCGGACTTGTCTAGAAATCTCATCAGGGGAGAACAGGGTAAAGGCAGAGAAACATGAAGAGGTGGCTGAAGAAGGGCCAGAGGAAGAACAGGGAGTAGACAGGAGGAGAGGACAGGATGTCCAGGGTTTTAGATATGAAATGAGAAGCCAGGGCATTGCAAAGGGCCTCGGATCAGATAGGAGGTAGATACTGCATCAGGATTGACCAGCTCCTTGCAGATTTTAAAGAGTTCGGCCAAGTTGTTAGATGCCAGAGACACGGGCTTGATGTGGGCTCTTTTCTTGGTGCGGACAGAGCCGGTATTGCCTTTGGAGCAGGCGACAGGCCAGTTTGTCAGAGGATGTACTGGAAGCATGCCATTTCCTCAGCCACCCTGCACCAGCGTTTAAGGGTGATGAGGTCGGAGTCGCACCGAGAGTTGCACTTGGCTTTGGGCTTCAAGCGGATTCGCATGACAGGGGCAAGAACAGCAAGAGTATCAGATATCGTAGAGTGGAGCATGGAAAGGGCTGTGTCAGGGTGTGAGTCAGCCAACGGGGAGGAGCGGGGAGGGGGGAGATAGTGACAGCGAAAGCCTCAACTGACACGTTCCATGGGTCGGGTAACCGAGAATGTAAGTGGCAGTGCTGGAGTTGGATTGGCCTTGGGGGTAGAGAGGGTGAGTAGGGAAGAAAGGAGAAAGTGATCACTTCAAGAGAGGAGTGGTCAGAGGGCAAGGTCTGAAGAGATCGGAACATCCAGATTGTGCCCTGCAGAATGAGTCAGGCTAGAGGGGAGAATAGAGAGAGTTGCTAAGGTCACAAAAAGTATCCAGGTGGATATTGAAGTCTCCAAGAAAGAGTTGGGTGGTTTGGACCAGGAGGGAAGAGAGGAGGTCTGCCCACTCCGAGGAAGGAAGAAGTCTGGCCAGGTAGCTGATAGATGGTAGCCACAGTAAAGGAATAGCCAGGAGAGAGCCTACAGACAAGGCATTCAAAAGAGTAGGCCTGCGTGGGAATGACAGGCAGCAGCAATCCACTCTGGGAAAATCAGGGCTACACCACCCTCCAGAACGGTTGGACCTGGGCGTGGAGAGGATCTTCTAGCCATCAAGGAGGAGTGTCAAAGCTCATGACAGGTGGCCGTGAACCAAGTCACTGTGAGACCGAGGACATCGAGATCAAGTTCCTCCAGGAGACAGCAATGTCAGAGGAGTGTTTGATGGCAGAGCGAGAGTTGAGTGGCAATATGGAGAAGGTCGCCATCCTTGAAAGACTTCCGGGAGGGGTATAAATTAGAGGTACACCCTGCGGAGGTGGAGAAGCTGCTTGAAGGGGGCAGAAGAGTAAGGATGAGGGCAAGATAGCCAAGGAGACGACCAGGGGAAGGCAAGGAAGCTGTGGAGGGGAGAGGGAGGACAGCAGGAGAAGAAAGGAAATTGATGAGGCACGGGAAGAGTATCAAAAGAGAACACTGGCCCGAGGGCCTTGGACTAAGACGGTACCATTCAAGTTAACATTAATGATGGCCTTAGAGTGGAAGGAAGCCAGGAGGGCCTCCCCACTGGGTGCCACCATTGATTGGAGAAGAAAAAGGAAAGCACAGACCATATGAAGAGTCCATAAGTTTGGCGAGGGAACAGCAAAGAGGATGTCGGTGAAGGTTTGCCTGGAGGAGGCATTGGTATAGGTGTCAGCGATAGGGAGGATTGGGTTTGAGACCAGGATGTCTTTGTTAAACTTCTTTCCTCCAGATTTAGTGAGGAGAGCAGGAAAGTCAATAGAGAAGCAGTTAGAAAATATAGGAGAGAGATTACCATAGAGTAGGTAGGGGTAAGGGAGGAAGGGGGTGGTAGAAAAACAGGAGGGAAAGACAGTGGGCAGGGTGCAAGAAGGTGGGAGAGAGAAGTAGACGACAAAACAAAAGACGCTTAGATAGTGGTAGAAAGGTTAGCTAGATGAGTGCTATTGCTAGTAGGCAAACCCACCGAACAGCACTACTTCCCATCGAGGCTTGAGCGGGTGATGCTGCAGCCGAGTCTCTTGGTGAGACCCTTCTGGGCCGTTTTACATTTGTGGTACATTTCTCTGGTGCCCCCTGCTCTTTGCTCCCTCTTTGTCTTGCTTGCCTCTCACTGCCCTTCTCTAGTACCTCCCTCTCCCTAGCACCCTCTCCTACCTACTCTATGGTGCTCTCTCTCTCTCCTATCTCTATGGACTCAATTTTCCACAATATGCTCTTCACATTTTCAAGGGTTCTAGGAAATGTGGGAGTTTCAGGCATTCTTTCTGGAGAATTAGAAGGGGAGGTGTGTCCAAGTACTAGGTTTAGTGTAGCAGTTTAGGGGTTAAGGTTGGTTGTCTTCAACTGTTCATCATTCAGCAAGGCTAAGCTCTCCCAGGCAAAGATGGTGGAACTACATTTCAACAGTGATTGGTTCAGGCATTGTGTTGTCACCTGGAACCTTCAGGGTAATTCTAAACTGCCTTTCATTAAAGTTATCCTCTGAGTTGGTCAAAGAATAGTTAGCTCCAGTAAAATAAAAGTTTAAAGTTAGTGTAGATCATTTGTATTGTTAAGTTCTAATCCAATCCTAGTATGGAAGTCAAGAAAGAAGTCGGCAGCAGAAGAAAAACTGAGCACCAGGTTGCTGAGTAGCTGATCAGTAGAATCCACAGAATACAGACTAAGCTAAGTGATCTACAGTTAAATTTTGAAGATTACAATGTTTTTTCTTTTTTTAAAGAAAAAAACTGCCATCATCTGAATTGTGTTTAATAAACTTGGAACAGTGTATATTGCGTATAAAAGACTTAAGGGATTCGCTAATAGATTGAGAAAGAAAGTGTACATTAAAGGGAACAAAGAGTAAATCTTCAATTTTGGTTGCGTGTGTTATTTTTGATAAGCATTTACTAACAGGGCGTACAGAACAGAATCGATGTGTTTTTAACAGTGAATTAACTTTAGATAAAATACTGAGTTTTAGATTTCGTATCAGAGCAGGCGTTGCGCAGAACGAAGGATCTATGATGCATGCGAGTTAGAAAAAAGGACCCGACGTTGCGTGTGCAGTGCAGCCATTTTGGATTTTTTTAATTAGACTTTGTTGCGCTCCGTGAGGTGCTCCGTAAAGACGTTGTAGAGTGTGGAGGAGATGCATGAGCGTTGGGGAACCCATAGCTGATGGCGGTGGGAGTGGAGGAGTGGTGCTGGCAAAGACAGGTACGGTCAGACAAAAAGACCCATTGGCAGGCTTTGGGTAGACTAGGGCAGCTGTGGAGAGATGGTGCAGAGTATGGCATGGTCCACCCGGTCAAAGCCCACAGATCAGTCTAGTAGCAGGAGAGCGGTTTGCCAGAGTCAAGGGCATCATCTAGTTGATTTTTTTTTATTTCCAGGAGGGTGGACTGCGGGCCAGGGCAAAAGCCTGATCGTCTTGGGCGGTGGTGTTTTTCTAGGTGATCTCAGACCTGGATATAGATGGTGCAGTAGGATTTTATAGCGGAAAGGAACAGAGGTGAGAGGCCTGTAGTTTGCAGAAGTTTTCAGGGGTGTGTGGGGGTGATCCAGTCTGATGGAAGATGGGATGGAGCAGGAGTCGAATGATGCATTGATGGCAGTGATGAGTGGATCAGGGGCTTGATACATTCTTTGATGAGGGGTTCTGGGAAGATGTCGGCTTTACATACAGAGGACTTGCGGCTGTTGGAGCGATGCAATCTCTTGGTTGGCTGAACTTTAGGAGAGGGTGCTGCTCAGGAGTATAGGTGGCAGGGAGAAGGGCTGAGGTGGGGCATTGAGGGAGGATCATTTGTGCTGGATTGTGGTTTGAAGGAGAGATTGTCCTTGAGGACTTTATGCACGCTACTGCACCAGGCAACATCATTGGGGAAAGTGGAGGGGCAGGGGACTCAAGCTCTGAGGATTCAGAAGAGTTCATTAGAGCAGATTTGGCGTTAGCAATTCTGGAGCAGTTGACGGATACTTTGGCAAGGTGGATGGCATTCTCATAGGCTTTATCATTGAGGCAAAACTGGTTTTGTTCTCAATAGAGGGGCATGGGAGCCAGGCACGGTTGCTGGCCCGCTTTTGGAGTAGACCATGCGGAGCTCAAGGATGTACCAGGTGTTGGTAGGAGGCTTGGGGGAGCGTTTCTTTAAGGGTGCAAGGGTATCCACAACCGTGGCGGCGATGGCGTTAGACGACAAGTTTGTCGGGGTCATTGTCAGCAATGGGGGGTTGAGGAGGGGTAGGATGTGGTCGCTGGCAAGGTGCTGGGTGCAGTGGGATTAAGTGGATGAGGGAGTGTGAGCGGGGCAGGTTGGCTGGTGGGGAAGGAGAAGAGGATGAAGTGGTGGCCTGACCAGGCACATGGGGTGTTGGCGATATGGGGATAGTAGCTATGTTCGAGCAGCCAGTCCAGGGTGCAGCTGAGGTGGTGTGCAGGGTGGAGGATCATCTGGGAGAAGTTTAGGGAGTCCATGGTGGAGGAGAGGGATGTGGCCTCAGATGGGCTCCCATAACCTAGGTTGAATTTGTATAGGGCGAGTGATTTGTTATGGGGTATAAGGTTGTGCAGGAGGAGGTGGGAGAGGTCATTCTCGAAGGTGGTGGGGCCTGGTGGGCGGAAGACCAGATGAATGTTGATGCTGCTGGTGGCAGACAAGGCAAGCTTAACAGATTGGCAGTTTGTGAGGGGTGGTGTGTCTTTGAAGATAAGTGCCATTCCACCTACTTTTTTGAAGACACAGGTATTGAGAAGTATGGCGAAGCCTGGGGGGAAAGGCAATAGAAAGGGAGGGGCCTGCAGCATCATGGAGCCAGGTTTCAGTGATGGCCAGGAAATGTATATGTAGTTTATGAGAAGTGTGGGTGTGCTTGAAGCGCTACTTTGTGTATGTATGGACACGAACGGTACCAGGAGTTTGCATCTCGCCAATAGATGAAAGGCCATCTTATAAGTGGTCCCTCACTGGGCTTTGTGCATAGGTTCAAAAGGTGCTCCTATAAGCCTTTGTAACACAATCAAATCCAGGAAGTGGTTGTGCAACAGATTAACAAGTTACTTACCCCTGGTAAGGTTCTTTCGAATGGATGTTCCTCCCATGTATTCCTTATATTATGATATTCCCAATATCCAGCTTAGCTGCTTCAGTAGGGGGCGCTGCGCGCCGATGCCAGTCGACTCAATGTCAGCAGGGATATATAGCATGCACAGCGTCCGTTGGCTTCAGTTCTGTTTTCACAAATGTAGGATCGATTCCATACCAAACACTCCTGAAAGTGCAGACTGCAATAGCAAAGGAAATTCTACGGCAGGGTGGTTTGCGAGGGGTCAATTGGGAATACGTGGGAGGAATATCTAGTCTTGTTCTTTGAATGGATTGTGTCCTCCAACGTATTCCTTATCTTATGATAGACTCCCAAAGCAGTTTAGTATTTCTGGAGGAGGAGTCAGATTCTCATGACAGTTTAGTAGTTCTCATGGATCTGTGTGTACAGTCTGCAACACTGCCTTACCAAATAAGCTTTCCTGGCCTGAAGAAGAGTCTGAACTAATGTTTGGTGAAAGTATGTACGGATGAGCATGTGGCAGCCACACATTTTACTGGTACTCCCCTCTAATGCAGAGGAAGTCCCCATGCCCCTGGACGAATGAGGCCAAAGGACTTCAGGAGGATCTTTAACCGCCAGTCTGTAGCCTTCAGATTTTGCCAGTATTATCCATCTGGATAAGGTCTGTTTAGTGATAGCCATACCAAACTTGTGGCCCGAAGCCAACAAAAAGTTGGTCATCTTGTCTTAATTTTTGCCATTCTAGTGAATTAGATTAGCGCATGTTTAGGATCAAGCCTGTGTAGCCACTCTTCCTTCCAAGGGTGCGGAGGAGGGTAAAAAGATGGTAATGTTATTGTCAGACAGTTAGAATTCAAATACAATTTTGGGTAAAAAGGTTGGTTTCACCTGTCCTTAAAAAATAATTGTGTTTGAAGGGTTGCAGGATAAATCCTGAGGTTCACTCACCCTTCGGGCAGATGTAATGGCCACCAAGATGGTTTTTAAGGTTAGCCTCAAAGGACAGGAATGTATAGGCCCGAAAGTAGCACACATGAATTTGAACACCAAGTTCAGATACCAAACCGGGACTTGAAAAGGGATCAGAGGGAAAATTTGTCAATCCTTTTAGTAATTTTATTAGAGGAATTTTGAAGATCTCCTCCAAAGTACACTTAAATATAGAAAGCGTCTGGAGCCCCAGATAAGCTAGGTGTAATAAAAAAGATACCACAGGTCTATTACATGTAAATGGATCAACATTCATCTGTACACCAGCTGCAGAATTTGTTCCAACAGCAGCAGTACAGAGACTTGGTTGCTGGCCTTCTGGCCGAAAGCAAAATCTCCATTACTTCATCCAGGAGGTCCCCATCCTTGTATCTCAGCCTCTAAGAAACCATGTGTGAAGGCTGAGTGTCTTGATCTGTGGATGAGAACCCAAACCTCCCCTTGTGAGAGAAGGTCCTCTTTGTGGAAGTATTGGAGGGCAGATGGGCATGTCCAGAAGGTCTGGGTACCATGACCCAATCTGGCCCAACCTGGCGCAATTAGGATCATGGATTTACCGAACCTCCCGATGACTTGAGGAATGACGGGGACTGGAGGAAAGGCACAGGAGTGGAAATTCACAGTCCACCATGAACAAGTCTCCTAGAGCTCCTCTTGGTGGAAATCCCTTGGAGCGGGACAGCTTGCACTTCTGTTTGCGACCAGTGTCAACCGGATCCACTTGAGGGGTTCCCCAAATGGCAAAGCTCTCATGAAGGACTTCCTGAGCTAGTTCCCACTCGTGGGATACTGTGTTCTGCCTGCTCAGAGCGTCCACCGCATTCTCCTCTCCGGCAAAGTGAAATGCTGATAAGGAGATACCTTCTCGAAATGCCCAGTACCAAAGCTGCATTGCCTCTCTGCAAAGTGGTAGTGACCCTACACCACCTCTTGTTGATGTAGTACATGGCCACTGAGTTGTCCCGTCATTATCAGAACATTCTTTCCCCGTACAGAGGGCAGAAAGCCCTTCAGCGCTAATCTGATTGCCCACCGCTCCAAAAGATTAATGTGTAGTTTGTACTCTGATGGAAACCAACGACCGCCGATTGTCAGATCGTTGGCATGGGCTCCCCACCCGCGAGTGAGGCATCCGTCACTACGGTCATCTCCAGCCATGGTTGCCAAAAAGTTGATCCTTTCAGAATGTTCTCCTGGCAGGCCCACCACCGAAGGCCCTGTGAGACACTGCTCGGAATCTGTAGGAGGTCCGACATCCTTCCTGAGAATTGGGACCACCGAGTCCTGAGAGCCCATTGGAGAGATCTCATTCTCAGGCAAGCTTCTGGCACAAGAAAATGCAGGATGCCTATGAGGCCAAGCAACCTTAGAAAGTTGAAGGCTGGGAAATTTTGGGCACTCTAATGTGGTGCCGATCTGCAGAATGTCTTGAGCCCTCGCCTCTAATGGCAAGGCTTTTCCCAGGGTTGCATCCAACACTGCTCCAATGAATTGGAGCCTTTAGGATGGTATCATGTGAGACTTCCCTCTCTGAACTTCAAGGAGGACAGTATGAAGGTAGTGGCAGCTCGAGGGACCTGGCCCCATCAGCCAATTGTCCAGTTAGGGTTGAATGTGTATACCCTCTCCTGAAACTTGCTGCCAACACCGCCTGAAACCCCACGGGCGGAGGTCAGCCCAAATGCCAGAACTCGAAACTGATTACGAGAACCACCAACAGCGAACCTCGGGTACCTTCTGTGCTTGTGATGAATTGGCACATGAAAGCATCCTGCAGGTCCAATGATACCATCCAGTCCTGGGAGGGTCTGAAGGATCTGAGAAAGAGTAACCATCTTAAACTTGTCCTTCCTGAGAAACTTGAAGTCTCTTAAGTCCAAGATGGGTCTCAAGCCTCCATCCTTTTTTGGAATTAGAAAGTACAGGGAGTACCAACCCTTGTTCCACTCTGCTACAGGTACTGGTTCTATAGCACCTCTAGCAGGGTTAATATTTCCTGAATAAGGAGCAGATCAGGAAGGTTGAAAGAGCTGTTCCCTGGTGGACAGGCTTATTTAGAAGGGGATTGCAGTAATCCTAGGGAAACTGTTTCCAATGCCAGTGCATCAAGTAATAGCCTGCCATTCTGTCCAATGCTGTGACAGGTCACAAGACTGCAGTGGGGGACAGACCAATTCCTCAGAGGTTTTGGGGCGGCTGACGCAGTGGCTGAAGGCAAAGTAGCTGCTGCTGAGGTGGTCTTAGTACCTCTCCCCTGTCCTCCACAGGCAAATTTGGCCTCTTTCAACAGACTGTCTTCTGCCTCTTCCAAATGTTGAAGTGGCAAAAGGACTTACCTCTGCAGGGCATACCTGTGGGGCGATTTGGAGGTTGTATAATCGCAGCACCAAGGGATTTGGTGGCTGCCTTTGAAGTTTCTCATCAGCCTGGCTACCAACAAACGTGTGCCAAACAGCAGGTTAGGCAGTCTGGAATGTATATCTGGAGCAAATCCAGACTTCCTCAAACAGGCAAACTTGCGCATAACTGTACTAGCCGCCATTGCTCTGCTGATCCTGTCAGTGGAGCGGAGACCTGTCTGGAGGGTTTCACACATGGCGTCCTTTCCATCCTTGACTATGTTCAAAAACCTGTCTTGTTCCTCCCCTTCGGAGATGTGGTCAGCAGACATGGCTATACACTGCCATAGGGAGTGAACCTAGCCAACATGCACGTGGCATTTGCTGACTTCAGGGCCATACTTCCAGCTGAAAAAACGTTTGGCTACAGAGTCAGAATGCTCATCGCCATCAGGAGGGAATAGAAGGGTAGGCATTTTGTCTACTGGTTGAGGTGGCAGCTTGTACCAACAGACTCAGGAGTTTGTCGTTTTGACAAATTGGGATCACTGCTGGGCACCCTGTATTAAGAGGAGTCTTGACAGCCAGATTCAATTCAGGCACCTCCCAATTAGTAATTACGCGCTTTTGCAAAGCTGCATGGAATGGCACAATTGGGTCTTCCTGAGGTCCCCTGTGCAGAATGTCAGGACATATTGTTCGAAAACTGGACTTTGTCAACTACCCTCAACATCAACTGTCCATAGGTAACCTCTGCATGATCTGATGGATGTGATCTGCCAAACTACCTCTGGTGAGGTGTCCAAACCACTGGCATCATGTAAGCACTCTTGAAGAGCCAGCATCTCCAGGTAAGAGGATAATCAGACCAAGGGACAGGTGAGCTGAGCGGGTTAAAGAGTGAGGTCAGCTGAGATGAGCGCAGAGTGTGCCTGGCTGAGTGGGACAGGCCAGAGGGAAGAATGGCGAGGGAGAAAAAGGCACTATAGGCATTCTGCCTGTGACTTAGTTCGGAGCCAGTGGTCCAGACATTGGTAAACTGGGACACTTCTCACTGCTTAACAGTGTTTCAACCACTGCAAAGTTTTGTGAAAAAAGTAGTACCTTGAACAGGTTGTAAAATGTCCCTACCTTGAGTATTTTCTGTGAGCAGGGAACATTGAAATATTCAATTATGTATCTTGCATGTCTATTGTGGCCATAAATAACCGTCTTGTTTCAAGTGGAAAGACCACATGGATGCGTCATTCTGACTTTTTGGTGTCCAACTTCAAACACTGCTGCTTGGTACCCAAAAATGGACAAAACAAAGCCAATCAGTAAATGCACCCATTTACTGGGTTTAGATAGATTCTTCAAGTAAGTAATATTAGAGCGTTCCCCTGCAGGGGGGCAGGTTGCAAGGAGTTCCAACTAACGCAAAAAAAAATCCCATTGGACTGTCTAGCACCCGCTGGTCCCATGTGATTACATTCAATATCAAAAAAATAGAAAAGGTGATGGCTGGAAGGTTTTGAATAAGCCTGTATCTGGCATTTGCTCTCAGCTAACCTCCAGACCATAGTTCTACAGCTGCCAAGCCATTACACAAATGGGAAAGCCATCATGCAGATTAGACTCGTTCCACACCAAAAGGGGAAACCCAGCACAAACTGCTTGCCAACATCCCCTTTGCATGAGACCACAAGCATCCGCAGACATGTTTCAGCATCATTGGGTGTCCGAAGTGTAGCTTGGGTCTCTAGGCCCAGCTGGCACGGGGTCCCACATCTGGACATACCCATCCAACCCGGGGTGACTAAACAAAAAGGTGATTGCTTGGGAAGAACAGACGTGTGCAAAATGACTGAAACCGAATAAAGGGTTACTTGCAGCTTAAGGCCTGCAGTTCAGCTAGTCTTTCCAAAATACCATACACCACTTTTCAAAGAGCATGGTTTGAATATGAGCGCTGAAATGCTATGTTAAGGACCCATTGGACAGAGGCTGCTTAACGGAGAGGGTGGAGTTTAATGAGACTACTGAATTGACAGACTGGCTTAGAACCTTCCCTAGCTGTATTCATACAGAGCCCCTTTTGAGGAGTGTTTCAAGGACCCTGCAAGCTATAACTGCTTATATATTTCATTGAAAGCAGTACCATAATCCATTTTTAAAGAGCCTCTTACCCACCCTTCCCCAGACATCCTTCCAACACCAGGAGGGGTACCAGACCCACGGTGTAAAGACCACTAGGAGTATCCACTGAAATGAACCATATGACGGGTGCAAAAAACAAGATGGAAGAGGGAAGGCGGACCCACCTGCTGGCATAGGTCTAGTTCCCCCCAGGTGTGGTTCTCAGGTGAGAGGGCGAATGTGTACTCTAGGAGTGAGCACCAAAGCCTTGTGGACCCAAAAAAAAAACACAACTTGCGGTTCCCCACTGCCCGAGTTTATGGGGCACTGTCCAGTTAGGTGGAGGACTGGGGAGAAAGTAAAACTAACTAGCACAATACCTGTAGGAGAAAATCACCACCCAATCAACAACTCTCCACTGGCCGCATGAGATGCAATTATGCTTTCTGGGCAGTCTCCAAGAGAACATCCCAAGGCCCTGAATGCTCCTTCTCGCGGAGTGCCACGAGGCTAAGTAAGTCTGCGTGTACACTGAGGGCTTGTGCAAGGTGAATGACGTGAGGATGGACACCAAGCGGCAGTTTGTTTCCACAGACTGACAAGTTGGAACAAGTTACTTACCTGTAACTGTTGTTCTCCAGCATGGGTCTGGCATGGATTCACATGCTCATGAATATTCCCTGTCGTCAGGCTGGGAATCCTCGGTAAAGGAAAAATCAGTTTCGTTTCTGATCTGTCTTTCGTAGTAGTAACCAATCACTGATCTCTGCGTCATACTGACCACAGCCAATGACTGCCCTCTACCTAAGCCCCGCCTCTGGCAGCCATCTTCAGATTTGGTAGCACGTGAAGTGGCAGTATGACCAAGTGAAGAGTCGCAGAGGGGTAGGCGGGAGGGTTCGCATGTGAATCCATGCCAGACCCATGCTGGAGAACAACTGTTACAGGTAAGTAACTTGTTCCTTCTCCAGCATGGGGTCTGGCATGGATTCACATGCTCATGAATAAATACATAGCAGTACACATGCACAACCACGGGAGGTGGCAAAGGCTCAACATTAAGCATTACATCAAACTCAACATTAAGCAATTCTTACCTCCTCACCAGGCTCACCTTAGGAGAACAGGTTGCGCAGCACTGCTTGGCCGACCCTGGACTCCTCCCTGGAATCCCGATCGACGCAGTAGAATTTCGTGAAGGTGTGCGTCGACCTCCACGTAGCAGCCCTGCAGATGTCCAGCAAGGGCACACCAGATAGGAACGCCGTTGTAGCTGCGATCGCTCTGGTGGAATGGGCTCTCGGATGGCCAGGCAGCGGTCGGTTTGCCAACCGATGACAGTACATGATACAGCCGGAGAGCCATCTGGAAATGGAAGCCTTCGAGAGAGCCTTCCCCTGATTGACAGGTCCAAAGTTCACAAAGAGTTGTGACGTCTTCCGAAAACACTTCGTGCGGTCCACGTAGAACTTCAGCGCTCTAGCCACATCCAGCGAGTGCAAAGTCCTTTCAGCCGGCAACGAAGGCGACGGGAAGAAAACAGGCAAAAACCAAGGGTTTGTTGAGGTGGAAGTCCGACGGCACCTTGGGCATGAAGGAGGGGTGCGTCCTGAGCACTCCCTCGTGTCGTGAAAAGTCAAGTACGGGGCCTTGCAGGAAAGGGCCTGGATCTCTCCCACCCGTCGTGCGGAGGTGATGGCCACAAGAAACGCTGTTTTCCACGACAAGAACTTCAACGGAGCCGAGTGCAGAGGCTCGAACGGAGGTCCCGTGAGCTTGGTCAGCACCACGTTGAGCTCCCACGCCGGAGCCTTCACCGGCGGGAACGATCTGAACAGTCCCTTCATGAACTCTTTCACCAGACGATGAGACCACAAAGACGTCCGCCCCGTGGTTCTGGTGTATCGGGAGATCGCAGCAAGATGCATCTTGATGGACGCGTGAGCCAATCCAGCTTTGGCCAGCGTCGGTAGGTACAGCAGTACTTGGGGAGCCGTAATCCGTAGAGGGTTATCTTCTGTGCGTGGCACCAGACAGAGAACCTCTTCCATTTGTGTCCGTAGCATTTAAGAGTCGAGGACGCCCTGGCCTTTGCAAGAACCTCTCTGCAGTCAGCCGGTATGTCGTATCCTCCAAACTCTAACGCTGCAGGAGCCAGGCCTGCAAGTTCAGCGACTTTGGGTCGTGATGGAGGATGGCGCCTCCTTCCCTGGAGAGAAGATCCGCGTCCACTGGCAGCTTGATTGACGGGGACGCTGACAAGTCCAGAAGGTCCGGGAACCATATCTGCCTCGGCCACGCAGGTGCGACGAGGATCATCCTGCACCGTGACCTCTTGAGCTGGCTGATGAGCCGGAATGGCAATGGAAGGAACGCGTACAGAAACAGGCCCTCCCAGGGGAACGAGAAAGCATCGCCCATGCTCCTCGGCTGGGGAAACCTGCTGGCGAACCTCCGGCACTTGGAGTTCTTCGCGAACAGATCGATCTGGTGTGTGCCCCACCGTCGGAAGAGGCGGTCCACTAGATCCTGTCGTAGTTCCCACTCGTGGCACGAGTGCAGCTCCCTGCTGAGTGAGTCGGTGATGGTGTTTTTTATCCCTGCCAGATGAAACGGCACCAGAAACATCCCTTGGGCGACGGCCCAATGCCACAGATCCTGCGCCTCCTTGGACAGGGCTGGGGACCTGGTTCCGCCCAGTTTCCTGATGTAGAACATGGTGGTGGTGTCGGTGAAGATCCTCACCACCTTGCCCTTGAGGGAGGGAAGAAAGGACCCGAGGGCCCAAAACAGTGCACAGAGCTCCAGGACGTTGATATGGAGGGACTTCTCCGTCAGGAGCCAAAGGCCTCTTGCGTGCAAATTTTCGGTGTGCGCTCCCCACCCTTCCAGGGAGGCATCCGTGGTCACTGTCTCCTCGTGGCCGGGGGTCTGGAAGTCCGTGCCCGCCGTCAGATGCGCGCGGGTGCCCCACCACCGGATCGCTCGTCAGAAACTCGTCGAGTGTGATCCTCTCAAAGCTGCCCGTCGTCTGGATCCAGCGCGCGTCCAGGAACTCCTGCAACGGGCGCATCCAGAAGTAAATGCAAGAAGACATCATTCCGAGGAGGGACTTGATGGACCTCACCCTGGCCGCGTCCGCAACCAGCATCCGCTGCACCTTGCCCAAGATGGCCCTCGTCCTCTCCTCCGACGGAGAGGCCAGAAGCGACACTGTCGAGCTTCGCTCCCAGAAACAGTGCGTCTTGCGCGGGCACCAGGTGGGACTTGTCGTAGTTTATGGAGAAACCCAGATCCGTGAGAAGTTGGACGGTCCTTGCCGTGTGCTCCACGGCGAACTCCTTTGTCCTCGCTCGAATGAGCCAGTCGTCCAGGTAGGGGTAGACGTGGATCCCTCTCGGTGCAGCTGCGCCGCCACCGGTGCGAGGCACTGGGTGAAACCCTGGGTGCCGACCTCAGTCCGAAGGGAAGGGCTCTGAACTGGTAGTGACGCCCTTGGACCACAAACCTGAGAATCTTTCGGTGTCCCTTTAGGATGGGAATATGGAAGTAGGCATCCTCCAAATCCAACGACGACAGGAAATCGCCCTCCTCCAGCTGACCCAGAACGTGTTGGTGGGTGACCATCCGGAACTTCTGTGCCTTGATGAATTTTTTCAGTCGTCGTAGGTCCAGGATGGGACGCCATCCTCCAGTCTTCTTCACGAGGAAGTATCTTGAGTAAACTCCAGAGCCCCGAAGCCTCTTTGGGACGAGCTCGATGGCGCCCTTCTTGAGCATCGCCTTTACCTCCAAGAGAAGTTGAGGGACGTGATGTTCTTTCCTGGCCACAGGGGGGGGGACGCGCGGGCACCTCTTTAGAAACTCGAGCGCGTGACCCTGAGCTAGGGCGTCCAGCACCCAATGGTCGGTGGAGATGGACTCCCACACGCTGGCGAAGCTCGCCAGCCGGCCTCCCACAGGGGTGCTTCGGTGGGGGCCCGACCCCACGGCCAGTTCAGTCCTGCTTCGACGAGGCTTTGCTGCCTTGGCGACGACGGCGGGGTCCGCCTGACTTGCCTCGCCCCCTGTAAGCTTCTTGCGACGACGGCCCGCTTGACGGTAGGTGGAAAATCTGCCGCTGGAACCTTTGGAGGCACCCTGTTTGCCTCTGCCGCTGTGAAAGGGCGGCCGCCGTTGCTGGAGAACCCCAAGAGCCCAGGCCGTCTCCGTGTCTGCCTTGATGGCTTGAAGGGAATCGTCCACTGTTTTCCCAAACAGGTTGTTTCCGTCGAACGGCATGTCCAAGACTCTGGTCTGCACGTCCTGACGGAAGTCAGTAGCCTTGAGCCATCCACGCCGCCTAAGGCACACGCCGTTGCCCAACTGGCGAAATCCAGTGTCAGCGATGTCCGTCGCAATCGTAATGGCGTGGTCCGACGCCACCTCTCCTTCCTGCAAGATCGTCCGGTAGGAAGTCTAGCAGGGGGGCCAATTTGTACCACAACTCCCTGTCGTAGCGGGCTACAATAGCTAAGGCGTTGGCTGCCTTAATCGTCGTCGCTGCAGATGAGATGACTCCCTCGCGCCGTTGATAAAGGAAACCTTGCGTCCCATCGAATCTAATTTCTTTCCCTCGCCGTCCGGTGGGGAGGTTGACGTAGAGGCCGCACCCCCCCCCGCTTTCTTCCTGGCCGCCGCAGAGACAACAGAGTCTGGGGTCGGCTGTGCCCGAAGGCACAAGGGGGCCGCGACCGGGACCTGGTACTTCTCGTACCGATCCCTTCTAGCCGGCGTCGTGGATGGGTTCTTGAGGAGGGCGAGGCCCTCATCCCAAATATCGTCCAGTAGAGGTACAGAGCGGACCGTCCTCTTCCGGGCAGAGCTGGAAAAGCTCGGATGCCCTGGCGATCATGGAGTGAAACGATCCAATCTCGTCGGGCGGGGAAGCCCGGGTGGGAGGTGACGACGGCAGATCCTCGTCGTCCGTACCTGTCGCGGCCGTCTCAGTCCCCGTATCATCCCCACGAGTCGTAGACTGGGAGGAGGGCTGAACAGGGCGCGATGGCTGAAAAGGAGGTGGAGGATGAATCCTTCTCTTAGGGGGAGGGCTCCCAGAAGGGCCTGGCTCAGGGTCCCCCGTTGGGAGCGGTTCCTACGCTGGTGGTAACGGCAGTCTCGTCCTCATCTCCGAGCATAAGGACTGTATAGCCAACAAAATGGCCGCCGAGTTGTCCTGCAGCACTGGTTGAGGGGAGTCCGACGGGCGGTCAGGGGCCCCGTCGGCACCCTCGACGTGATCGTCGTCTCCTACGTCGGGGTCCCTCCCGACGGGCTGGTGGTCTTCCACGCCAACGCCGTGGCTTAAGACTTCGATCAGCTCTTCCTCAGAGGTTGAGGCCGAATACACGACGACCTCTGCCCCCCCTTTTTCTTCGTCGGAGGTTTCACGGGGGTCCTGTCGATGGGCATAAAAGAGGACTCCCTCCGCGGTGGCAGGGAGACTGAGTCCCGAGGTCGCCACCACTGGTGTAGCCTCCACAGGCTGAGCCAGGGCCGCCGCGACCGTCTCGATAGAGGCCTTGGCCGGATGGATTAAGGCTTTCACCACCTTAGGTGCACTCACCGCCTTCTCCTTGGGGGAGGGTCACTGCCTCGCTCCCCCTCCGATGGGGCCTTCAAGCTCGACCGGGGTCTCTCCAGAAGTTTCGCCGGGTGCTCGGCCTTCCTCTTACCCGAACCAGAGCGTTGGCTCGTGGTTGATGGCGCCGGGGAGGATGCGCCCTGCCTGGCGCCGGTAGAGCCCGACCGTTCGGCGCTCCCGGTGCCAGCGGACCCGCGGTGCTTGGCCTTGTGTTGGACCCCCCCCCCCCCCCCCCCCCGTCGCGTCCTCAAAGGTCTTAGAAGACCGCTCGGACGACTTCTTCTCGCCTGACGGGCTCTTCCCTTCCAGCCAGTTGGCGAGACGTTGATGGCGGTCCTTCATGGTCCGCTCCGACATATTGCCGCAAAACGCAGTCCTTCTCCACGTGCGTCTTGTCCTCATGTAGGCAGTAAAGACAAAGGGAGTGTTCGTCCTCCTTAAAGACATTCTGAAGCTGGCATCCAGGGCAGACCCTGAACAGCTTTCCGGGCGTCGAGCTTACCTTCTCCTGGGCCATGTCCGAGATGGGCCTGAGAAACTTCTGGAGTCCTCCAAAAGCGTAGCTCGATGAAATCTTCACCCTTGAGGGGCGTAGACGAATCCGACACGGATTTTGACCGAAAAATAGAAGTTTTTTGAGAAAAAACGTGAAAAAAATAGCACTAACGCTCGAGAGCAATAGCACGAGGATCCCAACACTGGCAGCCATCTTCAGATTTTTACCGCACATTCAAGAGGCGGGGCTTAGGTAGAGGGCAGTCATTGGCTGTGGTCAGTATGACGCAGAGATCAGTGATTGGTTACTACTACGAAAGACAGATCAGAAACGAAACTGATACTGATTTTTTTTCTTTACCGAGGATTCCCAGCCTGACGGGGAATATTCATGAGCATGTGAATCCATGCCAGACCCCATGCTGGAGAAATGATAGATACATACAACGGGAGTAGCACACCACGATGAGTGTGGAATTCTCTCAATACACAGGCCACCGGCTAAATAGCCAGGGCAAATAAGAGGGGGGAAAGGGACAGCCCTGCCTAGTGCCCCGAGAAGGATAGATGGGGCGGATTGAACACAGTTTGTATAAAACCGTGCCCGTGGAGCCGCATATAGAAGGCAAATCCAGGCAAGATACGTAGAGCCGATGCCCGAGCGGCGCAGGACCTCGAACAGGAAAGGCCATTCCACAGAATCAAAATGCCTTTTCCGCTATTACTATGGTGCTCCCTGCTGGTTGATGTAAAACATGGACACCACATTGTCCGTGTGGACACAAACTACTTTGTTGGCAGTGACTGGCCTGAACGCCTTGAGCGCCAGGAAGATAGCCAGAAGATCCAGATGATTTATATGAAGGAACTTGTCTTGTGGCAACCAGAGGTCGGAGACCTGAATATCCAACGTCGCACCCCATCCCAGAAGGGAGGAGTCAGTCGTAACCGTCACCATCGGAGCAGGGTCTTGGCAATCCGCACCCACCGACAGGTTGCTGAGCAACGACCACCACGTCAGGCACACTCATGAAAGCCGAAATCGATATCTTGGGAGTCCCCATCCACAGCCTGACACCAAGAACTTCGAAGAGCCATTTGCGTCCACCTCATCTTGAGCCAGGCAAGGGGGAAGAGCCAAAACGCACAAGGTCATGAGGCCCAGAAGCCTTTGGAACCACCAGGCCAATATGCTCTCCGACTGCACAAACATCTGAAACGTGGCCAACAGATTTGCCATTCTGTCCCCGGTCAGGTAAACTCTGTAGTCGATAGTGTTCCAACGAAAACCCAGGAAAGTCAGGTTCTGAGAGACCATCATGGAAGATTTCCGCCAGTTCACGACAGCCCAATGTGAAACAGGAGTTGGAGGAGACTGAAGATTGCTCGAGGCTTTCAGCGGACAAGGACTGCGCAGCAGCCAATCGTCCAAATACGGATACACATGGATACCCTGTAGCCGAAGATAAGCTGCGATAACTAACATCTTCATAAAGACATGCAGTGCCAAGCTGCGGCCAAAAGGGAGCACTCGAAACTGGAAGTGCTATTCGCCCACAGAAAAATGTAGGCATCTCCGATGCAGACTCCAGATCAAGATATGCATGCTGGAGGTCAACCACGCTGAGCCAATCACCCTTCTGTAAAGGACTTTATCTGACCGGGCGTGCTCATCTTGAATTTCTCTTGGGGTAGCGAAATTGAACTGGGAAAGGTCTAGGATGGTGCGCAGGCCAGCGTGGTTGGTTTGGGCACCGTAAACAGTTGGCAATAGAAGCACTCCCCTAGAGGAACAGGTTCCACCGCCCTGAGATCCAGCAACTTCTGAATCTCAGCTGAGGGAGGGCGTCCCAGACTGCTGGAGGGGAGGATTGATGGGGTAGGGAGGGGAAGGGGTACGTGGAAGCCCACCCGATCGACTGACAAGGCCCATCAGTCCTCAGTGATTGTCTCCCATGCCTCCCAATGAGATGCAATGCGTCCTCCCACCGGGGTCTCGTGCGAGCGCAGAAAACTCATTTTGCTGGTTTGTCGGTGGCAGCAACACCTGAACAGGAGGCGGCTGAGGAGCGGGGGAGCGGGAGAAAAACAGACTTCTGCTGCCTTCGGCGGGAATTTCCCAAAAGAGTGTCAACCCTGTGGGATTTCCGATATAAAAAAAACGAAACCAGAGGAAGGTCAAGGGTTTGACAACGATCTGTCCTGAAAGGAGGTTTAACCAGGACAGACAAGGACTTGGCGGTCAGTGCTGTCCTTAGTTTTGGTCAGCTCCACGTCTGTTGTAGAGTGAAAGAGCTCCTTGCCATCGAAAGGCAGGTCCAAAACTTATCCCGCACCTCCTTGGAGAACTTGGTGGCGTGCAGCCAAGCTTGACGAGAGGTATCCACACCAAGCATAAGGCCTCGGGCTGACGTGGTGCACCGCAGCCTCCAGGAGATCCTGTGCCAAGACTGGCATCCGACAAACCTGCTTTGAAATCTTACAAATTTTCAGCGGGAATAAACTCAAACTCCAGACCTTTCCACATTCATATTTGCCCCCGCAAACACCAGTTCTGCATTTGCTTGACGCAGCTGCAGAGCTGTTAGCGAAAATGTTCCTCCCAAGGGAACCAAGAAGCTCATCTTCCTTGGCCAGAACCTGTGTAGCCGAAGAAGAGGATGACGCAGGTCTGGATTGCAAAGTGGCTGCTGCCACTACCATGGAGAAGGGGGCGGACACGATGCTAAGGCCACTTCTTCCAAAGAATGGAGCCTGTAACGCGCGCCAATCTTATTGACAGTCCAGAGTGTGGCTTCTCCCAAACTTTACAGACCTCGGCCAAAACGAGATCAGGTGAGCGCCCCCGAAAGCATTCCCTCCTGCGGAGCGGGTGCCTCAGGTACTTGAACATCTAACGGATACATCATGTCCAGCACCCAGTCATGAAAAGCTAACAGAGCGGGGCTGATCTTCGCTTTCCTGATCTTACTGTATATCGTCCGACAGGTCCGGATCAGGTTGAGTCACATCAGGCACAGGACCCACAGCTGGGACCGTCTGCACAGGCGGGCATATCTCCCTGAACAAGCCTTGAAAGTACTTCATGGGGTCGGAACGCATCAGTTTTTGAAACTTGCTGAAAAAGGTGGCCTCCGCCCATGACTTAGGCGTGACGGGAGGCCTCATGAGGGGAGTAATTCCAGTGGCGCAAGGGAGAAAGTTGCCAAGAGGGCCCTTTCCCCACTGTTGTCTACATAAATGGCGCCGATGCCGCTGGCAACGAGACATTGTGCGGTAGAGGCATCCGAGCGTTCGTCATAAACTGGACGAAACGGATGTGCACAAGGACACCAATGTTCACCCGAAAAAGCACCCCCTACACCTAGGGCCGATGGCATAGTTCTAAGTGTTGTATCCAAAATTGCCGCCGTGGTCTCGGCGGGAACTGCCGCCATTTTGTCGGCACCCGAGGAGAACTGCGACATGTGTGGAAGTTTGTGACATCGTAAAAGCCAAACTAGCCTTCAGAGGAAGGACCTCGGCACTGCTGGTAACGGAGGGATTATGGTCCAAAACCTCACTCCGTGCCCCCCTCAACAGAACTGGGATCACTGCAAGAGCGGAAAAAATGAGGAACACACCTCACCGACAAGACCTTAACAGGCCTCTCAGAACTGTTGGTCACCTTAGCCTCTAAATGACTGGCATCAGACCAGAGTCCGGTAAAAGCCTCCTCACGAGGGGCATCGAACTTTCGTTCGGTGTCAACAACCTCAATCAAGGTCTCAGGGCGCACCCCAGTGATTTTTATGGGATTTTACAGAAGCTCCAGTCAAGGAGACCTCAGAGCAAGCTCTGGTACTTGATGCCTCAGCAGAACTGGGCCCACAAAGAGCCCCCACAGGAGGGGCCTCGGAATGCAATCCCGTGACAAAAGGCCCCTTACGAGTCGGGGGGCTGTTGAGCGCAACGAAAATGGCAGTCTCAGTGTAGAGCTCCGGCTCCTATGAAATCCTTTTCATAAAATATCCTGCCAGAACCAACGCGGATACCTGCAAACCACAAAATGCTGCGGCGGAATGCTCATGGTACGAGCCCTGAAGAAACGGGACGCCTATGTTGCTTAACAAAGAAATCCGTATTGGAACCTGCGGCGGCTGAGGGGAGGCGGCTGAGGGGCTGCAGCGAGGCCGCCCGAGGGCTCAGTGTGTTTTGTACGCTGGCCTGAGTAGTTGGGGACAGCGTGTGGCCGAGTGGGGGAGGGCCGGCACGTCCACAGCAAGGCGCTGCGGAACGGCAGCAACGTACTTTGCTGCTGCCCTCTCTCTTGAACACCTATAATGGCCGGCCCCACTCTAGAGGGAGAGGCTCTGGGAGCCGCGGCGGGCGCCCACACAGGCTGAATCCTGAGGCTGCAGCAGAGAGTGCAGCCCCGAGACGCGGGCTGGCGGCGGGGCTCCACGCCTGCTGGAGGCGGGAATCGCACACGCCGAACATTCTGTAGCCCAGCCTCACCAGCCTGGGCGACCCACACGCAATTGGACCCGAAGACCAGGTTCTGCCCAGCGGCAGGATTGGGACAGTAACACCAGCGAAATAAGTGCCAAGCTGCGGGGGTGCGCCCAACAACAACATCCTGGTGCAAGCCTGATCTGCGACCGCTGTGGGGAGCGGCTGGGTGGCTGGTGACCAAGGGGTAACATGAACCCTACGCCCCATTGAAAGTGGGGATGAAATACAAATCCACTGCCAGCACAGCCCGGATATAGTCACATGGGCTAGATGTAGCTGTCTGCCTACGGTGCAACACCGCTACGGTGAAGAGGAATTGGGGCGCCTTCCCAGATGGTGGCTCAACGACATGCATTGCGGCCCCAACTAATGTGCCTCTAGGGGTCCCGGGAGTCCCTGTGCAATGGCCCAGAGTCAGGCGCTGTTCGCTGAAGTAAGCTAAGGGCCACATCTGACCTGTAAAACATCCGGAGGTGGGGCAGGGGCAGCAACATCACCCCCTACACACTTACCAAACTTACTGGATACCAAGGTACTAGACTCCTATACGTGGGAGAGCACAGTCTACTCCAAAGTGGTAACCGTGACATATGGGCCGCACTGAGAAAAAGGGCGCAGGAGGGGGAAAAACCGGCCCAACGGACTCCTTCGCAAGCTCCCAGCCACATGCTGTGGCTGGGAGGACGCCACAGGCATCTGACAACCAAGAGACAGATCCTTTAGACCGCTTGGCCACAATAGTACAGAACGGATTCCTTGCCGTCAACGTCAAGCTGGATGACATAGTGGCGACAATTGGATCTTGAAAGCGTGAGTGGAAAAGGAGAGTACACGCATTACGGAAACAGAGAAAAGATCGTGTCTTCATTCGTGCTTCATAACACAACATGGCCGCAATATACCCCAACTCAAAACAGAACTGCGCAAAACAAAGCAAGTGCGAGGATTTGGAATCCAGATCACGGAGAACAAACATTAGGATATCCGGGGTCTCGGAAACATTTGGCAAAGGCTCAATGGAAAGACAGGTAGAAAGTTTGCTGAAAACGGTCCTCGGGACAGAATGCCTCAGACCACTTTCTCGTCAAAAGAGCTCATCACACCCTCACTCCCCCTCCAAAGCCAGGCGCTCCACCCCACACTATTATAGAACGGCTCCTATAGGGACGGACAATACTCCAACTATCTAAAGAGAAAGGATCGCTGCAATACAAGGAAAACAAAACACACATATCTGGACTTCTTGGCAAACATACAAACTATGAGATGGTCAAGAAACAGCTGAGATTACGCAATGTGCCATACGCCCTAATTTTCCCTGCAAAAATGCGAATCCAACACAGTGGAAGAGCCCACTTCTTTGAGAACTCTTCAGAAGCAATGGCATATGTGGAGGCCCCCATCCCGGGACCGGGGGAGAGATCAAAATGCGAGACCAAGACCAGGTGGAGAGAAGGGACCCAGCAGATTGATGAAAATACCATCGCAGCGGTAAGATTTGAGAAGCACTAACACTGTTGGTCTGTACCAAACTTCATGGTTTATCGAGCCGTAAAGCCTCCAACGAGGGCCGCCAGATGGCTACAGCAGCTGTCCCTCTGGAAAGGTCCACCAGCTCAGAAGTAAGCCCACCGGGCAAGTTATGAGTGTTATTGGGCAGCATCGTCAAGTTCAGGGAGATGATGCGGGTGGGGGGTTAGGGCACAAGAAAATGTTTAGCTATGTTGAGCTATGGGGCAAAGGGGGAGGGGGAAAGTTTGCAAGTTAGTCTCGCGGTTGGTGAAGCGAGGTAACTGGTTCTGGACTTGGTTTGAAGGATATATGTCTCACAGTTGCGTTTGCTGTTCCCACCATACGAATACGGGAATCGGTTGACGCTATGGCTGGTAAAGACACAAGAGCAGTGACAGATGGAATGAAAATACCACTTGTCCTGGAATGTAAGAGGTCTTAACAACCCGATGAAGGCCAGGAAGGTTGGGAATTATGTTACTAGACATTGCCCTCAGATTGTGATGCTACAAGAAACTCATGCAATCGGGCCGTAAACATGAATATACTGCCCAAATGGGGGAAGATACAAACTATTTGTCTCAGTCTAGGGGAGTTTCTCATACACCCCTCACTGGGGTTCCAGGCAGCGGCACACATGAGACTCACTGGGAAGATATGTTCTGGTATGGGGGACATAGCGGGTAAACAAACATTGGTTAACACGTATGGCCCCCAACATTAACGACCCAGACCGTTAAATATGACAATGCATTACTTACCGTAAAAGCATTTCTGATGGTTGTATCTGCTTAGATTCACATGCTGTGCATAGGTCCGACATCCAGTGGTCACTGCGGAGTATTGCATTTTGTTTTTCGTAGTCGAAAAGGGGACGTCGACAAGGCGTGTCTAACACTATCCCTATAGTGACGTGTGTAGTACCCACAATCCCTCACGCGTCGAGGTCCCTCTGTATTTTTCTGCCCTGAGAAATGAGTGAGACATGAGTGAGTACAGAAAAGAGAGAATTATAGAAAGATGTCTATGTTCCTTCCATCCAAGCGGGGAGGAAGGGTGGGCGCATGTGAATCTAAGCAGATACAACCATCAGAAATGCTTTTACGGTAAGTAATGCATTGTCTTCTGATGTTTGTTAATCTGCTTAGAATCACATGCTGTGCATAGACTAGCGAGCAGTACCCGGAGTTGGCGGTGGGTTATGAGAAGGAACTGTAGAGAAAAGATGTCTTCGTACTGCCTGTCCCACCTGGGAGTCAGATCTAAAGTGTGCATCTAGACAGTAGTGTTTTGTAAAGGTGTGCACAGAACTCCAGGTAGCCGCTTTGCAGATGGACTCAAGGGGAACATTTGCAATGAATGCTATGGACGCCCCCGTGCCTCGAGTAGAATGTGCTCTTGGCCTAAAGGACAGTTCTCTTAGCAAGAGTATAGCAGAGAGTGATGTATTGAACAATCCATCTAGAAATAGTGGACTTTGAAACTGCATCCCCTTCTCTTCCTGCTGCCACCGAGACGAAGAACTGATTAGTCTTCCTCAGTGGTCTAGTTCTTTCCATGTAGAACATGACCGCTCTGCGGACATCTAGTGTGTGCAGAGTCCTCTCTCCCAAGTTGGAAGGATTTTGAAAGAACGCTGGTAGTTCTATAGACTGGTTTACGTGGAATTTTGAGATGAATTTTGGAGCAAACCTTGGGTGAGTGCGTAGAACCACTTTATCTTTGTGAACTGTAACAAAGGGGTCTAGAACAGAAAGAGCCTGTAGTTCACTTACTCTCCTGATGGAGGTGATAGCTATTAGAAAAGCAGTCTTAAGAGTGAGGTCTTTAAGAGATGCTTTGTGCATGGGTTAAAATGGTGAGCCCATGAGTTTGGTAAGTACCACGTTAAGGTCCCATCCGGGAGCTGGGTCAGCTATCGGGGGGTGTATTCTCTTTACTCCCTCCATGAAGGCCTTTATAACAGGGATCTTCCACCACGACACTGAGTTGGGAAGTGGTGTATGCAGAAAGTGCCGCTAGGTGGACTTTAATGTAATTGAACACCAGACCTGAATCCAATAAGTGGGTCAGGTATAGAATAATATGTGTGGGAGAGCAGTCAATTGGGTTGATGCTCTTTCCTCTGCACCAAATGACAAATCTCTTCCATTTGCTAGAATAGCAGTGGCGAGTGTTAGGTTTTCTGGCTTCCCTGAGGATGTCCATGCATCTCTGCGGGAGCTGTAGATGTCCAAATTCTATGATCTCAGGAGCCAGGCTGCTAAGTTCATGTTCTGGGGGCATGGATGCAGAGTCCTGCCCCTGTCTTGTGACAGCATGTTGTACGGGCAGGGGAGTTTCACTGGGGGAGATAGAGACATCTCCATCAAGTGAGCAAACCATGGCTGTCGGGCCCACATTGGGGCCACCAGTATCATGGTTACTTGTTCCTGGTGCATCTTGTGCACTACCCTGTTGAGAAGGGGAGTCGGGGGAAAGCGTAAACAAATCTCCCTGACCATTGAATCGACATACCGTTCCCCTTGGATTGGTTCTGAGGGTACCTGGAGGCATAACTTTGGCATTGTGAGTTCTCCAGGGTTGCGAACAGGTCTATTTCTGGGAACCCCCATTGCGTGAAGACGTCGAAGACAATGTCTTCGTGCAGTCGCCATTCGTACTCTTCGGGCAGGGGGAAATCTCTGCTGAGTTTGTCTGCCAGCAGATTGAGTTCCCCTGTTACATGTTGTGACAGAAGGAACATATTCTGTTTGAGAGCCCACTTCCATATGTTTTGGGCCAATTTGGACAGTCCTGGAGAGTGGGTTGCCCCCTGTTTGTTGATGTAATACATGGCTGTGGTGCTGTCTGTAAGGAACATCACTGTCCTGCCTTGTAGGTGTTCCTTGAAGGCTTTTAGCGCCTTGAACACCGCTAGTAGCTCCAGAAGATTGATGTGTTTGGATGCTACGTTCGGAGTCCACTCGACGTGAGCAGTTTGATGGGATAGGTGAGCCCCCCCATCCTGTGAGGGATGAGTCTGTGGTTAGAGTGGCTTCCACCGCGGGTGTGGCAAAGGGTTTCCCTTTTTCCAGGTTTTCGTTTGTCCACCACCGTAGCGAGAGAACTAAGGCCTGCGAGACCACCACTAGTTCGTCCCATAGTCCGCTAGCCTGACACCACTGGCTGTTGAGCCACTCTTGCATTGGGCGCATGCGCAGGCGCGCGTGAGGTACCAAATAAATACACGACGCCATCATGCCTAGCAAGCGCATTGCTTTGCGTACCGTCACCTCTCGACCGGTCACATATTGAGGGATCTGAAACATGTTTTGGACCCTCTCTTTGGAGGGGAAGACGAGGCCGTCCTTTGTTTGAATTAGAGCCCCTAGGAATTGTTTGACTTGGCTGGGGTTTAGGCTGGATTTCTTTTCGTTGATGGAGAAGCCCAACTGGAACAAAAGGTCTACAGTCTTTTGGGTATTGGAGAAGCATGTTTCGTAAGAATCCCCCGTTATGAGCCAGTCGTCGAGGTAAGGGTAAACTGGGATGGACAACCTGCGCAGGTGGGCCGCTGCCACTGCCAGTACCTTCGTGAATACCCTCGGTGCTGATGCTATGCCGAAGGGTAGCACTCTGAACTGGTAGTGTTTGCCCTCTATCATGAACCGGAGGTATTTTCTGTGCGCTGGCAACATTAAAATATGAAAGTATGCATCTTTCATGTCCAATGTTGTCATGTAATCTCCCTGTGAAAGCAGTGGGATCACTTCCTGTAAGGTCACCATACGAAACTTTTGGGGTTTGATGAACTTGTTCGCTGGGCGCAGATCTAATACAGGGCGCATGGTTAGATCCTTTTTGGGTACAAGGAAGTACACTGAATAAATACCTTCCGTTACCTGAGCTAGCGGCACGACCTCTATGGCTCCTTTTTCCAGCAGTAGTTGTACTTCTTGTAGAAGGATGGCAAGATGTTCCGGTGACATGCGTCGTCCCCTCGGGGGTTTGTATGTTGGGGAACTGTTGAATTCGATGCAGTATCCGTGGGCTACGGTGGAAAGTACCCAGCGGTCTGACGTTATACCCTCCCATGCTGGAAGAAAGGATGTTATCCGGCCCCCGACCGGTGTTGCTTGGGAGGGGACGCGAATCTTCGCGTCACTTGGTGTTAGGGGCTTGGGAACCTCTGGGGGTGGACCCTCGCCCTCTTACTTTGCCCCGGCGCTGTCCTCTTTGGCTGTACTGGCCACTATTGGTCTGGAAATTGGTGGCAGGGTACTGTTGCTGCTGGTTTTGTTGTTGGCGTTGGCCACGAAAAAAGCGTTTGTTGCCATAGCCGCGCCTGGTAGAGGGCTTAGAGATTTGGTCCAGAGTTTTGATAGTATCGAACTCTTTTTTAGCCCTCTCCAAAGCCTCATCCACCGCTTTCCCGAAGAGGTTTGAGTCTTCAACAGGTTTATTTATTAAAGACGCCTGTGTCTCCGGTTTGAACTCTGAGTTGCGCAGCCATACGTGTCGTTTTAGGACTATTCCCTGAACTAGGGAACGTCCCGCAGTTTCTGCCGCATCCAGAGAGCTCTTTACAATACTCTGGTTGACCTGGGTTCCTTCGGCAATAGTTGAAAGCAGGCGTGTACGTAATGGTTCCGGCGCTTCTTCTGCGTCTTTGCGCAGTTTGCTCGCTAGCTATGCGGACGCGCAGTGGGCCAAAGAATTGTTGGCAATTCTTGCCGAAAAGGCGGCCGAGGATGTAACTCTTTTTGCAAGGGCATATAACCGCTTGCCCTCCTTGTCAGGTGGTGCCTCACTGGTGAAAAGTGGTACCCCTGCCCTCTTGTGTTGGTTACTACCAGGGAATCTGGAATGGAATGTCCCCTGATGTACAGCAGGTCTGAGGGTGAAGGAGTGAAAAGTTTTTCAATTCTAGGATTGACCCCTCTGATTAGTGCGGGTGTGGACAGCGAAGGGATGATTCTTCTCCTCACAGAAGCAAGGAGGGGAATTGTCTGACTAACTGGGGGTTTCTCCTTAATTACCCTTTCTACAAAGTCTAATTCAGGGGAGAGCACCCCAGTGTCCAGTTCGAAGTGTGCTGCTGCTTTACGCAACAGGGCATTAAAAGTGGGTTGATTGTCAATGGGAGACGTGTTTCTACCAGGTGAGATGTCAGGAGGATTTAGGTTCAGGCCATCAGTGTCAGAATATATAGATGGCGATTGCCAGGGGTGAGAAGGTCCTTCAGGATTTTCTCCGAAGCCTTCCCCTACCAGGTCTGGGCTGCCTTCCAGACCTTCCTCCTGGTCCTCTTCCATAAACTCATCCTCTACCTCTTCCTCAAAATAATGTTCTTCCCCAGTGAGGTCATACACACTGTGGAAGTCTGAGGCTGTGTCCTGGTGGGGATTGCCTAATCTTGGAGGCCCTTCTCTTATTCTCTTTGGAGTGGGAGGGTTTTGGGCATTCATAAACCTCTCCATTCTTTCCATGCATAGATGGAGCCTCTCCATGGTTTCATGGGGTACCCCTGAGCGGTCTAGCGGGGGAAAATTGGTGTCTTGTAGCTGAAAACGGCTCGACCTCTCCCATAACGTCGAGGAAAGTGTCCCGTCGCCCTCCGAAAAGCCTTCAGGTGTGCTGGAAATCCCTTCGACTGAAGGAGATTGTCCCTGTGTTTTCGGCGTGTCTTTCGACCTTTGCGTAACGCTCGACGCGTCTTTCGGCGTACGCTTGTGGGCGTCGGCTACAACGATCCTCGCCAAGCTCTCAGCGACTCGTTTGTCAGCGGAGAGCTGTAGTTTCGACGTTATGGGTGTCGAACGCTCTACGGCGGTATGCGCTTTCTGCTGATGCGCTCCGGCCGATGATTTGGGGGTGGCGCCCTTATTTGCCGAAAGCCCAGTCGCGGCTGCGAGGGGCTTCGAACCCGAACGGTCCAAGGAGGCCGCCGGTGAAACCTGCGTCTCCTTGGGCGCTGATGCTCTTTGCCCTTGGCAAAGAAGAGCCATGGGTTGTGTGCTTATGTGTGGTCTTGTGTGCGTCAGTGTCGCCGGGGTGTTCATCCCCATAAGCAGGGCGTGAGCGCTCCCTAGAGGGGTTTACGACTTCCGTAGCGGAGGTCGTGGTATCACGTTCCTCGTCACTGTCGAAGGTAGCGACTGCCTTCGACATAGCGTAGGCCGCCCACCTTTTGACCCTACGGTCTTTTAGAGTCTTCGGCTTCAGAAGCCGACAAGCCGTGCAACCTTCCTCCTTGTGATCGAGGGGCAAGCAGCGGTTACACCGTGAATGCTTGTCCTTCCAAGTAAACTTGCCCTTGCAAAGCCGGCAAAACCTAAAAGGTGTCCTCTCCATAGCCGAGGCAATAAAACGTGATAACCACCCCAAGGGAAAGGAAGGGGGAAAAGGAAAGGCATTCTCAAAAGAATTTGAGATGTCCCACGACCCCCACTCTCCCTACTGCGTTTGGCCTGCGAGGCCAGGCCACGTGTTCGGCAACGCCGAAGGATCTCCTCCGCTCGTCCCCTCCGTCGAAGATCTTGCTCGGCGGAGACAGCTTCACAACAGCGTCGGGGGGGGGGGGGGAAATCGATATGTTCTATATTAATATAGGAAAACGACCAAAGGTCGAGGAGATGAAATCTGCAATGTCTCTCGAGGAGCTCCGCGTAAAGGCGACCATTAGCTGGGCGGAAAAAAACAATCTGAGGGACCTCGACGCGTGAGGGATTGTGGGTACTACACACGTCACTATAGGGATAGTGTTACAGACACGCCTTGTCGACGTCCCCTTTTCGACTACGAAAAACAAAATGCAATACTCCGCAGTGACCACTGGATGTCGGACCTATGCACAGCATGTGATTCTAAGCAGATTAACAAACATCAGAAATATGAAACCCTCAATAAACTCGACGCATCGTCCATAATATGGGGGATTTCAACATGGCCCTGGACCCCTTGTCAGACAGATCCAGCACGAAAATGAGGACACCAACCAGAATTGCACCAACATTGGGTCAACTACTCACAAATGGCAATGATACATGCATGGCACACATTATACCCAGATGACAGGCAATACACCCATTACTCATCCGTCCATGACAGCGAATCATGTATAGATTACTTTTTCGTGTCACAGGGCCCCATCAGAAAAACTGCAGAGCTGCAAAATCCTGCCCCGCACACGGTCTGATCATTCTCCTGTACTACTGGAGCTCAGGCTAAGAAACATTCCCAGGCCTGCTAGGAGATGGAGAATGCCGGGTGGGATATTTGGTGACCCAAACGTGGTAGAGTCCCTGTGGATGGAAATGAGTTTTACTAATATTGGGACGGTGGCACGGGTCTCCACGGTACGGGAAACCTTCAAGGTCAGGGCTAGGGGAGCACTGATCTCGAAATCCACTGGCCTCCTGAGGGGAGTAAGAAGGGAGCTTGAGGGGGTAGAAAATGCTTTAAATAGCCTTGAAGAAACATAGCCGCACACATAAGGCCACCCTGGCAGGGATTCACAAACTCATTAAAGACTTTGACGACCTAGCCGCCAGAGAAATACGATACATGGCAATCCCTGCCAGAGCACGTAGATATGGTGAGGGCAACAAGGCGGGTAGAACATTGGCTAATCTAATTAAACATGAGGCAACTACATCCAATCACCAGTATACAGTCAGCAACAGGCGAGGTAGTGACTAGCGAAGAGGGTATAAATGGGGCATTTGCCAAAATGTTATCAATCACTATATTCAAACAGAGATAGGAAAACTACCACTGAGATAAAGGCATACTTGGCGACACTGGAACTCCGAAAACTTCCACTTCAAAACAAAATGCTTCTTGATCAGCCGATCACTGCAGAAGAGGATAATGAGGCGATCAAGAGGCTAGCGTCGGGTAAAGCTTCGGGCTCAGACGGGCTAGGGGCTGAATTCTACAAGGAGTTCTGTACGGAACTAGTTCCCAAAATGTTGGAGACGTGGGAGGAAGCCCTAGAGGGGAACATACAACCCCCGAAAATGAGAAGCCATTATAAATGTGTTACCCAAGCACCGACGCCCACCTAACGACATGTCATCATACAGGCCCCTAATCGCTCAATGTTGATGCTAAGATATTTGCGAACCGAAGGCTACCCCGAGTCTCCACATTGGTTCACCCTGATCAGAATCGTTTTATTCCGCCAAGATCTACTGCGTGGAACCTCCGTAGACTATTTGGTATAATTGCACAGATAGATCTAGGCAGAAGTGCAGTAGCCGTGGCCCTTGACGCCGAGAAGACATTGGACTCTGTCTCATGGGTCTAGCTCCTCACCGTGTTGGAAACATTTGGGGTGGGACCCGCCTTCATCAAATTTGTGCGGCTACTCTACACCGCCCCTGGTGCCAGAGTGTGCACTTCCAGAACCATTGCCGAGTTGTTCCAATTGGGTAGGGGCACACGGCAGGGATGTCCCTTCTCGCCCATTTTTTTTGCTTTGACCATTGAGCCCATGGTAGCGGCTGTCAGACTAAGACATGGAGACAAGGGAATAAACATGAAAGGCTCCATCCAGCTAATCTCACTATATGCTGATGATATGCTCCTATATGCCCGCGAAACCAAATAAAAAATAGCGCCCATAATGACGATATACATGAGTTTGCGGAATACTCAGGATACACCATATAAACAGCCAAATCTGAAATATTCCTGCTCACCCTCTACTAAATGCCCAACAGTCATCTGCAGACTCAAGTGGTCGGAACAGCACATCAGATACCTAGGGGTGTTGATATCTAGAACCAGACATTATACGGACAACCACGAACAGGTACTACAAACACTGAGTACTAAGCTACAGATTTGGGGACACCTCAAAACTCAAAATGATAGCCCACCCAAAGCTACTTTATTTCTTTGTAAATATTCCTCCAAATTGCAGTCATTGGTAGTGACCTTATGGAACGGGAAAACGGCAAGAATAGGAAGGGATAAAATGACAGCTTTACAATACTGGGGTATAGCAGCCCTGGACTTTGAGCTCTACTATCTTGTCGCCCAGGCACAGTTTGTGAAGTACTGGAATGAGCAGTCTGATGGAGCGCCACATCTGGCTAGAAACACACTATGTCCGACAGACATTAAGTCAGTTACATTTGATTCACGACAGACACATGCGAGAATGACCCGGTCAGCTGTACGGTCCAGGCTTAGGGCACAATATTTAAAAGATTGAAGCTTGAGACACCAAATAACCCAGAGGTCCCCATGTGGAACTTTCCGGGTATCCCCCCCGACTTTCGATACAAGTATTCAGGAGGCCTGGGACCCCCCCATATGGAAATGAAGGTGGCCGATGACTTCGAGAGCAATTAGTGGGGGGCCACTCAAAACACTACAATACTACAGGGTGAGAGCTGCATTCCAGAAAAGATTGCCACTGTTCCCGGACAAATTCCCCTACCCCCCCCCCCCCTCACCCAACACCCTTGTACACAAATTACCATGAAGGCTGGGCATCTCTAAATTATGCACGGCAGTACAAACCCACACTCAATAAACCGTGTCAACAGACCTGCAGATGCCCATCCCGGAAGATAAATGGAACAGATACTGTGCACTTACGAAAAACAGTTTCATTAAACGTGGGGCTACGCCGGATCCAATTCAAAATCCTAAACAGATTACACTACACACCGGCTAGGATGGCAAAATTCGTAGCGGAATACATGGGGGGAATGCCCCAAATGCGGATCCCAGCGGGTGGGCTCCTTTCACATGTACTGGGAGTGTCCAGTGCTGTTGAGATTCTGGGGAGAGGTGGCCGAGATGTTCGCAGAAATCACGCAGATACCCCCCCGCAGCTAACTTCCCAAAAATACTTATTCAGAGAAATTGGTAAGTGCTCTGAGAAAACCAGAAGATTGTTTAATGTCACATTTCTTAGCCACCGCACATGAATCCTACAAGCCTGGAAAACTCCTACACCACCAACCATGACAACTTTTATCTGTGAACTAACATACTATTGAATGTGAGGAATGTTTTGACCCTGTCTGAGGCAAGCCGACCAAAAGACAAACGGCCCCTTCCGCATGCGCTTGTGTGAAATGCTCAGATGATGAAGCGTCCATGTAACACCGTATGTAAGTGATTTACCAGATTGTTCACTTGTATATCATGAGGGAATGTAGTTTCTACTGTTGAGACCACTGTTGAACAATAAAAAGTTTATTTAAAAAAAAACGAGTCCCACCGGTGGTCTGGACCCAAACACTAAGCACAGGAGGATGGGGATCCGCCCTAGCGAAGCGTCGCTGACAAGAACAATTTGTACAGTCTTACCAGGTTACTCACCGTAGTGACCACCTTACTCCTAGTCCATAGTCCCCTTTCCTCCATACTTATGGGACATCTCTCCGTCCTGTGGGATGGACCGGAGCACTTTGTAAAAAGCTTCCACATTTTTTTCAAACATGTGTCCCTCTTTTCTGCGCGGGCCTGGCACGTGGCCATAACCCCGCCCACCTTGGCTCCGCCCCACGCATTGCCCATCAGTCCTTTTCTATCGCCGGGTCAAAGACCCATTAGCAATAAAAGAGGAACATTATTAGAGGGGACGGCGGGCGTATGGAAGAAAGGGGGACTATGGACTAGGATTAAGGTGGTCACTACGGTGAGTAACCTGGTAATACTCCTACGTCCCGTCCCCTTTCCTCCATACTTGTGGGAGATTCCCAAGCACTCCTTACAGGAACTATGGGTGGATGGAAATACCTCTTACTGAAATAGGTTCTTCAGCACAGCCGGACCAAACTTAGCGTCAGCTCTAGAGCTCATGTCGAGACCGTAATGCTTACAGAAAGCAGATGGGGAGGCCCAAGTAGCTGCCCTAGCGATTGACTCCCAGGGAACATTTCTGAAAAGCAACAGCGGCTGCCTTGCCCCGCACCAGGTGTGCATAGATACCTTTAGGTTTCAGCCTTTGGACCTTATTTCCACCTGGAAATAGTTGCCTTAGACGCCAGCTTGCCCTGAAGGTTACCGAAGGTCACAAAAAGTTGAGAAGAACTCCTAAACTCAGAGGTCCTGTCCAGGTAGAACTTAAGAGCTCTTCCGACATCAAGACAGTGTAGAACTCTTTCAGCCTCTGAGGCAGGGTTCGGAAAAGAGACCAGAAGGGAGATCGACTCACTCAGATGGAGTTCGGTCACTACCTTCGGTAGGAAAGCCGGGTTTGTCCGAAGGACTACCTAGTCCTTGTGAAAGACCGAGAAAGGATGCTCCACCGACAATGCCTGGAGCTTGCTCACTCTCCTCGCTGACGTAACGGCGACCAGAAAGGTCACTTTCCAAGACAAGTACTTGAGGTCTACCGTAGCCATTGGTTGAAAGGGTTTATGGCACAGTGCAGTTAGGATTACATTTAGGTCCCATGGCGGGTGGCGGGTTACGAACCGGAGGGTAGAGGCGTGTCAAGCCAGCAAAATGCCTCTTCACCACTGGGTTAGTTAGAGAATAAGAACACAGGTCTGTAGAAAGGTAAGCGGAAACCGCTGAGATATAACTCCTGCATGATAGAACATGAAACCATGACTCTGCTAGGGAGGACACGAAGGACAGCACTGTGTCAATCGTGGCAACCCTCGGATCCAACTTCTCCTAACACTAATGACATAACCTGAGCCATTTACTCTTGTATTGAGATCTGGTCGAGGGTTTCCCGGCTGCCTCGATAATGCGCATGTTATCTGCAGACACACTCAGTTCAAGTCTTTAGAGCATCTCAGGCACCATGCCGCCAAGCTGAGAGATTTTGGGGAGAGGGGCCACATCTGTTCCCCTTGGTGAAGATCGGGAACTACTGGTAACCTGATCGGCGGATACACCGATAGGTGTTGAAGTTCTAAGAACCAAAACCTGGCCGGCCACCACGGGGCTATCAGTAGAAGGGAAGAGTTCACAGAGTTCAACTTCCAAATTGCTCGATGAACTAGAGGCAGAGACGGGAAGGCGTAAGCCCTCATGTTGTGGCATGGAATCCCTAGAGCATCCCCCCAGAGGGGAGGCTCCCAGCCCCCCCCCTCTGGGGGCATACTGAGGAAGTTTCTTGTTCACCGCCATGGCAAAGAGGTCCACCTCCGGTGTGCCCCAACGCGAGAAAATCCATGATAGGACCTCTGCCTCCCACTCGTAGCTGACCACTGTCCGCCGGCTAAGGGCATCCGCTGTGACATTCAGCTGGCCCGGGATGTGCACTGCAAGCAGCCAGACACCATGAAGCACGGCCCACTCCCAAATCTGGATGGACAGGTCCACGAGGGGGGACTTCATTCGCCTTGCTTGTTTATGTAATACATGGATACCACATTGTCCCTTCTTATGCGGACCACCTTGTTGACAATGAGCAGTCTGAACGCCCCGAGCGCTAGGAAGATCGCCAGAAGCTCCAAATGATTTATGTGCAGGAGCTTGTCCTGAGGCGATCAGAGGTCCGAGACCTGAAGATCTAACGTCGCACCCCACCCGAGGAGGGAGGAGTCCGTCATGATTGTCACCGTGGGGACCGGGTCCTGAGCCCTCAGACAGATTGCTGAGAGATGACCAGCAATCCAGGTCCACTCTCGTGGAATCCGGAATTATCCGCATTGGAATCCGGATCCACTGCCTGACGCCATAAGAGCCATCTGGGTCCGTCTCATTACTCATGAGGCCCAGAACCACCAGGCCGACATGCTCTCCGACTGTGCAAATATCTGACACGTGGCCAACAGATCCACCATTCTGTCCCTGGTCAGATACACTCTGCAGTCGATCGTGTTCCAACAAAAACCCAGGAAGATCAGGTCCTGTGAGACCGTCAGAGGATTTCCGCCAGTTCACCGACAGCCCAAGATGGAACAGGAGCTGAAGGAGAGACTGGAGGTTGCCTGCTGCTGCCAACAGACAAGGGCTGCGTAAGAGCCAGTCGTCCAAATAAGTATTCACATGGTTACCCTGGAGACGAAGATAGGCCGCAATCACCGACATCTTCGTGAAGACCCGCAGTGCCGAGCTGAGGCCAAAAAGAAGCACCCAAAAGTGGAAGTGCTCCTCTCCCAAAGAGAAGCGGAGGTATCTCCTGTGTGGATTCCAAATCAGGATATGCATGTACACATCCTGAAGATCCACCACGCTGAGCCAATTGCCCATCTGCAAAGAGGAGCAAATCTGGCCAGGCGTGATCTTGAATTTCTCTTTAGGTAGGAAAAGATTGAACTGGGAAAGGTCTAGGATGGTGCGCAGGCCAGCCTGGTTGGGTTTGGGCACCGTAAACAGCCGGGAGTAGAAGCCCTCCCCTCGCTCCCCAAGAGGAACGGGTTCCACAGCTCTGAGGTACTGAAGTTTCTGAACCTCGGCCTTGAGGGAGGGTGAGCCCGACAGCTGAAAAGGAGGGTTGAGGGGTGGGGTAGGGGGTAAAGGTAAGTGGAAGCCCGCTCGAGCGACTGACAAGACCCATCTGTCTTCTGTGATGGTCTGCCATGCCTCCCAATGGGACGCAATGTGTCCTTCCACCGGGGTCTCGTGCGAGCGCAGAAAGCCCTCATTTGGCAGGCTTATCAGTGGCGGTGCCACCTGAACCTGAGGAGGCGGAGGAGCGGGAGAAAACCGCGTACGCTGTGGTCTATGGCGGTTATTCCCTGCAGGAGTATCCACTCTGAGATTTGCCGTCGAGGAAGCCCCTAAACCCAGAGGAAGGTCGACTTTGCAACAACTGTCTCTGGGATTTGAAAGGAGCTTTAACCAGAACAGACAATGATTTAGCCGTCTGAGTGCTATCCTTGGTTTTGGTGACCTCTACATCGATAGAAGAATGAAAAAGCTCCTTACCATCGAATGGAAGGTACAACACCTTTCACTTCCTTAGAAAATGTAGTGGCATGCAGCCACGCCTGCCGTGAGGTATCAACCCCAAGCATCAGGCCCCGATCAGAGTTGTCTACGTGATGAGCCGCAGCCTCTGGGAGATCCTGGGCCAAGACCCTGGCATCGGAAAGGCCTCCTTTGAAATCTTCCAGCTTCTCGACCGGGATGTGCTCCTCAAACTCCGACAGACCTTTCCACATCCGCAGGTTAGCTCCCGCCAATATCAATTCGGCGTTGGCCTGCCTGAGCTGCAAGGCCGAGTTGGCGAAGATTTTCCTCCCGAGGGAGTCGAGGAGCTTGTCTTCCTTTCCCAGAACCTGGGTAGCCGTTGTGGAAGAGGATGCTGCAGGCCTGGACTGCAAGGTGGCCGCAGCCACCACTGTGGAGGGAGGCGGACCAGACAACAGGGCCACCTCTTCCAAATAATGCAGCCTGTACCTCGCGTCAATCTTTTTATTGACAAAAAGTCCCGAGTGTGGCTTTTCCCAGACTCTTCGGACCTCGGCCAGAATGTCCTTCTGCAGGAACAGGCCGGTATGCTCCAAAGGAGACAGGGTGAACACCCCAGAAAGCACACCCTCCTGCGGAGCGGGTGCCTCGGGCACCAGAACATCTAAGAAACTCATGTCCAGTACCCAGTCATGAAAGGCTCTGATCGAACGGGGAAGGGCCTTGTTGTCCTCATCGCCTTGAGGGTCATCTGACAGGTCAGGATCCTGCTGAGCCGTGTCAGGCACTGCCTTGTCCACTGGGGACAATGGAGGCAAAGGCGGGAGAACAGGGGGGGCACCACGGGCAAGTGTTCCTCCGGTGGTTCTGCCGGCGCCTCAGGTGGAGACGGCGGCACCGGTGGACATATCTCCTTGAAAATCCCTTTGAAATATTCCCTCATGGGTCGGTGCGCATAAGCGCTTCAAATTTACCGAAAAAGGCATCCTCAGGAGATTGTTTTGAGACCTGAGGCCTCATGAGGTGGACAAATCCAGGGATGCAATGGGGAAGGGTGCCACACCCACCGGCCCCTCCACCGACGTATCCACAAATCAAAAGAGCCACCCCCGCGGGCAGTGAAACATTGTGCGGTAGAGGCATCCGGGCATTCCAATCAAACCGGCCGGTAAGGATGCGCACAAGGGACCTTCGGTTCACCCAAGAGACCGAGCCCTACACCAGAAGCCGATGGCGTAGTTGTAGGGGGTAGCACCTAAAATGGCCACCGTGGTGGGAACAGGTGCCATTTTGTCCTCATCTGAGGGGAACTGCAGCACGTGAGGGAGGGGTCCCCGTCGATGGATTAGGGGTCTTAACCTTAGCCTTAACATAAGGAACCTCTGCCGAGCCAGTACTATGAGGCGTGGAATGTTTTTGTGACATACCAACCGCCAACTGAGCATTCGAAGGAAGGACCTCGGCACTGCTGGTAAAATAAGAACTTTGCTTCTTTGCCCACTCAACAGGTCTGGTGTCACCGCAAGAGCGGGAACGGTGAGAAACAGCTTTCACCGACAAGGCCTTGGTCAGGCCTCAGAAATGTTGGCAGCTTTAGCCTCTGAACGAGGGACCTCGGACCCAGGCCCGGTAACAGCCTCATCTGCACAGGCCTCGAACAGCCATTCGGTAACAGCAAGCCCACACAAGGCCTCGGGGCGCACCCCGGTCTTATTTTTAAGGGAAGCTGACAGACCGGCCTCAGAGCGAGCTCCAGTTCCCAATGACTCAGAACTAGGTCTACAAACAGCCGACACAGGAGGGGCCTCGGAGTGCACTGTATCTACAGGCCCCTTACGGAGACCGTCAGAGAAAACTCCAGTAAAATTATTAGGCCCAACTGGCACCTCAGGGCAAACCCGGTGGCAGAGCGATCAATACCCCTCCCGGCCCGAGAAAAGGTATCCCCGGCTGGGGTGCTCTGAAAAGTAAAGAACTTGCCGGCCTTTCTTCTAGTCGATCAATGCCTGAAAATACGAAGGAGTTCGTCGGAACACCTCCTCCCACCGATGTTGAAGTGCCCGGACCGAAAGGGAGTCGCAGTAAAAACAGGAGTCCCAACAGTGATCCGGACCCAAGCACTCACAAAGAGGATGGGGATCCGCCCTCGCGAAACGACAGTGACACAATGAACAATCTGGAAAATCTAGTTTGAACGACAGAAAGACCAGGAAACGATCGCTAGCGAGAGCCAGAGGAAAAAAGGGAAGAAAATCTTCCAAGGATACAAGTGTCCAGTCCCGAACGAACAGAGAAAATGACTGATGGGCGGTGCATGGGGCGGAGCCAAGGTGGGTGGGGTTACAGCCGTGTGCCAGGCCCCGTGCAAGTAAGAGGAAGGGCACATTTTTGGAAACATTTTTGGATGCTTTTTACAAAGTGCTCCGGTCCTGTCCCACAGGACAGAGAGATGTCCCATAAGTATGGAGAGGACAGGACGTAGGAGTACTTGGTTTTTAACTATTATTGCTGGGAAAGGTTGACTAGACTTCATTGGAAGATTTAGTCCTCACATGCTCTGAGAACCTGTTTACTAGTGATGACAATGCATTACTTACCGTAAAAGCATTTCTGATGGTTGTATCTGCTTAGATTCACATGCTGTGCATAGGTCCGACATCCAGTGGTCACTGCGGAGTATTGCATTTTGTTTTTCGTAGTCGAAAAGGGGACGTCGACAAGGCGTGTCTGTAACACTATCCCTATAGTGACGTGCGTTGTACCCACAATCCCTCACGCGTCGAGGTCCCTCTGTTTGTATTTTTCTGCCCTGAGGGAGCCTTATAGACGTGAGTGAGTACAGAAAAGAGAGATATAAAGGAAGTCTATGTTCCTTCCATCCGAGCGGGGAGGAAGGGTGGGCGCATGTGAATCTAAGCAGATACAACCATCAGAAATGCTTTTACGGTAAGTAATGCATTGTCTTCTGATGTTTGTTAATCTGCTTAGAATCACATGCTGTGCATAGACTAGCGAGCAGTACCCGGAGTTGGCGGTGGGTTATGAGAAGGAACAGTAGAGAAAAGATGTCTTAATACTGCCTGTCCCACCTGGGAGTCAGATCTAGAGTGTGCATCTAGACAGTAGTGTTTTGTAAAGGTGTGCACAGAACTCCAGGTAGCCGCTTTGCAGATGGACTCAAGGGGAACATTTGCAATGAATGCTATGGAAGCCCCAGTGCCTCGAGTGGAATGTGCTCTTGGCTTGAAGGGTAGTTCTCTCTTAGCAAGAGTGTAACAGAGAGTGATGCATTGAACAATCCATCTAGATATAGTGGATTTTGAGACCGCATCTCCTTCTCTTCCTGCTGCCACCGAGACAAAGAACTGATTAGTCTTTCTCAGTGGTCTGGTTCTTTCCATGTAGAACATGACAGCTCTGCGTACATCTAGTGTATGCAGACTTTTTTCTCCCGAGCTGGAAGGGTTTTGAAAGAACGTTGGTAGTTCTATAGTTTGGTTTACATGAAATTTCGAGATGAATTTAGGTGCAAACCTTGGGTGTGTGCGTAGAACCACTTTATTTTTGTGAACTGTTACAAAGGGGTCTAGTACAGAAAGAGCCTGTAGTTCACTTACTCTCCTAATGGAGGTGATAGCTATTAGGAAAGCAGTCTTAAGGGTGATATCTTTAAGAGTTGCCTTGTGCATGGGTTCGAAGGGAGGGCCCATGAGTCTGGAAAGTACCACATTTAAGTCCCATCCGGGAGCTGGGTTAGCTATCGGAGGGTGTATCTTTTTACCCCCTCCATGAAGGCTTTGATAACTGGTATCTTCCACCACGACACTTTAAGTTGGGAAGTGGTGTATGCAGAAAGTGCCGCTAGGTGGACTTTAATGGAATTGAATACTAAACCTGAATCCAGTAAATGGGTCAAGTATAGAATAATGTCAGTAGGAGAGCAGTCAACTGGGTTGATGCTAGTACCTCTACACCAGATAACGAATCTTTTCCATTTGCTAGAATAGCAGTGTCGAGTATTAGGTTTTCTGGCTTCCCTGAGGATGTCCATACATCTCTGTGGGAGTTGTAAATGTCCAAATTCTATGATCTCAGGAGCCAGGCTGCTAAGTTCATGGTCTGAGGGCATGGATGCAGTGTCCTGCCCTTGTCTTGTGACAGCATGTTGTACGGGCAGGGAAGTTTCACTGGGGGAGATAGGGACATCTCCATCAAGTGAGCGAACCAAGGTTGCCGTGCCCACATTGGGGCCACTAGTATCATGGTAACCTGCTCCTGGTGCATCTTGTGCACCACTTTGTTGAGAAGGGGAGTCGGGGGAAAGGCGTAAACCAATTTCCCTGACCATTGAATCAACAGACCGTTCCCCTTGGACTGGTTCTGGGGGTACCTGGAGGCGTAACTTTGGCATTGTGAGTTCTCCAGGGTTGCGAACAGGTCTATTTCCGGGAATCCCCATTGCGTGAAGATGTCTAAGACGATGTCTTCGTGCAATTGCCATTCGTACTCTTCGGGCAGGGGGAAGTCTCTGCTGAGTTTGTCTGCTAGCAGATTGAGTTCCCCTGGTACATGTTGTGCTAGTAGGAACATGTTGTGTTTGAGAGCCCACTTCCATATATTCTGGGACAGCTTGGACAGTCCTGGAGAGTGAGTGCCCCCTTGCTTGTTGAGGTAGTACATGGCTGTGGTGCTGTCTGTGAGGACCATCACTGTCTTTCCTTGTAAGTGTTCCTGAAAGGCTTTCAGTGCTTTGAACACCGCTAGTAGTTCCAGCAGGTTTATATGCTTGGATGCTAAACTCGGAGTCCACACTCCGTGTGCCGTTTGATGGGATAGGTGAGCCCCCCATCCTGTAAGGGATGCGTCTGTGGTTAGAGTGGCTTCCACTGCGGGTGTGGCAAAAGTTTTCCCTAATAACAGGTTTTCTTTTGTCCACCACCGTAGCGAGAGAACCAAGGCCTGCGAGACCACCACTAGATCGTCCCATTGTCCGCTGGCCTGACACCACTGGCTGTAGAGCCACTCTTGCATTGGGCGCATGCGCAGGCGCGCGTGAGGTACCAAATAAATACATGACGCCATCATCCCTAGCAAGCGCATTGCTTTGCGTACCGTCACCTCTCGGCCTGCTACATAATGGGGAATTTGAAACAGCATGTTTTGGACCCTCTCGTTGGAGGGGAATACGAGGCCGTCCCTTGTTCGAATTAGAGCCCCTAGGAATTGTTTGGTTTGGCTGGGGTCTAAGCTGGACTTCTTTTCGTTGATGGAGAAGCCCAGTTGGGACAAAAGGTCTACGGTCTTTTGGGTATTGGAGAAGCATGTTTCGTAAGAATCCCCTGTTATGAGCCAGTCGTCGAGGTAAGGGTATACCGGGATGGATAATCTGCGCAGGTGGGCCGCTGCCACTGCCAGTACTTTCGTGAATACCCTTGGTGCAGATGCTATCCCGAAGGGTAGTACTCTGAACTGGTAGTGTTTGTCCTCTATTTTGAACCTGAGGTATTTTCTGTGCGATGTCAACATTAAAATATGAAAGTATGCATCTTTCATGTCCAGTGTTGTCATGTAATCCCCTTGTGATAACAGTGGGATTACCTCCTGTAAGGTCACCATACGAAACTTTTGGGGTTTGACAAATCTGTTCGCTGGGCGCAGATCTAATACAGGGCGCATGGTTAAGTCCTTTTTGGGTACAAGGAAGTACACTGAATAAATACCTTCTGTTACCTGTGATAGGGGGACGGGCTCTATAGCTTCTTTCTTCAGTAGTTCTTCCACTTCTTGAAGAAGAATGGAGAGGTGTTGCGGTGTCATGCGCCGGTTCCGTGGGGGTTTGTACTTCGGGGAACCGTTGAACTCGATGCAGTATCCGTGGGCTATGGTGGATAATACCCAACGGTCTGACGTGATTCCCTCCCATGCTGAAAGGAACGATGTTAGCCGGCCCCCGACCGGTGATGCATGGGAGGGGACCCGAATTTTCGGGTCATTTGCTGGTATTGGGCGTGGAACCTCTGGGGCTGGAGCCACGACCTCTTCCTTTGCCACGGCGTTGGCCTCTTTGACTGAACTGGGTGTTACCCTGGTTGGTGGGCCAGTTGGAGCCAGAGTAATATTGTTGTTGGTTCTGCTGCTGTCTTTGGCCACGAAAGGAGCGTTTATTACCATAGCCTCGCCTGTTAGGGGGCCTAGAAATTTGATCAAGAGTTTTGATGGTATCAAACTCTTTTTTAGCATGTTCTAGGGCCTCATCTACTGCTTTCCCAAACAGATGCGTCTGTTCAATGGGTTTATTTATGAGGGAGGCTTGGGTTTCGGGCTTAAAACCTGAATTGCGTAGCCAAACGTGGCGCTTGAGAAGTATTCCCTGCACTAGGGAGCGGCCAGCCGTCTCAGCGGCATCTAGGGAGTTTTTAACGATGCCCTGGTTTACCAGTGTGCCCTCTGATATTATAGCTAGCAGGCGAGAACGCAGAGGTTCAGGTGCTTCCTCTGCTTCGCTGCGCAGCTTGTTCCACTGTGCATCTGCGTAGCTAGCTAAAAGTGAGTTATTAGCAATTCTAGTGGAGAAGGCGGCGGAGGTCGTGATTCTCTTCCCCAGTGCGTAGAGTTTTTTGCCTTCTTTGTCTGGAGGTGCTTCACTAGTGGATAGTGGCACCCCTGCTCTTTTTCTTGTGTTGGTAACCACAAGGGAGTCCGGAATAGAGTGTCCTCTGATGTATAAAGGGTCAGAGGATGAAGGGCTGAAGAGCTTTTCTATTCTAGGGTTGACCCCTCTTACTAGAGCTGGGTTAGTAAGGGAAGGAGAAATTCTTCTTTTAATAGAAGCCAGGAGAGGAATAGATTGGCTAACAGGGGCTTTTTCTTTGATGACTTTTTCTACAAAGTCGATGTCTGGAAGAGTTTCCCCTGTATCAATCTCAAAATGCGCTGCTGCCTTGCGCAATAGTGCATTGAGGGAAGGTTGGTCATCTATGGGAGAGGAGTTCCCATGTGAATCCTTGAGAGGAGAAGGGAGAAAGGCATCAGGGTCTGAATGTACTGATGGGGATTGCCAAGGCTGCACTGACGGTGAATGCCAGGGCTGCGAGGTAGCTGTATCCTCTTCAAACCCTGTAGGAGTGGTGTAAGGATCTTCTTCGAAGCCCTCTTCCTCAAGTTCTACCTCTTCTTCTCCACCCAAACACTCCTCATCTTCTTGGAGGTATTGCTCCTCCTCAGTGAGGTCAACCAGCCTAGGAATCTTGACTCTAGGGTCATCCTGTGGCCATTCTCTTTGTCTTTTGTGAGTGGGTGGGTCTTGGTTTCCTAGAAACCTTTCCATTTTCTCCATGCAAGAATGGAGTCTTTCAAGGGTCTCATGGGGTACCCCTGAATAGTCTAGAGGGGGAAAATTAGTGTTTTCGCCTTCGAATCGTTTCGAACGCTCCCACAGCGTCGACGAGAGGTTCCCGTCTCCTTCTGAAAAGCCTTCAGGTAGTTCGGAAGCGTCCTTTGGAGAAAGGGGCAGTTCCTGGCTACTTTTGTGTTTTTTCGACGCGGTATTCGACGTTTGTTTCGTCGTCCGCGTACGTTCGTCTTCGGCGACAATTCTCGCTAGGCTCTCGGCCACGATTTTGTCCGTCGAGGGCTTTGGTGTCGACGTTGTGTGCGTTGCGCGTTGTACCTCGACGGTCGCTCTATGGAGCGTTGCGTCGGATGTTTTTGGGGTAGCGCCCGTGTTAGATGGAAGCCCAATCGCTGGTCGCGGCTGCGTTTGCGGGTGGGGCTTGTGACCTTTACGGTCTGCGGTAGACGCCGGAGTGCCCTGCGTCCCCTTCGGCGCTGATGGATCCTTCGTTCTCGACGAAGAAGAGCCGTGGGTAGTGTGTTTAGCCTTATGGGGTTTGTGTGCGTCCTTGTCGCCGGGGTGTTCATCCCCATAAGCAGGGCGTGAGCCGAGCCCGTCGGGGCCGGGGACGGACGACGAGGAGCGTGAGCGCTCCTTCTGGGGGTTCATGACTTCCGTAACGGACGTCGAGTTATCGCACTCCTCGTCACTTTCAGTAACAGCGGCAGCGGGTGAGGAAACTGACTTCGACATCGCGTAGTCTGCCCACCTCTTAACCCTACGTTCTTTAAGAGTCCTGGGTTTTAAGAGCTTGCAGGCTGCGCAGCTGTTCTCTATGTGATCGAGGGGTAAGCAACGATTACAGAGCTTGTGCTTATCTTTCCAAGTATATTTGCCCCTGCAGCGTGGGCAAAACTTAAATGGTGTCCTCTCCATAGCTGAGGCAATAATAGCTGGCGATAACAACCCCAAGGGAAAGAAAAGGGAGAAAGAAAGACATTCTCAAAGAGAAGAGACAAAGTTCTAACCCCCACTCTCCCTACTGTAAGTTGGCCGTCGAGGCCAGGCCACGTGTTCGGCAGCGCCGAAGGATCTCCTCCGCTCTTCCTCTCCGTCGAAAATAGTTCGGCGGAGAAACAGCTTCACAGCTAACGTCGAGGGGGAGGGATCGTTACCAGTATATTAAGTTATGACAAAAGGACCGAGGTCCGTGGTAAGTATAGCAATGTCTCTCTAGGAGCTCCGCGAAAGGCGACCAGAAACTGGGCGGAAAAAAACAATCTGAGGGACCTCGACGCGTGAGGGATTGTGGGTACAACGCACGTCACTATAGGGATAGTGTTACAGACACGCCTTGTCGACGTCCCCTTTTCGACTACGAAAAACAAAATGCAATACTCCGCAGTGACCACTGGATGTCGGACCTATGCACAGCATGTGATTCTAAGCAGATTAACAAACATCAGAAATATAAATACTTTTCTAAATCGGCCTTCTCTGCAACTCATCCAGGACAGTACTGCGAGACTTGTCCTTGGCCTCAAGCACAGGGATCATATCTCTCCGGGACTGAAATCTCTGCACTGGCTCCCAGTGGCTGCGAGGATTAAGTTAAAAACACACTGCATTGTCCACAAGGCCTTCTGGGGCCTCAATACCCTCAACTCTTCCTAAATATCTTTCTTCTTGAACTCTTCGCTCATCCACCTCCAACTCCCTTAAGGTCAGTTGCTTCTCCAAGCGACGAGTTGGTGGTGGATCTTTCTTCTGCTGAGGCCTCCCTCTTGAACAGCCTCCCTGAAACTTGAGAATGCTCTCCGGTTGTGCCTCAAAACCACTCTGCTTTCTCTCCTCACCCCTGCTGAATGTCCTGGCTGAAACTGCACTGGTTACCTGTCCACCCTCTGATCTCGGGCCAATGTCCCCTGCCCCGCCAGTTGCACACCTACACTGCCTCCAGGCAACCCCTGCACTTGGGGACTGTTTTCTGTATCCTTCAACCCCACTACCAGCACTTGACACCCGATGTCTGCACTTGCACTTGTCACCAGCTGGCCGTACTTTTACTTGTTTATTCTATCATTCTATTATCCCATGTACTGCACTGTCCCTTCCCCCAGCACTTTTCCCCCTTCCCATGCACTTGAGCAATCTGAATGACACCTGGCCTAAGTAGGATCATTGTCAGTCTTCCTTCTGCACCCCCCGCCCCCTTGCCTCGTCGCGCCTTGAAACACTTGTGCATAGGCACATTATAAATGCCATAGCATTACTGTCCTAGTTCGTAAAGTCACCTCAGGGTGTAGGAAGTGTGCAAGCAGCATCTCCAAAGAGTATATACTCGCTTTGTGTTGATTCTGGAAAAGTGTTTTAAAGTATTTGTTGGTTACATATATTGCCCTTTTTAAAGAATACTATACAAACTGTACAAGATAAATTATTTCTAACAAAAACCGAGTACAAGTGTTACTTGTCTACTTGTATTTGTCGGTTTAATTGCTACAGCTCACATTTACCCCTCTTGCGATAAGCCTAGCTGCTGAGTCACTAACAACTTGTGTAGTACAAGCCTATACCAAAGGGTGGGTTACCCAATACCAACCAAGAGGACAAGTGTTGTGTAGTCTCCCACAGGGTTACTACATCAATTGCTCAACAACTAGCTTTTGCTCATTTGTCATGGGGGGAAGAAACACATGTCCAAGCTGTCATTACTTGGAAGACACATTACTCACTGTAATAGCATTTCTGAAGATTTTATCTGCTTAGATTCACATGCTGTGCATATGGTCCGACATCCAGTGGTAACCACGGAGTATTGCATCTAGTCTATCCTGGACCGGTTGACTAGGAGGCCTAGCAGTAGACTTTTCTCCTACTGGGGCATAGGGGGCATCAGAGCGTCAGCCAAGCGTGCTTCGACGGCTGGATGTGTTTTGGAGGTAGCGCCGTTTGGTTTAGAAGGCCCAGTCGTAAGACGCAGATGCGGGGAAGGCTGTTGATCTTGAAGATAAGAGGATCCTGTTGAAATTTTCAGCGGTCCCGTTGGCGCTCTCACCTTTTTGATGGTACCATCAAAACCAGGGTTGGGGGTTGTGAGTTTAGTGTAGCGATCTCGTACACCCCCCCAAGTGTTATCCCCATAGCATGACTCGCGTCAGGCCTAGCAGGGATGGGCATGGCGGACCTAGGGGTGTCTGTCGTGAGGTTGATGGCATCCGACCCAGATGCATGGTGACCACTAGTACCCAGTCACTTTCGGCAGGCGCGGCGGAAGAAGCTCCAGCCCGCAACATGCCATAGGCCACCCACCGCTTAATGCGGCACTCCTTAAGCGTTTTAGGCCGGAGGAGTTTACAGGCCGAGCACCGCGCTTCGTGGTCAAGGGGTAGACAATTGTTGCACTTAGAGGGGCAAAGCCTAAATGGGGTCCTTTCCATAGCAAAAGGCAATAAAGGCGATGACCAGACCTAGAGGGCAAAGAGGTGGAGGAGAGAGACAGCTGAAAGGATATGCCACCCCGACCCCATTCTCTCGACTGTGTAGGCTGGCCAGAGGGCCCGGCCCCGTGGACGGCTCCGCTGCCGGATCACAGGCGTCAAAAGTCCACTGCAGTCTTTGGTTTAGTACAGGAAGCACTGTCTAAATGAGTTTAAGTGGATAAATCGACAGTCGATAAACAAGGTGATAATGTCCCTTATGAAAGAGCTCTGCAATAGGGCTAGCAGTAATGAGGGCAGAAAAAGCAATCTGAGGGACCTGAGCGCATAAGGGATTTTGGGTACACTACACGTCACGATCAGGACAGTGTTACAGGCACGCCTATGTAGAAGTCCCCTTTCGGTCCCCGAAAGACGAAGATGCAATACTCTGGTTACCACTGGATGTCAGACCATATGTACAGCATGTGATTCTAAGCAAATTAACCATCATAAACATTATTTCTCCTAGCCGTTATATTGTCACTTTTTGTAACTTTATCATGGCACAATGTGGTACAATTTTTCTTTTGCCCTAGACCAACTCAAAGGATATATGGCTACTTAAGTGTAGCTAAGGGCCAAGTTGGTGGAAGCAGTTATTTTGCTATTTTTTGGGGTATTTTAGCCTTACCACATTTGGCTACCCACTTTGGCTAGTGTCCAAGTATGGCTGTGCCAGGAGGTTTGCCCCTTGACAATCTCGTCAGCAACCCTTTCTTCCTGGCCTATGAGGCAGGGAAAAATTCTTACATTGACTTCCAGTACCCAGGAAAGCAGTGTTTTTTCCGGCCTACTGCAGGGTTATTGGGTTTGCTGTCTGGAGGAGGGTTGGAACTGTCTGGTCCAAATCCCCCAACTAGTTTGTGCCCGAGTGGTATTCATGAGTTGTGCCACCTGTGGTCCTGACTGGACCAACTGCTGGGGTGCGTGGGCCAGCTCAGTCATTGGCAGTTTTGGCTTACCTGGATTTTTGAATAAGCGTATTACAGCACCCATTTTTCAGAGATCCTAGAAGAAACCAGACAAGCCTAGCATCCTGTCCAGCTGCAAGACGAGCAAGTGGACCTGTTGGAAGGCCTAGTGACCAATTTCTGCTGTCCTTGAAGAGCCCTGTTTATAGATCAACAGTCCTGCAAAGGAGCTGCAACCCTTGGATTGACAGGAACATCCATTCGACATCAGCTCGGAGTCGTTCAAAGAATAGCCTTCAGAAGTGCCCCTGGAACACCCAGTGGCTAACCAGCTCAGAGTTCGGGCTACCGGGCTCCAGATGTTGCTGTTCTGTATCGGAACTTGGATAGTCAGCTTGTGCTCCAACACTCACCTCTGCCAAAGTATGTGTTTCTAGCACCAAGGGGATCCGAGATAGGCGGCGAAGTACGGCTGCAACGTGTTATGTAAGGAAGTATTGGGAAGAATAAGGGCCTTGATGGAAGTCAAAAGGGCTGTGGGCCCTTTGTTGGTCCCGTTTGGCCTTGTGGAGGTGGTGTGGAGTTGCCTCCTGCATATGATACAATTTGCTCTTTATGGGGCCAGAGCTTTTAGAAAAGGTCATTTTTGCTGACCACAAAGGAATTGGCAACTAAGCTGTGGGAACTTTTCCACATTGAGAACTTAACTAGTATGCTGCACAAAATTGTCCCTTCTAGGGCAATGCTATGGGCCGAATTACTTGAAACATAGGCCCATGGTATAGCCCCTTCAAGGGAAGTCTGGTGTATATCCCAGACAGGTACTGGGTTTGGGGGCAGGGCTTCTTGGTGGTGGAGGGCTGGAAAGTTTCCCATTAGTTTGGGTTGACTGGGGAGGCTGTGCATGTTCAGCCAGTTTGCATGTGGGCTGTACTTGTAATTTTTATAAGGCCATTAATTTGGGACGTACTCGGCAAAAAGCTCGGTTGGCTTATGCGGAACAGTGGCAGCCGACTGATACCCCGACATACTTCTTCTGCTGTAGAAAACTTTATGAAACTGAACAGGGGAGGAGAAAAAGGGGGCACTGAGTACCTCCGGCAGCACTATACTGTAAGTTGGTGTGCTGAAGTAAAAATACAGCAAATCTGCTACAGGGGAGAGTCCCCCTGCACAGGTAACCATATTGGCCAACCAGTGACCCCAAAATAGACTTTAGCAAGGGAACTGAAGTAAAAAGACTCGACTACAATAGTGAGTAAAGCATTCAAGTAGCCTGCAGTAGCCAGTAGTTCTATTGAAGCCAAATAAAAAAGCTGTGTTATATTATGGTTAGAAACTGGTTTCTTGAAAGGCACAGGAACTCCTGTGACCTGATCAAATTATCTGCAGCAGCCACAAGTTGTACAGGTTTTTACGAACTGCTCAGAAATCAGGATATACTGGCCAGACCAGTGTGAACATAGTTTGGGGCAAGCGAGTCATACTTTTCTGCCAGTGGTGACCAAGGAAGGGGGGAGTCATTGCTGGCAATATAGTATCTTTGTTGGTTCTTGTAGCTGGTAAGGGTTCTGCTGGGGAAGGATGTTCAAAATCAATCCCTTGGTAGGGTTCTGAAAGACCAACCTAGGTGATTAGCAAGGGCTCTCACACTTTGCCTTCGCAAACTCCCGCAAAGTAGCATAGGCTGAGCAGTAAGATTTAGGTGTTGGTGTCTGTTTACTGTAATTGCGCACTAAGTAATGAGTTGCACGCACTTCTAAAATACTATTTAGGCCTTTTAAACAAGCACAGGTGAAGCATATTATGCATAAGACTTAACTCAAAAATAATCATTTATCAAACATCCAATTTGAAAGAAATCAACTTAATTTGGAAACATTTCTGAAAAATACCAAAAATGACTTGCAAATGTTTTACGTCACACAGTTTAAAGATCAATTTAATGTATCAATTAATCCTACATCTGTCTTCTCAAACCATTTATGAATAGTTTGATGTCTGGAGATTGGGTTATGCAGACTATACCCAGATCCCCCTCCCGCTTTCAGGAGGCTACGCCAAGGATCTGGCTCTAGTGAATAGAATCTATAGCATCGTTCAGGCATGGATGGCCATCCACAGCCTATGCCTGAACGATGATAAAACAGAGCTTATTATCCTAGGCACCCCAACCAATTTATATAAAATCTGCCCCGACTCTGCAAACTTCATTATTGATGGGAACATAAAAGTAGCTAATGAAGTGAAGACCCTAGGATTTTACCTAGATGCCACCATGAACTTTGCTAAACAAGTTAACTCTCTAGCCTCTGCTACGGCATACACATGCAAACTTGTGAGAGCTAGTAAAGAATTCCTCTCCACAGACAGCTGCATTACACTTGCCAGAGCCCTTATACTTATCAAATTGGATTATTGTAATGGACTCTACATTGGGGAAAATAAACAGACCATCCATAAAATCCAAGTCCTCCAGAACAATGCCCTGAAAGCAGCTCTCAAGATTAACAGAAAGGAGCATATATCCTCTGTAATAGAATATAATGGCTATCCATTTTTGATAATTCAACTTAAGATCGCCTCCCTCACCCACAAGTGCCTTAAATAATAAAGCACCACCCTACCTCATGGACAGGTTATGTAAAAGAACCTCATCCAGACCAACAAGAACAGCCAACGCGAACTGCCTCCAAGTTCTGTGCTTCAATCTCTCCACTATAGGAGGACACAGCTTCCCAGACAAGGCTGCGCAGTTGTGGAACTCCCTTCCCCATGGCATCAGAGAACCCTAGCCCTTTGCTAATTTCAGACAGAACCTGGCCAGGTGGCTGAGAGCTAATGACAACTACTCTAACCTGCACGACTCTTTAGATGCACCTCCCTTGACGCCTACCCTCTGCTCCCGAAGCTTACTCTGGGATTGAAGTTCTGTGCGAATGTCATCACTATGACATTTGAATCTGCTTTCTCTTTTGCAATGCAATGTTGCTGGCGCCACTTGACCCGACATGTCACAATGCACATAACTGTATATTATAACCCTATGACTAAATGCACCCTGTTATTTCATTGTTCCTTGATCCTGCCTTGTATATGCCTGCCTATTGTGACATCGCTGATGTCTGCATTTTCCTACTTATGTACTTGTAACTAAGTTGTGCATATTCTTGTCTTTTGCGCCCTGATGCCCCAGGGTCTGGTGCGCTCTATAATTAAACTAAAGTAGGTTGCATTAAGAAAAGAAATATCTGAACGAGTAAGTCCTAAAACCATGAATCATTAGACAATATAAAAAATAAATGTGTCCAGTCTGCAATTGACCTCATGCCTTACTACGATGGAAACATTGTGCACATTTTAATTTTCTACACCACATGTCCAGTGAAGGCAAAATAGTATAACAAAATGCCATACAAATCTATGTGGAGCGTGGTATTTAGAGATACTCATTTCTGCATTTTTATTTTCCTATTGCACAAATCACAACTTTTTTTTCTGTATTGCAGCTCGGGAAGCAAAGTTGGACATGATTCTACAAACCTCGTTATATACAGCTCTAATCTAAAGTGTAAAGGAAAATTCTGCAAAAATACGTTTTGAAGCAGTGTTATGATTTTTTCATATATCTACAACTATGACCCATAAAGCAATTAAAACAAACTCATGTCAAATAGTGGGTAGCAGTAGGTTCAAATCCTCCCAAATAAACCCTTCTTGAAGGGTTAACCATTTCCAATTCCTAATCTGCTTCTCTAATCCATATAATAAAGTATGAATTATCTTCTTTTTATAATCATTAACAGCAAGACAGGAATAAACACCACATTGATTTTCTTCATTTGGGCACAAAATATTTCAATCAAATTCACGCATACTCAATTTCTGGAAAAGAAAGAAGCCAAGGTAACCCAACTTCGAACTGAATTCCTGCTCAAGGCCCTAACATTTTCAAAATGTAATTTCTAAAATAGGATGGTGTCAATGATTTTTCTCCTTGGCATGTAGCTATTGTCCAATTAACTGAAGACAAATAGGACTAGTCAAGCATAACACCATTTGAGACACATGACCTAGTTTTATAGGAAAAAAAACAGCTTCTTTCGAGTCCATGTACAAATTAGCACAAAATGCTGCAATTTCCCTTGATAGGTGTCCCATTTAAATTTAGGCGAACCTTTATTGGAGTCCAGCAGATTGTCAAATAATTTTATGGGAGGGCTTTCAGGGATACCCAGCACTACAGATTGCACCCATAATTTCCATTAGATCAAAGTAAGCAGATCTAGAACTATATCCATCCACCCAACTAAACAGTCTAATCTCAGTGAGATTAGACGACACTTTACTACATTAAAGAAACATTTCAATACCAATGAAAAACTGTCCAGTAAAAAGGGAGACCAAGTGGTTAGAAATACACATGCCTTATAGGGGGGGTTGGGGTGAGGTCTGCTCAAATGTACAACTATAAAGCAGTCACCTAACTATCAGCTCTTCTCTAGTCGGTGAAACATTTAGGGGTTGGTGGGTGGCAGGACTCAAAGTCCCCTACAAAAGTTATCTTCAGCCCACAGGTAAGTAAATTGCAGTTTAAAAGCATGTTTGGGAAGAGTTAAGACAACACAGGAACACTTACAATGCCACCACACGTCCAAAAAGGAATCCAAGGCTAAAGCACTTCCCACAGCCAGTAAGACATACATTACTCACCATAATAGCATTGATTGTATCTGCTTAGATTCACATGCTGTGCACATGGTCCGACATCCAGTGGTAACCGCCGAGTATTGCATCTTGTCTTTCGGGGCCGAAAGGGGACGTCGGCATAGGCGTGTCTGTAACACTATCCCTATCGTGACATGTAGTGTATCCAGAATCCCTCAAGCGCCGAGGTCCCTCCGATTGTATTTTTACTGCTAGAGGGAGCCCAGGCTATAATGAGTACATAAAGAGAGGAAGTAGTAAGACGTCTATGTTCCTTCCACACAGAGCAGGGAAGTAGGGATGGCGCATGTGAATCTAAGCAGATACAATCAGAAATGCTATTACGGTGAGTAATGCATGCCTTCTGATGCTCGTTAATCTGCTTAGACTCACATGCTGTGCATAGACTAGCTAGCAGTACCCAGAGTTGCAGGTGGGTTGTGAGAAGGAACACTAGAGAAAATATGTCTTTGTACCGCTTGTCCCAACTGAGAATCAGACCTAGAATGAGTGTCTAGGCAATCTTAAAGCAAGACTGCGGAGTCGGAGGGGTCAAAGACGACATTCACGAGGCACGCCAAGTTCTCACAGCAAACATGTTTGCGGAAAAAATGGACCGAGGCTACAGGCAATGTGCGTCCTATTTATAACATTCATTGACAGTCCTCGACGGATGCCTTTGAGGGACAACAACCCGCCGCCATTGACGCAGGAAGCCCTCTGCCGAAAAATGGCCACAGTAGCACAGCTGTGGACATTACATGTCAAAGATGTGGAATACATTGGCGGACAAGCCATTCGAATGGTAAGGCCTCGAACTGGTAATGCTAGACCTGTACCATCAAAAATGGAGGAAATTGTTTGTGTATGGGGATATGCATCCTACAGTTTCGACGTCAAGAAATTGTTTTCCTGTTGGCAGAGCACATGCTGCAACACAACCATCCTGAATTTAGTATTTGTTCAGACGTCGCAGGTCTTCTTAGTATATGGAATAAAGTCAAGAGCCCCGGAACCGTTGGGAAGGAACAAGTTACTTACCTGTAACTGTTCTCCAGCATGGGTCTGGCATGGATTCACATGCTCATCAATATTCCCCGTCGTCAGGCTGGGAATCCTCGGTAAAGAAAAAAATCAGTATCGGTTTCATTTCTGATCTGTCTTTCCCAGTAGTAACCAATCACTGATCTCTGCGTCATACTGACCACAGCCAATGACTGCCCTCTACCTAAGCCCCGCCTCTGGCAGCCATCTTCAGATTTGGTAGCACGTGAAGTGGGAGTATGACCAAGTGAAGAGCCGCAGAGGGGTAGGCGGGAGGGTTCGCATGTGAATCCATGCCAGACCCATGCTGGAGAACAGTTACAGGTAAGTAACTTGTTCCTTCTCCAGCATGGGGTCTGGCATGGATTCACATGCTCATGAATATAAGATTAAATAGCAGTACACATGCACAACCACGGGAGGTGGTAAAAGGCTCAACATTAAGCAATACAAAAAACTCAACATTAAGCAGCTCTTACCTCCTCACCAGGCTCACCTTAAGCGAACAGGTTGCGCAGCACTGCTTGGCCGACCCTGGACTCCTCCCTGGAATCCCGATCGACGCAGTAGAATCTCGTGAAGGTGTGCGTCGACCTCCACATAGCAGCCCTGCAGATGTCCAGCAGGGGCACACCAGATAAGAATGCCGTGGTAGCAGCGATCGCTCTGGTCGAATGGGCTCTCGGACGGCCTGGCAGCGGTCGTTTAGCCAACCGGTGACAGTGCATGATGCAGCCGGAGAGCCATCTGGAAATAGAAGACTTCGAGAGAGCCTTCCCTTGATTCACAGGTCCAAAGTTCACAAACAGGTTTGATGTCCTCTGGAAACTCTTCGTGCGGTCCACGTAGAACTTCAGCGCTCTAGCCACATCCAGCGAGTGCAAGGTCCTCTCGGCCAGCGACGAAGGAGACGGGAAGAAAAAAGGTAACACCAAGGGCTCGTTAAGATGGAAGTCTGACGGCACCTTGGGCATAAAGGAGGGGTGCGTCCTAAGCACCACCCTCGAGGCATGGAAAGTCAAGTACGGTGCTTTGCAGGATAGGGCCTGGATCTCTCCCACTCGTCGTGCAGAGGTAATGGCCACCAGGAACGCAGTCTTCCACGACACAAACTTCATAGGTGCGGAGTGCATCGGCTCGAATGGGGGCCCCCCCCATGAGCCTCGTCAGCACCACGTTAAGTTCCCACGCTGGGGCCGGGGCCTTCACCGGCGGGAACGACCAGAACAGTCCTTTCATAAACTCTTACCAGTCGATGGGACCACAGGAACATCCGTCCTGTGGTTCTGGTATATCTGGAGATCGCCGCCAGATGAATCTTAATGGAGGCATGGGCTAGCCCAGCCTTTGCCAGCGATAGAAGGTACGGCAGCACTTGAGGGGCCGTAATCCGTAGGGGGTTGATCTTCTGTGCACGGCACCAGATAGAGAACCTCTTCCACTTATGACCGTAGCATTTGAGAGTCGAGGACGCCCTGGCCTTTGCAAGAACCTCTCTGCAATCGGCCGGTATATCATAGCCTCCAAACTCTAGCGCTGCAGGAGGCAGGCCTGCAGGTTCAGCAACGCCGGGTCGTGGTGGAAGATGGCGCCTCCTTCTCTGGAGAGAAGGTCCGCGTCCGCCGACAGCTTGATGGGAGGGGACGTTGACAAGTCCAGAAGGTCCAGGAACCAGATCTGCCATGGCCATGCCGGTGCGAGGATCATCCTGCACCGGGACCTCTTGAGCTGGTTGATGAGTCGAAGCAGCAACGGCAACGGAGGGAACGCATACAGGTATAGTCCGTCCCAGGGGAACGAGAACGCATCGCCCATGCTTCTCGGCTGGGGAAACCTGCTGGCGAACCTCTTGCACTTCGAGTTTGTCGCTGTTGCGAACAGGTCGATTTGGGGTTTGCCCCATCGTCTAAAGAGTTGATCCACCTGATCCTGGCGCAGTTCCCACTCGTGACACGCGCGCAGCTCCCTGCTGAGCGAGTCGGCGATGGTGTTGCTTTCTGCTGCCAGGTGGAAGGGAACCAGGAACATCTCCTGGGCGACCGCCCAGTGCCACAGATCCTGTGCCTCCTTGGATAGGGCTGGGGATCTGGTGCCTTCCTGCTTCCGTATGTAAAACATTGTGGTGTTGTCCATGAAGATCCGCACCACCTTGCCCTTGAGCGACGGAACGATTTGAGAGCCCAGAACACGGCTCGGAGTTCCAGGACGTTGATGTGCAGGGGCCTCTCCTCCGGGAGCCAGAGGCCTCTTGCGTGGAGATCTCTGGGACGCTTCCAGGGAGGCGTCCGTCGTCACCGTCTCCTGGTACGCCGGCGTCTGAAAGTCCTTGCCCGCCGTGAGATGCGCTCGAACGCCCCACCACTGAATCGCCCGCCGGAACACCTCGTTGAGGGGGACCCTGTCTTCGAAGGTGCCCATCTGTATCCAACGGGCGTCGAGAAATTCTTGAAGAGGGCGCATCCGTAGTCTGCAGAGGCGCACCAGGTAGATGCAAGAGGACATCATCCCCAGGAGGGACTTCATGGACCTCACCCTGGCCATGTCCGTGGCTAGCAGGCGCTGCACTTTGCCTAGAATGGTCTTCGCCTGTTCTTCCGACGGGGCCGCCAGGCGCCTCACTGTATCGAGCTTCGCTCCCAGAAACAGGGCCACCTGCGACGGCATCAGGTGGGACTTCGGGTAGTTTATGGCGAATCCCAGGTTTGTGAGTAGCTGGACGGTCCTCGCAGTGTGTTCGACGGCGAGTTCCCTCGTCCTTGAGCGGATGAGCCAGTCCTCCAGGTAGGGGTAGACGTGAATCCTGGTGCTAGGCACTTGGTAAAGACCCTGGGGGCCGACTTCAATCCGAACGGCAGTGCTCTGAATTGGTAGTGGCGTCCCTGGACGACGAACCTGAGGAACTTTCGGTGACTTGAGGATGGGAACGTGGAAGTAAGCATCCTCCAGTTCCAACGACGATAGAAAGTCGCCCTCCTCCAGCTGTCCCAGTACGTGCTGGAGGGTGACCATCCTGAACTTTTGTGATCTGATGTATTTGTGCAAACGACGAAGGTCCAGGATGGGGCGCCAGCCGCCCGTCTTCTTCCTGACGAGGAAGTACCTCGAGTACACCCCGGAGCCTCTTCGGGACAAGCTCGATGGCGCCTTTCCTGAGCATCGCCCGTACTTCCAACAGCAGTTGCGGGACGTGATTTTCCTTCCTGGCCACAGGAGGAACGTGAGGGCACTTCCTCAGGAATTCAATAGAGTGTCCTCTTGCCAGGGTTTCCAGCACCCAACGGTCGGTGGAGATGGACTTCCACACGCCGACGAAATTAGTCAGCCGGCCTCCCACCGGGGTGCTTCGGTGGGGGCCCAAGACCACGGCCGGTTCAGTCCTGCTTGGAGGTGGAGGCCTTGCCGCCCTGGCCACCTTGCCGACAGCGAGGCGCTCCCTGCTTGCCGCGACCCCTATAGGCCTCCTGAGACGAGGAGCTTGCTGCCTGGCGGTAGGACGACGAGTCACCGCTGGATCCCTTGGAGGCACCCTGTCTGCCTCCGGAGCTCCGAAAGGGCCGTCGTTGCTGAAGGGCTCCTAGGGCGCGGGCCGTCTCCGTGTCCGTTTTTATGGCTTGGAGGGACTCGTCCACCGCCTTCCCGAACAGGTCGCTGCCGTCGAACGGCATGTCCAACACCCTGGTCTGGACGTCCTGATGGAAGTCCGTCGCCCGGAGCCAACCCAGTCGTCGTAGGCAAACACTGTTGCCCAGCTGGCGGAACATGGTATCGGCAATATCGGTTGCCACAGTTATGGCGTGGTCCGACGCCACCTCACCCTCTTGCAGTATTTCCAGGGCCTCGGACCTCTTGTCCGGCAGGAAGTCCAACATGGGGGCCAGCTTAAACCAGAGCTCCCTGTCGTAACGGGCCACGATCGCCAGAGCATTGGCCGCTTTGATCGTAGTCACCGCCGAAATGACCCACCGCCCCATGGCGTCCAACCTTTCCCTCGCCGTCCGGCGGGGAATTAGACGTCGAGGCTCCCGACCCCGCCGCGACGACCCAGTCTGGTGTTGGCTGGGCCCTGAGGCACAGGGGAGCGGTTTCGGGGACCCGGTACTTCTCGTACAGGTCCCGTTTGGCTGGTGCCGTGGAGGGATTTTTGAGAACCGACAGGCCCTCCTCCCAGATGTCATCGATTAGGGGCACCGCGATGACCGTCTTCCTCTTGGCCTCCCGGCGCTGATAGAGGAAACCTTCCTTTCTCTACTCCTCCGGGCAGAGCTGGAACAATTCGGACGCCCTGGCGATCATGGCGTGGAATGAGCCAATCTTGACGGGCGGCGAGGCCCGCGCGACGGCAGACCCGTTCCGTCGTCGAGCCCAACGCACTGTCATCTCCCGACTCATGGGAGGATGAGGAGGGAACTGTAGGCCCTACGGGGGCGAGCGGAGGAGAGGGTTGGGTCCTCCGTCGTTTGTTCTGAGGACCTCCGACGGGCCAGGTGTCGGGTCTTCCAGCCTGGGCCGTGGGAATCTCATCCTTAGAGCATAAGGACTGGATGGCAGACAAAATGGCCGCCGAGCCATCCTGAGGCCTAGGATCTGGCTGCGCCGGAAGGGAAGGCCGCTCTCTCACCATCGTCTTCTTCCTCGGTTATCTCCGAGGATCGAACCTTCTCGAATTGGACTTCGAGGTTCCTCACGGCCTCGGTCAGTTCCTCCTCCGAGGCTGTCTGAGCTCGAGGAGGGCACCGTGCCCCCCTCCCTCGCTTCTTCCATCATGGCGGCCACGACGATGGGCTGAAAAGAGGATTCCCTCCTTGGCGGCAGGGAAACTAGTCCCGGAGGCAGTCTCCGCTGGCGGCGTCTCTGCCGGCTTGGCAAGAGTCGCAGCTATAGCCTCGATAGAGTCCTTCGCCTGCTGGGTAGGGGCCCTCACCACCTTAGGTGCGTCCCGGGTCTTCTACTTCGGGGAGGGGCGACGCCTCGCTCCCCCTCTATCGAGATCGGACGGGTCTTCTCCCGAAGCTTACCCGGGGTCTTGGACTTTCTCTTCCCCAAACCGGAGCGTTGGCTCGTGGTTGACGGTGCCGGGGAAGGTGCGCCCAGCCTGGCGACCGAAGAGCCCGACCTTTCGGCGCTCCCGGATTCCCACGCAGCGCTTGGCCTGGTGGAAGCCCGCTCGGACCCTTTCTTCTTCTCACCCGTCGAGCCCTTCTCCAACCAGCTTGCGAGACGGGATCGACGGTCCCTCATGGTCCGCTCCGACAAGTTCTTGCAGAACTGGTAGTCCTCTACATGAGTCTTGTCCCCATGAAGACAGTAGAAGCAGCACAGTTCATTCGACGAAATCTTCACCCTTGAGGGGTGTAGGAAAATCCCGCCACGGATAGCCGTTAACGGGAGTAGAAACGGTGGAGCTTGAGGCTCGATTAACCGAAAAAAATGTGAAACTTCACCTGAAAAAGCATGAAACACGCAGTAAAAGCTCGAGAGCTAAGCATGAGGACTCCCAACACTTAAACGTGCGGTAAAAATCTGAAGATGGCTGCCAGAGGCGGGCCTTAGGTAGAGGGCAGTCATTGGCTGTGGTCAGTATGACGCAGAGATCAGTGATTGGTTACTACTAGGAAAGTGATCAGAAACGAAACTGATATTTTCTTTACCGAGGATTCCCAGCCTGACGGGGAATATTCATGAGCATGTGAATCCATGCCAGACCCCATGCTGGAGAACAATCGCCCCTTTTCGTAGCATGGCTCGTAACTCCTCCAGAAGCAGTGTGATGTGCTGCTCCTGCTGGGGAACCAGTGGAATGTGAGGACTCCTGCGTTGGACCTCCAAATTCTTCCCCTGGGCGAGAGCATCCAGCACCCATCTGTTACTGGTGATCTTTCTCCACTCGCGGACGAACCTAGTCAGCTGGACTCCCACCGGGGTGCACGAGTGGGGGCATGACGTCTTGGCCATTTCAGGCACCGATGTGCTGTCCTGCGAGCATCGATGTGCTGTCCTCCGCTACCATGGGCCTAAGAGAGGCCTCTGTAGGCTTGAGTCGAGGATCAGGAAGGCTGGCTGTATGACATGTAGAACACTTTACTTTGACCTGCTCGATTTTTCCCTGGAGGAGCAAATAGACTAGCAGTACTTTTGGAGAATGCTAAGTGAGCGGACCATCTCCATATACACTTTGATGGCCTGGAGGGAGTAGTCGACAGCCTTCCCACACATTTTCCACATCGAAGGGCATGTGCAGCACTTTCGCTTGGACTGACGGACGTTAGTGGCCTTCATTCATTCCGGCAGACTAAGGAAGACTGTTACCCATTTGCCGGAACCCTGTATCGGCGATGTCGACTGCCACTGTGATGGTGTTGTCCGATGCCACTTTGGGGAAGAGGGCAAGGGCATCAGTCTTATCGTCAGGGTGGACCTCCAGGATCGATCCTAGTTTGTACCACAAATCCCTGTTGTACCTAGTTAGGATCACAAGTGTGTTGGGCCCCCTTGATTGTGGACTTTGCAGTGTAAGTCACCTTCCCCATGGCATCCCTTACTGTCCCAGAGGGACATAAGACTGGGATGGGTTGCTGACTTTCCTCACGGCCAGCCCACCGAGTCCAGTGATGACTGCGACCTCAGGCATTTGGGTGCCGAGTCTGGCACCCTATACTTTTTCCCAGCCTATTCTGCTTGGCCGGAGCTGTGCAAGGATTCTATGAGGGCGACACCCTCTTCCCAAATCGTGTCCAGAAAAGGTACCGCTATGATAGTCTTCCTCTTACCTTTGACACAAGCCCTGATTCTTGGTTTCCTCAGGCTCCAGCTGGATTAGCTCAGAGGCTCTAGCGATCATGGAGTGGCACAAACCCACCTCGTCCAGTGGGGGAACCTATGTGGGGCATCCAAATGTGGTGACTCACCGTCCGCTGCAACAATGCCTTAGTCGTCATCTGTCGTGGCCATGTCTGTTCCCATAACCGGGTCTGCTGGGGGAGTTGGGTTGATCCAGGTGTCCAATGACGCTTGGCAGAGGCTGACATGGGAACCACTGGTGCCGGAAACATTCATCTGGATCTTTGACACCAAGGTGGAGAGAGTCAAGGGAATGTCCCAAGAAATGTCCCTCAGCTGACAAGGCAAAACTGGAAACTACGACCTGCGCCGCTATCCTTGTGGACCGTATGCATGGACTCCTGTGCTTACTCTGTGGAAGACCTCCAAGGCTTGGGAGATGACCTGGGAGGGCTGTTTCAGGGCCTCTACACATGCCCACCCCACTCCCCAAACCCCTTTCCTCCTTGAGGCTTCTAAACCAGACCTGCACTGGTATCTTCACCCCTTCTGGCGTACCAGCAGACTGCCAAAGTCTCAGCAGTGGTGCCATCCCATGGGGCAGGGACACATTCTGCACCATGTGAGCCACCCTTGCAGGATCAGTGCCATTAGCTGCCGTGGTAGTAGTATCCGTCGAGTTGGCGGCAAGGTCTTTGCCTGTGCAAGTTGAGCCTGTGCAGCCTGCTGCTTAGTCTGCTTCTCAGATTTCTACCATAGTTTAGCCGCGGTAGATTACTTCCTCTTTGAAGAGGCGCTTGATGGTAGGCTGGCAATGGAGGCAGAAGGTGATGCCGATAGCACCCCATCCACTTTGGGACCAGCTTCTGCTGTGAACTCAGACTTGCAGATCCGGGCCTTATCTTGGGCCACCATGGATGAGGTGCCCTCAAAGGACTTAAACCGCTCCTCGGATCAGCCGGCCCTGGACGAGGCATGACTCTGCTCTGAGCAAGTCAGTCCTTAGGCATAGTAGGCTGGTGGCTTGGCTTAACACTGTCTGTAGTTTTCATAGAGAAACCGAGGCATTTGTCACTCTACCTCCTTATGGTCTGGGTGTAGGCAGAAGAGGCATATTAGGTGGTTGTCCTCCACAAACATTCCACACCCCGCATTTGGTGCAGGGCCTAAGAGGGACCTGCCCTCTTCCGTCATGGTCGGAGTGTGTGAAGTTGGCCCAAGATGGCTTTCGAGAATCTTCAATGAATCCTAGCCCTTGTGGGGTGCAGAACTACAGACAACGGGTCCCCGCTGTCGGCAGACGAAAGCGCACACAGGCTGAACTTTGACAAAAACCACAAAAACATACAAATAGCTTGGAGAGCTACCCGAGATTTCCCAACACTGAGGTGTGCAGTAAAAATCTGTAGATGGCTGCCAGGGGAGGGGCTTAAGGAGAGGACTCATTGGAGGGGGCAGTATGACCCAGAGGACAGTGATTGGCTTAGAGGAGAAACAGTTTTAAAGTGAAATTTTTCTTTTACCGAGGATTCCCAGCCTGGGGATGGTGAATAATGGCATGTGAATCCATGCCAAACCCCATGCTGGAGAAATACAAAGCCTGCCACTTTGGCCCTCTTAGCTCCAACATGTTAGACAGTCCAACACTTCACACGGACAAGGCTACTTGGAGACAAAATGGGGTTCACAGGCAGAGTGCTCACTGTCTCCTGCCTCAAGGACAGATACCAGTCACCTGCAGAGTCAAGAAAAGCTCAATACTCTCCAGTGAATATGAAACCACTGGGGTCATTTCTCCACAAACCCAATCTCATTTCACCTATATGCCAATACTCAGTTATTCTGCAAACTGAATGCCTCAGGCACTGCCTCGCTGCCAGTTAAGCTTGGATGGCAAGCACCTATGTAAACCTCAATCCCACCAAAATAAAATATCATGCCTGCCATCTAAACAAGAAACCATTTAAGGGGGGGTTGAATGACACCTTGATGGATTCACACCTCAGCTGGAAATAATTTGCCTAATTACTTTGCTCCATTGACACTACTCCTTATAGCAACTTAAAAAAGCCTAGCCTCAAACAGCACTCTACTGAAAGATAAAACCCTAACCCTCTATCGAACTGACATGGACTTCAAAAACAGTCCACGCCCTGTAATCACTCCCACAGTACTGGAAACCGCCTTCCTTCGCAGTAACACTAGGCCCTACTTTCAGGGCATCCAAAATTTAACACATCGCAGAGCATTAAACTGGTTATTCATGTAAGGCAGGATATTTCAAAATAAACTCCATCACCAGTAAGGCAACTACTGCCCAACACCAGCCTACCTAGCCACAAAACAGACAGTAGGCAATGTTATCCAGTGCAAGGCTATAGACCAACTAATACACATCCAGTACCATAAACCTTCCCATCACAAACTCAGTTAACCTCAAATTACTTGTACAGCACTCTTGCTACCTTGCTTGGTCAGTGCCATATGACCACAAACTTAAAAAAATAAAACACGAAAGTAAGCCATAGCCTGCAGAGCTATCAAACTTTCATTGTGAAGTAAATTTGACTCCGAAAAAATAGAAATTATTCTTTCGAGAAATGTATTAAAACACTTGCCTTTGTGCTCTCACAAAGGCATTTGCAGACATTTGTTGAGTCTATACTGAATAAAATAAACCAGTGCTTGACAAAATGTGGGCTGCATCATAATACAACTAAACATACCAATAGAAAAAAATTACCAGGTTACTCACTGTAGTGACCCCCTTACTCCTAGTTCATAGTCCCCTTTCCGCCATACTTATGGGACCGGAGCGCTTTGTAAAAGCATCAAAAAAATGTTTTTAATCCTTCCTCCTACGCGGGGCCCGGCACGCGGCCGTAACTCCGCCCATCAGTCCTTTTCTATCACCAGGTCAGAGACCTTTTAGCAATAATAGAGGAACCTTATTGAAGGGGACGGGCATATGGAGTAAAGGGGTCTATGGACTAGGAGTAAGGTGGTCACTACAGTGAGTAACCTGGTTATACTCCTACGTCCCCTTTCCTCCATACTAATGGGAGATTCCCCAAGCACTCCTTGCAGGAACTATGGGTGGATGGAAAAAAACCTTACTCAAACTGGTTCTTCAGCACAGTCTGACCAAACTGAGCATCAGCTCTTGAACTCAGGTCTAGACAATGTTTACAAAAAGCCAATGGGGAGGACCAAATAGCTGCCTTTGCGATGGTCTTCCAGGGGACATTTCTGAAAGGCAACTGCCTTGCCCCGCACCAGGTGTGCATGAACACCTTTAGGAAGCTTCAGCCCTTGAACGGTATAAGACTCAGTAATGCAGGCCGCGATGCATCTGGAGATGGTCGCCTTAGAGGCCTACTTACCTTGTGGATTACCAAAGGTGATGAACAGTTGAGAAAAGCTCCTAAGTTCGGAAGTTGTCAAGATCGAACTTAAGAGACCTTCTAACATCCAGTGTAGAACCCTTTCCGCCTCTGAAGCGCGATTCAGGAAAAAGACCGGCAGGAAAATAGACTGCTTTAGATGGAACTCAGAAACCACCTTCAGCAAGAAAGCAGGGTTTGTCTGTAAGACCACCTTATCCTTGTGAAAAGCCAAGAAGGGACGTTCCACCGACAAGCTTGTAGCTCGCTCACGCGCCTTGCCGAAGTGACGGCCACCAAAAAGGACACCTTCCATGACAGGTGCTTGAGGTCCACCGTGGCCATTGGTTCGAAAAGCTTATGGCACAACGCCGTCAGGACCACATTTAGATCCCACGCTGGGTGCGGACTGCAAATCAGAGGACAAAGGCGTGTCAAGCCTGCAAAAAGTCTCTTAACCACTGGATTAGACAGTAAAAACATTGGTCCGTAGATAGGTAGGCAGGCAGAAACCGCCGACAGATAACTTCTACATGACAGAATGTTAACTCCTGACTCTGCTAAATAGGATACAAGGACAACACTGTCAATCGTAGACCGCCTTGGGTCCAACTGCTTGTTTAAACACCAATGACAGAGCCTAAGCCATTTGCTTCTGTACTGGGACCTAGTCGAAGGTTCTCTGGCAGCCTGGATAATACGCATTTTATCCGCAGACAGGCTAAGATGTTCTAAAGACCTGAACTCGGGCACTGTGCCGCCAAGCTGAGTGATTGTGGGGAGGAGTGCCACAGTCCCCCCCTAGTGAAGAAGATCGGGGTTACCAGGAGCCTGACTGGCAGACACACTGACAGGTGTTGAAGTTCTGAGAACCAAAACCTGGCTGGCCACCACGGGGCTATGAGCAGAACAGTTCACAGTTCTTCAATTTGCAAATCGTCCAATGAACTATAGGCAGAGGCGGGAAAGCATAAGCCCTCATTGTGCCATGGAATTTCGAGAGCATCCCCAGAGATGAGGCTCCCAGTTCGTTTCTGGAGGCATACAGAGGAAACTACTTGTTTGCCGCCGTAGCGAAGAGGTCCACTTCCGGAGTGCCCCAGTGCAAGAAAATCTATGAGAGGACTTCTGCCTTCAGTTCCCACTCGTAGTGGACTACAGTCAGCCGACTGAGGGCATCTGCTGGGACATTCAGCTGGCGCAGAATGTGTACTGCAAGTAGCCAGACACCATGGTGAACCGCCCACTCCCAAATCTGGATGACCGCTCCATGAGCGGGGAGACTTGGTGCCCCCTTGCTTGTTGATCTCGACACCACATTGTCCATGCGAAGGGAGGAGTCCGTCGTGACCGTTATCGTCGGGGCTGGGTCCTGAAACCCCACCCCTACCGACAGGTTGCTGAGACACTTCCACCAGTCCAGGTCCGCTCTCATCTAAGCCAGAATCGTTATCAACTTGAGAGTTTGGATCCACAGCCTGAAGCCAAGCGCTCCGAAGAGCCATCCGAGTCTGCCTCATCTTGCAGTGAGCAAGAGGAAGTGCCAAAATGCATGAGGCCATGAGGCCCAGAAGCCTCTGAAACCCCCAGGCCGAGATGCTCTCCGACTGCGCAAACATCTGACACATGGCCAACAGATCCGCCATTCTGTCCCCGGTCAGGTACACTCTGCAGTCAGATTCCAGCGAAATCCCAGGAAGATCAAGTCCTGAGAGAGTCATGGAAGATTTCCACCAGTTCACCAACAGCCTGAGGTGGAACAAGAGCTGGAGGAGAGACTGAAGATTGCAGGCAGCTTTCAGCAGGCAAGGGCTGTGCAAGAGCCAGTCCAAATACAGATATACATGGATACCCTGCAGACGAGAATAGGCAGCGATCGCCAACGTCTTCGTAGACACGCGGTGCCGAACTTCGGCCAAAAGGAAGCTTTCGAAACTGGAAATGCTCCTCTCCCACAGTGAAACGGAGATCTCTCCTGTGTGGACCCCAGATCAGGATATGCATCTAGGCATCCTGAAGATCCACCACGCTGAGCCAATCACCCATCTGCAGGGAAGATGGTATCTGGCCGAGCGTGATCTTTAATTTCTCTTGGGGTAGGAAAAGATTGAACTGGGAAAGGTCTAGGATGGTGCACAGGCCAGCCTGGTTGGGTTTGGGCACCGTAAACAGCTGGGAGCAGAAAGCCTCCCCTTGCTCCCCAAGAGGAACGGGTTCCACAGCTCTGAGGTCCTGCAATTTCTGCACCTCGGCTTTTAGGGAGGGCGATCCCAATTGCTGGAAAGGAGGGTTGATGGGTGGGGTAGGGGTAAGCGAAAGCCCACCAGAGCGACTGCCAAGACCCACCCGTCCTCGGTGATGGTCTGCCACGCCTCCCAATGAGACGCAATGCATCCTCCCACCGGGCTCTCATGCAAGCGAGGAAAACCCTAATTTGGCAGGCTTTTCAGTGGTGTTAACACCTGAATCCTGAGGAGGCTGAGGAGCAGGAGATAAACAGTCCGTTGCTGCCTCTGGCAGTTATTACCCGAAGCAGTATCCACTCTGCAGGATTTCCTGTCTAGGAAGCCCCCGAAACCAGAGGAAGGCTGGCTTTGCGACAGCAGTATCTGGGTCCTAAAAGGGGTTTTAACCAGGACTTCGCTGTCTGGGTGGTGTCCTTAGTTTTGGTGAGCTCCACAAAAGCTCCTTGCCGTCAAACAGACCTGTACCTCCTTCGAGAACTTGGTGGCATGCAACCACACCTGTCGAGAGGTTGCAACACCCAGCATAAGGCCCCAAGTCGACGTGATGAGCCGCGGCCTCATGCAGATCCTGGGCTAAGACTCTGGCATCAGATAAACCCGCCTTAAAGTCTTCCAGCTTCTCGACTGGAATGAAAGCCTCGAACTCTGACAGACCTTTCCACATCTTCATATTCGCCCCTGCAAACACCAGTTCCGCGTTAGCCTGCCGGAGCTGCAAGGCTGAGTTAGGACAAACTTCTGGACTCCTTGGGAGGAAGGTTTTTGCTATTTCCCCAGAACCTGAGTCGCTGTCGTAGAAGAGGATGCTGCAGGCCTGGACTGCAAAGTGGCTGCGGCCACCACTGTGGAGGGGGCGGACAAGATGACATGGCCACCTCTTCCGAAGAATGCAGCCTGTATCGCGCATCAATTTTCTTATTGACGAAAAGTCCAGAGTGTGGCTTTTCCCAGCCCCTGCAGACCTCGGCCAAAACGTCCTTCTGCAAGAACAGGCCGGTACGCTCCGAAGGAGACAAGGTGAACACCCCCAAAAGCACACCCTCCTGCGGAGCGGGTGCCTCGGGCACTGGAACATCCAATAGGCACATCATGCCCAGTACCCGGTCATGAAAAGCTCTAAGAGCGCGGCTGGTCTTCGCCGTCTTGCTCGCCCTGCGCATCAGCCGACAGGTCAGGATCCTGCTGGACCATGTCAGGCACTGTCTTGTCCACAGGGGGCAAGGGCGGAAGGGTTGGTGGAGGCAACGTAGGCAAGGGCGGCGCCAGAACCACTGGTGGAAAGGGTGGAGCCGGAAACGAAGGCGGGTATATCTCCCTAAAAAGACCCTTCAAATACTCTCATGGGGTCAGTACGCATGAATGTCTGAAATTTGCCGAAAAAGGCATCCTCCGGAGACGGTTTTGGAACTGCCTGAGAAGGCCTCATGAGGAAGATCATTCCAAGGACGCAGAGGTGAGGGTTGCCACACAGGCCCATCCCCTGAAGTGTCCACAAAAATCAAAGGTGCCGAACCCACAGGCAATGAGACATTGTGCGGAAGGGGCACCCGGGCGTTCCAACTGTAAACTGGACGAAACTGATGCGCACAAGGAATTGTATGTTCACCCCCAGAACCAACTCCTACACCTGAGGCCGATGGCGTAGTTGCAGGGGGTAAATACAAAAAATGGCCACTGTGGCAGGAACGGCCACCATTTTGCCATCACCTGAGGGGAACTGCGGCACATGTGGAAGTGAGGCAGGGGTCCCCGTCGGTGGGTCAGGGGTCTTAATTTTAGCCTTTACATAAGACACCTCGGCTGAGCCAATACTATGAGGCCTGGAATGTTTCTGCGACATACCAATAGCCAAACTAGCCTTCACAGGAAGGATCTTGGCACTGCCGGTAAAGGAAAAACTTCACTCCTTGCCCCCTCAACAGTTCTGGCGTCGCTACAAGAGCAGGACCAGTGTGGAACAACTTTCACTGATAAGGCATTGGCAGGCCTCTCAGATGTTGGTCACTTTATCCTCTGCACGAGGTACCTCAGACCCAGGTCCGGTAACAGCCTTACTAGCGTGGGCCTCGAACATCTGTTCGGTAACACCGAGCTCAGCTGAGGCCTCGGGGCGCCCCCCAGTACACTTTGAGGTAAACCGATGACGAGGTCTCAGAGCAAGCTCTGGTACCCCACGACTCAGAACAGGGTCTAGAGGCAGCCCCCACAGGAGGGGCTGCGGAGCGTGCTCCGGTATCCAAAGGCCCCTTACAGAGACCCTCAGAGAAAACTGACACAATTAGGCCCAGAAGGCACCTCGGGGCAATCCCCGGTGACAGAGCGATCAATGCTCCTCCTGGCTCGGGAAGAGCCCGGAAAGGCATCTCCCTGCCGGGGTGCTCTGAAAAGTAAAGAACTTACCGGGCGTTTCTTTATCAATAAACGCCTGACAATGCGAAGGAGTACGTCAAAATACCTCCTCCCACCGCTCCAACTGATGTTGAAGTGCCTGGACCGAAAGGGAGTCACAAAAACATGAGTCCCAACGGTGATCCGGACCCAAACACTCTAAACAAAGAGGATGGGGACCGCCCTCGCGTAGCGTCGGTGACACGATGAACATCTGGAAAGTCTAGTTTGAACTAGAGACACTAGTAAACGATCGCTAGCCAGGGAGGGGGGGGGAGGAAGACGATCTTCCGAGGATGCAAGCGCGTCCAGTCCCGAACGAGCGGAGAAAAGGACTCATGGGCAATGATGCGCAGGGCGGAGCCAAAATGGGTAGGGTTATGGCCGCGTGCTGGGCCCTGCGTAGAAAGAGGAAGGACTAAAATTTAGAAATTTTTGGATGCTTTTACAAAGCACTCCGATCCCATCCCACAGGACGGAGGAATGTCCCATAAGTATGGCGGAAAGGAGACGGGACATAGGAGTAAAGATTTTTAACATGGGGTATATACACGATCTAGATTCCATTACTTGTATTATATAAACCTCCCCACCCACATCCATGATTTTAAGTTAATGGAAGTACCTCTTTTCTTTTGACCAGATTTCTGGTTCTCATCGTCTCCGTTTTTCTCTTCACCAGACTCATCAGACCTCACTCTTTGGTTCTCTTTGCCATCACCTTTCTCTTCCTTCATTTCCTTCCTGATCAGTGATTTGCGAACAACCTGCAATTTTGAAGGCTGTGGTGAAAGGGAGAACAAATAAGTGTTAGTTTAGCTGGGAGTTTGCTTGGTTCAGTGAAGCATATAGGAACCCATGTACCTGGCATAAGCAAGGTCCCATCTAGTGATGGAGTATTGATTTCAAGTTCACCCATTACCCAAAACACCACTACCCCTAGAAAACATGTGACTCAATATTTGCAGTGCCAAACACCCAACTGTGTAAGGTCCCACTGGATTGGGACGAGATGCAAAAGAATACGGATAGGAATGTTGGGGAGTTTGTTCTGAAAACTTGCACTTAAAGCAATCCTTTGTTTTAAGAGCCCGTTTCAGCCCTGTGGAGACCGTGCGGCAGACCCACAGCTGGCCAAAAGGGTTTCAATTAAGCTGCATCTGGCTGTACTTGTGGTACACATTGCTCAGAAGTAAAGAGAAACTCTTAAGGGGCAGAAGGGTTGTCTAAGACAGGAAAACAAAAAGCAAATGTCCATACAAACACCACGTCTGTCAAGTAACAGTTACAGGCAAGTTAGATTTGAAAGAAGTATTCAGTTTCCACAAAGGCTTGACCATATACAGCCCATGTCCCTTTTACTTACCTTTGGTTGTCGTACCTGGTTCACATTCTGCCCCCCCCCCAGTGAAATATAGCAGTAAAGCATGCCATGTACGTGTCCGCATAAAGCAGAGCACCTGAAATTTCATGCATGCTAGATTACAATAGAAGGGAAGGAAGTTAGATTATAGGCTGCTCTTACCTTACGAAAACAGGTGGCAGAGTACTGCCTTTCCAACCATTGACTCCATTCAGAAGTCTTCTGCTAAGCAGTAATGCTTGCCAAACGTATGCAGCGTGTTCCTGGTGGCCACTCCAAATGTCTTAGCTCAACTCACGCCTGAAACACTTGTCGCAGCACTCACCTAGTGTAGGGCACTGTAGGTGGGGCAGACCTGGATTGGTGACAGGGACTGATGCAGTTGGTCATCCAACATGATCCACCTTGCATAGATATGCACTGCCCTCTTGTACGGCCTGAAAGAAAACCTTTAGTTAAGTGTAGAACGTCAGCACTTGTGAGATCCAAATAGTGAAGGGTGCAGTCTGCTGATTAGTGTTTTGCGGAAAGGGTAGGGAGGACTTTTCGCTCCGATAACATCTCATACCACTTTCGGTATGAATTTGGGAAGTGGTCTGCGAACTGCACAGTCCTTCTGAAAAGTTGTGAATGTGGGTTCTGCAGAGGGCCTGTAGCTCACCAAGTCTCTCCAATGTTAAAACGACTAAAAAGGTGACTTTCCAGTATAAGAATCAAATCCGATGGATGGTTTCATAGGGTGCTGCTGTAAGTGCTGACAGGATGGTATTCAAACTCCAAGAGGGCACCAGCTTGGATGAGGGAAAAGTGCGTAGTAATACATTGTGAAACACCTCGACCGCTGGGTCACCAAGTAGTAAAAACTGATGAAAGCCTGTGGTATAGGCTGAGAAATGCACTTTAATGGATGACAGATAAGCTGCTCTTGCCCAGGTGCAAAAGGTAAGGTAGCACTTGGTGTACACAATCACAACTGAACCTGCTTACTCCAAGTAGACCATGTGGTAAAGCGTGTCCTTTTCTGGGCCCAAGTGAAACAGGTGGATTGCGCTCTGGAGGCTGATGACATTCCAGCTCCGGACACTCAGATTTGCCAGCCTTTGCTGTGCGTGTACCATGCTTTGAGTGGCAGACTCACTGGGACACAGAATTATGCCTAACAGGCGCTGGTGCAGCCTGATGCAAATGGGCATCTTGTGACGGTCGTATGAGGGTCAGGTACCAAACCAGACTTCGCCAAGCTGGGCTACGAGGATCATTTGACATGGTTGTGCCTTCATGCTCAGCAGAACTCAGGCTAACAAAGGTGCCGGAGGGAACCAAAAGAGGAACTGCCCATTCCAATTCATGGATAAGGCATCCCCGGGACCATTTCTCTGGGTACCTGGAGGCAAAGCAAGGGCACGCCATGTTTTCTGCAAATCGGTCTGCGGTTGGCCCCATCTGTGGAAGATTAGATTTAGTGGTCATCCTGTTAACATTTGTGGGATGAGTAGTCTCTGCATAGCTCTTCCACTAGGACATTTTCCTTTATTGGCAGATGTTCCACCCTCACTTGAACCCGGCGTTTGAGGAACCCAAAGCCACTGAGCTTCTGCTGAGAGAATTGCTGATTTTGTGCCTCCCTGTTTGTTGGTGTAATGCAGAGAGGTTGTATTGTCCGTTTTGACCGACTACCTGGCCCTCCAATACAAGCTGTAATAATAAACACCCAGCGGATAGCTCCAAGTTCTAAAACGATGTGGAGACTAGTTCTCTTGACGGCCATGCGCCCTTCACCTGAAGCTCCCCCAGAGGAGTCAGATCTGGGGAGCTATGTTGCAGTGGGAGGTTGAAACAGCATGCCGCAAGTAAAATGTTTGTTATTCAACCACTGAAGCACCTGTAGAAGGCTGGTATGATGCGAACAACATCTTCCCACAAGCCATAGTCTTGTGTCCATTGGTGGACCAGAATTGCACTCATTCGAAACCTGCAGTTGGGAATCTGGTATATACACAAGAGGGCATCTAAATCGATGCATCTTGGTGGAGGCATTGTCGAGAAACCATGAGACCAGAACTAGTGCTCTATTCTCAGTTGAGGGTCGTATTCTGGGGTAGGAGTGTCCTACTGCGCCCAGAGGGAGAGCAGTAAAGACATGGACTTCGTCTCGAATGAGAAGCCTATGGTTTCTAGAACCGATCTGGTCATGAATGCCACAGCTGCGCACCTCTGGGAGTTTGCCTATATTTGCTAGTCTAAATATGGAAACTCCTCTATGCCTGCTTGCCTGACATGTGCTGCCACTGGCGATAGGCCCTACATAAAAACCCTTGGGGCTGATTTGAGGCCAAAAGCACAATTGAAAATGTGCTTGCTCCATTAAGAAAAAGATAACCTCTATCCAGCGGATGGATAGATCGGAATATGAAAGTAGGCATCTTCCAGCTAAAGGGTCGCCAGGAAGTCGTTCTTGTTTAAACATGAGAAACTATTGAGACCTCATCTTGACTTGTATGTATCAGATGAATTTGAGTCCCCTATGTCCAATATTGGGCACCAGTGTCAAGTTTCTTGATGAGAAAACCAATAGAATCATTTTCTTCTTGATTTGTGGGACAAATGCCATGGCCGCCTTCCATAGAAGGTTGTCCACTTCTACTTTTAGATGCTTCAGCAGATGGACCCTTTCAGATTGGGGAGGTGAAGGGGGAAAGCCCAGAATAACAGTTACTCACCATAGTGACTACCTTACCCCTAGTCCCCTTTCCTCCATACTTTTGGGACATTCCGTCCTGTGGGACGGGACCAGAGCACTTTTGTAAAAAAGCATCAAATTGAAAATGTGTGCTTTTTATGCGGGGTACCGCACACAGCTGTAACCCCGCCCTCCTTAGCTCCTAACCGCGCATCGATCTTCAGTCGATTTCTATAGCCAGGTCTGAGACCATTTAAGCAATAGAGGATACTTATTAGAGGTGACGGCAGGCGGGTGTATGGAGGAAAGCGGACTATGAACTAGGAGTAAGGTAGTGAGTAACTTTGTTCTACTCCTACGTCCCGTCCCCTTTCCTGCATACTTTTGGGAGATTACCAAGCACTCCTTCCAGAATAACGGGTGGAGGGAACTCTGAAAGGTTTGAGACCAGCTTGCCCGAACTGAGCATCAGCCCTGGAGCTCAGGTCTAAGCAGTAATGTTTCACAAAAGCTGGTGGGAAAGTCCACGCAGTTGCTTTGGCAACGGTTCGATGTGTTTACAGAGCGACCAAGGCAGGAGGCAATGAGGGTAATAAGCTTTCATGTTGATCCACGAGCTGCACAGAGGACCACCTCTGGCATGCCCCATTACTGGAAAAGTTGGAGGATATTACTGTTCATCTCACTCGTAACCGATGCAGACTGGTGCCTGAATTAATATGCAGTCACATTGAGGTGACCTTGGATGTGTGGAACCTGGAGCCAAACAATATACTGGATGGCCCAGCCCAAATTTGCGTGACAAGATCCACAAGGAGAGGAGAGTCGCCCTCCTTGTTGATGTAAAACCTCACTTTAAGGGAGGTATTCAAAAAGGCAGCTGTGGCCCACAGAGGCTGGGCTGCCATCACCACCAGGGGCGAACTGCGTCACAGGAGCAAGTGAAGCAAATCTCCCCCAGGGGATTCGGGGGCCTTGCGAGCCATCCTAGCTGTGAACAAGGAACCCCGGCAGAGCCGGTAATGGCAGATATAGGGCGTTTACTACATACATCAGGGCCTTCCACAGAATTAGCCACTAGTGGAGGATCCTCAGCTGAGCTGGTACTGGAAAGTCTGTGGTACGTAACCGCCTTCCTTCGCCCCCTCAACAGAACTGGCATCACCATGGCTGCGCGCGCAAAGGCTTAGGGACATACCTTATAGCCAGGACCCTTGACGGGGGACTCAATTCTGTTGGTGACTGATTTAGCCCCAAGCAGGGGAACCTCAGGTTTAACCCTGGTCTTATAGCCACCTCGAGAGAGGCCACAAGCCAAGACTCTGTACGGTTCGCTCCAGATGGGTAAGCCTCAAGGCGAACTCTGGTATCCAAAGCCACAGCAGAACTGGCCTTTGCCCCAAATGGGGAACCTTCGAAGATCTGGTATTGGGGACTGCTGCAGGGCCCCTCAGTTTCCAGTGCGTCTCGCTGAGCCCAAAAAGAGCACCCGACCTAAGTATTCTGCTCCAACGAAGGACCGCAGATATTTCATATGCTGGCTCCAGAGAACTGCAGATATTTTATATGTGGGCTCCAAGTCAGAATGTGCATTTATGCATCCTGGAAGACCACCACACTGAGTCAATCGCCCTTGGCAAGGGCGTGATCAACTTGAATTTCCGGAAGAGAGGTTTGAAGGGTGGGGTAGGAGGAAAGGGCAAGCGAAAACCCACCTAAACGATGGACAAACCCCACCAGTCTTCGGTGATGGTTTGCCACGCCTCCAGATGAGACCAGATTCGTCCTCCCACTGAAGTGTAATGGGAGGGACAAACGTAATTTGGTGATTTGTCGGCAGGGAAATCTGTCCCTGTGGAGGAGGCTGATGGCCGAGAGAAAAACCAACAACCTTGCCGCTGCTGCTTAAGGCTGGCCTACCAACAGGAGTTTCAGATTGGTGCGCACAGTGACCCTGAAACCCCCTGATCCCATAGAAGGACTGAGTCCGAGACCCCTAACCTCTGTACAAGGGGCCTTAGCTGAAGCTGCCGCCAGGACCAACAAACGGGTCCCTGTTGTCCACATAGCGTGGAAAAAACTGCTCTGCCCCAAAGGAAAAGCTCCCAGCACCAGTTGACATAAAAGGTGGTGTAAGGGCGGTATCCAAAATGGCTGCCGTGGACCAAGGAGGCAGGCTGCCATTTAGTCAACACTTGAAGAGAATTGCGTCATAGGAGAAATGGGGCAACTGTCCCCTCGGGAGTCAGGGGACTTAAACACCTAGCCTTGAAACAAGGATCCTCGGCCAAGCTGGTGCTGGCAGATCTAAGATGTTTAGTAGACATCCTCTGAACTGATTCAGAATTGCCTCCAGAGGAATCTCGGCAGAGCTGGTACTGGAAGGCCTGCTGCTGATCACCTTTAGCCCCTCAACAGAATCGGTATCACCACCCTGAGCGTGGTGATGGTTCAGTAATGTATCCTATCGAAAGGATCTTTAGAGGATCCCTAGACTGTTGGTACTGTATTTAGAGGAACCTTCGGTTTTAACCCGGGACATATAGCTCCCTCAAGAAGGAGCTTGAGCTGTGGCTCGGTGTGATAAGCACCAGAAACAGACCTCCAGGCGAACCCCAGTATCCAGAGCCAAAGAAACAAATCTGAACCTTAGCACCCAAATGGTGAACCTCAGAAACCAGTCTGCTTTTGGCAGCTCCTCTGAGAACACGTGTGCCCATTAGGCCCTTGAGGCACCTCAGGGGAAAACCTGGCAACAGAGCTAAACAAACCCCTCCCGGTCATGGAATACCCTCACCGAGCGGGGCTGCTCATTTGTCCTCATCCGCTTAAGGCTCATCCCAACGAGGTAGAAACAGAAGACTGGTCCTCTATGCCTACCGCCTTAGGTTTTGAAAGAAAAACATAATCGGAGCTGCTGATGGGGGTGGAACAGGAATGAAAAGTCACTTGAAATACATCCTCAGGGTCAGAGTGCATGAGCATCTGAAACTTCTCCCCACCAAAAAAAAAAAAAAAAAACTAAAAAAAAAAACTCATCCTCAGCCGAGGGTTTAGGCGGATGGTTGCCAGGAGGGTCCACCCCCGGCCAGGTCCACAGATGAGGAGCAAAAGCAGGTAGCAAGACAGTACGAGGCAGCAGAGCCCACGCATGCCGGTCAAAGGGCAGAAAGGGTTACTATTGCCGAGAAGAATGCCCAACACCAGACGTTGCGAATGTAGGTGAAAAGGCAACCAAAATGGCCACCGTAGGCCACGCAAGTTGGGCCACCATTTGTCACCACCTGAAGAGAACTGCGTCACATGCATAGCTGAGGCAATTGCCTCCTCAGGAGTCAGGGGGCTTAACACTTTAGCCTTATAAGAAACCTCAGCAGAGCCGGTTCTGGGTGGTCTCAGATGCTTAGTCGACATAGTCGAGCCAGTCTCAAAATTAGCCTCCAACGGAGCAACCTCGGACAAGCCGGTACCAGAGGGAATGCGGTCCGTGACCTCCGCCTCCCCCCGCCCCCTACCTCTCCCCACCCCGACAGAAACAGTACCACCACAAACCTGAGCGTCCAGATCTGTAGATATAGACTTTAGCCTCCCCAAGAGGAACCTCTGGTTTCAACCTGGTACGTAAAAGCTCCCTTAAAAGGGGCCTCGAGTCGGGACTCGGTACAGACTTTAGCCTCCACAAGAGGAACCTCAGGTTTCAACCTGGTTACAGCGTGGAAAATTCCAGAAATGGAGACCCCAGAGTGAACCCTGGTATCCCTATACCCAGTCGAACTGGGCTTAAGCACAGGGATGGTGAACCTCAGAACAATGTCCGGTACTGCCAGGTCCGTCAGAACCCTCGGAGGAATCTCTGGTACGCACGTTAGGCCTATGGGGCACCACAGGGGAAACCCTGGTGACAGAGCTACAAGAAAGACTCTTAAAGTACTCCCTCGTGGGGTCACAGTGCATAAGTCTCTGAAACATCCCGAAAATGGCATCCTCTGACGGAGAGGCTGCCAGGAAACAAGACTATTCGGTAATGGCAACTGAGAACGCCAGTCATAGGAAGGGCGGTAAGGTTGTCCACCAAAAAGAAGGTTCCCAGCACCCACCGACAATAGCGTGGGTGTGAGGGAAGAATCCCAATGGCCACAGTAGATCACACAGGAACGCCCGCCAATTTGTGAACATCAGAACTGCATCACATGCATAGATGAGGCAGTTGACTCCACAGATTGGTCAGGGGACTGGACTGAAATTTTAGCCTCGACAAGGATCCTCGGCAGAGCCGGTAGGTACTATGGGGCCCTTGGATGTTTAATTCAGGGGACACGATGTACAGTAGCCTCCAAAGGAGGAACCTCGGCAACAGGAGTTCTGGTCGACGACCTCCCCATGCCCCCTCAACAGAGCTGGTATCGCCGCGAGCATGGGAACGTTGGAGGAATCCACCTCACAGACAAGACCTTTACAGAACTCAGTTCTGTTGGTACTCCCCTTAGCCTCATTAAGAGGAACCTCGGAACAGAGTCTGGTCTTAATAGCTCGCTCGAGATGGTTTGATACAGAAAGCCTCAGAGTGCACGCCGGTGTCTGTGGGAAGCTCCAGACAAGGAGACCTCAGAGCGAACTGCGGTACCCAATGCCTCAGCACAACTATGTTAGCTATTAGCACCCGATTGGTGAACCTCGGATCGTGATCCGGTATACGCAGGCCCCTCACGGAAACCCTTGGAGAAAACCCTTGGTACGCCCATTAGGCCTCTCGGGGATAACCCCGCTAGCAGAGCTTTTGAAGCCCCTCCCGGACCTAGAGAACCCTGGGAAGGACTCCCCCGGCCAGAGTGCCTTGAAAAGTAAGGGAGTAGTTTCTTACCTTTAACTCCATTTCTCCAGCATTGGTATCTTTCATGGATTCACATGCTGTAACTATTCCCATGCCTGACAGGGAGTATTCACAGCATGTGAATCCATGAAAGATCCAATGCTTAAGAACTTAGCAGGCATCTTTTCGTCAATGAAGAGTTGGAAATGCGATGGAACCTTTTGGAAGATTTGCTCCCACCTACGAAGACGCCGAAGTGCCTGGAACTGAAGGGCGATGCAGAGCTAATGAGGGCAGGGTTATGGCTGCATGCGGTAACCTGCGTAAAAATTACACATTTTCAATTTGATACTTTTTACAAAAGTGCTGCGGTCCCGTCCCACATGACAGAATATCCCAAAAGTATGGAGGAAAGGGGACGGGACGTAGATTCGATTGTGTCTGGTTTGCACCACCTCAGACATTTTTGCCAATGGTATGAGTTTGCTTATTCACCCTCCCACAGGGGTGCTGTGTGACAGGTGTGTAGATCTGTTAAATTTGCTTAGATTGGGCCCTTGCTTGGCCTGCCTTTGCACTTGCTATCTGGTCGTTGATAGTTCCCCACTTGGTAGGAACTGAAGATCTTTGGGTGTTGAAATATCAGTTATACCCCTTTATCTCGCAGTGGAGCCACGAAAGGTAAGGCAGTCCCAGTTTAGATCTCAGGGAACTTAGCCTTGCTGTGTCTCAGATTTGATCCTTTGAGGTGATCATTGTTTTTGCTGAAACATTCCCGCCCATCAAAAGGCATGTCCAAGACCTGGGCCTGCACCTCAGACTTGAAATGTGCCTTCATCCAGGCCAGCCTTTTGAGCACCGTACTGTGGGGCATCTGCCTGAAACCACAGCCATTTTTCCACTGGGGTGATCCATGTGGCTTCACCATTCACACCAAGGCCTTTGCCTACTCTTGGATTTCTGCTGGCAGACGTTTTGCCAGCTTCACCATGCTCAGCCAGAGTTCTGTCCCACCTTGCCATCATTGCCAGCATTTTAGCTGTTCAGTGAGCAAGGCTGCTGGCACTTTCCAACCCATGGTTTCCCGTTTGACCTTTGGCTGGAGCGGTCATCAATGGCGGACGAGTTAGCTAGCTTTCCTTGCTGCAACTGTATTACAGAGCCAGGCTTAGGGTGTCTCCTTAGGCAGAAGGGTCCTGTATCATACACCTTATATTTCTTCTCCGGACGAGAAACCCGAGCGGGGTAGGTAAGAGGCTAGATAATATTCCCACATTGTCGAGAAATGGAAGTCCCCGATCCTCTGTTCCAATGCTTGTAAAGCAGACTTGTTTTCTTTGCACAAAACTAGCTCAGCTGCCTTAGCGATTAGTGTGAAACGACAACATCCAGTGGCGAAATACCCCCATGGCGAGTCAGGTTTTCGTTTCTCAACGACACAGGTGTCGCATTCATCTGTATTTTGAACCGGTGCATCCATGTGCAGTTCCTCTTCCTCTGGCTCAAGTGCCTTTATGGATCATAAAAATCCTCTTGGCCATCTAAGAGCGACACTGGACGACAGGGCTGTAGTGGCCTGGATCCTTTCAGGCAGCGATTGCCTTGGTTATGCACCTCGTGGCAACGACAAATATTAGGACCTGGCTTGGGGTGTATGGGAATGCTTCCACTTTTGGCTTACTAAGCAGTGGTCATCTATCTCGAGGTGCTGGTGGTGATCTGCATGGACATTGCTGTGGCAGGGTATAATGCGTGCAATGAAGAGATTGCATGCATCAGCGCCGGCACATATGAAGAGGTCGGTTCTCGCAGGGAAATAAGGACCTTTCAGTGTGCCCGACACCCTTCTGTATGCATGAGTGTCATTCCGTATTACATGCAACAGCATTTTCTGCTTGTGTGACTGCAGTTGCGATTTGTGTGATGTGCTTTACGCTGCCTCACACGTAGAATTAACTTGTTGTGCCTTATACAGACTCTCCCGTGAGCCTGCAGGCAGTAGGGACTGCCATTAGAATTTCTAGCTCACCTCTGAGCATTCCTTAATGGGGCGGTGGAAAACAAACTACATCTCCCAGCTTTCCTCGACCTCTTCATCCTGGTTGTCACTGTTTTGCGTCCGGCTTGCTTCCTGCTGCTCCCCTTACTCAGTCTCGAGTGCTTGGGTAAGGCCAGGGCTGCCTTTGGTTTCCTGTTGCCAGGTATAGCCAAATTCTGTACCTACATTGTGTCCCGATCTGTGCCCCCAAACGAAAATGTGTTTTCTTAATCCCCACGATGTGCCCAACATGTTCCAACACCACCTCCACGAGGGGCATGGTCAAAGATGGCCCTCCTGGTGCACCCCCCCCCCCCCACTTGTCTCTTAAAACACGCTCCCTTATGTCACATGAGGTGGAATATCTACTAGTCTAGCTGTGATTTTCTAGCCATTACAGAGTCCTGGCTCAGTGACTCCATTCCCACTGAAGCCACACTAGCAGTCCCCGTGAATATGACATATTGCGAATCACTAGTGGCCAAACAAAGAAACCCTTCTATTACCAGCCATTTTACAGGGTCCCTATACCTCTTCCACTGTTTGAGGATCAACTTTTGCACCTTAACAAAACTTCCAATATAAACACCAGATGTTCTGTTGGGTGACTAATCTCTGGGCCAATGAGCAAACTTATAAAGCTGCAAGGTCACTGCAAACAGCCCTTAATACCATTGTGTCTGCTCAACAAGTTAAGGAGCCCACCAACGTAACAGGCCATACTCCGACAGGATCCTATTACATCAGGTCTTTGCCTCTACCCCATCTATTTCTCCTTGTCCCTGGTCCGATCATTTCCTTTTGACCCTTTCTGTAAATCTCCTTGTATCCCGACCCAGAGTTGACATCTTCCCAAGACTGTCCATCAAGACCAGAAGCCTAAAAATGCTCTTGCATCGGCTCTCAAGCTGGGCCACATAGAAGACTAACTGTTCACCCGACCTCACTGCTCATATCAGAAACACTCTTGCTACAGTTATGGATGATCTAGCACCCATCACAACCAGGTGTGAAGCCAGAAAAACACTTCCATCATTGGTTCAGAGATTACATTCTCACTTGTAGACTGAGCAGAGCCGCAGAACGCGCCTGGTGGAAACAGCCTACACCAGCCACACTATGCTCTTACAAACTGGCAGTAAACAACTTCAAGCCCGCCATGAATCAAGCCAAATCCTATTATAACAAGAATTTCATAAGCCAAGTCAAGCTCCAAGGACCTGTTTGCCATCCTGAGGGATTTCAAAAGCAAATCACAAACTGGACCACTCAAGGACCTGGCTTAGTGTCAAACAATCCATGACACATTTACTGCTAAAGTTGCTTCCCACTTGAAATCTAGCATCTCCCACAAAGCCCACACCCTCTCTCCTAGGTCTTTCCCACTAAGCATCGCCCCCACCAACTCCGTCGCACCCAAACCCACATTTTCCTTTACCCCATGCAGCATGGCTGAAATTACGCAGATCTCCAATATGAAACACACCACTTGCAAGGGTGATAAATGTCCCTCAAGGTTCCTGGTTAGCTGCCTCAATACCTTGGGCCCATGGGTTACCAACCTTAGTCATTCCTTGAAGGTTCTGTTCCTGTGGACCTCAAAAAGGCCTGGATCACCCCCTTCTTAAAAAAAAGACATACTTGATCCCTTCCAACTAATCATCAATGTTCAGTTTCTCCTCAAGGTCATGGACCGGGTTGCAGGCCTACAACTCCAGAAATTTAGCGAGTAAAATGCCACATTGGGTCCACGTAAACCCGGTTCGAGCTCGACATGGCACAGACTGACATGCTCAACCTTAAGTCCAACCTCTCTGCCATCATCGATCAACACAAGGAGGGCTGTATGGCCTTGATCGACCTCTGCCGCCTTCCACCTGGTAGACCATGAATTAGTGGCTACCAGTTAGGCTGTTCTAGGGCAGCAACACAATGGCTCTCCTTGGGCCCCCATAATGCCAGGGTCGCCATACAAGCTTGTTCCTCCCCTACTTCTTACCTGTGGTTTACCTCCGGGCTCCTCTCGACCACACTGTTTAATATCTACATTTTTCCTCTGAAGATCCTTTATGACCTGGGTGTGCACTATAAAAATTATGCAGACTCAGGTCTTCCTTAAACTTTCAGGCATTTACTCCCAGGACCCTCAGGCCATCAATGCAATCTACTCCACCATCCAATCTTGGAGGTCAGCGAACTCAATGGCCCTTAATGCTGAGAAAACAGATTCCCATCACTGCCTCCCAGCCATATGTTGAGGAACCAGGCCTCGGAGTACGCCAATTTCTCCATCGCCAACACTACCATCCCCGTGGCCAACAGTCAAACCGCTGGGAGTCACCCTTGATGCGGAACTCATGAGGCCAACCTCTGAAGCAAGAAGAAACCTGCACTGGCTGCACGTGAGGCATCGTATCTCATACAAGATCTTGGCCCTCACTTTCACGTGCCTTGCCCTTGAATTTCCCCCCCCCCCGTCTACCTCACAGAGCGCCTGAAGCCCTATGTGCCCTTGCGCTCCCTCAGGTCTCTAGAGGAGGCCAATTCCAGCCCAGATTCTGTCTGGCCAAACATTGATGTCCTGGCCTCTGCCACTTGGAACGCCATTGTGCTCGAAATGAGACTCCATCTCTTGCTGAATTAAAGAAGAGGTTGAAAACATTCCTCTTTAATGCACCAACTTAGATTCCATCTTCTATTCCTTTGCAGACGTTTGCCCCCTTGTCTGTCTGGTCCGTCATGTGCACCCCAAGACCTACAGGCGTGCTGGCGAGTTATCAAAAATAAAATATGTACCTTGCCATAGTGACTCTGCACCTACTCTTGCAGGAGATCTACTTGCGTTTCCTTTGTGGCGGCGAAAAACATTCCCATCTTGAGGTTGGTGGTGCTCTGAGTAGAGATCTTTGACCCTGAACTCATGCAAAGGATCATTGAAGAATTCCAAAAGCGGCAAAGGGCTCTGAAGGGTCCTCGCTGGTGGGTTGCCAAGGCGGGCTTTGTTCCTTTTGTGCCTGTAAGAGCTTTCCAACCCCTCCTTCAGTAACAGCTCTTCCCAGATGATTTCTGGAAGTTCTGCCATTTCCCTCCCTGATCGTGACACTTTGCCTGAAATTGCTGCGATTTTCTCTGGTCTACTGGACTGTTGACCTGTGATGTAGACTTTCTTCCTTAGGACAATCTCTCCATATTGGTTTTCATGTATGGACTGACCCTATGTCGGTCTTACAGCAGATGGCTCCGTTGACGACACCTGTATGTAGTGCATCATCGAAGGCATTTTAATAGTCACCGTAGAGGAACGACCCTCATCTACTAGAGGTTCCTTACTTTTTTCTTCAGGGTGATGGCTTTCATGACTTGCACCCTTTTATGGGCATGAGTGCCCTTGTCAGCCTTGACCTTAAGGGGTGGAGAGACTCCCATTTCTACTGAGGCTCGCTTCTCAATACTCCTGTAAGAGGTTAGGTGCGGTCTTGGACAATTTCTCATTCCTTGACTTTACTTTCCAGATAAAGGAGCAATCGGTCATGTAACATTTTGGAGAGACTGGCAGATATGACCAGCTTGAATATCATGAATACTCATGTGGATCCTTCAAAGATTTTTTACGCCTACTGTGGTCTTTACAAAGGGAAGTTTCCCTTTTGTCAATCTTTCCATGACTGCCTCTGCCATGAGGTGCCTCAAGAAAACCCTTCACTCAAACAATTTAACAGGAAATTAGTATCCAGAGTCCAGGAAACTGTGGGTAACATCCCCAGGGCCAAATGTGGGCACTGTAGCCAAACCAGTGCAAGGTAGCAAAGCGAGTGGTCAAGGCCAAGTCTCACGAGGTGGTGAGGCTGTAAGGGATCAATGATTATACAGTGAAAAGCCAAGGAAAACACACAGTTCTAAAAATTATGAATGGCCATATACCACTATGAAAAATGACTGTCGGACAAAACTAAATAAAAAAACTCAATCACTGGAGTAGGGTTAAAAAAAAAACCTGCAAAGAAAGTATTAGTACGCAGCACTACAGGTCCACAGAGGAGCAACACCAACTTTAAAAGTCCATCCCCAAGATGCATGGTGCCTTGTGCCCAAAAGGGCAAATTAGTGTAGGGCTTCTAGGGTCCAATGAATGATTGGAGAGGGTAGGTTTTGACACTGACTTTGGGATTGTTTGTGCGAACAAGCAAACTGCTCTAAAAGTTATCAAACTTAGAAAGGAGTTAGGCGGTTCAGTTAAGTACTGTAACACCAACACCCCCACCGTACTCTATTCTTAGAAGTTGGCAGTTCTTCAGAAGAGGGTCCAAGGTTGCCTTTACCGCCTTCAGCTATCGTCTTGGATGCCCAGGGGTTGCATGTTCGAACACTCTGGTCAGCAACAGATTCTGGTGAAAGGTCTTCAGGATGGAGCCTGCAGACTAACTATGCAGGTCCCCTCAGCACAGTACTGATTTGCAGGGTGCATTTAAGGCCCTCCCCTGCCCCCCCCCCCCCCCCAAGAAGAAATCCCTTCAACCAAAAACCACATTTAAACAGTGCCACAAAAACGGCTGTGCTTTTGTCTTCCTGTCAAATGTGTGGCGAGCATTGAACCCTGTCATCCAAAGAATGGCTCTGCATTTACTTTGTTGAATCATAGGAAAATGACCTACCTTCAGAACGGCTCTACATCCGTTCTTTCATCTGAAACACAAAGTTGTCCACTCCATTGGAACAACCCGGCATGCATCATTCAATCTGAATGCCAAAAAATTAGGCACTACCTCAGACGAATGGCATTGTCTTACTGATAAATCACCTAATGGGCAAAAAGGTCTGCATTTCACTCACATTTTCTTTCCCTTTGATGTGAACCATCTCAGAAATAGTGTGGCTTTCTCTTTTCTGTGTCAATAAATACATTCTGTGCAGTCTCCCTCTGTGTCCATGAACCAACAGTACATGCAACCCCGCCCCCCCCAAAAAGATGAATTGAAAAACGTGGTCTGCAGAACCACATTTGCCACTTGAAATGAAAGGGCTGCACACGTGTAAATCTTAGGAAATCAGATTAAATGTTTAAAAGGCAGCTTTTTGCTTGCACAGGAAATGTCATTGAATATGTGGGTGGGGGTTGGGCTACATAATGTACATTACATTTGTCTAACAAGACTTGGTTACCTTGAAAAAGGCTCAGAAACCAGTAAAACTTTTTTGGCTCAGGCACAGAATTCATTTGCAAGCCTTGCCTCCCACTGAAAAGTCAAGTGAACCGGCCCACAAGGGCATGTGAGGTGGCCGAGAGTGGGAGTATTCACGGCCCTGCTAGACTAGCAGGCATTCCTGGAAGAAGGAACAAAGGAAGCCAGCAGGGCTAGTCTGTGACACAAGTGAGATTTCCTCCACCACCCACACTCTAGAGGAACAAACTTCAAAGGGCATCATAAAAGTCCTTTGTTGTAAACCGAGCCTGGCAGAGACTTTGCAGTGGGGGTCTGCAGCACCACCCACATGACAAATCCTCCCCATTCACATTGAAGGGCTTCTGTATTGTAAGACCCTTTTACCAGCACCCTGAATTAGTAATTTGTATTATGCTAGTTGTCCATGTGATTTTTAGACTAATCTACATAGACCAAGTACATGCTTCTAGCACCTGGTGAACTGAAATGGCCATGAAAGACGCATTTCGGGTTGAATTTTAAAGGGCACAAATATGAAACTAGGTGGCAATATGCAAAATGTAATTAAGAATTGAATCATTGGCAGAATTTTAAATACTAAGCATTTCATAAAAAGGGCAAAAATGTGCCAAAGGGCGATGCGACCTCGCACAGAGCCGGCGATCAGATTGTCCCATTCCCTGTGACCTATTGAAACTGCTTATCTACTTATGACGGTGGCTAGTATAAGTTTGAAGTTTTGATATACAACTCATTCTTGTTAAAGTAATCTTATGAGACAAAGGTCATAAATGCAAACCTGTAAATCATTTCCCCTGAACCGATCCGCCCCGGGGATAGGAATGGTAGGCTGTCCTATCCCAGAATACCTCTCCCCCCGCCCCCCAAACGCCCTCAGACTAAATGAGATGTCATTGTTGCTATACAGGGGGAAGCAGGTAAAAAGGATTCAGATTCAAAAACCAGATCCAGACACCCAAGAACCCAGCGAAAAATTGAGGCAGCTGATCCCATCCAAGAGTGAAGGGACCAGACTGCCTAGCTGTCCAGAATCCCATCCGGAAGAGCCCGATGACCAGATCCCTTGGCCTAGCTGACCAGAGTGACAAGAGACATTGCTGGCTTTCCAGAATCCCAAACTCAAGTTTACAATGTACGTAGCACATAACCACAGCCCCCAAACTGCATATCCCCGCTCTTGCATCCCATTTGAAATAATCCCACTCAAGTGTCAAATTGCCAGTAAAATCCGTTCACCTTTCCATAGACAAATCTGTATTAGCCTGTGTAGGTTAGTGTATTCCTTTTATAAACCTTTCAATAGTCTGTATAAATTCTTATCATTTTGCAGTAATCAATTACCCTATAAAAAGATTCACTACGAGTTGGTTGACATACGAAATTAACCACCTCACGCCAAGTGCCTTTAATAACTATAGTCATTAAAACATAGCCTAAACAGTAGTCTTTCTGGTACAAACTAAATTTGCGTGTGTATTATGTGCGTTCCCCGAATTTCTAATGTGCCTCTGTCCCATAGAAAAACCTAAACAGTAGTCCTATTGAGTACATCCCCTCTGTCAGAATCCTGTTATGTGCCTCTGTTCCTTGTCCTGAAAACTGATTTTCGATTTTGACAGCTAAGCCCTTTCCATGGCTGCCTGTCATCACAAGTCCTGTGTGGAAACGAATTTCCATTCTGCCGCACAAGTTTTTTTGCATTTTCTTTCCCAAAAATTGACTTCATCTTGTGTTCCTGTTGCCTTGGTGCCCCGCTTAGTAGTCTAAGCTTCCTTAACTCAAGTGTAGCAACACAAATTACTGTGACAGCTATCCTGCAACGTTTGTAAACTGCTGTGAGTAGCAGCGAGTGAAATCAGATTATGCAGTTTTGCTCATCAGGTTTATTTTCTGGCCTCCCATCTTGGGGTGGTGGCCTTCATTCGAAATCTGATTTTTCCCCTCATCCTGACTCCTTGCCACCATCTTCCATTCCAAAAAGAATGGAGATAGCAGATGTTTGGGAGTGAGTGTTGCAGGGGGTGTGCTTAATGCCATAGATTGCTTTAAAAAATAATTTTTCTTCTGTTTGCTAGGAGTTTGAAACAACTTGGGGGAATCTGTACATTTGTATTGCCACGACAGTGGTGTCTGCAGAACAATGGTTTGATTTCGCTTTATTTTTCATTGAACCATAAAATTAATAACATTTCATATTGATATACACCGGCCTGGTTCCTGGTCTGTGACACGGTGTTAATGAAGGTGGGTGAAAGACAGGTTGGGGCCTACTCAAATAAAAACCTGTGGTGGATTAAAGATAACAGTTATTGTGCACCACATTCATGGTCAGTGGAAGGAGTCCATGGCTGGAGTGTGCTGTGTTATAAAACCGTTACAGGGTGCAGGAAAGCAGTTTGAGGACTGCCACCAATGGACAGCAACGCAAAGTGACAATTGTTGCGGACATACTTCACCTATCATCTCAGGTGAATTGGGTGCAGGAACCACGAAATCTGGCCAAGATGAGTCCTGTAGCACAAGCTGTCGATCCCCAAAGTTCCAGGCCCCAAAGGAACGGCAACATCTTCAGTACAGTAGCACACTCACAGGACTCGGTTCATGTCAAGAATGGATGTTCCCTTCACTCCCACTCCAAGGATTGCAGCTGCTGCAGGACTGCTTAGATTCCCTACAAGGCAAGGCTCTTCCAGGACAGCAGCAGAAGTTGGTCACCAGGCCCGCCTTCCAACGGGCCCAGTCCTTTCTTCAGGTTTCTTCCAGGACCTCTGAACTGGTGCAGGTGTCTTATCCAAAAAGCAGGTAAGAGCCGAAACTCACTAGCTAATCAAAGATCTGCCCCAAACACCTCCCCCCCCCACCCAACAGTGGTCCAATCAAGACCACTGGTGGTACAGCTAATGTATACCACTGAAACAATAACCAGTTTGTGGATAAGGACAAGACAGTCACAGCCCACTTGCTGGCAGCAGACACATGGGCCTGTGTAGGTTAGTGTATTCCTTTTAAGAAGCCCACAAAAAGCCTCAGCTTTCCCTGGCACTGGAAGTCCATATAAGGATTTACCTGCCCTCACATCAGGAAAAAGGGTTAGTGGAAAAATGGCCAAGGGACAAACCTAGTGGCACGGCCATGTTTGGACACTTGCCACAGTAGGAAGCCAAATGCAGTGAACGCTGTAAAGCTCAAGTAAAATGCACCAAAAGAATAACTGCTGCCACCAGTTTGTCCCCTAGGCACACCCAAAGTAACCAGAAATCCTATGAGTGTGAGTCTAGGGTAAAACAAAGTGTACCCCATCTACGAGGGGGAAGCTCAGGGGAAACTAGTTTGTCTTGGAAGCAAGACAGTGCAACAGTTCTGAATCCCGATCACGCATTAAGAAACCAATCTCTGGTCTTAAGCGCGTTAGAAAATAATTTAAAAAAAAAAGATTGTACAATGCAGTACAATGATAAAAACCAAAAGCGCCAACGATGTAACAAGACTAAGGGAAACAACGTTTCCACATGCTGACAGCCTGAAGGACATGTCAGTTTCCCCATGACAAATTAGCAAAAGGCATAATAAGCTGAAGGCTTCACTGCACTACAAAAAGAAGGTTGAGGGAACGGTGCTGTTAAGAGATCTTTACTAACACTGAATCGAAAGATCCAATGTTGGAGAACTAAGGGGCACCTCCTAAAATCTGCTAGTGTTGATTTAAGGAATGCATCGTAACATTGGTGCAGATTCTGTGCAGGGAGAATGGCGCTTTCTTTGCTTCGATGACTTCTACCCTGTAGAAAATTTGCAGTTGATGCATGATGTTGCTCTATATTCTCCCCAATTTGCGATTTTTTTCCCACAGTTTAATTTTGTAAAGGTTTAGGGGAAATATTTAGGAGTTTTAAAAAGGTTACTCAGTAATGACTACTGTACTCCCAGTCAAGTCCTTTCATCCATGATTTATGGGCATCCACACTAGGCAACCAGACTGGAGCCTTTTGCACCCAAGTCAACTAGAACAGCTACAATAATACAGCATGTATAGGTATGGTTGTGTGATCACGCTCAACTATCCTCAAACCCCCAGCACCTCACTGCTGTCCTTTTTCTTGTGTTGTAAACACTTAACAGCGCCAAGATTAGGGTGATACTGAGACAGACTATGGACCAAGGGGACTCTGGTCAGGAAGTGAAGTTCCAACTACAGTAACTTGCATCCTGCCCCATTTCCTCCATACTGAATGGAGGCTACTGCTGGGGTGCCTTTAAGAAATTGTGCTACTAGACACTGGTGCTTCTGCATTTTGCGGTGCTGTGGAGTACACAGGAAATCGTATGCAGGTCACTAAATTTACACAGGGCATGTCGCAGTACCAACAGTGCTGAGGCCACAGACAGTCCAGACTGGGAGGTAGGGTCCACTACCAGAACCTGGAGCTTGAGCGAGGAGGGGGTGGGGAGTTTAAATGGCGGTTTAAATGGCGTAGGGACGCTGTGACACAAAGTGAAGGAACTAGAACAATGACAAAAAAAGGATGGGATTAATGAAAACACCAATATGGCGGAGAAAAGTCAGGAGGCGCTGAAGGCAGCACCTGGAGTGGCACGGCAGTGTAGGCATATGTTGCAAAAATGAAATGGGGCTGGGGGGCGGAATTGCCTCGAGAGCATGAGGGGAAGGGAGGAGTATGTTGTCAAGCTCAGTCTGGTATTCTCCCATTAGAGAACTTTCACTTCATCCTTTAAGACTACAGCTACGTATATTTGCACCTTCATAACCAACGTCCAAAAGAAAACCAGTTTTCAATTAAAGTGGCAGGACATGTTTTTCTATGTCTCCTTATGTCCTGCACCAAAACAAACCATAGCCCGATAAGGACTGTTTAATTGACACCAATCTAAAATATATGCAAACGTATGATGCACTGAAGATGAATAGCTCATGGTAACAAGGTAAACCCTTTACAGGTTCATATAAATGGACATTGTTATGCGATCCAAAACCGTTCAATGGTTTTGTTTTACATATCTTATTCAAAAAACGTGCACTGCGAGAAACGAATTAAAGACCAGCTCATTTGCAACACCTGTTCAAATAAACCAGGTGATTCAGTTAGTAAAGGCGAAATGCGACAATTCGCTAACAGATCAACTTCACTTTGAAGCAGTTCAACATTTATTTTGAATGCAAAAATCCAAAGTAACACAAAAATGGTGATCGAATAGCTGCCGGTCCATCTTCTGTTAAAAAGCAAAATGACTTCTTGATATCAATCTAAAACAAGAGCCTAACGGAAAGGAACGTATGTTTTGCAGAAGCACTAGCTCTACAAAGTGGACGTAAATTTAAGAATCACAGGAGTAAATAATTCGTTCTGGACGTCTGAAATGCAGTTGAATATTGTTTTTCAAAAGGTAGCACTCTACAAAACGGTTGATGAAATTAGTTTAATGCACGCTCGCTATAAGCAACACCTAATGCAGAGCACTGATTGTTTACCCTGGCCATACTCACAGTAGCGAACACTAACCCACAACCCTATCCACCAACATTAGCTCGAGCTCACCTGACGACCCCATTCACCACCTGTATGCCCATAGAACTGTAACTTTACACCAGTCAAGTTATGCCTCCTCCCTGCAAAATTCGGTCTATAAACAGAGCGGCTCACGCCCAGGCATCAGTGAAAAGTTCAGTAACAGATCATGGCTAGTTTCCCAGAATAGTACTTTGGGGCGGGCTGGTCGAAGGAAGGAAAACTGCTACCGGGGTTTCCCTAAAAGGAAGGCCCTTGTGCACATGCACAAGCTATTCCTGGCGTTCTCCTGACCCCAGTGCAAAGGGGCTGAATTAACCAGAACGGCAATAGGCCAGCTAAAACTCGACTTGCTGCTAAATGGGCAGAAGCTCACATGTAGTCAACGGCCGGTTTGGTACATCCCACCCTGAGGCTCGCTATGAAAATCCGGCAGTGGGACTGGCAGGTCGTGGCAAAGGCCAACACCAGAGCCCCGCTCCTGTACGGTCAGATCGTAGCCAGAGCGCTTTTGGCACAGTCCTAGTCAAAAAAATATACTAAAACAAAAAGGCTAAATGCACATGGAGGTTGTAGCCGCCGTTATTTTCCCTGAACACGTTACTACACTTCAATTGTAATTATAATTGAAGAAAGTTAATATGTTACGTGATTAAAACCGTGCAAAAGCAGAACAGGAGCAACTCCGGTTCACTAAGCGTTCATTCAGTTTGCGAGTTAATGGGCAACATCTAATTCCTGCTTTTACAAGGTGCTCGAAATGTGAAAGCATCACACCAATTCCACCTGGGATGAAGCAGACAGAGCTATAGGTGGCGTTGGTCAGTACTTGTAGAGCGGTACGTGCACACACCATAGTTAACCCAACATAATATGTAATATTTGTAGTATAATCATGTAGTAGCTTCATCTTAGGCATCGGGTACAGAAGCTCGCTTATTAACTCCCCCATTTCTGTAATCGCCCACCATCCCAGTCTAGAGGGACAAGCTCCCCCTGAGGTTTCGACAAATATCTCCCGTTAATTGCACTTTAGTACATTAAACGTTAGACACCATAGCAGTTCGCGCGAGCTCAAATTTCTTCAAGGAAGGAATAAGTTACTTACCTGTAACTCAGTCTCCAGCATTGTCATCACTAATTTACATGCTGCTGAACATGGTCATCAGAATGGGGATGGTAGCTCCAACCCCAAGGTCAGAAGTTTCTCCAGAGTGGGAGGTAGACCCTTTCCTCTGCAGGACCCCCTGCCCAGCTCAGACACGAGCCGGATCTTAAGTTCTGGAAACCAAGACTTCCCTTCTCTCTTCCCTCACCCCCTCCTGTGCTAATATCCCTCTGCCATTGCACCTGGTCTCACGAATCTTACAGTGGCCAGACCAATCCAGACAAATCTCCCCAGCATCCCTTACCAGCACTTGCCCTCGGCCACACTTCCCTGGACTAGCCAAATCTGTTCCACGTTGTCCATCACACGTTTGCCCCTTTTCCCCTGGCACTTGCCCTTGTGACTCCCCTTAGCACTTACTCAGTCCATGGGTCCCTTAGTCCTGACCTTCACGCCCCCTCCCAGCCCTGACCCCCTACTCCACCCTCCCCTGCACTTACACGGTAAGAATGTCCCAAGGCCTAGTACGACAGTTACTGTATTTTCCTATACCCCTTTTGTCTTGTGGCACCTGGAAACACTTGTGTATAGCTGCCATACAAATGTCTGAAGAAAATAAATGCTTGTGAGGATTAAGCGGTTTTAAAGAAACACACAACTACATTCTGTAGCGTTACTGTATTTGTACGTCATACCTTTTAGCCAATAGGCAGTACCTCCTTTAGTGCCACCCTGAAGGAAATCTTTGGCGCGCTACTCACATCTGAAGAGCAAAGATAAGCCCCATGCAGAGCAGGCTGGAAGGTTGCATGTGAATCTAAGAAATATCCAATGCTAGAGAGCAGGAGCTGTGGGTAGGTAACATTACTTTGACAGCATATGATCTTTAAGTCACATGCTGTTGAATAAACTACAAAAGAGGAAACTGCATGAATATGCACATATGTAGGGCAGAGGAAGATTGCTCACTTCTGCCAAACAAACTCTGAAAGAGCACTCGTCCAACTCAGAAACTGGTGAAGGTATGCCGAGACCACCTTGAAGCTGCCCTGCAGCAGTCCGACAGCTGCACTCCTGCTAGAAGGGCAGCGGTAGGCAAGCCTACTCTTAGAATGCAAGGGGGCGACCAAGAGCAGCCTGTCACATGCTGATGACAAAGCTGTACAAGCTGAGCAATCTGAACATGGAAGCTCTGATATGATATGATATGGTATTTGTAACGCGCCTATACACAAGTGTTTCAAGGCGCGACGAGGCAGGGAGGGAGGGAAACAAGGGGAAAACAGACAAACGATCCTACTAGGCCAGGTGTCATTCAGATCGCGCAAGTGCAGAGGTAAGGGGAAAAGGAGGAAGTGCAGGGGGGAGGAGGTGGGGGGGGAAGTGCAGTACAAGGTAAGTAGCGTAAAAAAAATAAAATAAAATAATAATAAATAATAAATAGAAAGGGCCAGCTGGTGGCAAGTGCGAGGTAAGTGCAGAGCAAGTGCTGGGAAAGGGGCTGTAGGGATACAGTGACAGTCCCACAGTGCAGGGGGAGCCGGGGAGGCAGTGCAGGTGGAGAGTGGCTGGGCCCTGGACCGAGGTTGCTGAGAGTGGCTCAGATGCAGGTTTGAGCTGAGTTCAGTGGGGAGTTAAGCAGGATTAGCAGGGGAGAGGGAGAGAGAAGGCAGAAGCGAAGAGGAAGGTTTTGAGGTGCTTCCGGAACCGGAGATGGTTCTCCTCAAGTTTCAGGGAGGCAGGAAGGCTGTTCCAGAGGGAGGCCCCTGCTGCGGAGAGAGATCTACCCCCAGCTCGTTGCTTCGAGAAACGGCTGACCATGAGGGAGTTGGAGACGGATGAGCGAAGGGCTCGTGAAGGAAGATATTTAGGAAGAGAGAGTTGGAGGTATTTTGGTCCCAGGCCCCAGAAGGCCTTGTGGACAATGCAGAGGGTTTTGAACTTGATCCTCTCGGCCACTGGGAGCCAGTGAAGAGATTTCAGTCCTGGAGAGATACGGTCCCTGGGCTTGAGGCCAAGGACAAGTCTCGCAGTTCTGTTCTGGATAAGTTGCAGAGGGCGGAGAGTGGAGGCAGGCAGATTAAGATAGAGGCTGTTACAGTAGTCCAGCCTTGAGAGAACCAGGGCTCGAGAGACAGTGAGCTTCTGGGGGAAGGAGAGGAAGGGAAGAATACCTCTGAGGAGGTGCAGCTGGTAGTGTGACTTCTTAGAAACGTCAGATATATGAGGAGAGAAGGAGAGTGTGAAGTCGAAGATGACCCCGAGGTTTTTAGCCTTGCAGGTAGGGGCAGGAAGGGGGCCAAGGGAGGCCGGCCAGAGAGCTGCAGGGAAGGAGGGAGTGGGTGTGCCGATGAGTAGAATCTCAGTCTTACTGGCGTTGAGGCAGAGGTCATTGGCGGCGCACCATTCATGGATAGCAGACAGACAGTCGGAGATGAGGGAAGGAGAGGAGGAGGCTGAGGGTAGCCTGAAGATGAGCTGGGTATCGTCTGCATAGCACTGGAAGTAGGGGCAGAGAGCGGCGATGCGGTGGGCAAGGAGTGCCAGATACTGGTTGAAAAGCCAGGGAGAGAGGTTGGATCCCTGGGGGACACCACAGGTGGAGAAAAAGATGTCAGAGAGGAAGGAGCCCATTTGGACCTGGGAGGGTCGATCGGAGAGGAAAGAAGTCAGCCAGGCCAGAGCCTGACCAGTGATACCCAGGTTATCACGGAGACAGTTGAGCAGGATGGCATGGTTGACAGTGTCAAAGGCAGAGGAGAGATCGAGCAGAATGAGAACACAGGGAGTGTTGGTATCGAGGTTCAGGAGCAGGTCCTCACGGATGTTCAGGAGAGCAGTTTCCGTGCTTCTGGCAGCTCTGAAGCCAGATTGATGGTCATGCAGATTACCAACAGAGTCAGCATGGAGGTTAAGCTGGGAGATGGCCAGTTTCTCCAGGAGCTTACCCAGGAAGGGAGTAATGGAGATTGGGCGATAATTGGCCGGGCAGGAGGGGTCGGCAGAGGGTTTCTTGAGGAGGGGGTGCACAAGGGAGTGCTTGAGGGGGGATGGGAAGACTCCAGAGGCGAATGAGTGGTTGCAGAAGTCAGCCAGGGAGTCGATGTGGTCCTTGATGGTTTTGGAGGAACAGGGGTGAACCTGTTTAGACGAGGCTTTCATAGATCGGACTTGTCTGGAGACATCATCAGCAGAAAAAGGTGGAAAAGCAGAGAAGGAGGGTGGAGGGGTGGCTGCAAGAGAGCAAGAGGGAGAGCTGGGAAGAGAGGGGGAAACATTGCCAGCAACAGTTGGCCCAAGTGTTTCCCCTCCTATCTAGAGTGAAGAGCGTTCAGAATAACAAAGTTACGCACCGTAGGGACTACCTTACGGTGAGTCCATAGTCCCCTTTCCCCCATACTTGTGGGACATTGACCTTTGGGACGGGACCAGAGCACCTTTCCAAAAAGAATCAAAAATTAACAATTTGTCCTCTTTTTATGCAGAGTACTGCACGCGGCTGTAACCCTGCCCTCCTGAGCGGCACATCGCCCTTCAGTCCTTTTCCATCGCCAGGTCTGTGACCAATTAAGCAGTAGAGGATGAGGATAATAAGAGGAGACAGCAGGTGGCGTATGGAGGAAAGAGGACTAGGGGTAAGGTGTCACTACGCTGACTGTTATACTCCTTTGTCCCGTCCCCTTTCCTCCATGCTTGTGGGAGAGTCCAAAGCACCCCTCACAGGAATAGGGGTGGATGAAAACTTACTGAAAAAGGTTTTTAAAGGACAGCCTGACCAAATTGAGCATCGGCCCTGGGGCTCAGGTCCAAGCAGTAATGCTTACAAAAAGCTGATGGGGAGGCCCACGTAGCCGCCTTGACAATGGTCTCCCAGGGAACATCCTTTTGAAAGGCAACAGCAGCCGCTTTGCCATGTACAAGATGGGCATGAATGCCCTTTGGAGGTTGAAGGCCCTGAATGGTATAGGCCTGAGAAACAGGAGGCAATCCATCCGAAGATAGTAGCTTTTGAAGCGGGTTGTTCATCCTGACGCAATTCTGACATTCTTGAAATGTAAAAACAGAGCCTTTTAGGGTCCAGTCTATGCAATCTCTACTCTTTTGCCCAAATGAGGAGGAGGGTAGAACATCGGTAATATGATCTTTTGTGACAAGTGAAAGTCAGAAACTACTTTTGAGGGTTTAACCTTAAGAACTACTTTGTCCTTGTAAAAAAGTAGTATACAGAGGTTTGCATGAGAGTAACTCAATAACCCTGCATGCTGATGTTAAGGCCACAAGGACAGTTTTTAATGTTAGAAGCAGGGACAGGAGTGCAGAGGCTCAAAAAGTTAGAAACTTAAAGTACCAGATTTATATCCCAAGTTGGGACATGCAAAGGGACTGGATGGTACACATTAGTAAACCCTTTTAATAATTGAATGATTAATTGAATTTTTAAGTAGGAAACCTCTTCCGAGGAACGCTTGAAAATGGAATGGATGGCGCAGCCAGATATGCTTCAATTGTCCCGATCTGGAGCCCCAGATTGGCTAGATGCAATAGGAAAGAAAACACCATTGGGGTGCCACATTGAAAAGGGTCCACATTCTGATCCCTGCACCAGATACTGAATTTATTCCAACGACATTGTTAGAGATTTAGTTGCTGTCCTTCTGGTGGAAAGTAAAATCTCCATTACATCATCCGGAAGATCCCAATCCTTGTATCTCAACCTCAAACCATGCGTGAAGTTGTGTTTTGATGGAGAACCCGACCTTCCTCTTGCAAGAAAAGATACTCTTTGCGGAAGAGGAAATTGGAGGGCAGATTAACATGTCCAGAAGGTTCGGGTACCACATCCTCCTATCCCAATCCGGGGCAATTAGGATCATGGTTTTCCCAAACTTTCTCAACCTCCTGATTACATGAGGAATCACGGGGTCTGGAGGAAACACTTATAGAAGTGAAAACTTCCAGTCCACCATGAACGCGTCTCCTAGAGCTCCTGAGGAAATTCCCTTGCGCAGGACTGTTCTTATTCCTGTTGACCATGGTCGTGAACAGATCCACTTAAAGGGTTCCCCAAAGGGAGAATTTCTCCAGAATGCTAGCTCCCACTCGTGGGAGACTGCTCTGCCTGCTCAGAGTCTGCCGCCGTGCATGGCTCTCCAGCTAGGTGAACTGCTGATAGACATTGCTTCTCTTATTGCCCAGAACCAGAGCTGCATTGCCTCGCTGCACAGTGGTAGTGATCCTATGCCTCCTCTCTTGTTGAGATGAGGCATGGCCACCGTGTTGTCCATTATCAGGACATTCTTTCCCTGTACACGGGGCAGAAAGGCCTTCAGCGCTAGTCTGATTGCCCTCAGCTCCAATAGGTTGAAGAGTAGTTTGGTCTCCAATGGAGACCAACGACCACTAAATGTCAGATCGCTGGTGTGGGCTCCCCACCCCGTGATTGAGGCGTCCGTCACCGTTACCTCCGGCCATGGTTGCCAAAAAGATTCTCCCTTGAGGATGTGGTCATTGCAAGCCCACCATATTAGATTGAGCGACTGCGCTCAGGACTTGCAAAAGATCCGACATACCCGAAGAATTGGGACCACTGAGTTGTGAGGGCCCATTGAAGAGATCATCCTCAGTCGAGCCTGTGGGACCAGAAAAATGTGTGATGCCATGAGGCCGAGCAACCTTAGAAAATCATAGGCTGGCAGATGCTGTGCATTCTGGAACTTTGTTAACATCTGCAGAATGTGGAGAGCTCTCACCTCGGGAGGTGAGGCTTTGCCCGAGGAAGTATCCAAGACTGCTCCGATAAACTGGAGCTTTTGGGATGGTATCATGTAGGACTTCTTGAAATTGAGAGATAAGCCCAGTTTGTGAAGGAAGTAACAGGTGATCGACAGATGTTCCTGCGCTTGTTCCGGAGAATGCGCTCTGATCAACCAATCGTCCATGTAAGGGTGGACGTCAATCCTCCCCCCTCCTGAGACTCGCTGCCACAACCGCCCTCAGTTTTGTGAAAACCCTCGGGCGGAGGTCAGCCCGAAAGGCAGAGCTCGAAACGGATAGTGAGAACTGCAAACCTCAGGTACTTTGTGCTTGGGATGGATTGGCACATGAAAGTAAGCATCCTGAAGGTCCAATGATACCAAGCAGTCTTGGAGTTGAAGAGCCTGAAGTATCTGAGAAAGGGTTACCATCATAAACAAGTGCCGCAGGAAGGACAAGTTCAAGTCCAAGATGGGTCTCAATCCTCCGTCGTCCATTGGGATGATAAAGTAGGGGGGGAATACCAACCCTTGTTCCTCTCTGCTACAGGTACATGTTCTATTGCACCTTTCTCTAGCAGGGTTAAAATTTCCTGCACAAGGAGCAGATCTGGAAGGACAATTGGTTCCCGGTGGATGGTCCGGAGGCCTTTTTAGGAAGGGAAGGCAGTAACCTTGAGCTTATATCACCAGTGCCCAAGCATCTGAAGTAATGCCCCGCCATTCTTTCAGATGTTGCGAGATTCTGCCTCCCACCGGGGTTGTGTGATAAGGCCTCAGTGACTTGGGGCGGCTGAGGGCAAAGAGGTAGTTCCCGAGGCTGGTTTTGCACTTTTTCCTCGTCCACCACGAGCGACATTCCTTTTACCTCTTTGTATGGCCTGTCCTCTTCCTCTACCAAAATAGTACCGAAAAGAACGACCTCTCCAGGAAGATGAGCCTGAATAAGGTTTGAGGCTGTCGCATAGAGGTGCTAAGATTTGGCTGCCGCTTTTGAGGTCTGCAGTTTTTCTAAGCTTTACTACCAAACGGCCTCAAGCCCTCAAAAGGCATGGAGTAGTCTGGCCTGCACGTCTGGTGCAAACCCAGACTTCCTCAACCACACAAATCTGCGTAGCAGTGCTTGCAGCCATGGATCTGCTACCATCAGCAGTATGCAGTCCAGACTGGAGATATTCCCATTGCCTCTTTTCCGTCTTTGACAATATTCAGGAAGCCTTCCCTTTCGGAATATGATCAGCCGCCGCAATGCAGTCCCACAAGGTATGGAGTGAACCTGGCCAGGGTATAGGTGACATTTGTAGACTTGAGCCATGCTACCAGAGGTAAAAACCTTACGGGCCCAAGCATCCACCTTCTTATCCTCTCTATCCAGGGAATGACGAAGTTGCTGCCTGAATAACCAGACTTTCTGGAGTGGGATGCCTCCTCAAGTAATTGGGGTCAGAACTTGCAGGAAAATTACTGTTGACTGCAGAAGCAGCATCAGGAACCTCCCAGTTTTTTTCACTGTTCTCTGAAGTGCCCTATGGAATGTGAGAACTGGGTCCTTCTGGGGGCCCTGGTCAAGTATATCAGTCATATCATCCTGATCAAATATTATGATCTACCCCAGCCCATGTATTCACAACCCTATCCATCAAACTCTTGAATCTGCATGTTCTGCAGGGTCAAGTTTTGCAAACTCTAGCTCTGGTGACGCATCAATGCCACTAGCAGATTGAAGGGTGTTAGTTCTCATTTTCGATTCTGGATCGATTAATTCTTGTGGAACCTCTGGTACCATATTGCACTCCAAAGGAGAAACTTCTTCTGAGGCACTTTCTTCATATAGAAGACAGACTTGAAGTCTGACTTCGGTAAAGGAGTAAATCTCAAACAGTAAAGGAATCAAAGGAATCTTCGATGGTATCGAAGGAATCTAAGGCACCGATGACTTCGACAGGTGTCGAAAACTGATGTCAAAGCCGATGCCGTCGACAGTCAGAGGGCTTTGACTACTTTTGTTTTGTCGTGTTGGGGAACTCGATGAGGCCAACGATTGACGGCAACTCAAGATTTACGATGTTCACCTTTACTACTGGATCATTCCAGAGTAGTTCCCGACTTCCCTGTGTCATCCAACTGAGCGACCGGGGTCTGGCTCTTTTGAAGTTTTAGGGGGTTGAGGCCGCATTCTCCAAGACCATCTTCCTTCTAAATTCATCCCATTTCTTGGGGAATCCGACATCTTACCAATTCGGTAGACCTTTTAGAGTGAGATCTACGTCTCCTTTTAACGTTCTTTGATGAACGTCTCGATCTACTGCTTGATCGATACCCCTTAGACTGTACGGCGATGAGAGTCCTTCGAATCGCTCGACTATTTGACGAGGCCTTGGAAGCTTCCTGCTCCCCCACCCCCACCAGTTTACCTTCTCTCACGAAGGGCCTTCTCCGTCATCAACTGACAGGAGCCAAAGTGGCCGGTTCGAAGGTCTGAACCTAGGCACCAAAAACAAACCTGGTGAGGGTCTGTAATCGACATTTTCGATCTGCAGGCGATACATTTTTTTGAAGAAAATGTTGACGCACCCCGCTCACGAGAGCAAAGCAATCAGAAAAACGGAACTGAAGCCAATGTGCACAGCACGAGCTACTTATATCGATGGCAACGTCGACACGGTACTTAGCCAATTGAGGGACATAGACGCCACGACTTTGTGCACAGCACCCTCTGTCGAGAAAAACTTTCCTAAAGCAGCGAACCTCATAAAATGAGGAATACGAATATCATAAGATGAGGAATATGTGTGAAGATACAATCCCTTCGAATGCTTATTTTGGAGACCAGAAGAGGTCTTGACATTGGAAATAGCTTGTGCTTAACCCCGATGGAAGTTAATTTAAGGTAGCAAATGGTCTACAAAAAAAAAACTTTAACCCCTCCACACTATTTTGCAATCTTTCATTTCTTGTAGATAACTTTGCCCTGAAGTTCAGTGGGTTGACCACCTTTGTGGCGCTTCTGTCCTTCTGTGCTCCAATTATCTTTTGATAACCGGAATCTTCGGTCTTAAGTTAGAAGGAAAAAAAAATTGAGCCACTTGGGTTTGCTGTCAAACTAAAGGAAAGGTTGGGAGTTATAACCTGTAAATACATTAGCTTAATTAAAGTCCTCTATGGAGATTAAGGATGCACCTTAATTTGTTTCGTACATATGAATTGGAACAAGGCTGCAAATATCTAGAGATGCCAGATTATAACCTGCAAAACTGGAACATGTGTGGAGAGTTAATACTTTTCTCAAAAAGCACATTTTTCAATTACAAGACTTGTACATAAATATTTTATCAAAATAATTTTAGCACATTTTAAATGGAAAACAAATTCATTGATTTGACAGCTATTGAGGATTTTTCCAAATCACTGCTCTGAACCTCATTAATTTATTGTATTTATATAGCGCACCAGGCCCATGGGCATCTGGGCACATTTGAGGTGACAAAGTAAACATACAGAGTATTAACCTAGTATCATACAGGCATGTCAAGGTACAAATAAGTAATTACGTGACTGAGGCAATTACAGTGCAGGTGTCAGACAATGCTTCAGTGGCAATACATAGGTAAGTTGAATAAGTCTTGGTCAATTAGCCATGATTTAGCTTTGTTCTTGAAGGCTAAGGAAGGCTCTTGTCTGAGCGAAAGGGGCATGGAGTTCCAGAGTTTTAAGACAAGAACCGGGAAACTAGCCCCTCCTGACTTCTGAAGTTTAAATCTGGGTATAGATAAGCAGTGGGTTTGGGCTCATCTGTGGTCGGCTGGATATTTGCCTCGAGAATCGAGTGGTAATGTAAAGAGGTGCATCATTAGTCAAGCATTTGTGACTGCCAGGTGTTTGAGAGCAACTCTTTGAGAAACAGAAAGCCAGCGCAGGTTTTGTCATGTGTCAGCTATATGTTGGTTCCTAGGGAAGTTCATCGCAGCCCTGCTGTTGTGGTTGGATGACCTGGCGCTTGCTAAGGTTGCAGTGACTTGTTCCAAGATAGAGAGCATTACAGTACTCTATCTTGAATAAGATTAGTGCTCTTGCGAGAATAATGCAGTTGGCTGTGTTGATGAAGGGTCGACAGGCGGTAATCAGTTTGCAAGTGTATGTAGAGGCTGAAACCAAGGCATTAGTTTGTCTCGTGAGTGATAAGGCAGAGTCAAGGTAGACTAATGTTTTGGCATCATTCGAAACCTTGATGTTGCCATCAATGATGAAGGATTTGATTGAGTGGTTAAGTCTGCCAAGTCGGTAGGTAGAACCTAGGATTAGGAGCTCAGTCTTATCATTAAGACAAAGTTCATGTTGGGCCATCCGGGCCTAAATGTCCAGGTACACCTCATTGAGCGCTTTGTGTCAGCTGCATGGTCTCCCGCTATAGGGATGAGTATCTGGGTGTCATCTGCATAATTAGTGTAGATGACCCCCAAATAATCAAGGATATCAAAAAGAGGTTTAGTAAACACGTTGTAGAGCGTGGGGGAGCCACATGACCCTTGTGGGACTCTGCACAATACTGGTGAGGGGGAACAGCGGAGGGGGGGAAAGACTACTTTGGTCTGGTGTGATATTTGAATTGTTTAAGGTTTGCTGTAAACCATAACAAACAAATGTCACCAGCACAAGTAAAGTTAAATGGCTTAGCAAACTATACATCCTAGTGTCTCTTAATGACATAACCATGGTAAAGAAATCATTTTGCAAAAATGGCTTCAGTAACATTACACTTTTCAAAGAGCAACATTTTTTTCCCCCCCCCCATTTCAATTTTGGTTAAAAGCCGAGTTTGGGCCCATGAGCCGTTTACAAAAAGCAAACCTCTTTCAGATGACGTGATGTAAACAAAGCAGTCCAGCTGTGTAATTTAGTTAGGCAAATAAAAGAAATCTAAATTTGTAATTCATTAGCAGTGTCAATTCTAGGCCCATAGACTAGTTTTAGCCATTGTCGGTGTTTGCAGGTTATTTAATGGCTGGGCCATCAAGACCTTTGGTATCAGCTGGATCCTCCAAGCTATGCCCACACCTGGAGCGAGGTGGCCAACTGCTTCTGTGATATCTGCTCCTTTCTTGTACAGCTGGTTTAAAGGCTCATCACTTGCCAGTTTTCCCGGTTAGCCGATCCTAAAAAAAGGCGTGGTCGTTCATTCAAAACATTATGCTGGGTGTCCTGTTCGCTTAGCACAGAACTGAAGATTCAGCTTTTGAGATCAAACATGTTAATATTTCTTGCATTTAAGCCAATTTGGCGTACTTCCACACATTTAATCTGGTCACAATTCTCTTCCATCATGACAGCCTAGACCAGTGCTGCCAGCTTCTCAAAAACTTTCTCAAACACCACCATGTATTCCATCAAAGGTTAGCATAAGTAACTTCAGATAAGGATGTGTGTAACCCTTTCCCCCCCTCCAATAATTATTCCAGCCAGTTAGCATCTGCTTATGACTGATCGTGCACGATCAAACATTGTTTCCACGAGTGCATATTTCAATATTGATTTCTTATCAGCTAATCAGTTCGGTAACATGGAGTGGTTAAAGTGAGAATTAAAAGGATTGTACCATTTAAGGCTGTGCTATGCACAAGAATGTTTTCAGTTCCTTACAATGCATAATATCAGACTAAAACATTTGGCCATGCTTTTGAATCTTCACAATAAAAACAAGAGAAACAGACTACCACGTTCATTTTGATAAAGCACGAAGGAGAACTTTCACAAAATGAACTGTTTGCAAATGCCAGCTAGGAAGGAGTACTGAGAAGGGGCTGTTTTTTATGCACTTTAAAATTAGAGCTCTAAAGTCAGCACCCTTAGTCGATTCCAGTGAAAATACGTTTTAGCATGCTGTTGAATGAAAAGGCACTGTTGTACCCGTCAATCAATGCAATTAACTCAAAACGTTAATGTGAAAGGTTTCTCATGGATCCTCTGAAGACAGTGAGGCTCGTTTTATTTAGTCTCGGGCGTGGCGAGGAACAGTGGGCAAAACTATGCAATGCATTGAATGCCCCAATTTCACTTCCTATGTCAGGATACCAGAGCTCTAATGAGTGCATTTTCTACTTTGAATTCGATTGCCAATAGTGGCACTTTATCCTTATTAAAATACGTCCTTTCCCCTTAAAGTTTCTCTTGAGATCAGGCAGCAATAGAAGTTCTCCTTTGCGACTGCTCTGTTGCCAACGGATTCGAAAATATCACTGACCTTCGTGGGTAGGGGTAGGCTCCTATGTGCATAGTTTCCCATTTTATGTGCGTATTATTTTACGCCCTATTTCTTGGTGGCCACATTTTCCTGTTTTCGTGGAGTAAAATCGGAAGTATTTATGCCTCCAAGCTATAAGGCCTTTAAGTGGAATGTTTGCTTGCATTCATTTTAGTTATTATTCCTTACGGAAAATAATGCATCTGGTCATTTTGCCCACCACATCCGTTCCAAGTTAATGTTTTTTCCACAATCTTATGAAACAATTTCTGCCCGTCTCCAAGCAGCGACCACTAATGAACAGCCACAACTAAAGCTATTTATTCTGAGCATACGTTTTGTCTATCCACATTTCTCTGCATTTAAGTATTTTTGCAAGGTACAGTGGCAGAACTGGAAGTATTGGATTAGCTCTGATATTTTTGCCTAGTACTGTAACATACACCTTTTATACAGAAATGTAAAAAATTGCAGTTGTCCGAAAGAAATTCCCGGCCAAACTCAGAGATGATCGCTCACTAACTGTGCATGCTCATAAAGTGGCTTACCTTGCTAGTCCGTTGTCCACAAGGAAAATTGTGCTAAAGCCAACCATTAGCGGCGTGGTTAGTGATTGCAAACGACTGGAAACAAGCCTGCCATTGGTGGTTGGGTGGCTCCGTAAGTTGTGGACATAGTGGCAGCGGAGTGGATATGAAGATCCGGGGGGGGGGGGGGGGGGGGGGATTTCAGGGGGAATGGGGAGAACCCATACGCATTTCTAAAAAGTGACTTTATACAACAATGGTGTCCTCGGAATATGCGAGTATTGGACATTAAGTGAGACGCATCCTGAGGTGCCCCAGAAACAACAAAACGATTTCCAAAGGTGGACAATGTGGTTGTGCGATTCTGTTGGGGGTGTAGGGTGGAGTGGGTGGGAGGGGATGAAACATTTTATGATAATGCCAATAAACAACATTTAAAAAAAATACTTCTGGTACTCTTAGAAGGCCACTAAACCGAACCTTAACAGCCAGTGAATATTAAGGCCCACCCTTTGTCATCCCCAGCCAAAGTGGCAACAGCATTCCTATCTAACATTACCGGTAATCAGGAAAACCAGATGTCCTGCTAATTTGGCAAGTGAGAAAGTTAAAGAATGCTGTACCTCACACAAAGTAGGCATTTATTTAGCACAACACTTTAAATGGCACGCACTTTTCAAAATAGTGCAGTACATGCACTTGCTTGAGAGCCATTACTCATTCCCAGAACATCTGCAGACTTGAACATTTTACACATGAAGCTTCAACTAAGGAAATAACTGAGTCTGTATTGAAGCCAGTCTAAGCAAACAGGAAATATAAAGTGGAGCAATCTGAAGACTGAACAAAATCTCATTCAAGAATGAACTATGACTTTAAAAAGGAGCCTAGCAGGAACAGTGGCAGATCTAAACTACGACCCACTTCAGAGTAAATGGAGGTATATCACAATCTCCAGTTAGTACAAACAGATTCCGCCAGATCAACTCTACAATCACCTGCGGTGTCCCAAAAGGTTCCATAGTCTCCCCGTGGTCTTGATCTTTACATGGAACCGCTTGGAAACCTCACTACACAACATCCAATACGTATAGAACACACAGCTCCACCTCAAGATAGTCTTCATTAAAGCCATAGACAGGCTCAAGGCCCGCCTCCAAGCCAATCATGGATTTTCCAGTACTTCCCTGAAGCTCAATCCTACAAGACTGAATTCCTACTGCTGGCCAACACCAACCACCCAGACATCGAGACATCAAGACCATGCTCGCTGCTCGAGCGCTTCACAACCTAGCTGGCTACCTGTGCCAAGTCGCTTGGGTTGGACTTCAACATAGCCCTCCTTCAAACAGCACATCGCAAGGACGACCCAAACTGCTTGGTACCAACTTTCTCTTGCAGAAAAATCAAGCCCTTCATCCCAGAAAACTCAGTCCAAGATTTGGGTCCTCTTCCATGTAGATTGTGGCAATGCCCTTTCAAAGGCCTTCCTACGACTATGCTGGCACCTTCGATTTGTCCTGCATACTGCAGCATGATCCAAGCGTCTTCGCAAATTTGTCCACTAATCACCAAACTGAACAGGTGGCATCTTCCAATCCTGCGCATCATGTACAAGACAGTCACCCTGAAATCACAAAGCTCATGCTGAGAAACTGAGTAGTATAAGCTCAGAAGTGGCAAGTACACGTGCAGACTTTAACGCTGCCGTTGCTGGAAAGAGATAGAAGACTGGCAGGTCTACCGCCCCCAGACTCTGGAAACTCAAACAAAATCAGACTCCTTGATTCTACGGCTCAGCAAGGAATTCAAACTTCAAAAATGGCTCCTCTTCAACACCTAGGTCCACACCCTACCTGAGACTGGGTGATCTGATCCCCACTGTTTCCTACCCGGGTTGCTTCTAGAGCCCTTGCTGACAAACCAGTCCCCCCCTCTCTCCCCTGTTAGCTCCTACTTCATTGTTTCACTGCTTCCCCCACCCTGTTCTTTCCCTTATGATTTAAAGTGCTACATTGCTTCCTGTAGCCAAGTCTGCCCTCAATACTCCACTGAAACTGCCCAACTAAATGGCAATTTGTAATATATGGTAATCCAGAATAATCAAGATCGGCAATTGAGCATGATGAACCTAAAAGAGAAAAACTAGACCAGAAGAACCCATCAGCGGATGGTAAGATTTCAAAACCAATATGCAGTACGATTACACAGAACGGCCTAGCATCCCATTCCCCATCAAAAACATGCAACCATAAAGTCTCAGATCTCCATCTGAGAAAAAACTCCCAACAAAAAGTCTGTCTCAGCAACATCACTCCTTGAAGAAACAGTCTTTCGAATCTCACCGGGATACTCTTGTGAGCAATCTCTCCAGGCGTTGGCCAGTTTGTGGCATCACCAAAATCGCCAACCTATGAAAGCAAAATCAAAATGTTAATGCAAGACAGAGCTTAAATTTAACAAACTACAGTTTCTTCTGGACAGTAGTGAACCAGCTATAACAAGGAAACCAGATTGGTCTTTGGGGTTCCCCCAATTATTTTGTAATAGACTTAAATGGGCACAGATCTAGCGTTGGTAAGGAAACAGGCTTTACAAACATAAGTGGGAACATGGTATGGGAAGCATAAAATAAAGGAGCAGGGAGCGAAGAGTGGGCAGTTTAATCGTGGTTGCTTGTTTATCCATTGCTTGTAAACAATGGGCGATCAGATCATCAGCCTCAGGGAGGGTGGGGCGTGAGGATCTAGGTGTTAAGAGCTATTCCTTGAATGAGTGTCTAGAGATCATTCAGTCTTAATTTGAATCTTACAAAAGGTCTAGATTAAAAATAAAAATGACCAACCAACACTAAATGTCACCGTTCCATGATCCAGCCTAGTTCAGCCAAGTTGAAGCTACACCAAAAGTACAGAGACCTGCAAATTAGAGCATATGCATGCATACCCAAAATAAAAGTAATTTTGCAATAGTCTGGAACACAGAATGGTCTGTATCCATGTTCTCCGATTAGCAAATTCAATTGGCAACATCTTGCACTTGCTACAAAGCCTGAGTTTTGTCTCAGTATTTCTAATTGATACCATCAAAACTTAATACTCATTTTCTTTAAATTTCACTGAACAGGTTTTCATATTCGGTAACCATTTATTTCGAAAAAAGCAACAAAAGAATGTAGGAGTACAAGGCATTACTACAATCAGAGCATAGAGCAATGTTCATTTCTAGTATGAAGAATACTTTGTGGCATGGTGGTCTACATTCTCCAGCATTTCATGAAGGGGACCAAGAAGCTAGCTTCTGTAACAAATATGGCCAGTACCTTGCTTCCTTTCCTGGTGCGAGGAGGGTTTCCAGCTTTCACCACTTTAGTTGGCAACAAGGGCTCTGTACAAAACAAAGTTAAACAAATGTTTAGCAATTAATTTCTTGCCTGTATAAACGTCTTTACATAATGGCAAATATTGTGTGTTACACAAGTTCAAACTACTTGCCACTAAAATATATAAACTACCAAAAGTACCCAAGAACCAATTAGGACAGTTGATCAACCCGCTACATCTGCAGCGCTCAATCAGCATGCATGCTCTGCTTCGCTGTTTATAAACCAGGGGGGGGATACAAGGTAAAAGTAAATAATGGAGCAAACCTGATATAAATACCATCTTAACGCGAAAAGAGCTCCGAGGGGTTTGGTAATTACAATTACTAGGGTATCAGAAGTGTACCACTCATTTCATTCCACCAGATCTATGGTAATGCGCCTAAAGTATTCAACCAGACACTCTAAAACCCAACACAAGTTCAAAAAACATGTCTAATACATTCAAAGGACAGATTAAAAAATTATAAAACAGTGGCGAGTGCCTAATAAAGTGTCCTACGCTCATCACCCATCAGGTGATTACTAAGTGCAAATATTATAGTCAGATGATCAAAGAGTAAATGTACAACAATGGCAAAGAATTAATGAAGTACATTTTGTAAAACAAAGATCACAATTGTTATCCACAATAGAGTGCCTAATTGATAAGTAACTAATGGCTATGTAGGGTACAAATACCTGCATTACATATGGCGTTATCTGGGGGTCTATCACAACACTTGGTCTGGTGTTGTCCTATAACACGTTTCATTCCTCTAGACTGAAAATTTCAGGTCATTGTAGGAACTTCAGGGTTAGAAAACCAATAATGCGGCCCCAACCTGGTCTAACATGTGGTGACTAAAAAATAATGCTCATAACACTATGGTAGACCGTTTCTAACATGGAGTCTCCTCAAGTGGCTTTCCAAAGAGGTACTGGAAATTAAGCACTTCCTCCGTCTGTTTCTCTTAGTGAAACGTAATACCCTAGCATAAGTCCAGACTACAAAATCAGAAAGGAGCCTAGTTAGGATAAGGGGCCTTTTGAGTAAATCACATTCATTGTACAATATGTGAAAGATACTCGAGATGCTTACCGTATATGGTTTCCAGTAATGTATCTACTGGATGACAGTGGCAGTCATGATATCCCCAAGGACACATGTTTGCACACCAATGGCGCTGGTTCATGTGTAGTATATTCGAAGAGAATCAAAGAATCACTTACTTAACATGAATGTTCAAATGGACATTTCAGGTAGTATAGTCAAAAGTGTACCTCGTGGAAAGGTATACATCTAGGGTTTCTAAAAATCAGTGGAGGCTCCTGCAGTAATAAAAGGGCAGGGCGCAACTTTAATGACAAGTCTAGTTTCTCATTTGCATCATGAAATAACCGACGTTGAGAAACCTATAAGAGAAACAACCCAATGTGGCAAGAGAACCTATTACTTAATCTGAATATCCGAGTCTATTCATCAAGACACAAGTAGGGACTACTCATTTAAACTGGCAATTCGTGCTTCTCCAAAAAGACTGGAGTAACGGATACTTAGTGTAACCGCTAGATAACGCATGCCCCATCTCGGTTGCGAGGTTGTCTGTCGCCGGCTCAGGCTCCATCGCGCTCATTAGAAAGGATAACGTTCCAACAGTGGCGAAGAATGCTTAAACCTAGTACTCGTAAGCAGTTAAAACCTGCAATGAGAATGCATCTGTGCATGGTATAGAGATCTCAACACGGTTAGGAAGTTGCCTAGGTGCGGTTCAATGTGCAAGCTTACAAATTAAGTGTCAGGGTGATTAACGACCTAAGGGTGAGTCAGTGTCATATGGATAGGAAGGAACAAATTACTTACCTGTAACTGTTCTCCAGCATGGGTCTGGCATGGATTCACATGTTCATGAATATTCCCTGTCGTCAGGCTGGGAATCCTCGGTATAGAAAAAAAAAATCAGCATCAGTTTCGTTTCTGATCTGTCTTTCTTAGTAGTAACCAATCACTGGTCTCTGGGTCATACTGCCCCCAGCCAATGACTGCCCTCTCCCTAAGCCCCCAGCAGCCATCCTCAGATTTGGTAGCACGTAAAGTGGCAGTATGACCAAGTGAAGAGCCGCAGAGGGGTAGGCGGGCGGGTTCGCATGTGAATCCATGCTGGAGAACAACAGTTACAGGTAAGTAACTTGTTCCTTCTCCAGCATGGGGGTCTGGCATGGATTCACATGCTCATGAATAAGAATACATAGCAGTACACATGCACAACCACGGGAGGTGGCAACAGGCTCAACATTAAGCAATACAACAACTCAACATTAAGCATCTCTTACCTCCTCACCAGGCTCACCTTAGGCGAACAGGTTGCGCAGCACTGCTTGGCGACTCCTCCCTGGAGTCCCGATCGACGCAGTAGAATCTTGTGAAGGTGTGCGTCGACCTCCACGTCGCAGCCCTGCAGATGTCCAGCAGGGGCACACCAGACAGGAACGCCGTGGTAGCAGCGATCGCTCTGGTCGAGCTGGGCAGCGGTCGGTTTGCCAACCAGTGACAGTGCATGATGCAGCCGGAGAGCCATCTGGAAATGGAAGTCTTCGAGAGAGCCTTCCCTTGATTCACAGTCCCAAAGTTCACAAACAGCTGTGACGTCTTCCGAAAACTTTGTGCGGTCCACGTAGAACTTCAACGCTCTAGCTACATCCAGCGAGTGCAAAGTCCTCTCGGCCGGCGACGAAGGCGACGGGAAGAAAACTGGCAACACCAAGGGCTTGTTGAGGTGGAAGTCCGACGGCACCTTGGGCATAAAGGATGGGTGTGTCCTCAGCACCACCCTCGTGTCATGAAAAGTCAAGTACGGAGGCTTGCAAGATAGGGCATGGATCTCTCCCACTTGTCGTGCAGAGATGACCGTCTTCCATGACAGGAATTTCAAAGGCCCCGAATGCATAGGCTCGAATGGGCCCCCCCCCCCATGAGCTTGGTCAGCACCACATTAAGATCCCACGCCGGGGCAGGAGCCTTCACCGGCAGGAATGATCGGAATAGTCCCTTCATGAATTCTTTCACCAGGCGATGAGACCACAAGGACGCCCGTCCCGTAGTCCTGGTATATCGGGAGATTGCAGCCATATGTATTTTGATGGAGGCGTGAGCCAGTCAAGCTTTGGCCAGCGACAGTAGGTAGGGCAGTACTTGAGGGGACGTAATCCGCAGAGGGTTAATCTTCTGTGCACGGCACCAGACAGAGAACCTCTTCCATTTATGCCCGTAGCACGAGAGTTGAAGACGCCCTGGCCTTTGCAAGAACCTCTGCAGTCGGCCGGGATGTCGTACCCTCCAAACTCTAGTGCTGCAGGAGCCAGGCCTGCAAGTTCAGCGACTCCGGGTTGTGGTGGAGAATGGCGCCTCCTCTGGAGAGAAGGTCTGCGTCCGTCGGCAGCTTGACTGGTGGGGACATTGACAAGTCCAGAAGGTCCGGGAACCAGATCTGTCTCGTCCACGCCAGTGCGACGAGGATCATCCTGCACCGGACCTCTTGAGCTGGTTGATGAGCCGGAGGAGCAACGGCAGCGGAGGGAATGCATAAAGAAATAGGCCGTCCCAAGGGAACGAGAAAGCATCGCCCATGCACCTCGGCTGGGGGAACCTGCTGGCGAACCTCCGGCACTTGGAATTCATTGCCGTTGCGAAGAGATCGATTTGGGGTTCGCCCCATCGTCGGAAGAGTCGATCCACTTGATTCTGGCATAGTTCCCACTCGTGGTACGAGCACAGCTCCCTGCTGAGTGAGTCGGCGATCGTGTTTTTTATTCCTGCCAGATGAAGAGGCACCAGAAACATCCCTTGGGCGACGGCCCAATGCCACAGATCTTGGGCTTCCTTGGATAGGGCCGGGGACCTGGTTCCGCCCTGCTTCCGGATGTAGATCATCATGGTGGTGTTGTCGGTGAAGATCCTCACCACCTTGCCCTTGAGGGACAGAAGAAAAGACCAGAGGGCCCAGAACACCGCGCGGAGCTCCAAGATGTTGATGTGGAGCTCAGATGCCCTGGAAATCATGGCATGAAAGGATCCAATCTCGTCGGGCAGGGACACCCAAGCAGGGGGGGACGGGGGACACGTCCCGTCGTCGCCTCCGTCGTCATCTGTACCTGTCGTAGCCATGTCCGTGCCTGCATCATCCCTGTGGGTAGTATACCCGGGGGGGAGAGGGGGCAGAGCAGGCCGCAGAGGTGGGAGAGGTGGCGTAGGATGCGTCCACTCTCCGAAGGTCCTGGCTCCGGTTACCCCGTCGGGTCTGGCTCAGGTACCTCCGTCAGGGGAAGGGGCAACCTTGTCCTCATCTCCGAGTATAAGGACTGAATCGCTGACAAACTGGCCACGAGGTGTCCTGCGGCGCCGGAAACTATGGGCGTGAAGGCTCTGGAGGAGCCTCGTCAGTGACGTCGTCACTCGTCGTCCCTCTCGTCAACGCCCTAGTCGTCGCCCTTGTCGTGATCCCTCCCGATGGGCTGGGCCTCTTCCACAACTTCGATTAGCTCTTCAGAGGTCGTGTGTATCCATGATGGCCACCAGCCCCTCCCCCACCTTTTCCAACAAGGACTTTGTGGGGGTCTTCTCAATGGGCCTGAAAGACGATTGCCTCCGCGGTGGCAGGGACACTCTGGGTCCTGAGGGCGCCTCCACAGGCTGAGCTGGGGGGGGGGGGGGGTCCGAGCCTCGCTCCCCCTCTGCTGGAATCTTCAAGATCGACCGGGGCCACTCCAGAAGCTTTGCCGGGTTCTCAGACTTCCTCTTACCCGAGCCAGAGCGTTGGCTCGTGGTTGATGGCGCCGGGGAGGATGTGCCCTGCCTCGCAGCCAAGGAGCCCGACCATTCGGCGCTCCTGGTGCCCGCGGACTCGCGGTGCTTAGCCTTTTGTTGGGCCCCCGTCGCCGGGGCACCCTCACAGGACTTAGAAGACCGCTCAGACTTTCTTCTCGCCTGACGGGCTCTTCCCTTCCAGCCAGTTGGCGAGACGGAGGTGGCGATCTTTCATGGTCCGCTCCGACATGTTCCCACAAAACGCACAGTCCTTCTCCTTGTGAGTCTTGTCCTCATGGAGACAAGAGGTCATAACGAATGCTCGTCCTCCTTGAAAACATTCTGAAGCTGGCATCCAGGGCAGGTCCTGAACAGCTTCCCGGGCGTCGAGCTTCCTTTCTCCTGGGCCATGTCCAGGGTAGGCCTCGGAACTTCTGGAATCCTCCAAAAGCGCAACTCGACGAAATCTTCACCCTTGAGGGGCATCGAAAACTCCAAAACTGATCCCCGTTGATCGGATGTAGAAACGGTGGAGCTTGAGGCTCTATTTAACCGAAAAGAGAAAAATCTCCTGAAAAGCATGAAAATGCAGCAAAAGCTCGAGAGCTACAGCACGAAGACTCCCAACACTTGAACATGTGGTAAAAGTCTGAGGATGGCTGCTGGAGGCGGGGCTTAGGGAGAGGGCAGTCATTGGCTGGGGCAGTATACTAAGAAAGACAGATCAGAAACGAACCAGATACTGATTTTTTTTTCTATACCGAGGATTCCCGGCCTGATGGGGAATATTCATGAGCATGTGAATCCATGCCAGACCCCACGCAGGAGAAGCTAGTCTTGTAGAGTAATTAAACAAAGCAGAATGGACAAGCTTGTAAGTTTGTCTTACCGTATTGCATTAGTCCATATTAGCGAAGTAACAAAGGTGTATGTATACCCTGAACTCCGAGGGGAAGGCTGCTGTGCATCAAGCCAATCTTTTATATGGTGAGAGCGTAACACGACGGAACTTCATTCACTGATGCACACCGCCGAACTGTGCTTGCTGGTAGAAATCGAAAAGGGAAAGCCAGAAGGGTGCCGTGTGACATGTAGATGCAGTTCGCCATCTTGGAATGCATTCTATATGGGATACATTACTCACCGTAATCGTATTTCTGATGCTTGTATCAGCTTCGATTCACATGCTGTGCATAGGCCGACATCTAGTGGAAACTGCAGATTATTACCGTTTGTTCTTCTAAACTAAAAAAGGTGTCGAACTAGGGCGTGCCAGTGTGACATCCACTGTACCCATGATCCCTCACGCATGTAGGACCCTCAGCTTGTATTTTTTCTGACATGAGGTAGCATGAGTACAGATGATCCAAGCAGATAGAAGATAGGTAAGATAAGACTACAAGCATCCATGCGCCTTCTCTCAGAGGTGAGAAAGGGCAGGCAGGCACATGTGAATTTAAGCAGATACAAGCATCAGAAATACGATTACGGCGAGTATTGTATCCCTTCTGAGGCTTGTGATCTAAAACTGCTTGCTAATCTATGCACAGCGTGGAATCTGCTTAGGAGGAGGCGGGATGTGAGAAGGGTCATGAGCAAACAAATGTCATAGAACCGCTTGTCCCATTTTAGCATCTGTCTTGGAATGAGCCAATGCAGTAGTGCTGAGAAAGGTGTGAATAGAGCTCCATGTAGCTGCTTTGCAGATAAAGGGATACATTTGCAATGAAATCCCGAATGGCCCCAGTACCTCTTGTAGAGTGGGCCCTTAGCGTAAAAGCAGTGTTATATCTGAAAGGGAGTAGCAAAGTTGGATACATCCGACTATCCATTTAGAAATGGCACCTTTAGAGAGACCATCTCCTCTGCCTAGAGCTATGGAAACAAACAGTTGATCAGTCTCTTAGCGGTCTGGTCTTCTCTATGTAGTAGAGGACCGCCCTCCACACATCTAGCGTGTGGAGTTTCACCTCAGCAGAGCTTTTGGGTTCTTGGAAGGCCGGTAACTCAATTTACCAGGTTACTCACTGTAGTGACCACCTTACTCTTAGTCCATAGTCCCCTTTCCTCCATACTTATGGGACATCTCACTTTGTAAAAAGCATCAAAATTTTTCAAAAATGTGTCCCTTTCCTGCGCGGGGCCCGGCACGCGGCTGTAACCCCGCCCACCTTGGCTCCGCCCCATGCATCGCCCATCAGTCCTTTTCTATCGCAGGGTCCAAGACCCATTATCAATAACAGAGGAACCTTATTAGAGGGGATGGCGGGCGGGCGTATGGAAGAAAGGGGACTAGGAGTAAGGTGGTCACTACGGTGAGGAAGGTGGTCACTACGATGAGTAACCTGGTAATACTCGTACGTCCCGTCCCCTTTCCTCCATACTTATGGGAGATTCCCAAGCAGCACTCCTTACAGGAACTATGGGTGGATGGAAATACCCCTTACTGAAACAGGTTCTTCAGCACAGCCTGGCTGAACTGAGCGTCTGCCCTAGAGCTCATATCGAGGCAGTAATGCTTACAGAAAGCAGATGGGAGGCCCAGGTAGCCGCTCTAGCGATGGACTCCCAGGGAACATTTCTGAAAAGCAACCGCAGCTGCCTTGCCTCGCACCTGATGTGCATGGATACCCTTAGGTGGTTTCAGCTTTTGGATGGTGAAAGATTCCGTGATACAGGCAGCAATCCATCTGGAAATGGATGCCTTAGACGCCGGCCTGCCCTGGGGTGTACCGAAGGTCACAAACAGTTGGAAGAACTCCGAAGCTCGGCAGTCCTGTCCAGGTAGAACTTAAGAGCTCTTCGGACATCCAGGCCGTGTAGAACCCTTTCCGCCTCAGAGGCAGGGTTCGGAAAAAAGACCGGAAGGGAAATAGACTGATTCAGATGGAATTCGGTCACTACCTTTGGTAGGAAACCTGGGTTCGTCCGAAAGACTACCTTGTCCTTGAGCAAGACTGAGAAAGGATGCTCCACCGACAATGCCTGGAGCTCACTCACTCTCCTCGCTGACGTAACAGCAACCAGAAAGGACACTTTCCAGGACACGTACGAGGTCTACCGTAGTCATTGGCTCGAAAGGTTTATGGCACAGCGCCGTCAGGACTACGTTTAAGTCCCAGGGGGGTGCGGACTACAAACCGGAGGGTAGATGTGCGTCAAACCAGCAAAATGTCTCTTCACCACCGGGTTAGTTAACGAATAAGAACACCAGTCTGTAGAGAGGTAGGCGGAAATCGCCAAGATATAAGTCCTGCAGATCAAGACATGAACCCCTGACTCTGCTAGGGAGGAGACAAAGGACAGCACCGTGTCAATCGTCACCACCCTCGTGTCCAATTCTTTCTTCAAACACCAATGACAGAACCTGAGCCATTTACTCTTGTATGTGGATCTGGTCGAGGGTTTCCTGGCTGCCTGGATAATGCGCATGTTATCTGCAGACAAACCCAAAGGCTCTAGAGCTGTGAACTCAGGCACCATGCCGCCAAGTTGAGCGATTGTGGGGAGGGGTGCCACATCTGCTGTCCCCATTGGTGAAGAAGATTGGGAGTTACTGGTAACCTGATCGGCGGACACACCGACAGGTGTTGAAGTTCTGAGAACCAAAACCTGGCCGGCCACCACGGAGCTATCAGTAGAAGAGAACAGTTTACAGAACTCTTTAACTTCCAAATTGCTCGATGAACCAGAGGAAGAGGCGGGAAGGCATAAGCTCTCATGTTGTGCCATGGGATCTCGAGTGCGTCCCCCAGAGAGGAGGCTCCCAGCCCACCTCTGGAGGCGTACTGAGGAAGCTTCTTGTTTACCGCCGTGGCGAAGAGGTCCACCTCCGGTGTGCCCCAATGCGAGAAAATCCATGATAGGATCTCCGCCTTCAACTCCCACTCATAGATGACCACTGCCCGCCGGCTGAGGGCATCCGCGGTGAAATTCAGCCGGCCCGGGATGTGCACTGCAAGCAGCCAGACCCCATGAAGCACAGCCCACTCCCAAATCTGAATGGCCAGATCCACAAGAGGGGGAGACTTCGTTCCCCCTTGCTTGTTTATGTAATACATTGACACTGCATTGTTAGTTCTTATGCGGACCACCTTGTTGACAATGAGAGGTCTGAACGCCTTGAGCGCCAGAAAAATCACCAGAAGCTCCAATTGATTTATGTGCAGGAGCTTGTCCTGAGGTGACCAGAGGTCCGAGACCTAACGTCGCACCCCACCGGAAAAGGGAGGAGTCTGTCGTGATCGTCACCATGGTGCTTGGGTCCTGGAACCAGATGCCCACTGACAGGTTGCTGAGAGAAGACCACCAGTCCAGGTCCACAATCATGGAATCTGGAATTATCCGTTTGGAATCTGGGTCCACAGCCTGACGCCAGGAACTCCGAAGAGCCATCTGGGTTCGCCTCATTTTGAGACGAGCAAGTGGAAGAGCTAGCACACGAGGCCATGAGGCGCAGAAGCCTCTGGAACCACCAGGTCGACATGCTCCGACTGCGTAAACATCTGACACGTGGCCAACAGATCCGCCATTCTGTCCCCGGTCAGATACACACGGCAGTCTATCATGTTCCAACGAAAACCCAGGAAAGTCAGGTCCTGTGAGACGATCATGGAGGATTTCCGCCAGTTCACCGACAGCCCAAGATGGAAAAGTAGCTGAAGGAGAGACTGGAGGTTGCCCGCTGCTGCCAACAGGCAAGGGCTGCGTAGGAGCCAGTCGTCCAAATAGGGATACACATGGATACCCTGGAGACGAAGATGGGCAGCAATCACCGACATCTTCGTGAAGACACGCGGCGCCGAACTGAGAGGAAGCACCCGAAACTGGAAGTGCTCCTCTCCCAGAGAGAAACGGAGGTATCTCCTGTGTGGTTTTCAAATCAGGATATGCATGTACGCATCCTGAAGATCCACCACGCTGAGCCAATCGCCCGCCTGCAACTAGGAGCAAATTTGGCCAGGCGTAATCAACTTTAATTTCTCTTGGCGTAGGAAAAGATTGAACTGGGAAAGGTCCAGAATGGTGCACAGGCCAGACTGGTTGGGTTTGGGCACCGTAAACAGCTGGGAGTAGAAGCCCTCCCCTCGCTCCCCAAGGGGAACGGGTTCCACAGCTCTGAGGAGCAGAAGTTTCTGAACCTCGGTCTTGAGGGAGGGTGAGCCCAACAGCTGAAAAGGAGGGTTGAGGGGGGTTTCGTAGGGGGAAAAAGGTAAGCGGAAGCCCGTTCGAGTGACTGACAAGACCCATCTGTCTTCTGTGATGGTATGCCACGCCTCCCAATGATGCAATGCGTCCTCCCACCGGGGTATCGTGCGAGCGCGGAAAACCCTCATTTGGCAGGTTTATCGGTGGCGGTGCCACCTGAACCTGATGAGGCTGAGGAGCGGGAGAAATACTGTGTACGCTGTTGTCTACGGCAGTTATTCCCCGCAGGAGTATCCACTGCGATTTTTGCAGTCGAGGAAGCCCCTAAAACCAGAGGAAGGCCGACCTTGCGACAACGGCCTTTGAGACTTGGAGGGAGGTTTAACCAGAACAGACAAAGATTTGACCGTCTGAGTGCTGTCTTTGGTGAGCTCTACATCAGTAGAAGAGTGAAAAAGCTCCTTACCATCAAATGGATATTCCAGGACCTTGTCTTGCACCTCCTTCGAGAACTTCGTGGCATGCAGCCATGCTTGCCGCAAGGTATCAACCCCTAACATCAGACCCCGAGCCGAGGTGTCTACGTGATGAGCCGCAGCCTCCAGGTGATCCTAGGCCAAGACCCTGGCATTGTAAAGGCCTCCTCTGAAATCCGCCAGCTTTGTTGTATTCTTTCCTCCATTCCAATTCCATCTTTTTTGTTTTCCTTTTTCATGGTGTTTAATAGTGGGGTGAAGCATTTTGCCATCGCTCTTTTGATGTGGTGAACAGTTTTTCTGGGGCAATCTATTGTATCTGCAATCCATTTGTGTAGTATCTCTGCTTTCCCGTCTAGGTCAGCTAGCTCCAGTTCTGTAGTTGAAGATTTTGTTAAAGAAAGCAACCTATTCGAACAACTGGAATTGACAAGTTTCCAGTTTCTTTTGGTGGTGGTTGTGAGTTTCGGATGTAGGCAGAGTGATCACGAATGGGATGATGAGGGTCGCTCCACAGTATTTGCATTGGGGGTGTCGTGGTGATGAGTTTTTGACGAAAATTGCATCTAGGGTGTGTCCTGCCGAGTGCGTTGCTCCTTTGACTAGTTGTCGTAGTTTCACAGTGCAGAGTTTGTCCCCACTGAGAGAAGAGCTGTTCTACGACCTCTTCGTGTAGTCGCCATTCGTGTTCCTCTGAGAGGGGATCTCTGCTCAGAGCGTCCGCTAGTGACTTGAGATCCCCTGGAACATGTTGGGACAACCGGCAAATCTTCCGCCCGAGTGTCCATTTCCAAATTTTCTGGGCAAGCTTGGGCAGATTTGGCGAACGAGTGCCCTTGTTTAAATAAAACATTGCTGTTGTGCTGTCTGTTGGGATCTGCACTGACAGGTTGTATAGGAGAGGGTCGAATGCCCGAAGCACTCTGAAGACTGCAAGAAGTTCTAGCAGATTGATGTGATTGAGCCACTGATACCAGAGACCCTGAGCTGTGTGGTGACGGTAGTAAACTCCCCACCCTGCCAGGGAGGCGTCTGTTATGACAACAGCTTGCATCTCTGGATCGTAAAAGAGTTTCCCCTTGTAAGATTCTCTTGTCCACCAGCGAAGACTGTACTAGTGTTAGCGAAACGACCACTAGATCGTCCCGCTGACCACTTGCTTGAAACCACTGTTTCGCCAACCACTTCTGCATGGGTCGCAGGCGCGTGTGGGGAACCGTGTAAATGCAAAATGCCATCATGCCGAGCAAACACATCGTTTTGCGTACCCTTACTTGGCAACCGGACTACTATTGAGGCATTTGCAGAAACAAATTTCAAATTCTTTCCTCTAATGACAAGGCCAACCCCTCTTGGGCGTTTAGAACAGCTCCTAGGAACTGTTCTGAGGTGCTTGGCACCAGGCTTGATTTTTTTTTTCTCGTTGATTGAGAAGCCCAATTGGAAGAGGCGGATTGTTCTTTGAATGTTTAATCTGCAAATTACATGAGTTTCCCCCTGTGATGAGCCAGTCGTCCAGGTAACGGTACATCGGATTGCCTCCGTGCGTAGGTGTGCCGCCACCACCGCCAGTACCTTGCTGAATACTGTTGGAGCCGAGGCTATTCCAAAGGGCAGCACCTTGAACTGGTAGTGCTGGCTGTCTGGAACACTGAAATATCAAAATAGGCATCTTTCATATCCAATGTTGCCATGTAATCTTTTTTTAGTAGGGGAATTACCTTTTGGGGCATAGTGGTGTGGAATTTGTGGCTTGACATACTTGTTTGCAGGGCGCAAGTCTAATAAAGGTCGCATTGTTACATTTTTTTGGCACAAGGAAGCAGGTTGAATAAATACCCTTGTTTACCTGGTTGCCCAGGACGAGTTCTATTGCGTCCTTTGCAAGTAGAATGGCGATCTCCAAGGAGGATTTTCTGGCGCTCCAAGGAGTGTACTCTGTCTTGGAGGATGGTTGCGGGGGGTATTCAAGTAGCTCTATACAGTATCCTGCGGACACTGGACAGCACCCATCTGTCCGAAGTGATCCCTTCCCATGCGTGGGTGAAGGTGGAAATGAACCCCCCCAACTGGGGATGCAGGGGAAGGTACCCAGAGCAGAACGTCACTTTATTGGGTGGTGTACCACCTCTGCCGGGGCTGCCTCTAACCCTAGAGCATACCTCTGGTGAAACCCTGAGTAGCCTGGGACCGATTGTTGCCCCATGAGGTTCCTTGATTTTGATAATTGGAACCCCTCTGGGAGCTTTGGCCGCAAAAGCGACAAATATTTCCCCTGGGACCCGAGGGCTTATTGGTCAGTTGTCTGAGAGTTTAAGGTCTCGTAATCGTCCTTAGCCATCTTTAGTGCCTCTTCCACCGATTTCCCAAATAGAACGTTCAGCTCCATCGGCATGTCTATGAGCGTGGCTTGGGTCTTGGGCTTGACCCTGGACTATCTTAGCCAAGCATGGTGCTTTATTACTGTTTTTTCAGCTATCAACCTTCCAACATTGTCTGCTGCATCAAAATTTGTCTTAAGGATGCATTCAGACACAGACCTTCCGTCTGCTACAATTTGGGCCAACTGTCCCTTTAGTGGTTCAAGTGCAGAGACTACTAGAGCAGCTACTTGTTACCATTGATGGCAGTTATAGCTGGCTAACAGTGGTACTGTTATCAATATGTGCCTGGTAGGCAGACGTGGCGGCAACTTTGCTACCCAGAGCGTATATTCTTTTGCCATCTTTGTCGGGCGGTGCTTCGGAAGAAGCGAATGGTGAACCTGCCCTCTTTCTGGTAGTTGTTACTATGAGGGAGTCTGATCCCATGTACATTGGGGCAATTAAAACCAGAGGGTGCAGAATAATTTTGACTTGTGGATTGACTGCACCAGTAAGATTAGGCGTTACCAGCGAGGGATCGATTCAATGCTGGATGGATCTTAATATAGGGATAGCCTGGGAAATGGCTGTCACCTAAGATTTCCTCCGCTAAATCATCTTCTTGGGCACCTTGCGTGTCTATTTGGAAATGAGCAGCTGCTTTCGCCAGTCCCTCATTGAGTGGCTGATCAATCGGTGAGTCGTTCACCGGTGTCTTTCGGAATAGGAGTTGAGATTGTAGGCTTCCGCCTCATCTTGTTGCTCTTCCTGGTCCTCATTGACCCCATAGTAAGAAACCCCCGTCTTGTCCTCCAGCATATGTGTCTGCTAATTGAACCTTACCATCCAGAATCATATGGTGAGGAAACATAGGGTCTAATAATCAACCCTGCACTGGAGCCTCAGAGCAGAGCCCTTTAGTAGGGGGTTGAGAGGGCTTGGAGGTAGCTGGAGTGCAGGTACAGCTCTGGAAATAATTAGGGTCTTTCCCATAGAAGTCTGCCATAAATGACATTCTCGTTACCCCATCAGTTGTCAGAACTCCAATTTTGTGAACTAGGAATGACTACAGGATTCGCACCTCTTCCTCCATGCCCATATCCTGAGCAGTGGGAGGAACAATCTTTCCCTTGGTGACGGGAACCTTGGATTTTCCTAAAGATTTAGGGTCTTTGTTTTTCCATTTGAACCTGGTGTTCTGAGGTATGTTTCCCCCTTCCCATGACTAGAGGAATGTTCTCCTAACATTTAGGGTTTTCTGAGTGCTTCGATGCCTGGTGTTGAGATTCGGAGGCGGCTTTTGACACATCGTGTCTAGGCTTGGAGGTGGTACGAGATTCGTAAATTCTGTTGAATTGCAGAAGTAAACATTGAACGTGCAACTTGGGGAAGAGGTCGGATTCAGCTTCTGACGACCAGGCCTCAATGACTTGGTAATGCGGCACCTTTCCCAACTGTGGACAGTTTGGGCATTCCCGGTCACGTTCGCCTCACTACAGAGGACAATCAGTGGACTCCTCTCGATGCCTTCTGTTGCTGATCACTCGACATTAGTGTCGAATCACGGCTGGGGCTAATGTGCTTGGTGGAAGTGGTGTTGTCCTAACTGAACCACTGGTCAGTCCTCCGAGGTCGGGGGCTTGTGCAGCGATGTCCGAAGTCACCCCTGTGCCTTCGCCAACCGATAAGGCGGCGTTGCTGCCATTGCCGAAGGATCCCACGGCATCCATGGCCTCTAGCTGCCTGGCATAGTGGGCCCAGCGCTTCAAGCGGTCCCATGTTTTGGGCTTGAAGAGCTTACAAGCTCTACAGGTAGCCTTGGGATGGTCTCGTGGGAGACAGGTTACACATAGTGTTTGTCTACCCCAGAGAAACTTCCTGTTACACTTCGGGCAGAATTTAAAGGGAGTACTCTCCATATGTTACCAATTGGCAGCGGGCGGTTATATGTAGGTAACTAGTGTATGACCACCCCCCTCTCTCCCTACTGGCACAAGGCCGAGGCCAGAGGCCGTCCAAGGCCCGGGCTAAGGCCAGAGGCCTTCCGAGGCCCAAAGTCTGTTGTGTAGTCTCGACGGCCGATTTCCTCAATTTCGATTCACTGGCCATCTTCGGGTTGGAGAAACGGGGACATTTTATAATATTGATAAATGGCTAAAGCCAAGGGAACTCCGCAATATGCTTAGGACAAGTATGACGGAACAACAATCTGAGGGTCCTACACGCGTGAGGGATCATGGTTACAGTGGACGTCACACTGGCACACCCTAGTTTGACGCTCTTTTGAGTTTAAAAAACTATTAATACGCCCGTAGCTTCCACTAGATTTATTTATTTATTTATTTCACATTTATAAAGCGCTCACACAGCCCGCAGGCATCGAGGCGCTGTTACAGGAATTGTCTTTTTTGTTTTTCTTAGTTGCGTAATTGTGTGGTTTTTTTTTTTCTTAGTTACGTATTTATAACGCGCTTGAACACCCAAAGGTTTCTAAGCGCGGACCCGGGGATCGAACCGGTTGTTGCTCCGTGTCGTCTTGCTTCCAAGACGCGCACGCTGCCGCTGAGCTATCCTCCCGGGACAGATGTTGGCCTATGCACAGCATGTGATCTAAGCAGATGCCACAAGCCTCAGAATTACATTTTTTTTTTGCGCACCTAACCCTCAGGCATCTGGGCGCCTAAGCTTACGAATATGGTTACAGGTAAAGTATGCTTAAGCAAATTATTACGTGAAAACAGTTTAAGAATTTGGTTACAGTTATAAAGGACGCAGATAATGCATTCCTAAGGATATGGTTACAGGTATTGCAAGCTTAAGAAAATGGTTCAATGTTTAGCAGACTTAAGAATTTTGGTTGCATGTACAGCAAGCTTAAGAATTTGGTTACATGTTAAGCAGATCACAGATAAGGCATGCTTAAGAATTTGGTTACAGGAGATGCAAAGCAAGGGTGATGCAAGCTGAAAGCTTTTGTTATTTGTGCTTAAGAGTATGGATGCTTGGCTTTTAGTGATTTACATAAAGGGGTGTGTAGGTCCTGCCAGGTTGCTTGAAAGTGACGTGTGGCTGAGTGTCGTGTGAAAACCCAGGTTTAGTTTTTTACAGAATGACACTAAGGCGGGGGGTCTAACAGCCAGTGCCAGAGCATTCCAGTAGTTAGCTGCCATGACGGGGAAGCTTGAGCCCCTCCTGCTTTGTCTTTTGCATCTAGGCTTGGTTAATTGCCCGAGATATGTAATGGTTCTGGTGGTTACTATTACACTGAAGCCAAGAAGTCTTGCTATGTGCCGCTTAAGCAAGGTGAATAACAAGTTGCTTTGCTATTGCTACTTTAGTAGTCAATGGCCAATAGAAATGTCCTAATTGAGGTATTGGATCCAATCAGTCATGTTTATTATTTGGCATGGGCCGTATGCATAAGGTATAATTCCTTACTCAAAAACATCCAAGTGCAACACAGGTACTTTTCGGCATCAATAGGTCCTATACATTCTTTCACAAGCCAATAAACTGCAGTCACATTTTTAACCTGAACCTTTGGGTCAAAAGTGTGAATGAGGTGTACACAACCGAATTTCCCTTGCAGTTTGCACAGTGTGCACTAGTAAGGATGTTAAATTGTGCACTAGTCCTCAATACTGGTCCAAATTATTATCTAAACCACACTGATGTTGCATGTATCCCATACGCAAAAAAAATGAAGAGGGGTGGGAGGAGAGACAAAATAAAACAAATGCTAGCAACATCTGTGTCTTGAGTGATGTTCAATACACGAATGTATAGCATTTTTAATTTATTCTTATATACCCAGTCATTTTGATGAACTGTCTTACTGCAAAGACATTGTCTAGCGTGAAGCGTACAGAGGAGCCTGCGACATCCCTAAATGTTAAACCTTATTTTAATGACCCTACAGAGAATACACACTTGAATATAGCACGATTAAAATGTTACTCGCAGTATATTGTTAAATTGCCAGTCAAGAGTAACCAGGTTACTCGCCGTAGTGACCACCTTACTCCTAGTCCATAGCCCCTTTTCCTCCATACTTATGGGACATTCCTCCGTCCTGTGGGACGGGACCTGAGCACTTTGTAAAAGCATCAAAATTTTGCAAACATTTTAGTCCTTCCTCTTACGCGGGGTACTGCGCATGGCTGTAGCCCTGCCCATCTTAGCTCTGCCCCACGCATCACCCATCAGTCCTTTTCTATCACCAGGTCAGAGACCTTTAAGCAATAGAGGAACCTTATTAGAGGGGACGGCGGGCGGGCATATGGAGGAAAGGGGACTATGGACTAGGAGTAAGGTGGTCACAACAGTGAGTAAGGAACAAGTTACTTACCTGTAACTGTTCTCCAGCATGGGTCTGGCATGGATTCACATGCTCATGAATTCCCCGTCGTCAGGCTGGGAATCCTCGGTAAAGAAAAAACCAGTATCAGTTTCGTTTCTGATCTGTCTTTCGTAGTAGTAACCAATTACTGGTCTCTGCGTCATACTGACCACAGCCAATGACTGCCCTCTACCTATGCCCCGCCTCTGGCAGCCATCTTCAGATTTGGAAGCACGTGAAGTGGCAGTATGACCAAGTGAAGAGCCGCAGATGGGTAGGCGGGAGGGTTCGCATGTGAATCCATGCCAGACCCATGCTGGAGAACAACAGTTACAGGTAAGTAACTTGTTCCTTCTCCAGCATGGGGTCTGGCATGGATTCACATGCTCATAAATAAATGCATAGCAGTACACACATCCACAACCACGGGAGGTGGCAACAGGCTCAACATTAAGCATTACATCAAACTCAACATCAAGCAATCTTACCTCATCACCAGGCTCACCTCAGGCGAACAGGTTGCGCAGCACTGCTTGGCCGACCCTGGACTCCTCCCTGGAATCCCGATCGACGCAGTAGAATTTCGTGAAGGTGTGCGTCAAGGACCACGTAGCAGCCCTGCATATGTCCAGCAGGGGCACACCAGAAAGGAACGCCGTGGTAGCTGCGATCGCTCTGGTGGCATGGGCTCTCGGACAGCCAGGCAGTGGTCGGTTTGCCAACCGATGACAGTACATGATACAGCCGGAGAGCCATCTGGAAATGAAAGCCTTTGAGAGAGCCTTCCCCCGATTGACAGGTCCAAAGTTCAAAGAGTTGTGACGTCTTCCGAAAACACTTTGTGCGGTCCACGTAGAACTTCAGCGCTCTAGCCACATCAAGCGAGTGCGAAGTCCTCTCAGCCGGCGAAGGCGACGGGAAAAACACAGGCAACACCAAGGGTTCGTTGAGGTGGAAGTCCGACGGCACCTTGGGCATGAAGGAGGGGTGCGTCCTGAGCACCACCCTCGTGTCGTGAAAGGTCAAGTATGGTGGTTTGCAAGTTAGGGCCTGGATCTCTCCCACTCGTCGTGCAGAGGCGATGGCCACAAGAAACGCTGTTTTCCACGACAGGAACTTCAACGGGGCCGAGTGCAGAGGCTCGAACGGAGGTCCCATGAGCTTGGTCAGCACCACGTTGAGCTCCCACGCCGGGGCCGGAGCCTTCACCGGCGGGAACGATCTGAACAGTCCCTTCATGAACTCTTTCACCAGACGATGAGACCACAAGGACGTCCGCCCCGTGGTTCTGGTGTATCAGGAGATCGCAGCAAGATGAATCTTGATGGACGCGTGTGCCAGTCCAGCCTTGGCCAGCATCAACAGGTACGGCAGCACTTGGGGGAGCCGTAATCCTTAGAGGGTTAATCTTCGGTGCGTGGCACAAGACAGAGAACCTCTTCCATTTGTGTCCGTAGCATTTAAGAGTCGAGGACGCCCTGGCCTTCGCAAGAACCTCTCTGCAGTCGGCCGGTATGTCGTATCCTCCAAACTCTAGCGCTGCAGGAGCCAGGCCTGGGTCGTGGTGTGGGATGGCACCTCCTTCCCTGGAGAGCAGATCCGCGCCCACTGGCAGCTTCATTGACAGGGACGCTGACAAGTCCAGAAGGTCCGGGAACCATATCTGCCTCGGCCACGCAGGTGCGACGAGGATCATCCTGCACAGTGACCTCTTGAGCTGGTTGATGAGCCGGATCAGCAGTGGCAGTGGAGGGAACGCGTATAGGAACAGGCCTTCCCAGGGGAACGAGAAAGCATCGCCCATGCTCCTCGGCTGGGGAATCCTGCTGGCGAACCTCCGGCACTTGGAGTTCGTCGCCGTCACGAACAGGTCGATCTGGGGTGTGCCCCACCGTCGGAAGAGGCGATCCACTAGATCCTGCTGTAGTTCCCACTCGTGGCACGAGCGCAGCTCCCTGCTGAGTGAGTCGGCGATGGTGTTTATCGCTGCCAGATGAAACGGCACCAGAAACATCCTTTGGGCGACGGGCCAATGCCACAGGTCCTGCGCCTCCTTGGACAGTGCTGGGGACCTGGTTCCGCCCTGTTTCCTGATGTAAAACATGGTGGTGGTGTTGTCGGTGAAGATCCTCACCACCTTGCCCTTGAGGGATGAAAGGAAGGACCCGAGGGCCCAAAACACTGCACGTAGCTCCAGGACGTTAATATGGAGGGACTTCTCCGTCGGGAGCCAAAGGCCTCTCGCGTGCAGATTTCCGGTGTGCGCTCCCACCCTTCCAGGGAGGCATCCGTGGTCACTGTCTCCTGGTGGCCTGGGGTCTGGAAGTCCATGCCCGCCGTCAGATGCGCGCGGGTGCCCCACCACCAGATCGCTCGTCGGAAACAGTCGAGTGTGATCTCTCCTCGAAGTTGCCCGTCGTTTGGATCCAGCGCGCGTCCAGGAACTCCTGCAACGGGCGCATCCGGAGCCTGCACATGGGAATGAGGTAGATGCAAGAAGACATCATTCCGAGGAGGGACTTGATGGACCTCACCTTGGCCGCGTCGGCAACCAACATCCGCTGTACCTTGCCCAGGATGGCCCTGGTCCTTTCCTCCGACGGGGAGGCCAGAAGGGACACTGTCGAGCTTCGCTCCTAGAAACAGTGCGTCTTGCGCGGGTACCAGGTGGGACTTGGCGTAGTTCACGGAGAATCCCAGGTCCGTGAGAAGTTGGATGGTCCTTGCCGTGTGCTCCACGGCGAGCTCCCTCGTCTTGGCTCGGATGAGCCAGTCGTCCAGGTAGGGGTAGACGTGGATCCCCTCTCGGCGCAGCTGCGCCGCCACCGGTGCAAGGCACTTGGTGAATACCCTGGGTGCCGACCGAAGGGAAGGGCTCTGAACTGATAGTGACGCCCTTGGACCACGAACCTGAGAAATTTTCGGTGCCCCTTTAGGATGGGAATATGGAAGTAGGCATCCTCCAAATCCAACGACGACAGGAAGTCGCCCTCCTCCAGCTGACCCAGGACGTGCTGGAGGGTGACCATCCGAAACTTCAGCGCCTTGAACTTGTTGAGCCGTCGTAGGTCTAGGATGGGGCACCATCCTCCCGCCTTCTTCACGAGGAAGTATCTTGAGTAAACTCCGGAGCCCCGAAGCCTCTTTGGGACGAGTTCGATGGCGCCCTTCCTGAGCATCGCCTTTACCTCCAGGAGAAGCTGAGGGACGTGAAGCTCTTTCCTGGCCACAGGGGGGACGCGCGGGCACCTTCTTTGAAACTCGAGCGCGTGACCCTGGGCTAGGGCGTCCAGCACCCAACGGTCGGTGGAGATGGACTCCCACACGCTGACGAAGCTCGCCAGCCGGCCTCCCACCGGGGTGCTTCGGTGGGGGCCCGACCCCACGGCCGGTTCAATCCTGCTTAGACGAGGCTTTGCCGCCTTGACCTCCTTGGCGACGACGGCGGGGTCCGCCTGACTTGCGTCGTCCCCTGTAAGCTTCCTGAGACGACGAACGGGCCGCTTGACGGTAGGTGGAAAATCCGCTGCCGGAACCTTTGGAGGCGCCCTTGCCTCCGCCACTCCGAAAGGGCGGCCGCCGTTGCTGGAGAACCCCCGAGAGCCCGGGCCGTCTCCATGTCCGCTTTAATGGCTTGAAGGGAATCGTCCACTGTTTTCCCAAACAGGTTGTTCCCATCGAACGGCATGTCCAGGACTCTGGTCTGTACGTCTTGACGGAAGTCAGTAGCCTTGAGCCATCCACGCCGCCTAAGGCACACGCCGTTGCCCAACTGGGGAAATCCAGTGTCTGCGATGTCCGTCGCAATCGTGATGGCGTGGTCCGACGCCACCTCACCTTCCTGCAAGATCTCCAGGGCATCCGCCCTCTTGTCGTCCGGTAGGAAGTCCAGCAGGGGAGCCAGTTTGTACCACAGCTCCCTGTCGTAGCGGGCTACGATAGCTAAGGCGTTGGCCGCCTTAATCGTTGTCGCTGCAGACGAGATCCCCCTGCGCCCCATCGTGTCCAATTTCTTTCCCTTGCCGTCCGGCGGGGAAGTAGACATGGAGGCCGCAACCACGCCCCCCCCCCCGCGCGGTTTCTTCCTGGCCGCCGCGGAGACGGAGTCCGGGGTAGGCTGTGCCCGGAGGCACAAGAGGGCCGCGTCCGGGACCCGGTACTTCTTCTCGTACCGGTCTCTTCTAGCCGGCGTCGTGGATGGGTTCTTGAGGAGGGCAAGGCCCTCATCCCAAATATCGTCCAGCAGAGAACGCGAGGACCGTCTTCCTCTTGGCCTCGCGCCGCTGATAAAGGAAACCTTCCTTCTCCTCAGGGCAGAGCTGGAAGAGCTCGGATGCCGTGGCGATCATGGAGTGAAAAGATCCAATCTCGTCGGGCGGGGAAGCCCGGGTGGGAGGTGACGACGGCAGATCCTCATCGTACACCTCGTCGTCCGTACCCGTCGCGGCCGTGTCAGTCCCCGTGTCATCCCCTCAAGTCGTGGACGGGGAGGAGGGCTGAAAAGGAGGTGGAGGGTGAATCCTTTTCTTAGGAGGGGGGCTGCCCTAAGGGCCTGGTTCCGTGTCCCCCGACGGGAGTGGCTCCTCCACTGGTAACGGCAGTCTCGTCCTTATCTCTGAGCATAAGGACTGTCTAGCCAACAAAATGGCCGCCGAGTTGTCTTGCGGCGCTGGCAGAGGGGAGTCCGACGGGCGGTCAGGGGCCCCGTCGGTACCCTCGACAATGTCGTCGTCTCCTGCGTCGGGATCCCTCCCAACGGGCTGGTCTTCTTCCACGCCAACTCCGTGGCTTAAGACATCGATCAGTTCTTCCTCAGAGGTTGAGGCCGAATCCACAACGACCTCCTGCCCCCCCCCCTTTTTCTTCTCCGTCGGAGGTTTCACGGGGGTCCTGACGATGGGCATAAAAGAGGACTCCCTCCGCGGTGGCAGGGAGACTCTGAGCCCCGAGGTCGCCACCACTGGTGTAGCCTCCACAGGCTGGACCAGGGCCGCCGCGACTGTCTCAATAGAGGCCTTGGCCGGATGGATGAAGGCTTTCACCACCTTAGGTGCGCTCACCGCCTTCTCCTTGAGGGGGGGAGGTGGGGGAACACTGCCTCGCTCCCCCTCCACCTTCGAGCTAGACCGGGGCCTCTCCAGGAGCTTCGCCGGGTGCTCGGCCTTCCTCTTACCCGACCCAGAGCGTTGGCTCGTGGTTGATGGTGCCGGGGAGGGTGCGCCTGCCTGGCGCCCGTAGAGCCCGACCGTTCGGCGCTCCCGGTGCCAGCGGACTCGCGGTGCTTGGCCTTGTGTTGGACCCCCGTCGCCGGGGCGTCCTCAAAGGTCTTAGAAGACCGCTCGGATTTCTTCCTCTTCTTCTCGCCGGACGGGCTCTTCCCTTCCAGCCAGTTGGCGAGACGTTGATGGCGGTCCTTCATGGTCCGCTCCGACATGTTGCAGCAAAACGTACAGTCCTTCTCCACGTGCATCTTGTCCTCATGTAGGCAGTAAAGACAAAAGGAGTGTTCGTCTTCCTTAAAGACATTCTGCAGCTGGCATCCAGGGCAGACCCGGAACAGCTTTCCGGGCGTCGAGCTTCCCTTCTCCTGGGCCATGACCGAGATGGGCCTGAGAAACCTCTGGAGTCCTCCAAAAGCATAGCTCGGCGAAATCTTCACCCTTGAGGGGCGTAGACGAATCCGACACGGGTCCCCGTTGATCGGAGAGTCGGTGGAGCTTGAGGCTCTTTTGATCGAAAAAAAAAAACGAAGTTTTTGAGAAAAACGTGAAAAAAATAGCACTAACGCTCGAGAGCAATAGCACGAGGATCCCAACACATGAACGTGCGGTAAAAATCTGAAGATGGCTGCCAGAGGCAGGGCATAGGTAGAGGGCAGTCATTGGCTGTGGTCAGTATGACGCAGAGACCAGTGATTGGTTACTACTACGAAAGACAGATCAGAAACGAAACTGATACTGGTTTTTTCTTTACCGAGGATTCCCAGCCTGACGGGGAATTCATGAGCATGTGAATCCATGCCAGACCCCATGCTGAGAACCTGGTCATACTCGTACGTCCCGTCCCCCTTTTTTCCATACTTCTGGGAGATGCCCAAGTACTGCTCACAGGAACTATGGGTGGATGGAAAATCCCTTTTGAAACAGGTTCTTCAGCACAGCCTGGCCAAACTGAGCAGCAGATCTAGAGCTCAGGTCTAGACAATGTTTACAAAAAGCCGATGGGGAGACCCAAGTAGACGCCATTGTGATAGTCTCCCAGGGGACATTTCTGAAAGGCGACTGCCTTGCCCCACACCAGGTGTGCATGAATACCTTGAGGAGGCTGCAGTCCTTGCATAGTGTAAGACTCAGTAATACCGGCAGCAATCCGTCTGTAGATAGTCGCCTTAGCGGCCCGTTTACCTTGTGGATTACCAAAAGTCACCAACAGTTCAGTAGAGCTCCTAAATTCAGATGTTCTGTCCAAATAAAACTTAAGAGCCCTTCTAACATCCAAACAATGTAGAACCCTTTCCGCTTCTGAAGCTGTGTTTGGAAAAAAGACTGGCAGGGAGATTGACTGATTAATATGTAAATCAGAGACCACCTTTGGCAGGAAAGAAAGATTTGTCTGTAGGACCACCTTATCCTTGTGGAAAACCAAAAAGGGATGCTCCACTGACAGAGCTTGGAGCTCACTCACCTGTCTTGCTGAATTAATGGCAATTAAAATAAATAAAAAAGACACCTTCCATGAAAGGTACTTAAAGCCCACTGTGGCCTTTGGTTTGAATGGCTTATGGCACAACGCCGTAAGGACCACATTCAGATCCCCTTCATGTGCGGCTTGCGAACCGGAAGATAAAGATGCGTCAAATCCGCAAAGTGCCTCTTAACCACTGATTTGACAGTGAATAAGAGCAGTGATACGTGGACAGGTAGGCGCCTACCACCAAAAGATAAGTCCTGAATAACAGAACATGAACGCCTGATTCTGCTAGTTGAGACACGAAGAACAGCACTGTCAATCGTCACCACCTTGGGTGACAGCTGTTTGGCTAAGCACCAGTGACAGAACCAAAGCCACTTGCTCTTCTACTGAGACCTCATCGAGGGCTTCCTGGCTGCCAGAATTATTTGCATGTTATCAGCAGACAGGTTGAGATGCTCTAAAGACCTGAACTCAGGCACCATGCCACCAAGTTGAATGAATGTGGGGAGGGGTGCCACAGCTGTTGATCCCTCTGGGGAAGCAGATTGGGTCTCACCGGTAGCCTGATCTGTGCACACCGACAGACGCTGAAGTTCTGAGAACCAGAACCTGGCCGGCCACCACCACGGAGCTATGAGCAGAAGAGAACAGTTCAGTGTTCCTCAGCTTGCAAATCTTCCGATGAATCAGAGGCAGAGGCGGGAAAGCATAGGCCCTCATGTTGTGACAAGGACTCTAGAGCATCCCCAGAGAGGAGGCTCCCAGACCATTTCTAGAGGCATACAGAGGAAGTTTTGTTTGTCGATGTCGAAGAGGTCCACTTCCTGAGTGCCCCAACACAGGAATAACCGTGAAGATCTCTGCTTTCAATTCCCACTTGTAGCTGACCACTGTACGCCGATTGAGGGCAGCCGTTACGTTCAGCTGGCACAGGATGTGTACTGCTACCAGTCAGAGGCCATGCTGAACCGCCCATTCCCAAATCTGGATGGACAGATCCACAAGAGGGGGAGACTTGGTGCCCCCCTGCTTGTTGATGTAATACATTGACACCACATTGTCCGTGTGGATACGGACCACTTTGTGGCAATGACCGGCCTGAACGCCTTGAGCGCTAGGAAAATCGCCAGAACCTCCAGATTTATGTGAAGGAGCTGGTCCTGAGGCAACCAAAGGTCCGAGACCTGAAGATCCAATGTCGCACCCCATCCCCGAAGGGAGGAGTCAGTCGTGAGCGTCACCACCAGGGCTTGGTCTTGAAACCCTGCATCCACCGACAGGTTGCTGAGACAACCACCACGCCAGATCCGCTCATAGAAGCTGGAATCAATATCAACTTGGAGTCCGGATCCACAGCCTGACACCAAGAACTCTGAAGAGACATTTGAGTCTGCCCCATCTTGAGTGGAGCAAGAGGTAGCGCCAATATGCATGAGGCCCAGAAGCCTCTGGAACCACCAAGCAGACATACTCTCCCACTGCGCAAACCTCTGCCACATGGCCAACAGATCCGCCATTCTGTCCCCGGTCAGGTAAACTCTGCAGTCGATCGTGTTCCATCGAAAAAGCAGGAAAATCAAGTCCTGAGAGACCGTCATAGAAGATTTCCACCAGTGCAACAGCCCAAGGTGGAACAGGGGCTGGAGGAGACCGACGATTGCATGCAGCTAGACAAAGATGGGCTGCAATCACTGACATCTTCGTAAAGACATGCGGTGCCGAGCTGAGGCCAAAAGGAAGCACTCGAAACTGGAAATGCTCCTCCCACAGAGAAATGCAGGTATTTCCGGTGTGGACTCCAGATGACAATATGCATGAATGCATCCTGAAGGTCCACCACGCTGAGCCAATTGCCCATCTGCAAAGAGGACTTAACTGAACAGGTGTGATCTTGAATTTCTCTTGGGGGTAGGAAAAGATTGAGCTGGGAGAGGTCTAGAATGGTGCACAGCCCAGCCTGGTTGTATTTGGGCACCGTAAACAGTCAGGAGTAGAAGCCCTCCCCTAGGGGAAACAGGTTCCACTGCCCTGAGATCCAATAACGTCTGAATCTCGGCCCTGAGGGAGGGGGAACCAGACTGCTGGAAAGGATTGATGTGTGGGGGTAGGGGAAAGGGGTAAGCGGAAGCCCGCCAGAGCGACTGACAAGACCCACCGGTCCTCGGTGAGTCTGCCACGCCTCCCAATGAGACGCAATGCATCCTTCCACCGGGGTCTCGTGCGAGCGCAGAGAACCCTCATCTGGCAGGTTTTTCAGTGGCGGCACCAACAACCTGAGGGAGGAGCGGGAGAAAAACAGACTGTTGCTGCCTCCGGCAGGAGTTTCCCAAAGGGGTATCGACTGCAGGATTTGCGATCGAGAAAACCCTTGAAACCAGAGGGGGGGCCGGGATTGTGACAATGGTCTCTGCGTCCTAAAGGTGGTTTCACCAAGACAGACAAGGATTTGGCAGTCTGTGCTAAACTTGTTCATCCATCGGGGAATGAAAAAGCTCCTTGCCGTCAAACAGCAGGTCCAAAAAAATTGTCCTGTACCTCCTTGGAGAACTTGGTGGCGTGCAGCCAAGCCTGCCGAGAGGTATCCACTCCAAGAATAAGGCCCCGGGATGAAGTGTCAAGATTAGCTGCGCCCTCCAGCAGATCTTGAGCTAGGACCCTGGCATCAGACAATTCCGCCTTAAAGTCCTCAAGCTTTTCAACCGGGATGAGCTCCTCAAACTACGACAGACCTTAGCACATTTTCAAATTTGCCCCCGCTAACACCAGTTATGCATTAGCCTGTCGTAGTTGCAGGGCCGAGTTAGCAAAAATCTTCCTCCAAAGTGAATCAAGAAGCTTATCCTCTTTGCCTAGGACCCGAGTAGCCATCGTAGAAGATGCTGCAGGCTTGGACTGCAAAGTGGCCGCAGGCACCACAATGGAGGAGTGGGGCGGACATGCTAAGACCACCTCTTCCGAAGAATGCAGCCTGCAGCGCGCGTCAATGTTCTCATTGACGAACAGTCCAGAGTGTGGCCTCTCCCAGACTCTGCAGTCCTCGGCCAAAACATACTTCTGCAAGAACAGGCTGATACGCTCCGAAGGAAACAAGGTGAACGCCCCCGAAAGCACACCCTCCTGTGGAGCTGGTGCCTCGGGCACTGGGACATCCAACAAACTCATGTCCAGCACCCGGTTGTGAAAGGCTCCCTGTGTGTCATCTGACAGGTCAGGGTCTGGCTGAACCACATCAGGCACCACAACCACCTTGTCCACTGGGGACAACAGAGGCAATGGTGGACGATTAGGGGGACACCCCGCAGGCAAGGGCGGCGCAAGCGGAACCAACAGCACTGGCGGGCAGATCTCCCTAAACAGACCCTTAAAATACTCCTTCATGGGGTCTGAACACAAGTTTTTGAAACTTGCCGAAAAAGAAGTCCTCCGCCAAGGCTTTTGGAGCAGCCGGAGGTCTCATGAGGGTAATTGCAGGGACGCAAGGGAGAGGGTTGCCAAGAAGGCCCATCCCCAGAGGTGTACACATAAATCAAGGGTGCCAACGCCGCAAGCAGCGTGACATTGTGCGGAAGGGGCATTTATGAAGTTCGTCATAAACTGGACGAAACTGATGTGCACAAGGAAACCGATGTTGACCTACAGAACCAATCCCTACACCTGAAGCCGATCTCGTAGTTGTAAGGGATGCATCCAAAATGGCCGCCGTGGTCTTTTGTTAGCACCTGAGGAGAACTGCAACACGTGTGGAAGTGAGGTAGGGGTCCCCATAGGTGGGTCAGGGGTCTTCATTTTAGCCTTTACACAAGGAACCTTGGCCGAGCCGGTACAGTGCGGCCTAGGATGTTTTTGTGACATGCTAATAGCCAACCTAGCCTTCTCCAGAAGGACCTCAGCACTGCCGGTAAATTAGGAATTACGGTTCGAAACCTCATTCCTTGCCCCCTCAATAGCTCTGGAGTCACTGCAAGAGCGGGAACGATTAGGAACACCTTTCACCGACAAGGCCTTAACAGGCCTCTCAGAAAGGTTGGTCACCTTAGCCTCCAAGCGAGGGACCTCGGACCAGAGTCCGGTATAAGCCTCTTCACACCGGGCCTTGAACTACCGTTCGATATGAACAAGCCAAGCCGAGGCCTGGGGGCGCACCCTGGTACTTTTGAGGGAAGCTCCAATCAAGGGGGCCTCGGAGCGAGCTCCGGTACCCCACGACTCAGTAGAACTGGGTCTACAAACGCCCCCACAGGAGGAGCCTCTGATTGTAATCTGGTGTCCACAGGCCCCTTATGGAGACCCTCCGAGAAAACTCAGGTACACTTTTTAGGCCCAGAGGGCACCTCAGGGGAAGCCCTGGTTACAGAGCCCTCGACACTCCTCCCAGCTGGGGTGCCCTAAAAAGTAAGGAACTTACTGGGAGTTTCTTTTCCTCGATCAAGGATTGAAAATGCGTTGGAGGAGTGCGCTGAAACACCGCTCTAAACGACGTTGAAGTGCCCAGACCGAAAGGGAATCGCAATAAAAACACAAGTCCCACCGGTGGTCCGGACCCAAACACTAAACAAAGAGGATGGGGATCCGCCCTAGCGAAGCTTCGCTGACAGGAAGAACAATTGGGGAAGTCTAGTTGAAACAGCATAGACGACTATCACGCAATTGCTAGCAAGAGCCAGAGAGTAGGAAATTGGAAGGAAAAAACCTTCCGCAGATGCAAGTGTGTCCAGTCTCGAACGAGCAGAGAAAAGGACTGATGGGCGATGCGCAGGGCGGAGCCAAGATGGGCAGGGCTACAGCCGCGTTCAGTACCCCACGTAAAAGAGGAAGGCCTAACATTTTTGCAAAATTGATGCTTTTACAAAGTGCTCCTGTCCACAGGACGGAGGAATGTCCTGCAAGTATGGAGGAAAGGGGACAGAACGTAGGAGTATGTGTAATTACCTTCCTCTCCTTAATCTGTTTTTGTCATGCAAATCAAAGTGCTGAATGATTATTTGCCGAGTTTGCTAATCAGCTGCGATTTCATGGGCAATCCTTGCTCATATTAGTCATTTTCCCATTAACAGAACAGTTTATCTACATGAAAATACTCCAATGAGCTTCTGATATGGACCTGTTTAGTTTGTTGTATTAACAATCACTAGTCAGCCCGAATACAAACTAAATGCTTAGTTCCTGTCCGTGTGGCTGCTCGTAAAGATTAATGGCTCTTCTGAATGTATCCAGCACTCTATTCTCAACGTTCAACAGATTTGTCCCATTAATGTCCCAAGATTCCTTGCAATTATTTAAGTAGGGGTTTGAGAATGTACATACAAAACGTGTCAAGAGGGGCTTCTTATAGTCTTAGACTCGTCCCAATCATAGCAAGTGTCCTTTTTGTTAAAATGTACGCCAATGCTATCCAAACAAAGTCCTGTGCATACAGCAGTTGCCAACGTCCTGCTCCAGCAAAAGTCGTTTCTGGTGCAGACATGCTTTTTTCACTTTCCTCCCCAGTTTGTCATGTGAATTATAACGTGATGTTGCCTTTCAAATATCCCACTATGTGCTATGTTCATTTCCACTATTTAAACGTTACAAATTTGCAGCATCCAATGAAAAACCATTTCTCAACCTGTCCTGCCGATTTGCATGAGGCACACAGATTAGGGAGAGGAAGGACACGCTTGAGTGGCAATTTAACAAAACACTGCTAACATTTTAATTGTGCTATATTCCATAGTGTAGATTATCTGGAGGGTAATTTAAATAAGTATTAACATTTATGAATGTTGCAGGCTGCTCTGTACACTACTCTAGACAATGACTTTACAGTAAGACGTTTCATTAATATGACTGGGTATATAGGAACAATAATAAAAAATGCTATACATTCATGTATTGAACATCAGACACCGAGATGTTGCTAACATTTGTTTTCTTGTGTCTCTCCTCCCCATCCCTCTTGTCGGTTGATTTGCGGATACACGCAACATCAGTGTGGTTTAGATAAGAATTTTCGGAAGTATTGACACAAGGATTGTGTGGCCATATACATTTTCTCTTCTCTTGTCCTGACGAGGACCCGCAGGGTCAAACACGTGTTGGCAATTGGTAACCACACTAGTGCACAATTAACATCCTTACAAGTGCACACTGCAAACAAGGGAAATTCGTTGTGTACACCTCATTCACACTTGATGTATTGACTAAAAGTTCAGGTTACAAATGTGACCGTTTGAAGTTAACATTGCCTTGTGGAAAGAATGTATAGGACATTGATCCCGAAAAGTACCTGTGAAGGAATGGTACCTTATGCATATGGCCCATGCCAAATAAACACTAACTGCTCTGAAACAAATTAGTTCAATTGACTTTGCTACACATCCCTTGTATAAAGAACAAAGAGTAGGGGAAAGACCTAGAGATTTATATTCATACAGTGCGTCTGGTTATTCAAGACCCTCTTGTACAATTTTACAACTTTGGTGGGATACCCTGTCACCCAGGTTTTATTTCAGTATCTGCGATTCCTGATCGAAACCCATTTTAGTGGTACGGTTGCTTTTAAATCTTAGGAACTGTGCGAATGGTAGGTTCTGCCTAGTGTGTTTAGGATGGAAACTGGAATAAAGCAGTAATGAGTTCTTGGTAGTTTTATGATCTGGTTTGACCTTCAACACTGCTTCTTTGACATTGTCAAATATAGAAAGTTAAATCATCTCCTTACTATGGGTATTTGTGAACTTCAAGAATGGATTTTAATCATTTAGCCACAGGATAAATGACTCAAATGTTGTGATATCACCAGGCCATATAAAGAGAATGTCATCAATTGTGCGCCCTGAGGCCCTAGGGTTAGTGGCGCAAAGAATACAGAGAAACTTTTCCCACAACTTGTGTGGTCAATAAAGATTGGATTGGTATTTGCCAATATTGCATGTGTCAACAGTACCAACGTATGAGTTGGCCAGTGTAGGTGCCACTGCAGAGCCCATGGCTGTACCATGCATGTGTTTGAAGAACTGGCTGTTGCACACAAAATAGTTCACATGACATTTCCGTACACCATAACATGAACGAGTTAGGTGTTTGGCCTACTGTTCTAGATTCTAGTAGTTTTTCCTTCGACCATATTCAATGTAGCCAACTGCAGAATTTTAGTGAACAAAGAATGTCTAAGCTCACTAAGATATCTTTCTATTTGAAACCCCCAAGTATTACTTCGGTAGTGTCTTGAATATAGGATTCCATTTGTTTAACATAGAACCACTCAATTTGCAGATCTGAGTCCCCAACAGTGAATGTGAACCAGACAATTGGTCTACCAGGTGGATTCAACAATGCCTTGTATATTTTAGGCAAAACAACTTTGGAATACTGGTAGTTTACATAAGGTGACAAGATATTCCGCTTCTTGTTTTGAGATCCATTGTCTCAAGTAATTTGGCAACTTTACAGTTAAACAGAAGTTGTCGTTTTTGGTGGGATCAGTATTGATCGGTTCGTAAAAAGTTGTCACTCAATTGGTGGTTGCACTCGATGTAATCCTGTGTTGAGAATAACTTTTTATAAAGCGCACTAGCAGCCCACGGGCATCGAGGGGCTGTTACATGAGATTGACTTGGTTATACAAAGGGTCTTGCTTACATGAGATTGACTTAGTTACACACATTGTCTTAGTTACATCAGTAAACTTGGATCATGGTTACAGTGAGCAAAGTACGAGATTGTCTTAGATACAGAAGTCTTAGTTAGAAATGGTTACTGGCTCTTCGTTACAGTGAGCAAGGTACAGTTCCAGTGAGGGGTACAAGAGTGGAGAATGCAATACTCCTAGGAAAAGGTGGTTCGGTGAACAGCAAAGTTTTAATTAACTTCCTGAAGTTAAAGTGAATCAACATTTGCCCTGGGGTAAGGCATTCCAATATGTCGCTGCCAGCACTGGGAACTAGATCCTCCTGCACACTATCCAAGTTTTAGGAACGGGTATCCTATAGGTGTAGGCCGCTCTTATGGATCCATTGCTCCTCCTTAGTCAGCTTGCCTCAGCACTATCCCTTTGGTGTTTTTTTTAAAGGCGTGAATAGCTTCACATTCAGATCTGGTAATGTTTTGGATGCCTTGTCTGATTTGATGTTTTGTTTCTCAAGCTTGTCGGTAGTGTGCCATGGCAGAGATATTCTATTATTATAACATATAGTTCTGTTCTTATTAACTTTCTTCATCCGGGCTAACTCATCCCAGTTACTAAAACTGCTTAAAGGGGAATTCATTTTGTGGGCCTAATGAGGTTACTCGCGCTAGGAATTCAAGGACATTTGTCTTCAGAGCTTTTCACCTTGTCTGCAGCCAGGGTTCAAATGCTTGTATTACATATTGCATTATATTGGTGTATCACAAGACTTGGTCTGGTGTCCTATAACCCAGCATGCTCTAGACTGAACATTTCAGATCATTGTGGGAACTTTAGGGGTAGAAAAACAATATTGCTGAGCCAACCGGGTCTAACATGTGGCGACTAAAAAAACTATGCTCATAAAACTCGATTGTAGACAGTGTCTAAAGGCGTCTCAAGTGGCTTTACAAAGAGGTAATGAAATGTACTTCCTCCTTGTTTCCCTTAGTGAAATGTAAGACCCTAGATTCCAAACCCACACCCCCAACTCAGCACACACACTCAAGCATGCACCCATACAGACCCGAACCCCCCAGCCCCCCAACTCAGCACACACACAAACATGCACCCATACAGACCCGAACCCCCCACCCCCCCAACTCAGCACACAAAAAACATTCAAATCAAAACATTCATACACATCCGACCCCCCCACCCCCGCATCTCAACATACACACAAAATACATTCAAACACTTTGATGTAGTGTCCATAGCTCCGCTGCTTTGGAAATTTTTTCGGCAGAGGGCACTATGAGTCAATGGTGTCGGGTCGATGTCCCTCGAAGGCCTCCGCCGAGGGTGACTCAATCGGATGTTACAAGTAGCACGTACAGTGCCCGTTGACTCAGTTCTGGTTTTTTGCCCCTTGATTAGCCAAAGTGGCCACAATTCAAGCCTGACTGTACTCAGCCTTGTTGTAATGAAAGCTATAATAGCAGGGAAATTCTACAGAGTGTTAAGTTGGAAGGGCGACGGGGAATACATCGGAGTAACATCCAGTCGACAGAACATTACCAGGGATAAGTAACTTGTTCTTCAAATGGATTGTGCCCTCCAACATATTCCTCATCTTTGACAGACTCCCAGAGCAGTATCCATGAGTGGAGGGTGAAGGATTTTGTAAAAGTGAAATTAAAGGGCAGAGTAAAGCACTGTCTCACCAAACGCCACATCCTCAGCATGGGAAGTATCCAGGGAATAATGCTTGGTCTGTATTGAAGACCACTTTGCAGCATCACAAGTTCTTAATAGGGACACCGCTTTGCAGGGCCGTTGACGTAGATATGCCTCTGTTGAATGAACCCGCAAGCCCTCAGAAGGGACCATGCCGGCCAAAGTACAGCATTCAGAAATAGTGAGGACGATCCACCTACACAAGGTCCAGACACCTGGCCTAGCTTGTGCCCGTTATACCCCAAAAAGAGCTGTTCATCCACTCACCTTGGACATTCTTGAAACAAAAGCTCTAAGGCCTAACCTATGAAGCCTTTCCCTTCTAGGATACGGAGGATAGAAGGCTGGTAGCACAAATTTTGGACTCATATTGGGAAGGCCTATAGCGGTGCACAGGAATCACCCATGCATGTGATTCATGGAGTTATAAACCGTAGATCACACCGTTTATCACATAAATTATACCACCCAGTCAAGTTTCTCCTTCATCCTTGTTGCCATACTTTAAGTTAGGAAGATAAATTCTCGCTTTTTTAGATAGAAGACTTCTGTCCCGATTAGTATCATTGCTAGGCTTCAGTTTGTAAATGATAGACCAAGCAAGATCATGTATCTGATGCGTGTTCTCTATCCAATGGTCTACCAGTGGGGCATTTTTGGTACGATTCTTCAGGCAGCTGCGGTCTACACCCATCCGCACCTTTGCATACCCTTCTGTTTTGCCTATATAAAGTTTTACATGGGCACCAGATCACAGATAACCCAGCTAGTATTGCAGTTTGTCAACGCTTTTTGTAGCCAGGGTGTTTTCAAGCCAATGTCTATGGATGAACTTTTCTTTGTGAAGGCGCAAAACTAGCAGGCTCCACATGGAAAGTGTCCAGTAACTGCCTGCATGCCCCAGAGTTGTGTTAAAGTTTGGGGGGGTATTGGTCTTACTGACAGTTTGACTCAGTTTGAATGCTACGATTGGTCTTGGAATGGATTATGACCCTTTTCCAAGATGTTCCAATGTTTGCAAATCATTCTTTTGATCGCGTTAGACATCTGGCTGTAGGTATTAACAAACACTAGGCGGTCAGTCTTTGTTTTGTCCGATCTGTTTATACTGGAGAAGTGATTCTTTATTGTTCTCAGCTCTCTTCTGAGCTGTGTTCACTATTTTGGTCGGATAGGCTTGTTTTAGTAGGCGTGTTTGCATGTTATTGGCTTCTGTTCTGAAATCAGATTTTCTTGATCTGTTACTCTTCAGTCTAGGGAACTGCCCCAGTGGTAAGTTATTTCGTACATGTTTGGGATGAAAACTACCATAATTCAACACCGAGTTCTTATCTGTAGGTTTGTTGTAGGGTTTTCCAAAGTTCTTTCCCGTTGTCATCCGACACGATTGTGATGTCCAGGAAATCAATTGTTTGCTGTATGAAGTGGTGAATTTAAATAATTCAAGCATTTTGCCGATTGATCCACTCTAAAAAAAACTCATCCAATTTTCCTGTAGTGCCTTTCGAAATGACAGATGTCGCCAATGTAGCAAAGCTACTTCCTGATGTTATCTTGGAAGGGATTGGAGTTAGTTGTGATTGTGCTGACAAAAATCTATAATGTAGAGGTTTGCTACACTCTGCGCTACTGTAGCTCCCATCGCCATGCCCCGAATCGGTTTGTAAAAAGTGCAATTGAAGTGGTAGTTCAGTCAAGGCCATTTCAGCGCACCATAAGATGACCGAAATAGGGGTCTTGGCGATGGTGTGGTCTTTGAGCTTTTCTTCAAGCATCTCCAGTGAGGCCTGTTGGGGTATGTTGGTATAGAGTGCCACCATGTCTAAACTAAGAAGTAATTCAGTTTGGGAGTCCAAAGACATACCTTCTACTTCCGCAATGATTTGTGTCGTGTCCCGGACATATGAGGCCATTTTTTTGACTAACTGTTGAAACTTGTCAGCATAACGAGACAATGGTTCAAGAACTGAGTGGACCCCGGACACGATAGGTCTCCCTGGTGGTTTATTCAAAGACTTATGAATTTTTGGGAGCACGTAAAATTGGGGATTAAGGGTTTGTCCTTGATCAAAAAGACTGCTTCTTTATCCGTTATCGAACCTCTCTTCAGCTTTTGGGATCTTATTTGAAATATTCTTCACTAATCTGGGAGTAGGATCTTCAAGGGGCTGGTAGCATGTTAAATCTAGCAATTGCCTGTTACATTCCAACATGTAGTTGTCACGATTCAAAAGTACTATGCCCCACCTTTGTCCACTCTACGGATAATTTCCTTGTTAAGAAGATTATTCATAGCCATGCTTTCAGCTGTGCTCGTGTTGTGGAAAGTTGTCTTCCTATTGGACTGTTCCAATTGCTCTAGGTCTTTAAGTACTCTAAACTCAAAAACTTAGCCTCCGGGCTGTGCCAGTGGGAGCGCAAAAGTTAAGATTTGTTTTGGAGGCCCGATTCAGATGGTTCTGTATTATAGGCATTGTTCTGAAAGCATTGGTGTAAATTAATCTTCCTCATTAATTGGTGGAATTCTTGTTGAAATTGGACTGGGAATTCTTGTTGAAATTGGAGTGGGTTATGTAAATTTGTAGAGACAAAACCCCATACACTTTGAGTAGTTGTAACGCTCACCTGATTCCCGCAGAGGCGCCGGTCTTGACCGGGTGAATGCCGTATCTTCAAAGGTGATGTGTAACACACGGTTGGCTCTTTGGGCTGGACCTCTGTGCACTGTATGTCTGACTCGAAGAGTAAGATGTCTGCAGATAGAAAATATGGGATTAATGAACTGGGGTTATTGGGTGCCTCTCTCCTCCCTTTCTCTTCTCCTGTAGAACCCCAAAGGTTAACGCCCTCACCTTAGGTAAGTGAACGCCGAGCTCTCCATCTGCCTCGGGGCAGGGTGCCGTAACCAGTTTCTTCACTGGATAAGGGTGCAGGCCTCTTGACCTCAGAGGACTGCTGTCCGTCGTTAACTGCACGAACGGTAAGTTCTGGGCACTTCAAATGTCTAAAAAAGTCTTTTGTAATGATATCTCTTGTTTTGCAGGATTCCGGCGATGGCGGATGGCGGGCTGATGAGTTGAGGATCGAACCCGCGTGAGGAATAGAAGCGCCTGGAAGCACGTAAGTAAGCGCTTGTAGCCTGCTTCACGATGCGCACTAACTGTCCCTTTTATCTTGCAGGTACAAGTTCGGAGCTTTAGAGAAGCTGAAGGGTGCTGGAATACCCACTGGTCGGCGTGGGAAGGAGTAATGGCACGTGAGTAATAAAGTTGGCCAATGTCTTTAAACGCACCTTCTTTTGTCTTTCAGATGCGGGATGCAGCGCCGAAGGCCTCCGGAGCGTGCGAAGAGCTGGTAAGCCTTTGTCTTTCAGATGCCGGAATGCAGCGCGAGGCGTTGGTGACAGCCGATGGACCAGGTAAGAGATGTGCTGCCACTGAAGACCGTAGTGCTAACCTGTTTTCTTTGTCTTTAGAGGTGCTGCTGAAGACTGGATTACAGGATGGTAAGCCTTTGTTCCCTTAGGCCCAGGATCAGAAGCAGAAGACACGATGAGCGTTCTGCTGCAGAGAATGCAGAATAACGCAAAGCAAGATTCATCCATCGGGTGTGGTTTAAATAGCCTTCTGTAGTGCTTAGGTGTCTCCTTCCACAGCCTCGCCTAGGTGAGAAAAGAGTTCCTGCTTTCCAGAAGAGTTCCAGTGTTCTGAACCTAGGGAGTGGCTCCTGCCCCACCCAGCAGGAAAAGTAGTCCCAAACAGAAGAGGATCAGGGGCTCAACTGGCAGGTAAGTAAGCAGCATGGTCTGCTGCAGGTAAGTCCACCCAAGCATTATGAGCCCGGCGCTTCCAGCACTGGGACTGGGCATCTTTATGAGCCTGGTGCCACTGGCGCCAGGACAGGGTCCAAAAGGTCCCAATTGGGACTGGCTGGCACTCGGAACCGGGGTTATGGGTCTGCTTCCAAGGGAGTCGGGCAAGTCCTGATCTTTTGGAAGCAGAGATCATGACAGTAGTCTCATTTCAATGTGAGTTGGTATGAGGATAGATTTACTAACAGTTTGTAAAACTATGAAAACTATAGCAGAAAATTAGCGACCAAGTGACTCTCCTAGCAATGGTCCAGACAAAATTGAATACCATGGAAGGACTAAAATCAAATTCAAGCAAGATTAGATGGAGAAGCTGAAAGCTCTCACCAATGGCAGGCGAGACTTTGAGATGGCCAGTAACGACAGAATGGAAAAAGCCAAAATAATGGCAACAATGCTAGAAATCTTCGACAAACGGAATAAGACAGATCGAACCTGGCAACTCTAAGATACCACATACAGCTGAAGAAATAGTAACAGCCGAGCCATGTGCAGCTACAGAACCCGCAGTGAGACATGAAATTTAAAAAAACACAGTGAGCCAATCAAAAGAAAACAGAAAACCGTGACAACAGTAGAGATGGAAACCTCGCAACATCCTTTTGCGATCTTTAATCGCCAAATACATGAAGTGCATGAGAAAAAAGGAACACAAGCCAAACCAGATCGCAAATAAAGAATGAAAATGCTAAAAGAAAAGTTCAAGTATTTTTAAGAAATCTAACAGTATAGGAAAAATTACCAATAAAGTTACAAGCCAAAGATTCCAACAGACAGATGTCCAAAGATGAGATCCTGGTGTCTGCGGAAGCTGCTGAACCCCCGACAATCCACCCAAAATGTGGCACTCTGAGCTGATAATATATAACCTCTCAGTTTACCTCACTTCCAGGGGAAAGGGGCAAGGGGCAAGGGGCAAATATACAAACACCAGGCTGGAAGCCATCAACTCGCTGGTTCTTCACCTGTAGTTAAAACATAAACTACACCTCATTACTCAATGGGTTACTATACTAACCTTAAAACTATATCCTTTACCAAAATAGTCAAAAAACCATACCTGGTACTTCTCTTCAGTATGCCCAGAGAAGTGATAAGCAGACAAGACTTCCTTACTTGTTGACCAGAATCTTAAAGATCATTTAGCCTTCTCAGCAGGTCCATGAATGTAATATTTAACTTTGTAGTTCGTCTTCTCAAGATTCTTGAACAAGGTCTAAAGTTCTTCAAATAAGTTTAAGGAAGTTCTTTTAAGTTCTTGTATTTATTTTTATATTTTCTTTTTAGAGTGTCTTTTACTCTGGAACGAATTTTAAACTTGCGATGAAATCTTCACGTGGAAAATCCAGCACACGCGCTAAATGCAAACCGCGGGATAAAACACACGCTTTAATCCAAGTCGCGGGAAATACGCACACGCGCTGAAAATCCAAACCGCGGGAAAAAACACGCTTTACTCCAAGTCGCGGGAAAAAACACGCGCTGAAAATCCAAATCGCGGGTAAGACGCACACGCGCTAAAGTCCAAGACGAGAGTAAAACTCACTCGCGCCAAGTCCAACCCACAAAAAAATACGGATATGCGCAAAAACAAATCGTGGGAAAAAGCACACGTGCTTTTATTTCATCACGTGACACTTCTGAGAGTTCACGCGAAAGCTCCATATAGCTTTTTTCTTGCGCACGCGCAGATATGAAACGCGTAATTATAACACGCAAACTCACGTAGAAAAACCCTCACGTATATGAATAGTAAACGCGAGTCCAAAGTTCACGCTCGCGCTTCACTCACGCGCAGGCTCAAGGTAACGGGAAAAATCACGCGCTAGTTTGAAATGATACGTAGGGAAGAAAACAAATGTACGCGCTTCAGTTTTTAGATACAGATCTGCGATTTCAATCCCTTTAAATTAATAACCTTTTTACAAAGTTCATCAAAACATGGAAAGTCACTTATCTTGTGATTGAGACTTGAAAACTTCTCAGAAAATTGGAAATTTCTCACTCCTGTCCTGTGTCTCCACCAAACTCCATACACGACTCCAGTTATATTTTCAAAGATGCCGCTCGACTGCTTGAAACTTGACACCCTTGAACAAGTTAAGCAGGAGCAGCAAAGCACACAACCTCTCAGCTGGGCAAAGATGATGAAAGGCAGTTTAGAATGTTCACTGTCCTCCCTATAAACAATCTCCAGCCAATTAGAATTTAGACTGAGAACCTCCATCTTGGCTTGGGGCATTTTCCATAGACTGCAATGAAGGTTCAGGGCAAAATTGGCTGTTTAAAAATATAACCCATAATAACTTCCCAAAACCTTTCTATACAAAATATATGTCTCCCCTGACCCAATGTAAATGAGTATATGATACTGTATGTAAAAGAATGCCGCTCCAACCTGACAATATGGAAACAAGAATGCAGGTTTCACCTTTTTATTCCGTCAATCAAGAACCATCATCCTTAATAATCAGATGAATACGAAGAAATTGAAAACACATGCCATCTGTCCATACAAGGTGATACAATCAGATGAAGAGCAGAGTATACCTCACAATGAATACATCTAAGATGATTCTCTGCAAGATGAATCACAGATACTGGATAAGACCATGAGCAATGAATCCACCCACAATAAATCTAGAAAAACTTAAAGCTCACTAATTATATGCCCCATCTTCATAGATTCAAGAAATAGTCAAGACAAATTGTTACCAATTAAACAGACATCACCGAAGACCAACCGACTGATTCTAAACATAACAAATGTACTGAGACTTATAGCTGATCTCAAAGCACTTGTGACTGCAGTCCTAAATCAAGTCGAATTCGGTGACCATACCAAAACCGATCAGGTTTACATACAACCTGCCACAGAGTATACATCAAAGGGTGATGAGGAATTCACAAGCTTTGGAAAGGCTAGGCTTTTAATGCCAAACCAAAATTGTTACAAGACCAAATAAAGCAGGGAGGCAAACTCTTGCAAACAGCAATGCATATACGAGAGAAGAACAGAAGACGGTAACCCATCAATTGATTCAATCCGTCCTATTAGACAGTAGAATTCCTTTAAATGTTCATATACGAGTTGCAATATGATAAAACTAAAAACAAGACTCACTCTGCAATTGGAACACAAGAGGATCAGGCCACATGCTGCAAACTGAACATATTTGTCTCCAGAGCCATCAGATCATTTGTCTCCAAGAGACTTGGCTCTTCACATCACCACTTTGCGATGGGTATGAAGTTTGTATCATTGGAGCAATTTAAAAAGGCCAAGTGTTGTCCAGCTGCAGGTCTACTAACACCAATCAAACACAATGAAAAAATGAGAATCCTAGACACTATGAACCCTAACTCCTGGGATGAAGTGACAAAACAAGACACTCCACATGAGGACCTGCAAAATACCAACAAAAAATTCTAGGAATTCTCAACTTATATTGGAACCCCATAGCCATCACTCCTTCAACTTTTATTGACATGGTTGCAACGGCAATCAATGCTATCCTTTTAAAATATCTTCATGCAGAAAAAAAACTCTGTGGCGACCTCAATATACACTTATTTGCCCCGGACAGGAAGCCTTTAGAGAGACAGTCTGCCATAGCACGACTTTGGACAAAAGAGGAAAAACATGTAGTAAGATAAATGGCAATCTATAAAGCAAATTTACATGGAAAAATTATACATGAACTGCAATTCTTGATTATATCTATGCTTCAGATGGAATAGTTGTGAACATTCTAAAATGCTCAAACACCCCGACCGTAAATAGTTATAGTAGAATATCAATGATATGGACTGAAAAATCGAAGGTGACAGAAAGAATGGATTTACCAAATAGAACTTCATGGTGGAAGACCTCTACTACGAATAGCAGAGACAGCTTCCCACCTTGATGGGCAAGATTAAACATACTATGACATAATGGGGACAATGGACTACAGAGATCCTAAAACCCTTTATATTTATCACAAAGAAGCATAAAAAAATAATTCATATCCATGCATATAATACTGTGATAGCTGTGAAGAAGAGACAACTAAGGGAAACATTGTCTCAAACAGAATCCAGCCATAACCGCAGTAGACTCAGCACACAAATTAAAATACTGTAATTGGATCAAAAGCATGAAAATTGCCTTTGCCCAAAAAGACGTGTAAAACATGCTAAGCGCACTAAAGAATCGTAATTCTGAAACTTATGGTCACTTTTAAATCAACAAGCCAATCAATCAGAATTACCAGGTTACTCACCGTAGTGACCACCTTACTCCTAGTCTATCGTCCCCTTTCCTCCATACTTGTGGGACATCTCTCCGTCCTGTGGGATGGGACCGGAGCACTTTGTAAAAAAGCATCCACATTTTTGAAAAAACACAGCCGTAACCCCGAACACCTTGGCTCCGCCCTGCGCATGGACCATCAGTCCTTTTCTATCGCCAGGTCAAAGACCCATTAGCAATAACAGAGGAACCTTATTAGAGGTGACGGCGGGCGGGCGTATGGAGGAAAGGGGACTATGGACTAGGAGTAAGGTGGTCACTATGGTGAGTAACCGGGTAATACTCCTACGTCCCATCTAGGGATGTAACGGTATTACGGTATACCGTTAAAGATACCGTGAACCACTTAATTGAACAATAACCGTCACATTGTTTATACCGGTATACCGTTCATACCGTTAAGAGTGCTTTTCAATCTGATTTGTAAAGGCTGCAGTAAGCAAGTGCTGCGCAGTCTTGGTCTTGCACTGTTGGATGTGCCATCTGCCAAGTAGTTTCAGTTGGAGCAGTTTTTAATGCCATTCCATAAACCACACGTGCCTGACGCAAAATCAATATGTTAGCAATAGGAAGAATAAATACAGTGCCAAGAAGGAAAAGGGTTTACTTTGGGTTGGCGGCTTTGTGGTTTATATATTTATAATGGATGTTTTCTAACCATATGACAATGTGGGATTTCCCTGGTTCTATCATTGAATTTACATATAATAAGTCATACTGCGAAATGTACTAATCTCTGTGGGTATTCCCTGCTGCCATACCAAAGGGTAACATGTCTGATTACTGAACACCTTTTGGCCCGCAAGTAAACTTAAGGCTGTAACGTAAAGAGAGACGTGTGTGAATATGCGCACAAGCGCGTACTACCATCAGCCTCCATTGATCTGTGGCATGCTGATTATCAAGATGACATGTTCATCTTCACCAGTAGCCAGTGCGGGAGCTAAAAGCCTAAATGACCACTTAAGAAAAGATATTAAGTTTGCTTTGCCAGTCGCAGCAGGACTTCCTCCGCCCCCTCCTCCGCTCCATACGTTTGTTTTTCTGTTAGGTGGAAGCAAGGGATGGCATTTCAGTGGAAAGTATGTTGAAACACCCAATTCTGGCCCTGGGTGCCTGGTTTTGTTTGTGATGATAAATCTGACAATGTACGACCTTTTAAGAAATATTTGTTAAGATTAGTTAACTCCACCTGCTATACCGCGATAACCATGATATATCGTCATTTGGCAAGAAGGTTATCGTACCGTCATAAAACTAATACCGTGACACCCCTAGTCCCATTCCCTTTCCTCCATACTTGTGGGAGATTCCCAAGCACTCCTTACAAGAACTACGGGTGGATGGAAATACCCCTTACTGAAACAGGTTCTTCAGCACAGCCGGACCAAACTGAGCATCAGCTCTAGAGCTCATGTCGAGACAGTAATGCTTACAGAAAGATGGGGAGGCCCAAGTAGCTGCCCTAGCAATGGACTCCCAGGGAACATTTCTGAAAAGCTACCGCGGCTGCCTTGCCCCGCACCAGGTGTGCATGGATACTTTTAGGAGGTTTCAGCCTTTGGACGGTGAAAGACTGATGCAGGCGACAATCCAGCTGGAAATAGTTGCCTTAGACGCTGGCTTGCCCCGAGGGTTACCGAAGGTCACAAAAAGTTGAGAAAAATTTCTAAGCTCGGAAGTCCTGTCCAGGTAGAACCTAAGAGCTCTTCGGACATCAAGACAGTGTAGAACTCTTTCAGCCTCTGAGGCAGGATTCCGAATAAAGACCGGAAGGGAGATCGACTGATTCAGTTGGAATTCGGTCACTACCTTCGGCAGGAAAGCTGGGTTTGTCCGAAGGACTACCTTGTCCATGTGAAAGACCAAGAAAGGATTCACCGACAATGCCTGGAACGAACTCACTCACCTCACTGACGTAACGGCGACCAGAAAGGACACTTTCCAAGACAAGTACTTGAAGTCTACCGTAGCCATTGGTTCAAAGGGTTTATGGCACAGTGCAGTCAGGATTACATTTAGGTCCCATGGCGGGTGCGGATTACGAACCGGAGGGTAGAGGCGACGGAGGCCTTCAAGGGACATCGACCAGACGCCATTGAAGCAGGGCACCCTGTGCCAAAACGTTACTGAAGAAGCCAAGCTGTGGACACTACATGCCAAAGATTAGCAATACGTTAGAGGACAATCCATTTGAAGGGATTGTATAGGTAGGAATCTTTCCACGTGTGGGTCACAGTGGACATAAAAATTCAACTGCATAAATAGCCAATTCTAAAATTAATGTGCAGCCAAAAATGTTGCTTCAAGAACCTGTGCTATATTCTAGTAAGTGTTTCCCACCCAGGCCCTTCACACATCCTGTTGTACAAGTGAGGGCTTCCACTGAATCTAGTTTTGCAGAAGCAGATGAGCTACACACGAAACCAGTCAAAGGGGGTGGCCAATGAATGCTGCTGAAATTTCAAGCATTATTGTATGTAGCTCTAAAGAATTCAGTTTTTACCTGGTATGCAGCAGTGCCAATCTGCTGCCTCCATTCCCCCTTAGATGGAATGGAGAGCATTTGTCAGGCACAAAGTAACTGTTGCGCAACCGGATAGCTTGCTTTCGCCAAGTCAAGGACTGACCCAGAGGCAAAGTGTTCCTGCACAGGAGGTTCTGCACAGACTGCCAACAGGATCCTTTTGCACTGTAATGTCCACCCGTCCCCCACTCACATTAAACATGCAGAGTCCATTGGACTGAAACAGCAGCTTTGAGAGAAACAAATAAAGACAAGCAGAGTGACAGTGCCCAGCCACAAGGGTTTTCTTAGTATAACCCAATCCAAGAAAATGTTAGCAGGTCCTTTGCACAAGGGTAAACATTGAAAGGGTTTGGCAATTCACAAGCCTAGTCAGTGACAATCTGTGGAATTGGGTTATTAATGCGACAAATTCAAACATTAAAAAGGATACTATACAAACTCAAACTTCAAACAAATTCATATACAAAGTGAAGGGTATATATCACCAGTCACTTGCATCACTAGATCTTCAAGGTGGATTGCGTTGCTGCTCTTTGGAACAGAGCTATACTTTTCCACATGTCTGGTGATGCAAACTAGCAAACCCACCAAGTTAATGACACAGACACTGCCCTTTCCCTATTTTACACCAACTAACAGCATTACATGCTCTGCAATTGCAGGCGAAACCAGAGAACCTTCAGTGGGGTTCAACAATTTCTCCTATGGGCATCCAATTTCCCCAAAAACTCACCACCCGTATTTACTGTGGCATCTCATTTAGAAGCCACCAAGAGAGGCACTTTAACTCCAACTGAATATGAGACCTCTATTGTGGTTGCATGTTAAGACTTAGGGTGTAGTAGAGGATTCCAGACCAAGACTCCCAGACGCAAAGCTGGAATTCAGAAACATCTGTCTTCAAATCACCCAGACAGGGCGCATGTGTGGGCTCCATCATGGAGCATGAACAAGTCAGGCAGACTTGTTGATACTTTTCGGACCACATACCACCCAATTAAGTTACTTTCATTGGGTCCCCCAAAATCCAGATTTATCATTTACAGGGAATCCCAGAGCAAGTCAGCCACGAGGCTCCAGGGGAAACATCTCCCTGTCCCTCAACTCCCAACATTGGCTTCCAGGAGATAATGTAGGACTATTAGGAAAGGTTTAATTAAACGGAGCATCAAGCACTGACATCATATGGTAGACATCTGCAAGATCCTTTGCCCTCAACTCTGGCCAGTTTGAGGAAGAAGGAAATTGGGACATGGTGCCGAATCCTGCAGGCATTCCATCTAGAGCCCTTCCATTTCCAGGAGATCACTCAATCAGTTTAGAAAAAAGCTAAAGCCTTTTCAATCTCATAGGCCTGCAACCTTCTCTTTATATAAAAAAATAATTGATCCTGCATGCTTGCATAGCACTGCATATGAGAATCATAGGTTCATGCCCTATTATACCTTTGCAGGTAAAAGGTCAGTCACCATAGTTACTATACCCTACTCCTAGTCCATAGTCCACTTTTGTCCATACTTGTGGACAGGACCGGAGAACTTTTGTAAAAATGAAACATTTTGAATTTGTCCTTTTATTTTTATGCAGGGTGTCGCATATGGCCGTATCCCCACCCTCCTGAGTTCCAGGCATCGTCCTTCAGCCCATTTAAGCAATAGAGGATACTTAGGGGAGGGCTGGTGGGCGTACGGAGGAAAGGGGACTATGGACTAGGAGTAAGGTAGTCACTACGGTGAGTAACTTACTTCTACTGTTACGTCCCGGCCCCTTTCTTCCATACTTGTGGGAGATTCCCAAGCACGCACCACTGTTTGGTGGATGCAAAAACCCTTTCACTGGAATAATTTCTTAATACAGCCTGGCCAAACTGGGCATCAGCCCTGGAGCTCAGGTCAAAGCAATAATGCTTAAAAAAAAGCTGATGGGGAAAAAAAAGCTGATGGGGAAGCCCATGTAGCCACCTTGGTGATGGTTTCCCAAGGAACATACTTTTGGAAGGCAACAGCAGCTGCTTTGCCATTTACAAAATGAGCATGGATGCCCTTCGGAGGTTGAAGGCCCTGGATGCTATAGGCTTCTGAAATGCAAGAGGCAATCCATCAGGAGATAGTTGCCTTGGAAGCCGGTTGCCCTTTAGTGTCCCTGAACGTGACTAAGTTGTGAAGAGCCCCCCCGAGTTGACTCGTTCTGACAAGGTAAAACTTCAGGGCTCGCCTGACATCCAAGTTGTGTAAAATTCTCGGCATCCAATGCCGGGTTAGGAAAAAAAGACAGGTAAGGATATAGATTGGAATCAGTAACCACCTTAGGCAGGAAAGGATGAGTGCGGAGCACAACCTTATACTTATGTAAGAGGAACGGGTGTTCCACAGAGAAAGCTTGGAGCTCGCTTACTCGCCGATGTCACCGCAATCAGAAAAGCGACCTTCCAAGAAAGGCAATTGAGATAGTGGCCATGGGTTCAAATGGTTTATGGCAACGCGCTGAGGATCACATCCCAATTGGGATTAAAGGGTGTGCTCAAGCTGGAAAAGTTGCAGAATACCTGCAAAATGCCTTTGAATGACCAAATTAGTCAACGAAAAGGAACAGCTGTCAGTGGACAGGTAATCCACAATGGCATACAAGTCCTGCAAGACAAAACATGAATGCCTGAAGCTGCGAGGTGAACAGTGTCAACTGTGGCATGCCTGGGTCAAGTTGTTTAGCTAAGCACCAGTGCAAAAACAGCCATTTGCTCCTATATTGAGCCCTCATAGAAGGTTTTCTGGCTGCTTGGATGAGGCGCATGTTGTCCTCTGACAAAGTGAACTGCGTTAAAGATCTGAATTCAGGTACCAGGCCTCCAAGCTGACCAATTGTGAGGAGGGGTGCCACATCTGGTGAAGCCGGTCTGGAATCAATCTGATCAGAAGAATTCACAGATGCTGAAGTTCCGAAAAACAGAATCTGGCCGTCAACCAAGGAGGAGAGTGCAATTAGATTAATACCTCAGCTTGCAGAGTGACCGATGAATCAGAGGCAGTGGAGGAAAGGCATAAGCACAACAGTGCCATGGAATCTCGAGAGTCTCCCAGGGGGAACACCCCGAGTGTATCTGGATGCATACAGCAGAAGTTTCCGGTTTGCAAAAAGTTACAAAGAGGTCCACTTCTGGAGTGCCCCATTTGTCGAAAAATGGTGGATAACATCTGTTCAATTCCTACTCGTAACTTGCTGCTGACTGGCGGCTGAGCGAGTCTGCAGTTACATTTATGTGACCCGGAATGTGTACAGCCAAGAGCCAAATCTCGTGCTGGATGCCCCATTATCAAACCTGTATGGCTAGGTTTGAAAGGAGAGGTGACTTGGTGCCACCCTGCTTGTCGATGTACATCACCACAGAATTGTCCGAGCGCATGCGGACTACTTTGTTCGTGATGGACGGTTCAAAGGCTTTGAGCACCAGAAAAACAGCTAGGAGTTCCAGATAATTGATATGAAACTGCCTGTCCACTTGTGGGCAGGGCGCCTGGAAAGAGGCCCCACTGAAAGGTTGTCGGTCGAAGACCACCATTGTAGATCTGCTGTCATGCAGGATGGAACTGGGATTATCTTGGAAGGCCAAGACCAAGAGCTCCAAAGAGCGAGCAGAGTACGCCTCATCTTCAGACGTGCAAGTGGAAGGGCTAGCACGCAAGAAGCCATAAGGCCCAGAAGTCGTAGGAACGACCAAGCCATCATGTGCAAAGACAGCAGGAAGAGCCTACACGTGGCTGATGGGTCCGCAATCATGTCCGTTAGGAACACCTTGGTACTGCTCGTATTCCAACAGAAAGCCAGGAAAATCAGGTCGAGAGACCGTCATGAAAGACTTCCACCAGTTCACCGACAGCCCAAGGTGGACCAGGAGCTGGAGGAAAGACTGGAGATTGATCAATATGGTCTGGGCAAGGACTGTAGGCGGCAATCGTCCAAATATGGGTATACATGAACGCCCTGCAGCCTGAGGAAAGCTGCGAACACAGACATCTTTGTAAAGCCACGCGGTGCCGAGCTGAGAACAAAGGAGCACACAGAACTGGAAATGTTACCCTCCCAGGGAGAACCGCAGGCATTTCCGATGCAGCCTCCATATCAGGATGTGCATGTAGGCACTCTGAAGGTCCATCACAGCTAGTTGCCCTCCAAATAGGGACTTTATTTGGCAAGGCGTGATCTTGAATTTCTGAACTTGGAAAGATGGAGGATAGTGCGCAGGCCAGCCTGGTTGGATTTGGGCACTGAACAGACAGGAATACAAGCCCTCCCATTGCTCCCCAATGGAGAACATGCTCCACCACTCTGCGGTCTAGAAGTTTCTGTACCTCGGCTCTGAGGGAGGGCGACCCAATCTGCTGGAACTGAGGGTTGAAGGGTGGGTGAGGTGCAAGTGAAAGCCCACCGGAGCAAGGGACAAAACCCACCGGTCTTCGGCGATGGTCTGCCACGTCTCCAGATAAAAGATTTGTCCTCCCACCGGAGCCTCACGTGACCGAAACAGCTATATCATTTGAATGATCTGTCGGCAGGGATAGAACCGGTCCCTGGAGAGGAAGCTGATGGGGGAAGAAAAAAAAAACAACCACCTGGCTGTTGCATCCGACAGGGCCCACCAATCGGAGCTTCAGTGTGACGCACAGCTATCCTGAAACCCCTGAAATCTGTTTAAGGGGCTTTCGCCAGGACCGATAAAAGATTTGGTGGTTTGGGTACTCGCTTTAGTCTTTGTGAGTTTGTCTGTAGACTCTAGTGTGCTTATTAGGACCAAGAGGTACCTCAGGGGAACCCCTGGTGACAGAGCTACTCAATCCCCTCCCAGAACTGCAAGACCTTGCAAAGGAGTCCCCTGGCCAGGGCACCATAAAAAGTAAACAACTTACCGGGCGTTTTTCATCGATGATAGAAATGAGTGGGACACGCTGAAACACTTCCTCCCACCGAAGACTATGTTGGAGTGGCCAGACAGAGGGAATCACAAACCCATCGATGCTCCAGGCCTAGAAACTCCAAGCAAAGAGTGGGGATCTGCCCTCACAAAAAAGATTAACAGGACACAAATCCCAGATGCTCTGGCATAGATGGGACTAGAGGACCATGGCACCTCAGCAGGAAGGAGAAAGGTTATTAAAAAAATTCCTGGTGATGCTAGTGCATCCAGCCCCGACTGCGCAGAGAAAAGTACTAAAGGTGACGGGCAGCGCTCAGGAGGGTAGAGCTACGGCCATGTGCGGAACCCCGCGCAAAAATAACCAGGTTACTCACCGTAGTGACCACCTTACTCCTAGTCCATAGTCCCTTTCCTCCATACTTATGGACATCTCTCCGTCCTGTGGGACGGGATCGGAGCACTTTGTAAAAAGCATCCAAAAAAATTCTCAAAAATGTGTCCTTCCCCCTTTCTGCGTGGGGCCCGGCATGCGGCTGTAACCCCGCCCACCTTGGCTCCGCCCCGCAGATCGCCCATCAGTCCTTTTCTATCGCCAGGTCAGAGAGCTATTAGCAATAACAGAGGAACCTTATCAGAGGGGACGGCGGGCGTATGGAGGAAAGGGGACTATGGACTAGGCGTAAGGTGTTCACTATGGCAAGTTACCTGGTTATACTCCTACGTCCCATCCCCTTTCATCCATGCTTATGGGAGATTCCAAAGCACTCCTAACTGAACTACAGGTGGATGGAATTACTCCTTATTGAAAAAGGTTCTTCAGCACAGCCTGACCAAACTGAGCATCAGCTCTCGAGCTCATGTCAAGACAATGCTTACAAAAAGCAGATTGGTAGGCCAAAGTAGCTGCCCTAGCGATGGACTCCCAGGGGACATTTCTGAAAAGCAACTGGAGCTGCCTTGCCCCGCACCAGGTGTGCAGGAATAACCTTAGGTTTCAGCCCTTGGACGGTGAAAGACCCCGTAATGCAGGCAGCGATCCACCGAGAAATAGTCGCCTTGTACGCCTGCTTACCCCGAGGGTTACCGCAAGTCATAAAAAGTTGCGCACTCCTAAGCTTGGAATGCCTGTCAAGGTAGAACTTAGGGCCCTTCTGACATCAAGACAGTGCAGAACCCTTTCTGCCTCTGAGGGAGGGTTCGGAAAAAAGAACGGCAGGGAGATAGACTGATTCAGATGAATTCAGTTACCACCTTCGGAAAAAAGGCAGGGTTTGTCCGTAGGACCACCATATCCTTGTGAAAGACCAAGAAGGGATGCTCCACAAGGCCTGGAGCTCACTCACCCGCCTTGCTGAGGTAACGGCGACCAGAAAGGACACTTTCCATGATCGGTACTTGAGGTCCACCGTGGCCATGGGTTCAAAAGGCCTATGGCACAGCGCTGTCAGGACTATATTTAGGTCCCACGGCGGGTGCGGACTACGAACTGGAGGGTAGAGGCGTGTCAAGCCTGCAAAATGCTTGACGACCAAGTTACTCAGAGTAAGAACGTTGGTCTGTAGAAAGATAAGCGGAGACCGCTGAAAGGTAAGTTCTGCAGGACAGAACGTGAACACCCGACTCTGGTATGGAGGGCACAAAGGACAGCACAATGTCAATCGTGGCCACCCTTGGATCCAACTGCTTTCCCAAACACCAATGACGGACCCTGAGCCATTTACTCCTGTATTGGGAACTGGTCGAGGGTTTCCTGGATGCCTGGATAATACGCATGTTATCCATGGACAAGCTAAGATGCTCTAAAGATCTGAACTCGGGCACCATGTGTTACGCTCACCTGGCTCCCACAGACGCGTCGGACTGCACAGCTGCGGTCTCCACCAATGTGACGCGTAGGGCCAAGATGACGGACTGGACTGTCCCACTTAGCTTCGTTTGCTTGGCCCGTAGGAATATTCATCTGCAAGTGGAGAAAGGGAATTAACTACCCGTGGAGTGGAGCATAAATCCCCCACCCCGCTGTTCTCCCCACTGATCACCTTGGATGTTCCCTCTTATAGTCTCACCTGATGATTTGAAAAGAGGAGCTCTCCATCCTGCATTGAGCGCAGAGGCGCGTAGATTCTTCACTGGCTCGAAGGAATTGGTGAGTTCCAGGACAATATTAACTCCGATATTCCCAGCAAGACGCCGTAAGTATGTAGTTCGTAAGAGTTCAAATGCCCGACTTTCACTCTTGTTCGATTCCTTGCAGTTTGCAGCTTGACCCTACTGAAGAGTTCCTCGTGGCAACCGGTAATTTTCTGGTAAGGATTTGTATTATCCAACACAGTTCGATAAAATAATGTCCATATGTAACCTGTTGCTTTCTCCCTTAGTCAGGCGCTGAGAGAAGGTATGAAGTCTCGGGGAATGATGCCTCCGGCGGTAAAATCAGGTAAGTCTTTTGTGGTGAGGATGGTTCCCCTTGTTAGTCCCTTGTTTCACCTTGCTGTCTTTTTGTTTCCCCTTAGGGGCTGGGGTTTGGCTAGGATGCAATGGATGCTGCGCCGACCCGTGAAGAATAGTACCCCCTGTGGTAAAATCAGGTAAGTCTATGGGGGTATTCCTTTGTGTATTCCCTTGGCTCACCTTGCTGTTCTTGTCTTCTCCTTGATGGCTTGCCGCATTCCTGCCGGAATGCGGCAGGAACATGCAGGAGGATGTGGTGAAATGTGAAGAGGCTGCGAAGGCCGGTGAGTTCAGCGTGGCGCTGCAGCAGGCGAGGCGGTGCGCATAAAATAACTTTTCTTCCAGCTCAAAGGCACGATGGATCGGGAATTCAGGTAAGGATCAAAGGTATTGTTCTTGTTCTAACCTTTTCTCCTTCTTTCCCCTTTTTTCTAGGAGCTCCAAACTCGGAGGGCGTGGCAGAAGACTGGATGCAGACTTGCAGGCATGGTGAGCGTTATGCTGCTGGATGCAGAATGCGAAGCGTGTGCTGCTCTTCAGGGGTGGTTTAAATAGCCTCCAAACTAGTCCCAGGTAAGTATTCCTCCCTAGCCCCACCCGAGTATAAAAAAAAAAAAAAAAAAAAAAAAAATAGTCCCTAGGTAAAATAGTCCCTTCCAAGCCTCGTTTGGCTTCAAGCTCTTGCAGCATGTCTGCATCAGGTAAGTTTTAATCTATGAGCATGGCGCCTATGGCGCCAGGACTGCACCCAAATAGCCCCTAGTGGGGGTTGTTGGGCTTGCTTGGGGTAACTTGATGCCTGCTTCTGGGGTTGCTGGACTTGGTCTGGGTCCCCGGGGGTAGGCATCATGACACCATGCCGCCAAGCTGAGCGATTGTGGGGAGTGGTGACATATCTGCTGTTCCCCCTGAAGATCTGGGGTCACTGGTAACCTGATCGGCGGATACACCGAGAGGTGTTGAAGTTCTGAGAACCAGAACCTGGCCGGCCACCAGGGGGCTATGAGTAGGAGGGAGCAGTTAACCGAGTTCTTCAGCTTGCAAACTGCTCGGTGCACTAGAGGCAGAGGCAGGAAGGCGTAAGCTCTCATGTGCCATGGGATCTCAAGAGCATCCCCCAGAGAGGAGGCTCCCAGCCCGCTCTGGAGGCATACTGAGGAAGCTTCTTGTTTACCGCTGTAGCGAAGAGGTCCACCTCTTGTGTGCCCCAACGCAAGAAAATCCATGAGCGGACCTCCGCCTTCAACTCTCACTCGTAGCGGACCACTGTCCGCCGGCTGAGGTCATCCGCTGAGCCATTCAGCTGGCCTGGGATGTGCACTGCAAGCATCCAGATACCATGAAGCACGGCCCACTCCCAAATCTGGATGACAGGTCCACGAGGGGGGGATGTTCCTCTTGCTTAATTATGTAATACATTGACACCACATTGTCTGTGCGTATGCGGACCACCTTGTTGGCAATGACCCGTCTGAACGCCCCGAGCGCTAGAAAGATCGCCAGAAGCTCCAAATGATTTATGTGCAGGAGCTTGTCCTGAGGCGACCAGAGGTCCGAGACTTGAAGATCTAACGTCGTACCACAGGAGGGAGGAGTCAGTCATGATAGTCGCCATAGGAGCTGGGTCCTGAAACCCCACACCCACTGACAAGTTGCCGAGAGATGACCACAAATCCGGGTCCACAGCCTGCCTGGGTCCGTCTCATCTTGAGACGAGCAAGAAGAGCCAGTACACAAAGCCATGAGGCCCAGATGCCTCTGGAACCACCAGGCCGACATGCTCTCCGACTGCGCAAACATCTGACATGTGGCTAACATATCCGCCTTTCTGTCCCCGGTCGGTGTACACTGCAGTCGATCGTGTTCCAGCGAAAACCAGGGAAAATCAGGTCCCGCGAGACAGTCATGGAAAATTTCCGCCAGTTCACTGACAGCGTAAGATGGAACAGGAGCTGAAGGAGAGACTGGAGATTGCCCGCTGCTGCCAGCAGACAAGGGCTGTGCAAGAGCCAGTCGTCCAAATATGGATACGGAACAAGTTACTTGTAGCTGTCCTCCAGCATGGGTCTGTCATGGATTCACATGCTCATGAATATTCCCCTTCGTCAGCCCGGGAATCCTCGGTAAAGAAAAAATTCAGTATCAGTTTCGTTTCTGATCCGTCTTTCTCAGTAGTAACCATCACTGGTCTCTGGGTCATACTGCCCCCAGCCAATGACTGCCCTCTCCCCAAGCCCCGCCTCTGGCAGCCAGCTTCAGATTTGGTAGCACGCAAAGTGGCAGTATGACCAAGTGAAGAACCGTCAAGGGGTAGGAGGGATGTGAATCCATGCCAGTGTTATGCTCACCTGGCTCCCACAGGGGGGTCTCGAGCGGACCTGGACAGCCATGGTCTCCACCAACGTGATGTGTAGTGCAGAGATGACTGACTGGACCGGCCCATCTAGCTTCGTCTGCTTGACCCGTAGAAGTAGTCTCCTAAAGACGGGGAAAGGGAATTAGCCACCCGTGGATTTGAGTATTAACACCTCACTGCGTCCCCACTTATCGCTTCTGACGTTCCCCTTCACAAAGCTCATTTTATAGTTTTGTATGATGAGCTCGCCATCCTGCGAAGAATGCAGGGGGGCGTTGATGGCCAGTTACTTCACTGGCTTGAGGATATTGGAAGCGTTCTGGTCAAATCTTGGCTCCAAACCTCCAGGCGAAAGGCTATAAGTATATAGTTCTAATGAGTTCAAAATGTCTGATTAATCACTTGTCCTATTCCTTGATTCTTTTGCAGCTTAGACCCAAAAGATGAGTCTTGTGGCAGCTGAAAGCGTTCAGGTAAGAGAGTGTTTTGTAACACTGTCCGGTAAATGATGCCAAGGTTTAACTCGCTGCTTTCTCTTTTCTTGCAGGTGCAGCGTAGGAAGATTTGATGTGCTGGTGGATAATACCTCCTGCGGTAAAATCAGGTAAGCATATGGTGGCAAGAGATTGTCCTCATTTGTTCCCTTGGCTCATGTTTTCTTGTCCCCCTCTTAGGCGCTCGAATGCAGCAACCAGGTGATGGAGACAGCACCGGATCGTAGAGATGCTGCGAGGAACGGTGAGTATGGTGCGGCTCTGCTGCTGGCGACGCGTTTAAAATGAAGTCCGTTTCTGGTTCGAAGAAGCGCTGAATCCGAAATCAGGTAAGAAATCCAGTAAAGTTCTTGTTTTAACCTTTCTTCTTCCCCTTCTTTCTAGGCGCTCTGGACTCTAGGTGGGCGTGGCAGGATGCGGACTGCAGACACGGTGAGCGTTACGCTGCTGGATGCAGAACGCGAAGCATGTGCTGCTCTTTGGGTGTGGTTTAAATCGCCTTCAAAGTAGTCCCAGGTAAGTATTCCTCCACAGCCACATCCGAGTAACAAAATATACCCTAAGATAAAATAGTCCCTTCAAGCCTCACAGGGGCTTGGATCCTTGCAGCATGGTCTGCATCAGGTAAGTATTAACATGAGCCTGGCGCCAGGACTGTACCCAGATAGCCCCTAACAGGGGTTGCTGGGTTTGCTCCAGGTAACATGATGCCTGCTTCCGGGTATGGACTTGGTCTGGATGCCCGGGGGTAGGCATCATGACAGCCAGACCCATGCTGGAGAACAGCTACAGGTAAGTAATATGTTCCTTCTCCAGCATGGGGTCTGGCATGGATTCACATGCTCATGAATATAAGAATACATAGGAGTACAGATGCACAACCAACGGGAGGTGGAAAAAAGGCTCAACATTAAGCTTTACATCAGAACGCAACATTAAGCAGTTCTTACCTCCTCACCAGTTCACAGGTACCACAGCACCGCTTGGCCGACCCTGGACTCCTCCCTGGAATCCTGGTGGACGCAGTAGAATCTCGTGAAGGTGTGCGTCGACCTCCACGTAGCAGCCCTGCAGATGTCTAGCAGGGGCACACCAGACAAGAACGCTGTGGTAGCAGCGACAGCTCTTGTCGAATGGTCTCTCGGACGGCCAGGCAACGGTCAGTTTGCCAACCGATTAGTGTGATGCAGCCGGAGAGCCATCTGGAAATGGAAGCCTTCAAGAGCCTTCCCTTGGTTCACAGGTCCAAAGTTCACAAAAAGCTGCGATGTCTTCCGAAAACTCTTCGTGTGGTCCACGTAGAACTTCAGCGCTCTAGCCACATCCAGCGAGTGCAAAGTCCTCTCGGCCGGTGACGAAGGAGACGGGAAGAAAACAGGTAACACCAAGGGCTCGTTGAGGTGGAAGTCCGAAGGCACCTTGGGCATAAAAGAGGGGTGCATCCTCAGCACTACCCTCGTGTCGTGAAAAGTCAAGTATGGAGGCTTGCAGGATAGGGCCTGATCTCTCCCACTCGCCGTGCGGAGGTGATGGCCACAAGAAACAGTCTTCCACGACCGGAACTTCAATGGTGCCGAATGCAGGGGCTCGAATGGCGCCCCCATGAGCCTGGTCAGCACCACGTTGAGTTCCCACGTCGGGGCCTTCACCGGCGGGAACGAAACAGTCCCTTCATAAATTCCTTCACCAGCCGATGGAACCACAAGGACGCCCGTCATGTGGTTCTGGTGTATCGGTCGATCGCAGCCAGATGTAGCTGCGAGGCGTGAGACAGTCCAGCCTTGGCCAGCGACAGTAGGTACAGCAGCACTTGAGGGGCCGTAATCCGCAGAGGGTTAATCTTCTGTGCACGGCCCAGACAGAGAACCTCTTCTCTGTATGTCCGTAGCACGAGAGTTGAGGACTCCCTGGCTTTTGCAAGGACCTCTGCAGTCAGCAGGGATATCGTACCCTCCAAACTCTTGTGCTGCAGGAGCCAGACCTGCAAGTTCAGCGACTGGGTCGTGATTAAGTATGGTGCCTCCTTCTCTGGAGAGAAGATCCGCGTCCGTCGGCGGCTTGACTGGTGGGTACGCTGACAAGTCCAGAAGGTCCGAGAACCAGATCTGCCTCAGCCATGCCGGGGCGACTAGGATCATCCTGCACCGGGACCTCTTGAGCTGGTCGAGTCGGAGCAGGAACAGAGGGAATGTATATAGGAACAGGTCGTCCCAGGGGAACGAGAAAGCATCGCCCATGCTCCTCGGCTGGGGAAACCTGCTGGCGAACCTCTGGCACTTGGAGTTTGTCGCTGTCGCGAACAGGTCGCTCAACGGTTCCCCCCCCCCCCCCCCCATCATCATCATTGGAAGAGCCGATCCACTTGATCCTGATGTAGTTCCCACTCGTGGCAAGAGCGCAGCTCCTTGCCGAGTGAGTCGGTGATGGTGTTCTTTATCCCTGCCAGATGAAACTGCACCAGAAACATCCCTTGGGCGACAGCCCAATGCCACAGATCCTGGGCTTCCTTGAGAGGGCTGAGGATCTGGTTCCTCCCCGCTTCCGGATGTAGAACATTGTGGTGGTGCTGTCGGTGAAGATTCTCACAACCTTGCCCTTGAGGGACGGGAGAAAGGGCCCAGAAGACTGCACAGAGCTCCAGGATGTTGATGTGGAGCGTCTTCTCCGGGAGCCAAAGGCCTCTCGCGTGAAGTTCTCCGGTGTGCACTCCCCACCCTTCCAGGGAGGCATCTGTTTTCACCGTTATCTGGTCAGATGGGGTCTGAAAGTCTGCCCACCGTCAGATGAGCACGGGTGCCCCACCACCAGATCGCTCGTCGGATCTCGTTGAACGGGATCCTGTCCTCGAAGCTGCCAGTCGCTTGGATCCAGCGTGAGTCGAGGAACTCTTGCAGAGGGCGCATCCGAAGCCTGCACAGGCGCACGAGATATATGCAGGAGGACATCATCCCGAGGAGGGACTTGATGGACCTCACCCTGGCCATGTCCGTGGCCAGCAGACGCTGCACCTTGCCCAGGATGACCTTCGTCCTTTCCTCCGACGGCGAGGCCAGACGCGCCACTGTGTCGAGCTTTGCTCCCAGAAACAGCATGACTTGCGATGGAACCAGGTGGGCTTTGGGAAAGATGGAGAATCCCAGGTCTGTGAGCAGCTGGACGGTCTTTGGCGAGCTCCCTTGTCCTTGCTCGGATGAGCCAGTCCAGGTAGGGGTAGACGTGGATCCCCTGCAGGCGCAGCAGCGCCGCCACCGGTGCGAGGCACTTGAACACCCTGGGTGCCGACTTCAATGCGAACGGGCCAGCCTTGAACTGGTAGTGCCGTCCTTGGACCACGAACCTGTGGAACTCGGTGACCTTTCAGAATGGGGCTGTGGAAGTACGCATCCTCCAAATCCAATGACAGGAAATCACCCTCCTCCAGCTGTCCCAGCACGAGCTGGAGGGGGACTATCCGGAACTTTTATGCCTTGATGTACTTGTTCAGTCGCAGGTCCAGGATGACGTGCCATCCTCCGGTCTTCTTTCAAGGAAGTACCTTGAGTATACTCAAGAGCCGCGGAGCCTCTTCGGGACGAGCTCGATGGCACTTTTGAGCATCGCCCTTACCTCCAATAGCAGTTGAGGGAAACTATTTTCCTTCCTGGCCACGGGTGGAATGCGGGGGCACTTTTTTAGAAATGCCAGGACGTCCAGCACCCAATGGTCGGAGATGGACTCCCACAGGCTGACCAACTTCGCCAGCCGGCCTCCCACCGAGGTGCTTCAGTGGGGGTCCGACACAGCTGTTGGTTCAATATTGCTCGGACGCTGCCTTGGCCTCCCTGGCGCCGATGGCGGAGACCACCCGACTTGCCTCGTCCTCTATAGGCTTCCTGTGACCAGCAGCAGGCCGTTTGGCAGTACGTAGAGGAGCCACCGCCGAATCCCTTGGAGGCACCCTGCTTGCCTCCGGTGCTCCGAAAGTAGAGCTTTGTTGCCGGAGAACGCCTAGGGCCTTAGCTGTCTCCGTGTCCGCCTTGAGGGACTCATCCACCATTTTCCCAAGCAGGTTGTTCCCAAACAGTATGTCCAACATGGCTTTTACGTCCTGGCGGAAATCCGTCACCTTAAGCCACCCTCGTCCAAGGTAAACGCTGTTGCCTAGTTGGCAGAAATCGGTGTTGGCAATGTCCGTTGCCACCGTAATGGCGTGGTCCGACACCACTTCGCCTTCTTTCAAGATCTCCAGGGCCTTGGCCCTCTTGTCATCCGGAAGGAAGTCCAACAGGGGGGGGCGATCCTGTACCATAACTCCGTCGTAGCGGGCCGCAAGGGCATTGGCCGCCTTAATCGTTGCCGCCGACGAGATAACTCGTCGTCCCATTGCGTCCAGCTTCTTTCCTTCGCCGTCAGGCGGGGAAGTTTACGTTGAGGCCGATGGGCCCCCCCCGCTTTCTTCTTGGCCGCCGATGAGACGACCGAGTCAGGGGATGGTTGTGCCCCAAGGCACAAAGGGGCCGCGTCAAGAACCCGGTAGTTCTTCTCGTACCGATCCCTCTTGGCAGGCGCTGTAGATGGGTTCTTGAGAAGGGTGAGACCCTCGTCCCAGATGTCATCCAGCAGAGGCACGGCAAGGACTGCCTTCCGCTTGGCCTTGCGCCGTTGGTAAAGGAAACCTATGCTCTAGAGACTTATGGGCCTTACTGTGGCGACCTTCAGTGGCAACAGCCACTGCACTTTGTTCCTGGGATCCTGGTTTGTCGGAGGAATGGTCATCTTGGGCAGAGTGGGGCTTGAGGCAGGTTCAGGTACTCCGCCAGCCATGCAACACATTCATGGAAGGCATTGGCTGACTAGGGCATGTCGGGATCATCTGTGTCCTGTGGGTTAGGAGCATCCTGCGTCGGTGGAAGAGTGCCAGGAGCCAGCAGCTGGGGTATTGCAGCCACAGGCTGTGGAGGGTGTTACGGAACCGCCTGAGGAATCAGCTAGGGACCAGCAGGGGGGCCTGAGGTGCTGGAAGCAATGGAGGGAGCATGCCCCATATGGCATCCCTCAGGATAACCATCCGAGGGGAGTGGTAGGGGCTATAGACTGGGTAGCGTGAGGCTGCTGCACACTCTGCCCATACGGACCAGCGGAAAACTGCAAAAATGGAGGCTAGGCTGTAGGCCACGTACCTGGTTGAGGCCAGTCCCACCTTGACACTCGTACCTCGCCGAACTCCTGGAATGGTGGACGGGAGCTGATGTCTGGCATGGTGGCCGTTTTGTCGCACTGCCAGCGTCGTGTTGCTCGGTAGGCTGGGTCCAGCCTTCTCCAGGACTCGTGTGGATTGCAAGGCCTATCCTGCTCCTCGAGCCTAGACCCGGTAGGTGGCACCCTCAGCCCAGGGGCCAGAAGAGCTGCATTTAGGCACCTCCTCGGATGTATTGCTGGTACTAGGGTGTGACCCCTTGGGTGAAGACCCGGTACAGGAAATGTCACTGGGAGGAGAGGATCCCTTGGCCTGAGGGCCGGTAGCTGGAGCAGCCTTGTGCTGCTACGAGGACCTGAGCAGTCCCTTCCGCATGGGCGAGTCCTTGGGAAGGCACCTGCCTTGCAGGGTGCGATGAAAATAGGGGCCCTGCTTTGTGCCTGGATTGATGTTTCACGAAGTACTTGAGGTCCTCTGGAGGCGACTTCTGGAAGAGCTCCCTCCACCAGACCAGTCTGTTCTTCAGAGACCTCCGTGACAGGGTGTTGCACACTGTACAAGCTTGCCAACTGTGGTCTGGGCCATGGCAACGTAGGCAGAGGGCTTGGGGGTTTGAAGTTGGGAAGAGCTTGTCGCAGGATGGACACCCGCTGAACCCTAAGTAAACATGCGCAGGGGAGGAGTGTGACATCCAAGGACCGAGGACCTGTAATAAGACAGAAGAATCCGAGTGTGGAATTACATGACCGAGGCCAAACCCAGCGCATGCGCCCAAGGACACCACAAAATTTAATGGGGACGTTTTTTTCTGGTGAAAAAGGTTCCGTCTCCTGTCCCTTGAAGGGACGCACATGTATGGAAGAAAGGTTACGGTAAGTATGAAAGGTTGTTCTGTCACAATGCAGAAAGCTGATGCATAGTAATGCTTTCCATACATTTGTTTCACGTCAGCTGGATGTCACATTTCCCATGAGAAATGTGATTTTTTACTCTTAAAATCACATTTACTCTCCAAGTTAAAAAAATAGGGAGTAATACTCCCACCTCAAAATCTTATCTGGAGCACTGTCCAAGACCAACTGTTTTTTTATTAGTGCATACTACAAGACTCCCTCGCCCATCCTCTGCCGATACCCACCCCTTCGAGGCAAGCCTTTAGAATAATTGCGAGCCCGAGCCCAACAAGGTACTCTGATTAGCAGGAGGGCTCAGAAAATGCAGCGATACAAGTTGCAGATCTGCATAGCAGACCGGGACCGTCGCATCCGAAGTGTGCATTGCTGACAGGCGCAGAGCACAAAGTAGATCACTCGCCACCCTGCACCATTTGCACTGCTTGTTTTCTGTAACCATGTATCTGAAGAAATGCGCCCAGATGCCTTTGGGCCAGGTGTGCAATAAATAAAATAAATACAAATACATCTAGACACAGTCTATCTTCGGTACACCATAAAATTGTGCCATGCTCAGATTACGGTGACTGGCCTCTGTAGATGAACCAGTTGCCCGTTTGACTCTCCACTCGAACATGGTAACCATTACAATGGAGTTTGATTCCTTTGGCTCAGGTTCATGAACTGGATTGCGCGTTTATTCGCGTTCCATCTCCTTGACGACCCAACCTTGATGCCACGGCGCATGCGCAAGGACACTATTCCCCCACGCACGCTCAGTGCTTACACTCCCAAACAGCTCACTCTGACAGGAACGCGAGCGCCATTCCTGTTTGTATACAGCGTGAGCGGCTCGTTGGAGACATTGAGGTGAGCTTTCATCACCTTTCAATCCGACCAGGCCTGGCAGTACCCCCAGCACCTGGCATCCTTTATAGCAACCTTTAGCCTTGGTCATCTATTTACTCTCCTTGCTCCCCAGATTCTCAACCTGAGCCCCTGGCCTTCAGGCAGGAATTCATCTCCTGCCCCAGAAACTACTATGCTTTCCACGGGAGCCCTGCAGTACCGCCCCCACGCTACTGCATTAATGAGGTACCTCCATTTTGGTTTTCTTTCTCTCTTACAACATAAACCCACAGTCAGGGATCTATGGGCTCTATGGTATCTATGGCAAACACCAATACACGTGCCCTGCTATTTTCAGATCACCCCACTATGAACATTGGTCTTACCAGGACACAGACCACCAAACCATGAGGGTCCTAACAACCAGCGTCTGAACCTCTCCCTCATATGCAAGGTTAGTGGCTGGGACTGGAGGGACAACCCTCAGGGTAGCCTCTCAGGCTTTTTCTAAGACTCATAGTAATGATCCATCTCCTGGACCATTCAACAATATACTTTTATATTGCTTTTATCTATAAGGAGACATGCTTTACCTTGCCCCAGAAGAAGGCCGTTACCTTTTCACAGCCGAAACGTCTATTGTCATCGTGCCATGACCCTACATCTTCCAGACCGATGACCAGAATCCTTACCACCTTCATGTTGACGTCGCCTTATAGCAGACCCTATTTTTAGGTTCCTTTAAAGCATAGTGCTGTGTAAATGTTGCTTGTGATTAGGAAAACATTTCAACAGGTTGGCCAATATGATGTAATACTTGGCAACACTTCAAGACAACACAGCACCAGTAAAGTAGCGTGTAGGTACACACTATACTAACTTGGAAAATGTACTGTTTTGATAAACTGTACATTTCTAAAAAGTCACCTTTGTATTCTGCACTGTATGGACTAAACAGGCAAAATTGAGTGACTACCTGTCACCACTGAACATGTCATGTTATTTAAAAGTCCTTAATATTTGGAATACATGTACTCTTGTTTTAGATGACTCACCAAGTGGATGACAAGGTTTATTTGCAAATTTCTTTATGCTTAAATTGTTCTCATGTTTTAATTTTTCGTATTCACATTGAATCACCAATGTTTGAAACTTGTGACCTAGCTAATAAAGGTCACTGAAATTGTTTTCTCCCCAGGACTTGGATTTGTACTTCCCTCCAACGATACATACTTCGATAGTTTAAACAATCTCTATATTAAAGTTTAACACGTCGCTACAACAATCCACTGTAGTACAAATGTTCAAGGACAGGACCACCCCCCTGTACAAAATCTGGGTCATGAACAAGCTGGAAATCTGCAGTTCTAATGGCATGCCTGGGTTTCAGGACAGGATACTGGCCTTTGGCACTGCGCTTGATTTGGGCATCCTGATGGTATACTGAGCAAGTAATGCATAGCCAACCAGATCCTTGTGGTCCTCAAAGATTGCACCCATGTCAGACTAATTTGGAACGTGTTAACAGGCATAGTTTCCACACGTCCCCTTTACGGTCTGGAAGTCCCATTGTTGAGAAGGTAACTACTCCATACAGAAAAGTTTTTTTCAAAACATTCTATGTCAGAATTTCAAGATCATGAAAGTTTGTGCAACAGGCTACATGTCATGAAAAACAGAAAGTGAACCAGGTAAAGCATTATTGGGAAGCAGCTTCCCTTAAAGCATCCTTTCAAACTAGGACCTGCACAGTCATGCTTGGTTTACTATGGAAAAAACTGGGAAAATGCATCCGAAAGTGGGTCGGAAAGCAATTTACATTTTACAGAAGATTGGCAAGGTTTCAGAAACTCAATGAGCACCAACAAGAATCGTCAAATATTTGGTCTTACCGCTGCCTCAGATAAGGGAGGGGGTCTGGATTTCCAGATCTTGGGAACCATCATAAGGTTTTTCTACTTACGGATGTATACTATTTTGCATCAAATGAGAATCTGCTTCCAATCTGGATAGATATTGAAAGGGAGGTGATGTCCTCTTATACCTTGAACACTACATATGATTGGGATATTCCCGGATGTAGACAGTAGGTTTCCCTCAATTGAAGCAACCTGGAATGCTCGCTCTTATTGGTTAAAATTAAATGATCAAAATATATGGTTACATTATGATGCATCCTTGTGGCATAATGCAGCGTTTTAAATTGGAAACAAATCCTTATGCTGTCTAAGATGGATCATGAAGGGAGTTCGGAGTATAAGATGTTGATTAAAAAAGGGTTGGTGAGTTTTCCTGCATCGATTCATAAATTCCATTTGGTGAAGTGTGTACTGGATAGATCTAGTTGTCCCATACACTAGATTTAGGGTTTCGATCGAGCATAGATATTCCTTGCCGAGGACTGGAGTGAAAACGAAATTGGTCCTTCATTTACAACTACAACAGACGATTAGGTTGTCTGTACTGGACACCAGTACAAATGCATATCCTTTGGTGACAGCGACACGTGTTGGGGATACAGTAGGGAGAACAAGTTACTTACCCCTGGTAACCTTTTGAGGTTCTTCACATTCCTCATCTTTTAGGTAGCCATCACTGGTACATATAGCACGAGCAGTGCCCATTTGCTTCAATTCTGTTTTTACGCCCTCATGCAGAACGGCATTAGCGTGTCCAAAACCCCTTGAAAGAGCGCAAGATGTAATGCACTGAAATTCTACTGCGGGATGGGGTGGGAGGGGCGATCATGAATACGTGGCAGTATCATCCAATCGAAAGAATTTTACCAGGTGTAACCAACTTGTTCTACGAATGGATTGCCCCCTCCCATGTATTCCTCATCTTTAACATGACTCCCAAAGCAGTGTTAGTTTTGGAGGAGGGAGTATGAATTTTAGAATTGGTATTGATAGCATGTAACCCTGCCTTACCAAATACTCCTTCCCGACCCAAGGATGAATCCAGACAGTAATATTTGTGAAAGTGTAAAGACCATGTAGCCGCCGCACAAATATGTATCGGCACCCCTCTTTGTAAAGCAGACGATATTGCCATGCCCCTTGTGGCAGAATATTTTGCACTTCTGGTCGTGAATAGACTTAAGGGCTTCCCCAAAGAGCGAAGAGCTCGAAGGATTTCCTGAGCTAGCTCCCATTCGTGGGAGACTGCTCTGACTGCTCTGCCTGCTCAGAGCATCCACCAGTGTTTTCCTCTCCGGCTAGATGAACTGCCGACAGCGAGATTCCTTCTTGTATTGCCCAGAACCAACGCTGCATTGCCGCTCTGCACATTGGTAGCAACTACATCTCATGCAGAGGTAGTTCATTGCCACCATTATCAGGACATTATTTCCCTGTACAGAGGGCAACAGGCCTGCAGCGCTAGTCTGATTGCCCTCAGCTCCAAACGGTTGTGTAGATTGAAGTCCGCTGAGACCAACGCCCGCTTATCAGATCAATGGCATGGGCTCCCCACCCAATGAGTGAGGCATCCATAACCACTAATCTCCAGCTACGGCTGCCAAAAGGGTTCTTCTTTCAGGATGTTCTGGCAGGCCCACCACGGGAATGTGTCTGCTCGGAACTATGATTAGATCCAACATCTAACTGGGGTCAATGTGTTCAGAGGGCCCATTGGAGGGATCCATTTTCAGGCAAGCCTCTGGCATCAGGAAAATGCAGAATTCCATCTAGGAGGTTGAGCAACCTCAAAAAGTCAAAGGCCGGAAGAAGCTGGGCACTCTGTAATTTAAAGACTATCTGCAGAATGTGTTGAGCCTAGACCGTGGGTAGCGATGACCCACCAATCCCCAAACAACCCCCACCACCTGACATCCCAGGACGCATCTAGGATGCTCCGATTAATTGGAGTCCTTGAGAAGGACTCATGGCCCTCTTGTAATTGGAGAAGCCCAGTCCATCGAGAGGGGCAGGTTATGCAGAGATGTTCCAGGGCCGGTTCTAGATAATGGGCCCTGATCAGTGAATTGTAGGGGTAGCCGTGAAAGCCCCCTCTGAAACTGCCACCAATGCCATTAACTTGGTGAAGATCCTCCACCCGACTGGCAGCAATTGAAACCAATAGTTTGAACCATCAGGTACTTTGTGCTTTTGCTGAATATGCACATAAAAGCATCCTGAAGGCCCAATGACAATTCAATCCTGAATCTGGAGGGCCTGAAAGATCTGAGAACAGGCAACCATCTTGAACGTGTCCTTCCTGAGGTACTTGTTCAAGCGTCTCAAGTCCAAAATAAGTCCCAATCAGTTGGTGGGAATTGGGAAATGGGGAGAGTACCATGTTCCTCTCCATTACAGTTCCAAGGCACCTTGCTATAGCAGGATCAACATTTCCTGCCAAACCAACAGATCTGGAGCTTTGAGCGAGTGGCTGCCTGGGCTACTGTTTCCAATGCGATATATCTGAATGAACACCCTGGCATTCTTGCAGCTGGTGCGAGAGCGAGGCCTTAACCCACGAGACCCTGTGGGAGACCGAAGTTAAGGCTGTTCAAGCAGCGGCTGATGGCAAGGTAGCCGTTTCTTGGGCAGACACTGCACCCATCCCTCGTCCACCACGAGGGAATCGTCTTTGGCCCCTTTGACTAACCAGTCCACTTGCACGTACAACCAAGTAGAAGCAAAATGACCAACCCCTACAAGTTGATCCACTGGGGTAAGATGGCTGTAACTGTCTGATAGCGGCACCATAGGCTGCCACTTTTGAGGTCTGGCTTCTTCAGGCTTTCTTCAGCCCTGCTACCAAACGGCTGAGTCCTGTCAAAGGGCATGGTGGCGCTTAGACTGCATGTACGGTGCAAATCCAGACTTCAACCTTGCAAAGCTGCGCATCAGTGGGCCCCACCTGCTTTGTCTCTTACAATATTCAGGAAGCAGTCTATTGGCTATACAGTCCCACAGGGTGAACTTAAAATGTGGCTAAGTGCAAGTGCCATTTTCAGACTTTAGAGCCATGCTCCTAGCAGAAAACACTTTCCTATCCAAGCATCAAAGCACTAATCATTGCTGTCTGGCGTAATGGTTGATTAAGCCATTAATGTAGATGTCGCCTGATCCACCAGGCTCTGGTGTAGGATGTTTTGACACAACGGAATTCAGGCATGGCACTAGAAGCTATTTTTTGGTGGGGTTTTTATTCACTGCTGGACTACATTCAGGAGCCTCCATGTTTGCCTCTACCCTTTTTTGTAGGGCAATATGGAAGGGAAGTGCAGGATCCTTCCGAGATCCTATAAGTCATCTTGTTCGAATGGGGAGAGGATCTACCCCAAAAGTGCATTACCTTAGACATAAGTTACCTATAAGAGGCACCTGTGTGGTCTGCCGGATCTGGCTTGCCAAATTCAAGTTCAGGTGATGTGTCAATGCCACTTGCAGATTGAAGATTTTCATACAAGTCATTTAATCCGGTATCCTCAGATAAAGGCCTCTGGGACACTAGGTGTACAAAACTAATCCAAAGGCGCGTGTTCTTCATAAATAGGTTGAAAATTATACAAACCTTTACCTAGAGTTTCTCAAATTTCTTCTAAGAGGATAATTGAGACTTCATGGAAAAAGTCATTGATGACTGTTAGACGCAAATGTCGATGTCCGACAACTTGGCATAGACGGAGCCCTCGAACCCCAACTCAATAAGTATCAACTTTGTTGAGACCACAATGGTTCGTGGGGTTTCTAGCTTACATCCCGGGCTCGAGGGAGTGTAATTTAGCCTTCACTTTTTCCTGGTCGGCTTTTACAGGCGCGACAGGAGCATTGCTTTCATCCTCGACCGTGTCAGGGCCTCCTTCTTGAACATTTTCTGTCCCAATGACTCCCACTCAGGAGTGGGAGATTTGGTTGTGGATGTAATACCTCTGAGGCAATGAATGGGATGGGGAGGTGGAAGGTGATCTATGTCGCCGTTTCTTAATCTTCGATGAAGTGATATGCACTCCTGGACCGAGCATGCTTTGATGTTTTCTCCTTCAAGGAGTTGCCCCTCGAATTGTTGGACGAGTGCTTTTATGGACACCAAAGGGGATTTAGTAGGGTGCCTACCCGCAGATTTCCCTTTTTGCTCTTTCAAAGCCTTACCAGTCCAACTGAGAGGACCCACAGTCTGCCGTCCGATGTTGCACGCCCAGGCACCAGAGACACAAGGGTCCGTGAGAGACATTTTAGCGCTGCAATTGTGGCATCTTTTCCCCCCGGTCTTTGCAGGCCGATGGAGTCGAAGACGAGGCCACCGTTATTCAAATAGGTCGCAGTTTTTACTGGAACCGAAGTGCACAGTAATTTTTCAAAGCATCAGCTATTGTGGGAAATCCAGCTCTGAAGCTAACTGGCACTGCGTGTTCTTTAAGTACCAGTGATGACGTCAATCTGGAGACTGAGGCCCTTGCGGCACAGTAGACTGCATCGACGCACAGCACCCTCAACCACAGGTTTTCCACAGCAACTAAGCTAGAGAGGATATCTAAAGATGAGCAATACGTGCTAGGACAATCCAGTCAAAGGAACAAGTTACTTGTAACTCTTATCCTCCAGCATGAATTCACATGCTCATGAATATTGTCATGCTGGGAATCCTGGGTAAAAACAGTTCACTTTAGCCTGAAAGCTGTACTTCTCTAAACCACTGTCCTATCGGTCATACTGCCCCCATCCAATGGCAGTCTCCATAAGCTCCACTCCTGGTGGCCATCTGCAAGGTCTCCAAGTGCTGTGGTGATCTAGGAGGTGGGTTAAAGCTGCTGGCAAGAGGGCAAATGCAAGATGCAGTGGTAAAACTGTGCAAGCCACTAAACAAATGATCTTCACCTCAATTCTACACACATCACCATTTCTTACTTGCCATGAGTTCAACACTATGCATCACTTAACATTTTTAGGGTTAGCCATGTGTAGCACTAGATAGAATTGTAAAGATTAACCACTTGGAAGAACTTCGAGAGTATACAAAAATTGTACTAACCACCCTTCTCCTCCTGCACCAACACCGCTTACGTACTACAAACACAAGTCTAGCCAAACTACACAAAAACATAGGTAACTCCCACAGAAAATCCCAGGCACTGACCTGACCCACAGATACAAGCAAGGGCACACAAAACTAGCAGCCAATCTACACAGGACACAGCCAACATAAACATTCACATCCAACAACCAACCCAGGCACTGGATGTTTCCCTTACAGATGAGTGGCCAATGTACGCACTTTCCTGCTCCCCGCCAACATACCTCCCCAAGTACTATACATGCCCTGTGGGCTAGCCAAACTACACAACCAAAATAACTAACATTCACATACAAGAAGAAATACCAGACACTGGATCTTAGCGTTCTGGATACAAGCCAGTGCATGCAATCAACCCACCTGCAAGCCAACAGATGCCAGTGTCTCCTGGTTCTGGGCCCATTTCATTAGTCTACCCTCACAACCCACCCCGTCCTCTTGCAGAGCCATGCGAGTGTCTGGAGACAGCCCCAGATCGTTTACTACAAGGGAAAAACATACTTGAACATCCTATAGCAGTATAATGGAAAATCTCATGTTATGAACTGCCAGTGACAGCTGCATGCTGAAATAGGCAAGTTTACACGTTGTCAAAGTGAATAGAAAGGTGGGTGTGATTTAAAATAAAAATGTAATCATGAGGTCCAAACCAAAAAAATCGTGTTTATATAAATATGTCAGAAAATGTCAAATTTGAAGTGCATAATGGAACAAATTATGAACATACACAGCGGCCAGTTTGTTCCTTCCGACAGTAGGATCTTTAATTGATCAAACTTGCACTCAAAAAGCTCCATTTTGTTAAATAAAAGCCTCTACATAACATTTGGCGTGAGCTGTCCCCTTCTTCAATGTCATGAAACAGGTGGAAGCCACACCTTGGTCACAAGTTGGAGTGGATTATAATAAGTGTACACACTGATAGTTTAAATGGGATAACAACGAATATTTCTGGATAAAACAAGGAGATGGTTGTGGCATTCAAATGAAATTCACTGGATGACTTGACTGCTGGCTGGGGAAAGGAGTTAGTTCAGAGAGCTTAGCAGAACACATTGGGATGCATTCAAGGCAGCTGAACAAGACTTTACTGATAGAAGTAGCTCCAGACTGAGAGGGCCCCAGGTAACTCAAAATGGGAAGCCCAATACAACTCCAGATTGTCCCTAGAGTGCTGTGCTCTAAAATACCAAGAATGAGAGCTGGGGAATATTAGTTTTGACAGGGACACCTAGGCTCTGTTTTCCAATTGAACTTGAAGGCAAGCGAGATATAATTTCTCGCAAGTCCAATTCATTTTTGCATTGAGGTGTAAAATCGACAATTTGAACATTTGCAGATTGTTTGACAAGTCCTAGCAAAATAGAATCCGTTCGTCATGCAAGGATTGAATCATACGAATATTGACATCATGAAACACTTGTTTGATGGAGTATCATGTATTGCCAGGAGAGAGACTTGGTCATCTCTAGTGTTCCAATGAGATGGAAAAACAAGGAGGCTCCCCACATGACAACTGGCTCTGTGATATGATCTGGGCGAATGACAGGAAGTGTATGCCGGCTTGGTGCCACCGGCAAGTCGCCGGAGCCATGGGGTTCCGACAATACCTGGCATGTCGAAGTGTGGAAGAAAAGGATGATGCAACTATTGTGAGAAACATGTACACAAATGTTAATGTCAGCAAGCGTCATCTGTTTTACCATTTCTGTTCTTAATACAGCTAATGAATATGCATAGTTTGCAATGCTGTAGCCCAGGTGCAATTTAAATAAAGTTTATTTTAAAAAAGTTCAAGATGGGTCTAAAAAAAAAAACGGACTACCAACTACCAACCCTTGTTCCTCTCCGCTCCATGCACTGGTTCTATTGCACCTTTCTCAAGTAGGATCAACCTTTCCTGCATAAGGAGCGGATCTGGAATTAATTTTCAATGGGCTGTTCCCAGTGGATGATTCTGGGGCCTTTTTGGAAAACGAAGGCATTAACCCTGGGCTAATGTTTCCAGTGACCAAGCATCTGAAATGTCTCGACACTTTCAGATACTCTAAGAGCCTGCCTCCCACTGGGGAGTTGTGGATTAAGGCCTCAGATTGAGGCAGCTGAAGGCAAAGTTGCAGCTGCTTGGTCCGATTTAGCACCTCTTCGTCTGTTCTGGATTATGGGGTTATGGATGGATAAATGGACAACGATCCTGATGACTGTCACAGATCAGGCGACTTACAGATGAAAGTCAATAGCAACAGCAAGAGGCTGCAAATGTTCGTTGGATACAATGCACACGCTTCCACATAATGCAAGGGCTGTTGACAAGGGACAAAAGTAGACCCTTTCTTCTTGGCTTTAGCAAAAGGCAATCAGGAAATTGTAGCTCCCCCTCCAGCAGATAAGCCCAACCGCAAGTGGCACACTTCCTGTTTTAAACGGCACGTAGCAACGTCAAGAGTTGCTACTTACACCATTTAGATCTGATAAGCAGTCAACGGATAGGAAGTACCAAAAGATACCAAAATACATGAGCAAAGGTGCTTAGAAGCGAGTGACATGCATTGACACTTCAGAAGCCAAGTTAATATAATGGAGTTTGAAGTTGTGTGGAAGCAAGTGACACTTTACCCGTTCACTGAACGGAAACCCAATTACTATAGTCGAGACAACCAGTGGACAGTCGGTTAAGTTTGCGCATAGGAATGTCATGCTCAAGCAAAGAAACTGAGTAAGGCCTTAACCTTCCAGGTAGTGGAAATGACGCACGCATGTTAGAGTATGTCCCAGATATAAAGCACAAGCTGACAGGGGGGCGGGGGTACAGAAGGTTAGCACATCAATCAGCAGACTCAGGTCCTGGGAAGAAATCGGTCATCACAGATCGCAGAGCAGAGGCAAGAGAAATACGCAGGTCTGACGGGAAACCGTGTTCTGGTCGTGTGCAGCACAACTTGCCCAAAAGTGGGACTTAAATGTGGAAGTCTTTTGGTGAGCATTTTGAGACGAGGTGTTACACCATAGCATAGCTGACCATAGTATAAATCCCAGGTCACTCAAGCTGCTAAACTAAAATTACTTGCCCTTTTCTAGATAAATGCAAGTCATGCTCTTCGCTTAATTAACAGTTCTTTTCATGTGTGGTACTGTGCTATGTGGTAGTTGTTATAGCATGTGCAATGCAAATTAGAGCTTGTAGATAATGGGTGCGATATTAAAAATATATCAACCTACTATCATAGTCAATTGCATATCTGAGTAATGCTTCAGAATGGCGTCTTAGTCCAACACACATTTCCTGGCTGCATTTGTTAAATTATGCTAATAAGCACAAACAAAGGATGTGCAAAGAGCTACGTCACCTCCTGGGGTGCATATTATGAAACATGACTTCTGATTCCATGTCCACTTCCCACAGCCTCAACTGAGGTGGAAGAAAGGGACAGCAATCAAGCTTGACCACAGGCAATTCCACGTCCACCATGGGTGAAATCTTGTCCTCCATGACTGGCATCTCTCCCTCTTCCAATTAAGGAATAGAAACTAAAGGAATTAATCCCCCCCTCTACCCCCCTCACCACCACAACCCCACCCCCCAAACCCAAGATGACGTACCAGAGTAGGAATGTTGAGGCTGTCCAATAGCGGCACAGATATTTAGCAGCTGCTGTTGAGGTCTAGCTTTTCCAGACTCAGCATTGCTACCAAACAGTCTCAAGCTGCCAAAAGTCAGAGTAATCTAGATTGCACATCCTGTGGAAATCCAGAATTCCTCAGCCACGCAAATCTGCATAGCAGTGCTAGTCGCCATGGATCTGCTAATACAATCTGCAGTATCCAGACCTGACGGGAGGCAATCACATTGCCTCCTTACCATCCTTGATGCTAGCCAGGAAACACCTGGCTTACCCTTGGGGGATGTGGTCAGCTGCCATTGCTGTGCAATTCCACAGGATGAATGAAAACTTAGATAAGGCACAAGGGGCATTTACCAATTTCAAGGCCATGCTACCGGCTGTAAATACTTTCCACGCCCAAGTGTCCACCAGTTTATCATCCCAGGTCTGTAGGAATGGTAGTGTAAGCAGGTGGTTTTGTGGACTTGGATCACCAAACTTTCAGCAGTCTGGTGCTTGGTTAAGTAATATGGGTCACTGCTAAACGGACTGCAATACTCCTGCCAAAATCAGACAGAGTTCAGAGACATTGAAAAGTCTGAGTAAGCGGTCATGGAGGGATTCCCCAACCAAGGCTCGCCCTGCGGCTACTGTACAATTTAGGGGTGGAAGAAATGGGTCTTTCAAACCTTAGGATTGGACCACCCAGCTTGCAGCAGGAGTGAATTACTTCTTGGTGTTCTGTATTTAATCATTCCCACTAATGCTGGAATGGTGTCCTTAATCATTAGTAGTAAACTAGGACTGATTCCTTCAGTTTAGGGTGGCTTAGTAGGATATACTACGCCCCCAACTGAAGGAATCAGTCCTAGTTATCAGGTAATCACACGAATGAGGGGACTTTTAATAGAGCAAAGTTGTTGCAAATTCCCCAGTGAACAGACTTATACAATTCATACGTATATTGTAGACTATCCTGTCCAATTTTGCTCTCAAGTTTAAACCGAGTATTGAAGACCTTGGTTGTTGTTTGAGACTACAGCCACTCACCAGGTGAGGTAATTCTTTTCTATACCCCAGCCTAAAAATAGATATCTAAAGATTAAACAGCACTCAAAGCTCAAACCTATTTTCTGTTGTGTGCCTGGTCATCCGTATTTTATGCACTACTAATTGTGAAACAGGAAAGATCACCAGAGATCCTTAAGTGACTATACAATATCCTCCTGAAGGTTCCATACTAAAGTAGTGCACTGAAACATGTTGAGAACCAACAGTTTGTGTTAGATTATTTGTATAGCACCTAAACACAATCAATGTGTTTCAAAGCACTTAATTTTAGTATATGTACCAACTTGAACTGATCTATAGTCGAATAGTACATTAATAATTCATCCTAAAGTTCTGTACATCTATAGAATACCTGTAATCCAACCACTAGCTCTTTTTGTCACTAGCACTTTATTTTAAAGCCTTTTACACAACGTTTAAAGTACATGTTATGCGTATCATTTAATTGATCCTTCAATCATGGACATCAGACCTTTCTACGTGAATAATCTGCTATTCTCTTCTCCCCTCCAAGTATACTTTGTGTTGTGTGTTGTGTCAGGCGCTTCCATGCCCATGGGCCTTGTTCCATCGCGTTACAAATAAAATAAATTCCAAGTTTTCAGCGAGGTCCAACCACTGCCCTAAATCCAGGAACAGGGCTGCCAACTTCATCAATATGAGGTTATGCAGCAGCATTGAGCACCATTGCCAGGCTGTCATCACTGTACTGAGAATTATGGTGGCTGGGCTAGTCTCCCTAGATCCAATGGGCGGTTTGATAAGTTTACAAACAAAATTATCAAGTTCAGCCTTGCCTTGTTGCTGGCAAGGAATGCCATGAACTGGATCAGACGTCCCCTCACACTGTTTTAGGTATAGGACTAAGATACATTACAGTTCAAATGCGCCTGAATACTGTACACCAAGTCGAGATCCAGAAACATCTGGTATCCATATACCAGAAATCTCAGGATGCAGACAAGCCCTAATGTATGATAAAAGTATGGTTTGTGCCACAGAAAGTTGTTGAACAGCATAGCTGTCAGATGATTCCTTACATGCTAGATTATGCCCCAGTACAACACAGTATAGTACAAACCACACCGACCACAGCCTACAATTCAGTTCTAGGAAACTAAATCTGACCGCATGGCCACATGCATAACTTATGGTACAGTTTCATAAGAAAAACTTGCACATCTTCTGATGTTAAGTATCATACTTTGTATAATCACAAAATCGTTGCTGATTTTGGTGGTGTTTATATTGTTTGCCATAAATGAAATTTTGAATTTTTTCCTCAGTGTCCTAAAACTGTTGAGGCCATTGTCCACCTTGCAATGCACCCAGCCCTTCGCCGCACACCCCCTCCCTTCTCCCCCCCCCCCCCATTTACTAGCCTTCCATGCATGCTCTTCAATAACATGCACAAAACCAATTCAAATATAGAATGTTACTCTACCAATTACTCGCAGAAGGATAGCCACACAATGCCACTGAATGTCAAACTACGGAAGAATTCTGTAATCCACCTGCCCTATTCAAGCTACTGATGCAGAGTACCCAGCAGCCCTCTGGTCAAAGGTCTGACACAGCAACAACCCCAAAGTCTGGGTTTGATGCAACAATTTTGTTGTCACCAGTAGCACCTTGCCAGGTAAACTGGATGAGCAAGGCTTTGCTCTTCTAGGTATTGATGCAGAGTTTGAAAGCATGAAACTTCAATTAACTCATTTGAGGGGCTCCGGGTCAAGTAGTCCCAGTGTTCAACCAAGGTAGCTACTTTTTACAATGACTTCAGACTCTTCCATTTAGTCTTGTGCATACTCCCTTCAGCTAGGTTAATTAAATCATATTTCCTCCTCACTGGTTCTGTCTCATACCTCTTCCTGAATCCTACTCTTTGTATCAACTTCTTATTCCCCCCCCCCCCCCCCCGACCGTTCTTTCTCTCCACTCTAACACTTCCACCTCAGGCTTCTACTATTCATAATGAATACCTGACCGGCAGAACCTTCTCTCATCCTGTAAAATTCACAACCATGACCAACACCCGGCCTTCGATCTCTCCGATCATTGGAGAAGGCAAAACACCACTGAAACAAACCTGCTCGGGGGTGTGGTTGCGCACAACGAAGATGGCTGCCTGAGAGAAACTCTGCAACCCGGCACAGCGTATATTCTGCTTTTCCAGACAAATTCAAGCTCTTTAACTGGCGAAACACTTGCACTACTAGCCAAATAAATATTGCCTTGATCAATCTGCACAGTGCGCTGCTGTGACTTCCGGACTGATAGACCTGCATACGTGGGACTCCCCGCTTGGTTGAGTCCCACCCTCCCACTCCTGTGCACAGCCAATTCAGCAGCAGCCAAGTAGCAGCCCAGTAAAGCAAACCGACCTGAGGTGTGCTGGCGGGTTCCCTGTGAGCCCCGTGCAGGCCCCCCAACCTTGGTGCTTGACTGATTCGTGGGCTTCCCCCACGGTGTCCTGCAAGACCGGCGTGGGTCGCCGGGAGCCTGGACACTGCTGTATACTGCACCCAGTCGGATTAGGGTGAGTGAGGCCACATACTAAAAGCTAAACAAACCATCCGACCTCAGGGATTACCCAGCTGGATAAATATTGCGTCAGACATGAGAAACACTCAATTGCAACCGGGGTCCCCAGCCGTTATCGAGCCTCTGACCAACCCCCAGTGTGCACCAGATCCTGACTCAGCTTCCAGGATTCCTGCGCACATGTGGTGGTCAACTCCCCCGAATCCTTAATACAGTGATGCACCTGCTGGGACAGCGTTCACTGCACCAGGACGATACCGACTCGGGTCATCTTGCTGATTAACTATTGGCCGCCACCGCCGCCTCGCACAGATGAGATCTCTTTGCCAGCAAACCACGGCTGCGCCACACCTTGTGCACACTGCACTGCAGTACCAGGTCTTAATCAGCCCATACCACGGATGTTTCAAGGCAACATTTGTCAAGTGTGCGGAAACACCCTCCTTAAATACATCCTGCATAGTCTGGCTGGAGAGATACAGGCAGCAACCACAACCCTGCAGTGAAACATCGCCACAACGTGGCACTCCTACTCCACTGTGCTGACAATACCGAATAGGACACCACAATAACTGTTAGACTTCAAGATCCCTGGCGCACAAGCGAGGGCCAATATCCCTGTTCGGCCAGAGCTTATGGTACCAGGGCACCATAGGCCTGACTCAGGCCATCCTGTTGTAACAACTGTTCAACTGCCACTACTCCACAGCGACTGGAAGATCTTATGCAGCAAAACAGCTGTTCCACATCCCTACGACGCCGCTGCCATGTGCTAATCGGCCCATCCAACAGTTGTAAAGGCAACACAATTGCCTGGTGTGCGGCAGCACGCTCTTTAAATGCACCCCCTTCTCCCCCCCCCCCCATCGTTTGGCTGGTAAAACAAAGTCAGTGACCACAACACCGCAAAGCAGCATTGCAAACACGTGCTGCAACCACTGATTTTACACACTAGTGACTGGAACCCCACAGTAATTTCATAAAGACCCTTTTCCCTATACTACTAGCATGCTGCACCTCAGCCACAGACCGGTAAAGCATGATGAAGGGAGCCAGGAAAAATCAGTGCTCCATCAATATGATCACCAAGACCACGCCCAAGGTGACGGAGGGAGCGGAGGGTGCCATTGAGCCCACTAGTGGAGGGACAGACCAGCAGGACCTAGAGCTTCACCATATGATGGAGTACATGTGGGAAGGGTTCACCACTACACAGTGCAAATTGGATGACATGAGCACTCCATAAAATACTGGATGGATAAAACTGATACTCTATTCTGCGAATAGAGTGGGCATGATGGAGGATGAGGTGGTAGCCCTCAGAGCAGATGCGGCCACTCAAAGCAAGTTCTGACAATCGGCAAAAAGAACAAGGACCTCGAATCCAGATCTCGCTGCAACAACTCGCGAATAGGCACACCGGAAGACATCGAAGGGTCAATGGAAGACTGTGGCACCTACCCTGATGTCATTGCTAGAAACAAAGAGGTCACCACACTGCTATAGAACGAACCCACTGCACACTGGCCCCTAAACACAAACCTGGTGCACCACCCGCCCAATAGCATGTATGCTAAATTATTGCGAAAGGGAATGCTGCACTGTGCCGCAAGAGCCAAAGGCAAACTCCTACTAGGCTCCAACGGGATTCACCTATACCCAGATTTCTCATCAGTGCAACAAGAAGTCCTTTTTGGCAACAAAGGCTCGGATCATAATTAAGTGCGCCATGCTTTACCCTGCCAAGTAACACATTAAACATGACATGGTGTACTTAATGCCTGAGGAGGCCATGAGATTCATAGACTAACACTTCCCAGGGTGACCTCAATCGTGTGTACCCCTTTGTAATTTTTGTTAAAATGGGTCACCAGATTCCAAGATGGAATCTGGCACCAGATAGACGTGCCGGCGGCTGCTATAAGGATGAGACGAGCCCCTGAACTGAGGAGCATAACTGCAGCAAAGCAGAATGGGACGAGAATTGCCCACAAGAGCCAAGGAAGAGGCAGATGACATCCAGCCCCATGGTAAACAAGCTGGCATAGCAACGTCTGGAGCGCTGGGGTGGACTCAATCCCCGAGTCCCATAATGACAGGATATCCAGGTCAAGGTGGCACCGGGAAGACAGGTGTTGCAGCCTTCACCTCCTTGGTGCGGGGGACAGGAGGCAGATGTGAGCGGAGGAGCTTAAGGTGCAGCCTGACTGGGAGCGAGGAGACCCAAGCGGCTGAGTGTCCCCAATGCCTGGAGCCCCCAGCACCCATCGCATGGGGGGGGGCACTGTGGAGTGGGGACTGCCAAGAGGGGAGAGGTGGACCGGCCAGGCGCAGTAAGGCTGAAGCAGGCATAACAACCCAGAGGACCTCTGGAGACAGAGGCTATAACGTGGGACGGAGAGCAGGAGTGGAGCGGATGCCCGGGTAAGAGGTACACAGGGAAAGTGAAAGAGCCCTGAACCAGCCCCCCAAGAAGAGGAAGCCCTGAACCCCGCTACAGTGGCAGCACGGGGAGCCGAGGAAGTGAGAGAAGTACCCAGGGAGAAGATAGGAGGCAGCATCAAGCTAGGAGGTGAGCTCTGTGGCCGCAAGGGGAGAGGGAGACGCAGCACTAAACCGACAGCGGGGGAGGATCAAAGGACCCACACAAGGCCATACAAGCCCCCAGGTTGGGGGTAGTCGGTCCTCCCACCACCAAAGCAGCATAAAAGTGGACAGTCTCCTGAACAGGGCAAAGGTGGAGGCAGTTCATCACTGGGTGCAAAGACCATTGGTATGGCATACCAGATTGAGTCACCAGAGCACCCAAAAACCCCAGCTAACGTAACAGGCATCAGGAGACTGACTGGGGTGGGCAACTTTGGACTTGTAGAACACCAGATGTCAACCAAGACGAAGGGCAGACCACCGAAAGTGCCATTGTTGAGAGAAGTACAGGGCACCCTTTCTATGTTGTGGGCCACTTTGGATGTTTCGAAAGAAATGGGAAAGGCCAACTCGGACCTAACAGTAGAGAAGGAGCAAGCAGCGGAGAATAATGCAGTACCAAGGACAAGACTGGACAGGGGGAATGCAGTCACTCCAGGAGTCACTGGCAAAAACCTTTCAGGACCAGTTTCAATTAATACGTTCAGACCTACACTCGGCAATGGGGGAGCTTAAGGACATAGGCCAACTGGGGGAGTGCACGGACACTCAAAGGGCCTACAGGAGGTCGATAAGGGGAACACATTAAACCCTGAAGCTACTGAACACCCAAGTGTACACACCACTCCTGGTGCCTCAATTGACCTTCCTGTATAACACCTTCAAGGAGGAGGGAGGCATCGCCCCATCCATGGAGGCTTAAGTCGTCCTAATTCCAAAACCTAATAAGGATCCCACTGTATGTCATCATACAAGTCCATAGCCCTCATCAACTTCGATGTCGAAATCTACACCAAAATGCTAGCAAAAAAACTAGAGTGCTCCCTGCTGACACTGATCAATCCGGATCAGCCAGGCTGTGTGGCTAGACAAACAAAATACAAGAAGGGTGGCGCACCTAGTGGAGAAAGTCCAAAAAACTGCTACACCAGCAGTACTGTTGGCTTCGGATGCAGAGAAGGCATTCCACCGGGTTGAGTGGCCATTCTCATTCAGAGTAATGGAAAAGATGGGAATTCAAGGGGGAATTCTTGAAGGTGCAGGTTAATTATAACACGCCAAAAATGCAGCCATCAATGAATGGCTCCATGTCACGAGCAATCCCCTGGGCAGGGGAACAGGAATGGCCACTCATTTAATGCAATTTATTTAGAACCACTGCTACAGTCCTTGTGGGCAACAAAATCCAGGGCATCACTTTTCGGGGGTAGACAAGTAGCAGCTTTTGCTGACTACATGCTCCTGACTCTTACCTAGACCCAGAGAATCGCTAGAAGCCTGCAAGGACCAGCTGGGAAGTTTTGGGCTGTCTCCGGGCTAAAAATCCACATAAGTCAGAATTGTTGAACCAGTCAGTAGATAAGGAGTGTGAGGGGTTTAGGGCTGCCTCTCCCTTCCTGTGGAGCCTGTGCAGTGTGCGGGGTCGGGGTCGGGGGGAATCAAATAACTGGGGATCAAAATCACTCCTATACTAGGCAAATGTTATGAGGCAAACTACTCACCTATACTAATGGCAATAAAAAGGACTTCCAGAAGTGGAGGAACCCAAGGGTCTCATGGCTGGAAAGGATGGCGGCAGTGAAGATGGTCACGCTGCCCCGATTACTATATCTTTCAGGCAATCCCACTGACCGTAGCGCAATCCTTCATTAAAGAGCTAGGGAAAGTGACTAGGGAGTTTGTCTGGGAAGGGAAGAGGCCAGGGATCAATCGCCAGTTGCTGACCGGACCGAAAAGGGAAGGGACTTGGCACTCCCAACTTTATCATGAAGCGGCTCCAGATAGGAGAATAGTTTTCTGGGAACGAGGAGAAACAATGGCCTAAGATTAACAGAGCCATCGCCTTGGGGCAGGTCCTATGGTTGTCCAAGCACCGAAGGCAGGGAAACCTATACAACTGCGCCATCACTAAAGTACTGGCAGACACCTGGGATAAGGTGGCGAGGACCAAGGGAATTACGAATTTTCCATCCCCATTCATACACATTTTTTGCAATAGTGATTTCACTCTGGGATTGGCACGGGGCGGGATGTAGGTTTATTAGTGACAGAATCAGCACATTCCTTGAGTGTAAGCAGGCAATTTGGCATTTCCAAGTTTGACACAGGATGAGCGGCGGCCAGTCTGAGAGAAAAAAAAATGTACTGACCCAGGACGGCTCAGGGGCCTCATCTCAAACCTCTATAGAGTATGGGGGGGCGTTGTTGCGTATGACGCTGATGGCCGCCTGAGATGAGAGCTCCGGCCCATAATCCATCCTATCCTTTTGGGGGCCACCTACACGCCGGAAAATACCTGCTAACAGCAGTGGAAGACCTATGGCACCACTCAACCAAAACTCATGCAGTAACGGATACTTCATCCCGAGAGATCGTCCTGGAAACTCACACCGCGGGAACGGCGGTGGCGAACCCGAATCGCAGCTCCACAAGTAAGCCACGACAGCCCGGAGGCGTGGACTTGGCTGCAGGCTGGAAAGGGGGAGTTGGTGGGGGGGGCTTGCTACGCCCCTGAACACTGGATGTCCCACCGAGATACTGTGGAGCTGACAGTTGACAAGTCCTGTTGATACTCAGTTTCTAGCCCAGGTGTATGCCTCCAGAGCAGACTAGATGTAATCATCGGAAAGCGCCGACTTTCCACCGCTTGACGCTGTGTGACCGTTGGGAGTGCCGCGGACCGACCCTCAGCCTGCACCCGAGACAGCCTGGAGAAGAGCAGACCCACGGCCTGGGCAGACCTTGCAGATACCGGCGAGCCGACTGCTCCAGTCAGTTGGATCCCGCACCTGTCGCCTTGAGGTAGGAGCCCACATCACAACTCCTCCAGAGGGCACCCTGGCAGCTCCGGCCTGCGCATATCCGCCACACAAAACACCATCAGGCGTGTTGCGGGGTTCCATCGGGACGCGGAACGATCTACCCTGGCCTTGCCTTATGCAATGCACACTGCTCATTACCTCACGCTGCAACCCTGGGAACAACCCGAACCAAAGGACTGCAATACTGAGGGAATTGGTGTGATACCTGCACTACGCCATTAGCCAGAACATGCGCCCGGGTGATGCTGGCCGCCGGCTCCCGGGCCTCGGGAAGGCAAACACCCCTCCATATCAGACCTATACACTGAACCTGTGCTGAGCACACAAATCCAAGGTCTGGACAGCTTAGCGGTGCAGGACGACCTGACTGGATCAGCCATAAAGTTTGATGTACACCTTTTGTGGAGGCCATATGAATACTGTCTAACTACAGGATCTCCTGATTTGGACGTGTCTGTGCCGCAGTGGACAGGCAAAGTGTGCGCTGTCTCTGCCGTTGGCACCGGCTATAATCCTACGCTAGCAGTTGCATACCAACCCCGGACTGGCAACACATCACAGGTTGGCACCAGTATGGGAACATCGGACATTGAGCTACAGCGGTCAGCGGAGCGTACTTGAAAGCCAACACCCAGACACGGCCAGGCCATTGCTGCGCAGGTTACAGAACGACCCTCTCGCCTCCTCTGCGGCCGAGCCGAACAAGGCCAACTTATACCAGGAAGGATCGCTTCCAACTCACGGGGGACCACTGCAACCCTCGTAAGACTGGACAACACCACCACAGGAGGCAAAGAGACGTGGGAGGACACAAACAACTCGATCCAATATATGGGCCGCAACGAAGGGATGGGCCCCAAAAAAACCGGCCCGATGGACTCCTTTGCCAGCTCCCAGTCACATGGGCCTACCACAACACCTATTGAGTCGACTAACGGCCAGTCAGAACCCCCTACGGACGAGAGGGTGGGCAAACTTGATGGTCCAGAGTGGCTTCCTTGCGGTCAATAGTAAACTGGACGATATAGGGTCAACGATCAGCTCCCTGAAGGCAAGTGTTGATCAAGAAAGCGCGCGCACCACTGAGGCGGAGAACAGGATCGGCGCCAATGAGGACTCGATAACACAGCCGTGACATCGCCCAACTGAAAGGGGACCTTCAGAGAACCCTGCGCAAGTGCGAGGATCTCGAATCTCGATCCAGGAGGAACATCCACCTGGTCAGGGTAGCCGAAACCTTTGGCAAGGGATCCATGGAACGCCAAGTGGAAAACCTGAAATCTCTTGGGCCCCAACGCTTTCTCCGATCATTTTCTTGTGGAGCGTGCCCATCGCACCCTGCCCCCCCCCCCCCCCCCAAGCCTGGAGCACCACCGCGCACAATTGCCTGTCTCCTCAATTCGAGATAGAGACACTAACCTGAGAATCTCCAGGGAGAAAGGCTCCCTACACTACGGAAATAACAGCACACAGCCAGATTTTTTGACAAATGTGCGAACATCAAGAAGGTCCTACGAACCAGTTAAGACAGTTGAGACCATGCCAGATCCCATACGCGCTCATCTTCCCAGCTAAAATGTGGATCCAACTCGGAGGCCGAGCACACTTTGAAAATCCTACGGAAGCCATGTCGTATGTTGAGGCCTCTATCCCACTTCTCCCAGGGAGCCGGGAAATAAAATCGGAACTTACCGCCCCAGCCAGTGGAGGAACCAGAAGACCACGCTGGCTGACAGGCCTTACTCCACACTGCATCATCATGAAGTTCGGAAACCTGCTGACAGCGAGGTGGCCCCGACAGCCACATGAAGTAGGGCCGTGAGCCCCTCCGTGGTGGTCGGTCACGTGAGTGCGGCTCACACCCCCAGGAGACTTCCCAAGTTAGGTTTGGAGGGTTACATCATCGGGTTGGGGTTGATGTAGCGGGTGGGGTTGGTGGGGAAATCAAGTAAAGGTTCATCCTGGCACTATGCCAGGACTGTTTTTCCCGATTGATTCGGGGCTCCGATTGATTCAATTTAAAATATTGAATCAGCGACATTCCCCCGGTTAAGCTAGTTAAATTTGTGGAGGGTTGCACAGGGACATGTCCAAAATGTGGCGCCCCCGATGCTGGGGTATATCATATGTACTGGTCGTGCCCCGTTATTGTGGAATTCTGCCGGGAGGTGGCAGGTCTCCTGGAGGAGATACCGGCGATCCCAGCCACTGTCCCCCTTGAAGTATTTATTTGGTGACATTGGAAAAGTGAAGGAAACCACAAGAAGATTTAATAACTCATGCATAATTGCCAAACGATGTATCCTTAAATGCTGGAATTCTGCTGCTGGACCAACCCGAACCAATTTCCTGAAAGACTAATGCATGGTAAACGATGATGAGGAACTCTTTGTATTGTCAGTCCCGACACCCTGCCGCCCCAAAGATATGGTCGCTATTACGCCTATACCTATGTTATTTGATGCCCGACACAGATGTAACGCCTACCCCATCGGCTTAAACTGATGTATGCCTGACAGTCCCAGTATTGATATACATATGACAATGTTCATGTCGTATTGCACTGTGTGAATTGTCTTGATGTGAAACATCTCCCTCAAACAAGTTTCTTTTAAAAAACCTCTATAGACTACCGAGGACGCTTATCCCAGAGTAAAGTGGCCATATATGGCGAGGTGGGAATTGATACTGGGCCAGGAAATTGAGAGGGAGCCGTGGGGAAAACTCTGGAGGACAATCCCCATGACAGCAAGGGCCTCTCTACTCCAAGAGGTAGTATCTTGCATGGGTGGCACTACACCCCAGCTACACAGTATATTCCCCGGCGCTTCCAGGGAATGCTGGGAGTGTGGCAGAGAGGGGACCGTAGCACACATGGTGAGACTGCCCAAAGATTAAGCCCTTCTGGTCTGAGGTCCTTCAGGCACAGGCCTTAGGGGAAAAAGTCTGGCAGGAGCCCACAATGGGTCTTGATGGGCATGGAGGACGGGGCAAGGGGTGGAAACTAAGGGAAGGCAAGGGTAGTAATGACACTGGCAGCAATTCACCCACGAATCTTAAACGGTATTCCTTCATCTAGTTACTGTCTCCACTCCTTTCTCAACGAAGTTCTTGAATGGGCCGTAGTCTCAAATCTTTTTACCCTAATCTTCACTCCCATCTTTCGCTGACGCCAATCCTGTTTCCCCACTACACATTCTACAGAAACATGTCACTTACAAACCTATTCTTGTTTTTCTAGATCCATCTGCGGCCAACACTGTTGACCATCCCACTTGCAATAGAAAACCAGAGTGTAGCGAGAGCACATTAATCACCCACTGGTTTTGTACCAAGCCGGTCACACGACCTTCCACTCCAACCTCCCAAATACTTGGCACGCAAGGCTCAGTGCTGCCCTCCCCAGTCTCGACCCCCACTCCGATATCACTGCATCCTTACCCTCCATCATGTAATCTTTCAAACTCTAGTCTCACTTATGCCAACAATCTACCGATTTTTCTCCTTCTCTACTCTTCGACCCTCTATCAAGTCCGTCTGCTGTTCAGGACTGCACGAGTTCCATTTGCCTTCATCTCACCCATTCAAAAATCTTATATGATCTACTTTCCACCCATCTTACACCTCCCCGTCTATTCGCCACCCCCTTCTGTTCACCCCTTTACTTCCTCTGCACGCAATCTTGGTAGTCTTTATTATTCTGCTTTGCAAACCAGATTTTAACTGCTCACACACGCCTTCTTCCGTTTAAATAAACTATAGCCATACTTGTCTTTTCACACTGCTAAGTCTCTCGCATTAAACTACTGCTCTGACTGGACTACCTTCTTCGCATCAATTTGTTCAGTATTCAATTCTACCATTTGTCCATTTTCACTGTTAATCCCTCTTCTTTCCATGTCAACTTCCCTAGGATAGTCTTTTCACTTTCTCTGCATCATCTTTAAGCGCAAACACATTTTGGCCCCTCCCTTGCTTGCCTCCCACAGCTCACTTCACTCTCCCTCATGTTCTTTCTTCCCAGCATCTTTATACTCCTGCTTTTGTACTCTACAGACCCTGAATCTTTGCACCAACTTTCTCCCTAGCCACTCTCCATATTTTCTGTTCGTTTAAAGGCTCCTCTACAACGTGTCTCATAACTTTTCCCTACTACTGTTTCCCCTCCCCATCAAATCAGGTTTTTGTATCGGTGTGTGCAGCACTCTGGCGAAAGCTTAATTACAACTAAGACATTCTACAATGCACAGACAAGCCAGGAACCACTGGAGAGCAGTTTTCAGGACTACAAAGGGGAGCAAGCTTTGAAAAGAATATTTCACAGCTCGGAGCAATCAGTCAGCTGGTTAGTGGACCATGACGACAAGATGGCAGAAGCTGCATGGGAAACAAAGTAGTCAAGTACAAGCGTGTGAAGAAGGGGTTGAACTTGAGGAGCAAACACTGCTCCTACAATGAATATTTGAGAAATGTAGAAAAGCTTGCAACAGTGGAAAGGGAATAAGTGGGGTTGGAGGGCGCGTGAGGGTCAGTCGTGGGTACAGCAATGATTTTGCAGTTCATAGGATTTACACAAAACAGATCAGAACTGTGTGGATGGGAATAACTTGCATGAATGGGTCAAAGCAGTATGTGGTGGGATGGTTTGTATTAACGGGCAGAATGTAATTGGACACGCTTGGTCACACGATTTGCCCAAATTAGCTGCCATGGGTCAAGCTGTTCTAACCCACACCATGCACAGGCATTGGGTATGCCCTTAAAACAATGAGGTTTTATTAGCAATATTCTCTTGTATAGTGAAGTCGGGATTACCAAAAAAGAAGTCTGGCATTGAAAGAAAGCTGCTCTGCAGGGCGACACCTTATAATCTTATATCTAATATTGAGTTTTGGGGATTTAACCCCGGTATCACTCTATTGACATACAGTCTTATGGATTGGTTCCTCGAAATTCAGCCCAGATTAGAAAAAGGCTCAGAGCGAGCCGAAACATGTTATCACTCATGGGCTTTACCTCATCATTTAATGTGTGACAATATAACACAATTAAATGACCGCATAACTGGTGGCGCTGAGTCCTGGACTTTAAGTCGGGAGTAGTCGATATCTAGTTCCATGGCTTGCAGTTTAGCTATTCAACCACATAGTTGGCCAGTCTGGAATAGAGCACAGTAAACTACTGTATATTTCCAAGCACGCACACATTCAGGAGATGAGGACCTAAAGGTTGTCATTTCCCCGCACACTGGTCAAGCAGGGATTAAAGCCATCACAATATAGCTGCAGGAGCATTAAAAGGCTGTTTAGGCCATGACATTCCCTTCAACCAGTACGTTTTTTCAGCACTGTAAATTTCAGCAGGTTGTAAAAACTGGCATAGGGGGTGGAAAGGCTCTAGAGTATGCAGGTTGTGGTCATTGGACCCACCAACATAAAACAAGTCCCCTCAAGGCTACAACTGTCAGGATACCTCTATCCACCCCCGGTGTGATGCAATTGCTACTCCTGACTGCAGTGCTGGTGCCAAGGGGGACAGCAGAAAATGTATGCCATAACACCCCCTGCCCATTAACATGAAGAAACCTCTTCATACCACCAACAGGACAGGAAATTGGGCATGTCCCACTAGACAGTAACAATTTATCAGCCAGTTCAACACCACCTTCCTGGGAAAAATCAGCAAATTTGCAGCATCCCTTGATCCAGGGCCTCAAAGAAAAATAGTAGCCCAATCTTTATCATTACCCACACAACCCAGAAAAACATGAATCTGCCTCTCAAACTACGCAGCCATTGAACAGCTCCACTGTGCTCTTGCAAGAAAGTGAGGGGTAAATCGAAATGGCAGGGGAGGACTCAGAGCAGCCGACCGCCCTGAAACCACCCACAGTAGTCAACCCAAGCCCCAAATAGAGACAACTGAGCACCCATACCGTTTATCCAAGGCACTGCTGGAGAAAAAAAAAATGAACATAAAGGAACCAACTTCACAGACTACCACCAGCAGAAAAAACTTCCAAGAAAAAACCACCAAGCACCCACAGAAAAATATAAATAATCCCTCCCTCAAAAAAGAAAGTACCAACACCAAAGTATTCATGTTTCCAGTTAGGAGAGGGAACAGCAAAACACATGGCAGGGCGTAGGGGCCATCACTAGGGCATCCCTTGATCTGCCCTACCAAAAGCAGCCCATTTGTGCACAAGTCCCTCAAAACATTTGATGCTGGAGGGTGGAGAATATGCATCATTGCCAATCCACTCACTGCCATGAACAGCCCTCGCACCACTAAATTAATCCCCAGCAAGGCAACTGGTCCACCAGGTGAAATGCAATAAGGTGATGTGAAACCCTCTAAGGCGGCTACCAGCACTCTTGCACTCAACTACCAGAGTCTCATGGCATAGGTCACTGGCCCGAACATGACCTTACCGGGGACCGATATGAGAAGTTGATTAGGAGCTAAAAAGTAGTGCCTGGCTATCAGGCATCATTCAGTAAGCAGGCTCTACCTCTGGGGAACCAGGAGGGGCAAATCCAAATTCCACTGATCATTTGGCCATTTTATATGAGAAAATCTGCTTTAAAATTTCTACGTGTCTTAATGCTCCTTTATATACATTTCCAAACAGTTGGTGTCAGGAATAGATTGGCACCAGCTAGCCAGGATCGTCAAAAGCAGCTCTTCGCCATTTCCTTGAAGCTGACCAGGCTCTTCTAGGCTACAAGCAGGCGCTAAGTCGCTCCCAGCAATTGAACACCTGTCTTAGTGGATCCCTACCAGATCAATGATTCACTACTCTGAACGTTCAAACCTTTGACTGCATTTGTCACTTGTTACCCAGTTCATCCTGTGCGGCAGGCATCCTTCGGATTCACTTACTCGCATCTTGCATTACCCTCTAAATGCGCCCTCCTCCCCACCCTACCACATGACCTCCCATGTACACCAGTTCCCTTGCCCCCACCCTTGTATCATTTCATCAGGAGCTTTTCACACCATCCAACACAGCCTGCAAACTTTGTAGCATTAAAAGGCCATTGAAACAAACTTGCCGCAGTTGAGGGGATGTATTCAAATCTGTTGCTACCGACCACTCCAAAAACGAAACGCCACACTAGCTGTCATTTGACAAGGATCAAAATTACTAGGTGTCATTTAGGCTCCCGCATGCACTTTAAGAGCATAGTTCGATTCAAACTGGGGCCATGCAAACAAATTTGACATGCACTGTGTGTTTGGAAAGTTGTATAGAGACTCATTAGGATACACGTACTAGACATTTTAAAAGGATTGCGTGCCATGAAATAACCAGGTTACTCACCGTAGTGACCACCTTACTCAGTCCTTTCCTCCATACTTATGGGACATTTCTCAGTCCTGTCGACAGAACCGGAGCACTTTGTAAAAAGCATCCAAAACATTTTCAAAAGTGTCCTTCCTCTTTCTGCGCGGGGCACGGCACGCGGCCGTAACCTCGCCCACCTTGGCTCCGCCCTGCGTATCGGCCATCAGTCCTTTTCTATCGCCAGGTCAGAGACCTATTAGCAATAACAGTAACATTAGAGGGGACGGCGGGCGTATAAGGGGACTATGGGCTAGGAGTAAGGTGGTCACTACGGTGAGTAACCTGGTTATACTCCAACGTCCCGTCCCCTTTACCTGGTTATACTCCTCCGTCCCGTCCCCTTTCCTCCATACTTATGGAAGAGGATGGAAATACCCCTTATTGAAAAAGGTTCTTCAGCACAGCCCGACCAAACTGAGCATCAGCTCTCTAACTTATGTCAAGACAATGCTTACAAAAAGCAGATGCTTTTACGCCCAGGGGACATTTCTGAAAAGCACCTGCAACTGCATTGCCCCGCACCAGGCGTGCATGAATACCCTTAGGAGGTTTCAGCCCTTGGATGGTGAAAGACTCCGTAATGCAGGCGGCGATCCACTGAGAAATAGTCGCCTTAGACGCCTGCTTACCCTGAGGGTTACCGAAAGTCAAAAAGTTGAGAACTCCTAAGCTCAGAAGTCCTGTCAACTTAAGAGCCCTTCTGACATCGAGACCGTGCAGAACCCTTTCTGCCTCCGAGGTAGGGTTCGGAAAAAAGACCAGCAGGGAGATCGACTGATTCAGATGAATTCAGTTGCCACCTTCGGTAGAAAGGCAGGTTTGTCCGTAGGACTACCTTAAGACCAAGAAGGGATGCTCCACTGACAAGGCCTGGATCTCACTCACCCGCCTTGCTGAGGTAACGGCGACCAGAAAGGACACTTCCCAGGATAGGTACCTGAGGTCCACCGTAGCCATGGGTTCAAAAGGCTTATTGCACAGCGCCGTCAGCACTACATTTAGGTCCCACGGCGGGTGCAGACTACAAACTGGAGGGTAGAGGCATGTCAAGCCTGCAAAATGCCTCAACCACTGGGTTACTCAGAGTAGGAACATTGGTCTGTAGAAAGATAAGCGGAGACCGTTGAAAGGCAAGTTCTGCATGACAGAACGGGAACACCCGACTGACACTGCTGTCCTTCGTGTCCTCCCTAACAATCGTAGCCACCCTTGGGTCCAACAGCTTTCCAAATACCAATGACAGAACCTGAGCCATTTACTCCTGTATTGTGATATGGTCGAGGGTTTCCTGGCTGCCTGGATAATACACATGTTATCCTTAAAACAAGTTAAGATGCTCTAAAGACCTGAACTCTGGCACCATGCCGCCAAGCTGAGCGATTGTGGTGAGGGGTGCCACATCTGCTGTTCCCCTTGAAGAACATCGGGGTCACTGGTAACCTGATCGGTGGATACACTGACAGGTGTTGAAGTTCTGAGAACCAAAACCTGGCCGGCCACCACGGGCAATGAGCAGAAGAGAAGAGTACAGAGTTCAATTTGCAAATCGTCCGATGAACTCGAAGCGGGAAGGCATAAGCCCTCATGTGCCATGGAATTTCGAGAGCATCCCCAGAGAGGAGGCTCCCTGTCTGTTTCTGGAGGTATACAGAGGAAGCTTGTTTGCCAGCGTAGCGAAGAGGTCCACTTCCGGAGTGCCCCAGCGCAGAAAAATCCGAGAGGATCTCTGCCTTCAGTTCCCACTCGTAGCTGACCATAGTCAGCCGACTGAGGGCAACTGCCGTGACATTCAACTGGCCTGGAATGTGTACTGCAAGTAGCCAAACACCATGCTGAACCGCCCACTCCCAAATCTGGATGGACAGTTACGAGCGGGGTAGACTTGGTGCCCCTTGCTTGTTGATGTAAAACAGACACTGCATTGTCAGTGCGAATCCAGAAAACCTTGTTGGCTATGATCCGTGTGAATGCCTTGAGCACTAAGAAGATCGGCAGGAGCTCCAGATTTATGTGGAGGAGCTTGTCCTGAGGCGCCCAAAGATCCGAGACCTGAGGATCCAACGTCGCACCCCACCCCAGAAGGGAGGAGTCAGTCGTGACTGTTGGAGTTGGGTCCTGAAACCCCGCCCCCACCAACAGGTTGCTGAGACGACCATCAGTCCAAGTCTGCTCTCATGGAAGCTGGAATCGTTATCAACCTTGAGTCCGGATCCACAGCCTGAAGCCAAGAATTCCGAAGAGCCATCCGAGTCCGCCTCCTCTTGAGGCGAGCAAGAGGAAGCGCCAAAACGCACGAGGCCATGAGGCCCAGAAGCCTCTGGAACCACCAGGCCGACATGCTCTCCGACTGCGCAAACATCTGACAAGTGGCCAGCAGATCCGCCATAATGTCCCCAGTCAGGTACACTCTGCAGTCGATCGTCTTCCAGCGAAAACCCAGGAAGATCAAGTCCTGAGAGACCATCTTGGAAGATTTCCGCCATTTCACCAACAGCCCGAGGTGTAACAGGAGCTGGAGGAGACTGAAGATTGCAGGCAGCTTTCAGCATACAAGGGCTGAGCAAGAGCCAGTCGTCCAAATACAGAAATACATTGATACCCTGCAGACAAAGATAGGCCACGATCACTGACATCTTCGTAAAGACACGGTGCCGAACTTAGGCCAAAAGGAAGCACTCTAAATTGGAAATGCTCCTTTCCCACAGAAACGGAGATATCTCCTGTGTGGACCCCAGACCTGGATATGCATGTAGGCATCCTGAAGATCCACCACGCTGAGCCAATCGCCCATCTGCAGGGCAGACAGTATCTGGCAGGGCGTTATCTTGAATTTCTCTTGGGGTAGGACAAGACTGAACTGGGAAAGTTCTAAGATGGTGCGCAGGCCAGCCTGGTTGGGTTTAGGCACCGTAAACAGCCGGGAGTAGAAGCCCTCCCCTTGCTCCCCAAGAGCGAGGGGTTCTGCAGTTTCTGCACCTCGGCTTTTAGGGATGGCGATCACGACTGCTGGAAAGGAGGGTTGAAGGGTGGGGTAGGGGTAAGCGTAAGCCCGCGCAACTGACTAGACCCACCTGTCCTCGTGATGGTCTGCCACGTCTCCAAAATGCATCCTCCCACCGGTGTCTCATGGAAGCGAGGAAATTTGGCAGGCTTTTCAGTGGTGTTACCACATGAACCTGAGGAGGCAGCAGAAAAACTGAGTCCATTGCTGCGGCAGTTATTACCCGAAGGAGTATCCACTCTGCGTGATTTCCAGTCTAGGAAGCCCCTGAAATCAGAGGGCCAGCTCTGTGACAGCCGCCTCTGGGTCCTGAAAGGGGTTTTTAACAGGACTGACAAGGATTTAGCTGTCTGGGTGCTGTCCTTAGTTTTGGTGAACTCCACATCAGTTGTGGAATGAAAAAGCTCCTTATCAAATGGCAGGTCCAACACCTTGTCCTGTACCTCAGAACTTGGTGGCATGCAACTACGCCTGTCGAGAGGTTGCAACACCCAGCATAAGGCCCCGAGCCGACGTGATGAGCTGCAGCCTCAAGCAGATCCTGGGCCAAGACTCTGGCGTCAGATAAACCCGCCTGAACGTCTTCCAGATGCTCGACCGGAATGAAAGCCTCAAACTCTGACAGACATTTCCACATCTTCATGTTCGCCCTCGCTAACACCAGTTCCGCGTTGGCCTGCCGAGCTGCAAGGCTGAGTTAGCAAAAATCTTCCTCCCAAGGGAGTCCAGGAGTTTGTCCTCTTTCCCCAGAACCTGAGTCGCTGTCGTAGGACGCGGCAGGCCTGGACTGCAAAGTGGCCAAGGCCACCACTGTGGGGGAGGGGGGGGGGGGGCAGACAATCTGACAGGGCCACCTCTTCTGAAGAATGCAGCCTGTAACGCGCGTCAATTTTCTTATGGACGAAAAGTCCAGAGTGTGGCTTTTCCCAGACCCTGCAGACCTCAGCCAAAACTTCCTTCTGCAAGAACAGGTCGGTATGCTCTTTAGGAGAGGGGGTGAACGCCCCCGAAAGCACACCCTCCTGCGTAGAGGGTGCCTCGAGCACTGGAACATCCAATAGGCACATTATGTCCAGTACCCAGTCGTGAAAAGTTCTATAGAGCGGGGCTGGTCTTCACTGTCTTGCTCGCCCTGCGCATCATCCAACAGGTCAGGATCCTGCTGAACCGGGTCAGGCACCGTCTTGTCCATGGGGACAATGGCAGAAGGGTCGGTGGAGGCACCGTAGGGAAGGTGGCCCCGGCAGAACCAGAGGCAGGCATATCTCCCTAAAAAGACGCTTGAAATACTCTCATGGGGTTGGTACGCATGAGTGTCTGAAATTTGCCGAAAAGGCGTCCCCCGAGACAGTTTTGGCACTGCCCGAGAAGGCCTCTGAGGAGGATAATTCCAGGGACGCAGAGGGGAGGGTTGCTACACAGTCCCATCCCCCGAAGTGTCTACAAATATCAAAGGTGCCCAACCCACAGGCAACGAGACATTGTGCAGAAGGGGTATCCGGGCGTTCCAATTGTAAACTGGACGAAACAGATGCATACAAGGAATTTTATGTTCACCCGTGGCTGATGGCGTAGTTGTAGAGTGAGCGCCCAAAATGGCCACCGTGGTGGCGCGAACGGCTGCCATTTTGCCATCACCTGAGGGGAACTGCATCAGGTGTGGAACTGAGGCAGGGGTCTTAATTTTAACCTTTACGTAAGGAACCTCGGCCGAGTCGGTACTATGTGGCCTGGAATTTTTCGGCGACATACCAGTGGCCAAACTAGCCTCCACAGGAAGGAACTGGGTACTGCTGGTAAAGGAGGAACTTCACTCCTTGTCCCATCAACAGTTCTGGCGTCACCACAAGAGCAGGAACAGTGAGGAACAACTTGAACGATAAGGCCTTGGCAGGCCTCAGAAATGTTGGTCGCTTTAGCCTCTGCACGAGGGACCTCGGACCCAGGTCTGGTAACAGCCTTACTAGGGTGGGCCTCGAACATCTGTTTGATAACGCCAAGCCGAGGCCTCGGGGCACACCCCGGTACTTGAGGGAAGCCAATAACAAGGCCTCAGAGCAAGCTCCGGTACCCCACGACTCAGAACAGGGTCTACAGGCAGCCCCCACAGGAGGGGCCTTGGAGCGTGCTCCGGTATCCACAGGCCCCTTCGAGACCCTCGGAGAAAACAGGCCCAGAAGGCACCTCTGGGCAATCCCGGTGACAGAGCGATCAACGCTCATCCCGGCTCAGGAAGAGGCCGGAAAGTTATCTCCCGGCTTGGGTACTCTGAAAGAACTTACCGGGTGTTTCTTCTTTGTCGATAAACACCTGAAAATGCAAAGGAGTACGTCAAAACACCTCCCACCGCTCCAAAAGACAGTGAGCGGACCAAAAGGGAGTCGCAATAAAAACAGGAGTCCCAATGGTGATCCAGACCCAAACACTCTAGACAAAGGATGGGGATCCGCCCTCGTGAAGCGTCGGTGACACAATGAACAATCTGGAAAGTCTAGTTTGAACAACAGACTAGTACACGATCGCTAGCGAGAGCCAGAGGGGGGAAAAAAGGGAAGATCTGAGGATGCAAGCGCGTCCAGTCCTAAACGAGCAGAGAAAAGGACTGATGGGTGCGGGGCTGAGACGGGTGGGTTTACAGCCGCATGCCGGAACCTGCGTAGAAAGAGGGGGGGAGGGGGGGGACTACAAATTTTACAACGCCCTCCGGTCCTGTCCAACAGGACAGAGGGAAGTCCCATAAGTATGGAGGGAAGGGGACGAGACGTAGGAGTATAACCAGGTTACTCACCGTAGTGACCACCTTACTCCTAGTCGATAGTGCCCTTTCCTCCATACTTGTGGGATGGAACCAGAGCACTTTTGTAAAAAGCATCCAACATTTTTTTCCCAAAATGTTGTCCTTCCTTTCTTGCGTGGGCCTGGCACACGGCCGTAACACCGCCCCACCTTGGCTCCGCACATCGCCCATCAGTCCTTTTCGATCGCCAGGTCAGAGACCCATTAGCAATAACAGAGGAACCTTAGAGGGGACGGCGTATGGAGGAAAGGGGACTAGGAGTAAGGTGGTCACTACAGTGAGTAACCTGGTTATACTCCTACGTCCCGTCCCCTTTCCTCCACACTTATGGGAGATTCCCAAGCACTCCTAACAGGAACTACGGGTGGATCGAAACACCCCTTACTGAAAAAGGTTCTTCAGCACAGCCTGACCAAACTGAGCATCAGCCCATGAACTCATGTCAAGAAAATGCTTACAAAAAGCAGCTAGGGAGGCCCAAGTAGCTGCCCTAGCGATGGAGTCCCAGGGGACATTTCTGAAAAGCAACCGCGGCTGCCTTGCCCCGAACTAGGTGCGCATGAATACCCTTGGAGGTTTCAGCCCTTGGACGGTGAAAGACTCCGTGATGCAGGCAGTGATCCACCGAGAAAGTCGCCTTTGACACCTGCTTAGCCTGAGGGTTGCCGAAAGGCACACAAAGTTAACTCCTAAGCTGTGAAGTCCTGTCAAGGTAGAACTTAAGAGCCCTTTTGACAGTGCAGAACCCTTTCACCCTCTGAGGCAGGGTCCGAAAAAAGACTGGTAGGGAGATCGACTGATTCATATGGAATTCAGTTACCACCTTCGGTAGAAAGGTTGGGTTTGTCCGTAGGACTACCTTGTTCTTGTGAAAGACCAAGAAAGGTTGCTCTGCCGACAAGGCCTGGCGGTCACTCAACTATCCTCGCTGATAACGGCGACCAGAAAGGACACTTTCCAGGATAGTTACTTGAGGTCCACTGTGGCCATTGGTTAAAAGGGTTTATGGCATGCCGCGGTCAGGACATTTAGATCCCACGGGCGGGTGCGGACTACGAACCGGACGTTAGAGGGGCGTCAAGCCTGCAAAATGCCTCTTAACCTCTAGGTTACTCAGAATAAGAGCATTGTCTGTAGAAAGATGAGCAGAAACCGCTGAAAGGCAAGTTCTGCATGACAGAACGTGAACACCCGACTCCACTAGGGAGGACACGAAGGACAGCACCATATCAATCGTAGCCGCCCTTGGATCCAACTGCTTTTCTAAACACCAATGATAGAACCTGAGCCATTTACTCCTGTATAGGGATCTGGTTGAGGGTTTCCTGGCTGCCTGGATAATATGCATGTTATCCGTAGACAAGTTAAGATGCTTTACAGACTTGAACTCAGGCACCATGCTGCCAAGATGAGCGACTGTGGGGAGGGGTGCCACATCTGCTGTTCTCCTTGAAGAAGATCGGGGGTCACTGGTAACCTCATCGGAGGATACACCGACAGGTGTTGAAGTTCAGAGAAACAAAACCTGGCCGGCCAATATGGGGGCTATGAGCAGAAGGGAACAGTTCACCGAGTTCTTCAGTTTCCAAATTGCTCGATGACTAGAGGCAGAGGCAGGAAGGCGCAAGCTCTCATGTTGTGCCATGGCATCTTGAGAGCATCCCCCAGAGAGGAGGCTCCCAGCCCCCTCTGGAGGCATCCTGAGGAAGCTTCTGGTTTACTGCCGTAACGAAGAAGAGGTCCACCTCCAGTGTGCCCCAATGCAAGAAAATCCATGAGAGGACCTCTGCCTTCAACGCCCATTTGTAGCTCACCACTGACCGCCGGCTGAGGGCATGCGTGGTGACATTCAGCTGGCCCGGGATGTGCACTGCAAGCAGCCAGACCCCATGAAGCACGGCCTATTCCCATATCTGGATGGACAGGTCCACGAGGGGGGGGGGGGGACTTTGTTCCCCCTTGCTTGTTGATGTAATACATTGACACCACATTGGTCCGCATACGCGCTGACACCTTGTTGGCAATGAGCGGTCTGAACGCCCCGAGCGCTAGGAAGATCGCCAGACGCTTATGTGCAGGAGCTTGTCCTGAGGCGACCAGAGTTCTGAAACCTGCACCCCACCCCAGAAGGGAGGAGTCCGTCGTGATTGTCACTGTGGGACTTGGGTCCTGAAACCACGCACCCACCGACAGGTTGCTGAGAGATGACCACCAATCCAAGTCCATTCATGGAATCCGGAATTATTATCAGCTTGGAATCCAGGTCCACAGCCTGACGCCAGGAACTCAGAAGAGCCATCTGGGTCCGTCTCATCTTGAGACGAGCAAGAGGCAGAGCCAGCACGCACGAGGCCATCAGGCCCAGAAGCCTCTAACCACCAGGCCCACATGCTCTCCAACTGCGCAAACATCTGACACGTGGCTAACAGATCTGCCATTCTGTCCCCGGTAAGGTACACTCTGCCGTCGATCGTGTTCCAACGAAAACCCAGGAAAATCAGGTCCTGCGAGACAGTCATGGAAGATTTCCACCAGTTCACTGACAGCCCAAGATGGAACAGGAGCTTAAGATTGCCCGCTGCTGCCAGCGGACAAGGGCTGCTTAAGAGCCAGTCATCCAAATATGGATACGCATGGATACACTGGAGACGAAGATAGACCGCAATCACTGACATCTTCGTGAAGACACGCAGCGCTGAGCTGAGGCCAAAAAGGAAGCACTCGAAACTGGAAGTGCTCCTCTCCCAATGAGAAGCAGAGATGGCTCCTGTGTGGGTTCCAAATCAGGATATGCATGTACGCATCCTGAAGATCCACAACGCTGAGCCAATCGCCCATCTGCAAGGAGGACCGTATCTGGCTGGGCGTGATCATCTTGAATTTCTCTTGGGGGTAGTAAAAGTTTGAACTGGGAAAGGTCTAGGATGGTGCACAAGCCAGCCTGGTTGGATTTGGGCACCTTAAACAGCCGGGAGTAGAAGCCCTCCCCTCGCTCCCCAAGGTGAACGGGTTCCACAGCTCTGAGATCCAGAAGTTTCAGAACCTCGGCTGTGAGGGAGGGTGAGCCCGACAGCTGAAAAGGAGGGGTGGTGTAGGGGGTAGAGGTAAGCACAAGCCCACTCGAGCAACTGACGAGACCCATCTGTCTTCTGTGATGGCCTGCCACACCTCCCAATGAGATGCAATGCGTCCTCTCACCGGGGTCTTGTGCGAGCGTGGAAAACCCTCATTTAGTAGGTTTATCAGTGGTGTTGCCACCTGAACCTGAGGAGGCTGAGGAACAGAAAAACCGCGTCCGTTATCGCCTACAGCGGTTATTCCCCGCAGGGGTATCCACTCTGCGAGACTTGCGGTCGATGAAGCCCCTAAAGCCAGAGGAAAGTCGACTTTGCGACAACGGTCTGGGTTTTGAAAGGAGCCTTAACCAGGACAGGCAAAGACTTAGCTGTCTGAGTGCTATCCTTCGTCTTGGTGAGCTCTACATCTGTTGTAGCATGACAGAGCACCTTCCCATCGAACGGAAGGTCCATCACCTTGTCCTGCACTTTTGAGAATTTAGTTGCATGCAGCCAGTCTTCCAGCTTCTCGACCGGGATGAACTCAAACTCCAACAGACCTTTCCACATCCGCATGTTAGCTCCCGCTAATATCAATTCAGCATTGGCCTGCCTGAGCTGAGTTAGCGAAGATTTTCCTCCCGAGGGAGTTGAGGAGCTTGTCCTTTCCCAGAACCTGAGTAGCCGTCGTGGAAGAGGATGCTGCAGGCCTGGACTGCAAAGTGGCAGCAGCCACCACTGTGGAGGATGGGTGGACAAGGCAGGGCCACCTCTTCCGAAGAATGCAGCCAGTATCTAGCGTCAATTTTCTAGACAAAAAGACCAGAGTGTGGCTTTTCCCAGACTATGGACCTCAGCCAGAACGTCCTTCTGCAAGAAGCAGCCGGTACGCTCCAAGGGAGACAGGGTGAACGCCCCAGAAAGCACTCCCTCTGCGGAGCGGGTGCCCCGGGTACTGGAACATCCAAGTTCATCATGTCCAGTAGCCGGTCCTGAAAAGCTATCGAGTGGGGAAGGTCCTCGCTATCCTGACCGCCTTGTGCGACATCCAACAGATCAGGATCCTGCTCAACCGTGTCGGGCGCCTCCTTGTCCACAGGGGACAATGGGGGCAAAGGCAGAAGAGTCTGGGGAGGCACCGTAGGCGCCGGCGGAACCACCGGAGGAACAGGGGGAGCCTGAGGATATATCTCCCTAAAAAGCCCTTTGAAATACTCCCTCATGGGGTCGGTACGCATGAGCGTTTGAAGTTTAACAAAAAAAAAAGCTTCCTCCGGGGACTGCTTCGGAACCAGAGGCCTCCTCTCATGAGGGACAAATCCAGGGACGTAACGGGGATGGGTGTGACACAGGCCCCTCCACTGACGTATCCACATAAACCAATGGTGCCGACCCTGCAGGCAGCGAAACATTATGCGAGAGGCATCCAAGCATTCCAGTCATAAACTGGCCAATAAGGATGCGCACAAGGGACTCCTATGTTCACCTAAGCGGCCAAGCCCTACACCTGAGGCTGAAGCCGTAGTTGTAGGGGTAGCACCCAAAATGGCTGTTGTGGCTCATCTGAGGGGAACTGCGGCACGTGAGGAAGTCAGCCGGTACTGTGGCCTGGAATGTTTTTTTGACATATCAACGGCCAAATTAGCCTTCGAAGGAAGGACCTCAGCACCATCGGTAAAATAAGAACTTTGCTTCTTTGCCCCCTCAACAGGTCTGGTGTCACCGCAAGAGCGGGAACGGTGAGGAAACAGCTTTCACCGACAAGTCCTTGTCAGGTAGCTTTAGCCTCTGAACGAGGGACCTTGGACCCAGGTCTAACAGCCTCATCTGCGCAGGCCTCTAGCATCCGTTCGGTAAGACCAAGCCCACCCAAGGCCTCGGGGTACACCCCGGTCTTATTTTTGAGGGAAGCTGACATAAAGGCCTCAGACGAGCTCCGGTACCCCACGACTCAGAACTGGGTCTACAAACAGCCCTCACAGGAGGGGCCTCAGAGTGCACTGCGGTATCTACATGCCCCTTACGGAGACCCTCGGAGAAAACTCTGGTACAATTAGGCCCAACGGGCACCTCAGGGCGAACCCCGGTGGCAGAGCGATCAACGCCCCTACCGGCCCAAGAGGAACCCGGAAAGTTATCCCCCAGCCGGGGTGCTCTGAAAAGTAAAGAACTTGCCGGGCGTTTCTTCTATCGATGAACGCCTGAAAATGTGGAGGAGTTAGTCAGAAAACCTCCCACCGCTCCAACTGACGTTGAAGGACTGAAAGGGAGTGGCAGTAAAAACAGGAGTCCCAACGGCGATCCGGAGCCAAGTACTCTAAACAAAGGATGGGGATCCTCCCTTGCGAAATGACAGTGACAAGATGAACATAGAAAGACTAGCACACGATTGCTAGCGAGAGCCAGGGGGGGGGGGGGGGGGGGGGGGGGGGAGTGAAGAAAATCTTTCGATGATGCAAGTGCGTCCAGAACAAGTGGAGAAAAGGACTGATGGGCGATGCGTGGGGCGGAGTTACGGCAGCACCCCACGCACGAAAAAGAACATTTTAGGAAACATTTTTGGATGCTTTTTACAAAAGTGCTCCGGTCCCGTCTCACAGGACGGAGAGATGTCCCACAAGTATGGAGGAAAGGGGACGGGACGTAGGAGTATAATATTTTAATGCCACTGATTGAGTCCACAGAAAGAATCTCCATTTCCCACTCAATATTGCACTGCACATAAATATAATCCACTCTGCTAATGTTTCTTCCATTCGACCAGGTATAGGTAGGGCACTTCATCTTATTCTGCACCCAATTTAGATAAACCCATAGGACTGCAGAAGTTGTGCAATTTCAAGCCTTGATTAACCTGAGGCCACCAACCCGGTCGGCTACACCCGACTAGTGGCAATATATGTGCATGCCTGTCATTCACATCTGCATGGAGGAGTGTGCCCCAATTATCAATCCTCCACTAGGTCTGACCTTATTCTGCTGGCCTATTCAATCTTTATACCCATCTAAATCCAGCAGCGACTACCATAATAAGAAAATCTGTTGTACTCAAAGATCCAATAAGGAGCCCACTGTCCGTGATATGTCTAACCTCACATTATAACAAATGACAGACGGGTGCAGTGGGTTGGTTGTCCTAAGCCAGGAATATGGGCAATGCATGCCGCACTCCCTGCATCCTCATGTCAAAGGGGATATGGATTATGTTATCCATATTAAAAATAGGGGTCTGCCTACCAATAGTTTTGTCAAAGCAGTTTTCAGACAATACTTCAAAAGAAGGTGCATAGGACACCATAAACACTGTTTGCTGTTGAAATGTAAACCCACCCAATTCTGCTCCTTAACAGTAGAGTACCACCACACAGCAAATATCTAGAGATGTAACCACCCTTACCCTTAATTGAGGCTCATGTGCAGCAGTTTCAACATTCCTGCTCGATTCAGGTAAGGGATTTCTGAAGTAACAAAAATTGCAATCACTGACATCAAGCCTTGGATTAACCTTGTCCCGGATACATTAGTTCTTCTGGGCCGTATGAGAGCACGGGCCCACATTACAATCCTCCCACTTTGTTTTATTTGCCAGAACTTCATTGTTAAAGCCAGTAGATTGCAATGGGGCAATTGACAATTTGTTAGACGCCGCAGAAAAAGGATACCAAGGGTAGTTAGCTTTCAGTGTGGGTCGAACACCCTAGATACCCACTTGGGGTTACTTAATCTTGCTCCAATTCTTTAAGTAAATAATCACTTTCATGTAGATTTCCAGAGCATATGGTTAATGTCACCTTAATTCAAGAAGGGTCCAAATATTTGTAATTTAGCAAAATGTGACTAAAAGGCCATGTGTCCTTCAGGGTCTCATCTGATACCCCTCATCTTCTACACATTTCACAATTGTATTACAAAAATGAAAACCTACATATTAGGCACTGTCGTGTTATTGGTCATAGTGCATAGTCAAACAGGGTACTTGCATGAAAAAAACATGTTTATCTTTGTAATCGTACCCATGGTTTATGCTCGTGTTCATAAAATTTCCAAATCTTTCTGAATATCAGCAGTAGGATCATGGTCTATTTTGGCAAAGACCGTCTGATCATTGAGAGACCATAGTCTATAGTGCATAGCTGCAGACCCCATACCCATTACCTGCAGTGTGCCTCAGGGCTCCTGTGTGTCCTCTACTCTGTACAACATTTTCACAAGTCCCCTTTTTGATGATCTAGACGGCCTGGTTATCACCTACTAACTATGCTCATACCCAGATCCTCAACCCGTTGATGGGAGACAAGGATTTGGCCTTTGTGAATAGAGCGTACCTCATCCAGGCATGATGGATGGCCCCTCACGTCTATGCCTAAATGACAACCTCATCCTCAGTACCGCGGCCACCCTCAACAAACTTGTCCACAACTATTCCAACTTCAGAATAAATGACATCACAGTAGCCAAGAAAGTCAAAACCCTTGGATTCTACCTAGACTCCACGCTAATCTTTAAAAAACTCAACTCCATGGCCTCATCAACTGCTTATACTTGTAAGCTAATCAGAGCAGCGTAGCCCTTCCTCTCCTCCAATAATTGCATCACCTTAGCAAGAGCCCTCGTTTTGTCCAAACTGGACTATTGTAATGCCCTATATTTAAGGTGTAATATATTACCAGCAAGATCCAGATTTTACAAAACAATGCTCCAAGAGCAGCCCTAAGTATTCCCAAGAAAGCCCACAGCTGACATCAGAAGATCCAATAACTGGCTCTCCACGAAAGGTAAAATCTTCTCAAAACAGTCAGACCCATAAATGCCTCCACAATGCCACCCCACAAGATCTCATAGCTAGATTCACAAGACAATCCTCCAACCGCCCCACAAGATCTGCCAATGCCAACTTCCTAACGGTGCCTAGATTTTAGAAATGTACTAAGACTGGTGGAAGCAGTTTCCTGGTAAAAGCAGGCCAATATTGGAACTCCCTCCCACCGCCCCCGAGGGAAGATCTACCTTACCTTCACTTAAGGTCCAAACTCACACTGGATCAAGGAAAATAACCCTTGACCTCCCCTTTACACATGCAATTCTTGCTCCATCTGTACATATCGTGTATTACAAAATAGTGTATATTGTGTAATCATGCCATTTGCCTGCCTTCTTAGGCCTACATTGCCTTAGTGTAATTGTACAATGCCTTTTACTTAAGTACCGACGCTGCTCCATTAATTGGACTTCACATTCTGTAATGTTGTATTGTTCTTGTAACTCTGTATGTGATCTTGTAACCATGCAATCTTAACTGTACAACTTTGTAACCATGCAAGCCTAAAGTATTCTTATCCTTCACACCCTGATACCCTTGGGTCTGGCACGCATTACAAATAAATAACCATACTTTGGAAGACTATATTAACCTGAATGCGATTTACTTAAATTGGAGCAAGATTAAGCAACCCCAAGTGGGTATCTAGGATGTGCAGCCCACACCGAAGGCCAATAGCCTTGGTCTCCCTTTTCTGCAATTACAAATGGTGCCCGACAGTGGCACATTACTTGTGGGGTGCAGCCCACTAATCAAGAGACTGATTATCTAAAACAAAAGATCGGAATAGAACAAACCGTGCCTGCTCAACCACTACCACTGTTTTATTTTCCACTTCCGTGTTTCAAAGAGTATAGGCACACCAATATGTCGCACAAGGAGTTTGAAAATAAATTAACAAAAACCCTTGGCTTTTCAGCCAAAGCAGATGCGACACTTGGTCTGATCAAGGAAACCAACTGTTCTACACAAGACATCGATCCCAATAAAAGGATCAAAGAATTGTAATACACTATTGGCAAAAGAAATCGTAAACTACATGCAATTACACATGGACATTACTACAAAGCTCAGAGGATCCACAAGGATTGAGGCTTCCCTTAGACCCACTTTGTGTAAAGAGAACAAAGACTTTAATAAATGGGAACAGATACTAAGTGTTAGCTCTTTAGTCAACAATATCAAGTCAAGAGGTCTGCTAACCTAGACACTTGGAAAAAGTTAATTTAACTGTAGAGATCACAGCACTAACGAGGAAACAGAGATCCTGGCTTATCTTAATGGATGACTGGAAAGATAACAGATCTAGAGGCCAAAAAAAAAAAAACATCCCCATGTGACAGTGTACACAAGGGCCGAACCAGTTTCAAGCACTGAAATCGAAGAACCCCAACTCTGATGCAGCTCAGACAGACTCCAACAAAAGGTGATAACAATCCTCCAACATCCACTAAAGGAGCAGAAGGAGGCAGCGGACAGGAGGAACGTCAGCTGGAGCAGTAAGAGGCCTCAACCTTTAAACAGCCAAAGAGGAAGAGAACAAGGAGGGGGCGAAGAGGAAACGGCCAGGGGATGACAACCAGGCTCCAAGCTCGAGAAACCTAGTAGTAAATATTTACAACAGAATCTTGAGTAAGCAAGATGTTTTACAAAAAGGCAGTCGAACTGCATAAACTTATATGGAAATTAAAAATGTTTTTGCTGAATTGCAAGGTGAATACAGGGGAAGTACAGTCTGATCTGGTGGAATGCAAGCCCAAGAGTACTTTCGTGGCACCAATTCGTGGATCCTCTTGAAATTTTTGAAGCGATTATCTGACCAAGGTGGTCCATTTTGCTACACCCAAAAAAAGGAATCTGAGGCAAAATGCCCATCATTCAAGGACTCTACACCGACGATAACATTACGACCTGCAGACAAGGGAGGTGCCTTGCTACTCCCAAAACACACCAGACTACAAAGCAGTATGCAGCAGACAACTCAATGATCAGACTGTCTACACCAAAATAAACCATGATGCTACTACCAATATCTAGAAAGATTTGGAAATCGTATTAACACAAGCAGAACACATGGGTAGGATTACAAAGAAAACAATTGTTTCTACAGAATCAACGACCAGTTACTCTGCACTTATATCTTCTAACAAAGATCCACAAAAGCCTGACAAATCCCCAGGAAGACCTATAGTGGCAGCAAAATGAGGATTACAGCCCCTCGGCACATACATCGGGAGGCTGTACATACAACACAATAACACTACCAAATACAAACCTACACATTAATATTTTTTTTTTTATTATTCTACACATGAACCCTCCCATATCCAACTGGCCCTCACATCAATGCCAGATCACTGCCTGCCCATGCCACAGAAATTCATGACTTCATTACAGACCTTCAGCTAGACGCACCAGCCATCATAGAAACCTGGCTACATGACGCTTTCGGACCTGCCATTTGTCAGACTCTTCCCCCTGGGTACATCATCCTCCGACAAGATATACCAACACACAAAGGAGGAGGGGGTAGCCCTGATAATCAAAGAAACTCTTAAAGCGAGAAATTAAATCCTTGTCCTCTGAGAGCTTTGACACCCTATCAGTAAAGATCGCCTTCACACCCAATGACACGGACGATGCACCTCATCTACCGGCCCCCAGGCCCGCTTCTAGACTTCCAAGCGGACATCCTAAATCTCATTACAACCTCAAACCAAGCACTAAATCCATACTCTTAGGTGATTTTAACCTCGGATTTAATGACCCCAAAGACAAACAGTAAAACTTTTGCCAAAGCCATCCAGGACCTACAATTCATCCAGAAAGTTGACTCTGCCACTCACACGAAAGGTCGTATACTAGACTGGCTAGTGGACCACAACTGTAGGGTAGACATGAGCTCTAACACCTCCCCTCCCCCACCGTGGACTGACCACCTCATCCATTTCTACATCCCAACTAATACAGTAAATACACAAACCCTTCCCACGCCAGCGGCCCTAGCCAGATCCAAAAAACTACAAAGAATTTACCCACTCTTAGAAGCTTCAGCACCAGCATCACCCATGTCAAATAACCCCGAAGAACTGGCCGAACTCTACAACCCAACCATCAAATAGTGATCAATACAATTGCTCCATTAGAGAATAAAGAAGCCCCAAAACTCGCCAACTCATGGTTCAACCAAGAGCTACACGACCTGAAAACTCTCAAAAGACATGCTCTAAACAAATGGCAATCTTGCCCTTCCACTCCCTCACTGGACACATACCTAGCTATCTCTAAATACAAAAATGCCAAAGCTAAAGCAGTCTACAACTCAAGAATTGACAATGCCCAATCACATTCTAAAGAACTATTCGCTATCTTCAACTAGTCATACCTCCCACATCCAAACACCAAACAGTCAAAGACGAGAACTGCTGCAATGCCATCCAGAAGGCCTTGCTAGACAAAATTGAGATACTCAAAAAAAAATTAAAACCACCCTTGACAACATAAGCCTTCCCACATAAACCAAACCACGTCATCTTCCAAGACCGCCACCCAGTCTGACAGTAACCCAATGCCTCCATGTACCTAGAACAGTAACTACTCTTCCCTACATAAGGAGCCCTCCAGCCTCTTTTCCTTTGCAGCTGGGGAGCAGGTGTGTGTTACTACTGACTTCTGCAATTGTACTCGCTCTCCCCTCTGACTGCTTACTCTGTTCCCCACCCCTCCCCCATCTCCTCCGCTCCTTCCCTTACTTTCTTCTATGCACTTATGCTATCATAACTGTTATAGACCTAGTATGATAGCAACCTCGTCTGACGCTCCCCCATCTCCTTACTGTCCCCCCCCCTCCAGAACTATCTGAAATGCGTCAGATCCAGTACAATAGTTGCTTGTTTTCTTCCTCCCTTACTTCACCCCTCTCCCCCACCTTTCTCCGGCTCTACCAGAAATGTCGTCAGGCCTAATACAGTAGTCACCTGTCTGTTTCCATTTCCTTCCCACTCTCCCCCTCCCTTCCTTCCTTCCCTATCTATGTCTTAGCTCTTGCACTGTCTGAAATGTCGTCAGGCCGAGTAAGATAGTTAATTTCACATCCTTACTGTTCATGGCCTATTTTCCCTTGTTCCCTCCCTTGCCTTGAAGCGCTTTGAAACACATTGTGTATAGGCGATATACAAGTAAATATATCTCAAACTATCATATCCAGAAGTTCTACTCCTGCAACAAAACCTTCACTCTGCAAAGGTTACATATGTCCTGCAAATATAATCAAAGAATGTGCTGACTCCCTAGCTCCAGTCATCGCAGTATTTATTAATGCATCATTTGCTACAGGTTCAGTACCCTCTTCTCTGAAGGAAGCATGGGTTCAGCCATTACTAAAAAAACCTACCCTTCACCCCAGACTCACTCAACTATAGACCTATAACTGTACCTTTCTTGCTGAAAATTCTGGATAAGGCCGCATATCTACAAATACAAGCCTACCTAGAATTACACAACATCCTGGGAAAGACAGTCCGGTTTTCGCCCAAGGCATGGCACAGAGTGCGCTGCTCGACCTAAAAAACCAACTCCTAAGAAATATGGACAAGGGCAAATGCGCCATACTCCAAGACTAGTCGGCTGCGTTCGACCTGGTGGACCATAAAATCCTAGAGGCATCTCACCAACACGGCACATTTCGCCAGTGAGGCCACCACATGGATCTCATCTTTCCTGGAGGGCAGAGCCATGAGGGTATTCTCAGATCAAGCCTCAGCGACCCCTTCCCCTATCAACTGCGGAGTACCACAAGGTTCCTGCACCTCCCCCACACTATACAACCTATTTACTCTTCCCCTCTTTAACGACAGAACAATTCGACATAACCTTCACCAATTATGCCGATGACAAATTTTTCTCCCGTTATCCGGGGATTATGAGCAAGACCTCAAAATCCTACAAAACACATTCCATCATCCAGGCCTGGATGGCAGCTAATGGCCTTTGTCTCAATGGAGACAAGACAGATCCATAGTGGGCCATAAAGAAACTCTTAAACTAGACAGTAAATACAGTAATTTCAAAATTGAAAGCTTCGTTATCCCAGTCTCCACAGCGGTAAAAACCTTGGAGTCTACTTGGAGAACTCTGTCCATGGATAGAGTTGTCAGCTATATCATCTCCTGAGCTGCACTGACAACCAAAATCATCAATGCAGTAAAACCTCACCTGTCCACCGAAAATTGCCTCAACATCGCCAGGGCTACCATAGGTGCCAAACTGGATTATTGTAGCGTTCTCCTAGGCACCTCTGCCAGAAACATGAAGACTGCAAACGACCTAAAACAATGCACTGAGAGCTGCACTCGGCATATCCAGGAGGGAGCTAGACAGAATGCCCACTGGCTCCCTGTCAAAGAGCGCATCCAGTTCAAGACCCTCACTACTACACATAGCTGGAGGCTGACTAGGATATGCATCTGAACGAATACTACAAGTCCAGACACTCAGACCCAAAAGGGATCCGTACACTAACCAACTCTGTCCCCAACTTCAACAGAAGTCAGAGCTGGTGGCTCAAGTTTCGAAGTTCTAGCTCCTAAATCTTGGAACTCACTTCGACCTAAACTGAGAGCGGAAACATCCCTCACGTCCTTTAGAAAGGCACTGAAAAATCTGTACTAAAAAAAATAAAATGCTCAAGGTAAACACGACTGCTATGACTAACAACTGTACCTATGCTCTTTGTTCCCATGTAACCCTGGAACATGAGCAATGACTAACCAAGCACCCACTGTTTTCCTATGCCAAGTAAGCTTGCTTGTAACAGCGCCACAATGCCCCAGGGCTGCTGTGCGCTTTATAAATGCAAATAAAAAATAAAATCGATTACTTCTTGCAGCCGATCATCCAGAAGACAAAAACATGCTAAAGATAACTCACTTTTTGAATATTTTAAAATCAAACTGACGAAATCCTATTTACCATAGACATCAACAGCCTCTACACAAGTACCCCGCATGACTTAGGGCAAGAAGCGATTGAGTGGCTTCTTCTGCAGGAATGTGAAATGGGTGCAGCTAAGGAATTCATAACGTCATTGCAGACCTTCATTGCCACCAACTCATTTTACACATGACAAACACTACCTCCAGGTGTCAGGGACTCCCATGGGTGCAACCATGGCATCATCCAATGCGAATGAGTTTATGTACAGTTTTGAGAACATGCACTTCTTGGAAGAGATACAATGGAAACTCAAAATCTGGGTACGATATGAGGTCTTTGGAATATGGCAAGGCGCCAGAAAAATCACCAATTCCTACTTTACAACAGTATAGACCAGCGCATACAAGTCACAGCTGAAATAGGAGACCCAGGAGTACACTACCTTGATGTGAATGTGAACCACCAACAGATCACACCCGCTTTGCACACAAAACTGACAGAAATAACTTATTGCATCGTATGAGCTTTCATCCACAGAAAACTCTCCGTAATTTACCCTACGACAGATGCTACAGCTTAAAAGGATTAGCCATCAAAAAGAATACGTACATGAGCTAGATAAACTACATAAAAAGCTGCAAGACCAGGGATATCCGGAAGATCTACGAAGAGCATCAGACAAAATCTACAAGATCCAGAGAGAGTACTTAGATAACCAAACCCGATGCACCAACGATTGAATATGTGTCAAAGTTTAACACAAAGCTCCCAAATAAAGAGCAGCATAAACAAACATTGGCCTATCCTAACCAACAACCAGACAAAGGATCTGTTTGGAGAGAAACAAGTGTTTGCATACCAAAGAACGGGTAATTTACGAGATCTATAACAGATGAAAGACGGAGGTGAAGGATAAGAACCCAGGCACATTTCCCGGTTTTAATTGTGGGAGCTTTATCATACAAGGCGGCATAGTGCTACACTCGCGCAAAGGAGAAAAGAATAAGATGTTTTGCCACATTTAACACAGGAAACTGTTTACTGCATACGTTGCCCATGCAGCATTTATGATGTGGGCGAGACAGGACGCAAGTTAAGGATACAGATAAAGAACCACAAGTCATGCATCAGAAACAGAAATGCCAACTCGTCAGTAGCAAGACATTTTAACGTAAAGAATCAGTGTTACACAGTTAAGTTTCAAGTCCTGGAGGTAATTGACAACCATGATCAAAGATGATATAAAAAGGAGATAGCAGAAAGCTAATTGGATCCATCGGTTGGACAGCCTCCTGCCCAGAGAGTGGGATTTAGAATGCTTCCTATAATTATTACTGATGCTTACATCAGGTTTTTGGCTATTGTTACATATTACCACGATGGATAACATTAACTATTGATTTTTACAATGTAAATATACCTACTGCATGGTGCTCAATTGATGAGTAATCCTGATTGATCCATTTTTTCCATTTCATACGACACTATGTTTTAGCTGTACAGGCATAATGAATTGGAGAACACCAGATTAGAGTCCACTCGAAATGCACAAAATGAAGGTAGACCATCGAAATACATATCTTTGCAGCAAAATAGGTAGATCTGGGACAAGCTGATTTCGTATAAATGGAATATCACTCCAAACATGCAGCTGGCTTAAATACACAGTGTGGAGACAGATCAATGGTATGCATACACCACAATGACATCAGGAGTACCTTTGTACACCTAGCTGAGACGTAGTAGTAGGAACACAACATGAGTTAAGACAATACTATTTCTTTGTGCAATTTTGAATATGGTTGTTAAGACATCCGCTGATTACGCAGTGATACACATTAGCAAGAATGTAAGGACATCAGGTATTGAGGGTAGTAAGAGCATCTGTGAACAGTCACACCAACATACACATCATGTCCTGTGGCCTTAGAAGAACCTATCGACATCAACACTGGAAAGGGACAGACATACTGATAACACAATATGAAGCACAAACCAGTGCACTATGTGGTACTTCAGAAACTGATGTCAACCATTGAGAAATTCATTCTACTCATTGACCTAACCTAGTATATTAAACCATATTTACAGGATAAGCAAATAAAATTTCTTGAGTTAGAGAGTTTTATACAAAGATTCCAAGTTCATGGTCATTGTCCTTTCAAAGATAGCAGTCCCAAGACTTGTCAGGCAGCATTGGCATAACCGACAACTTTACATTAGGAACGATCCAGACTAGTTTGATCGCTACTGGAGGGCATGCAGTAAGCAAAGACCATTTCTGTGAAGGTAAGCCCAACAGGACTCAATACGTTCTGAAGTTAGAGTGTATCAAAGTTCCCACTTTGTTTTCAGGATCGAATATAGAATGCATTGTGTAACGTGTGTTCGCATGGCAGGTTAGAGAGTGATAACACCCATGTATGGATTCACTATGGGCACACGCACGCACAGCACACTACCACATGGGGCAATACAACAAGCATAACTTGATTACAGCATCTGACAACCGTAGCTAACCTCACAGGACACCATTAGAGCTACACAAGGAGCATTGCACCGAGAATGGTGAACATTACGTTCACATAGCCATTAATACCAGTGCAAGGCATAAAATAAGCAGTGTCTCAAAGCAATTTGCTATGCAATTCTGTAGGTTTGCTAATCAAATGGGCACTTGCGTAGCAAAGTTAGCTATTTAAGTTGCCCTCTAATTAAAGCACAGCTCGCCCTGCATTCCCCTTGGTACTCTCTTCACCCCATTTCCTCTGTTCACTTCAAGTCTTAATGGAGAGAGTGCAGCAGTAATCACCTCCTCCACTCTTCAGTGCCAAAGGCATGTGTGGGAGTGCTAGGCAAGAATTTCTTTCAAATAATTGCAAACCAGAAGTAATTGGGATGATACCTTATTTTTTTTAAAGAATCATACAATTCCATTACTAAAATGTAAGTTACATAAAACAGTATTGATACTGGAAAACACTGCATCATCTGCATGCTTCACAGTTAAGTTTAGGTTAGTGTCTAAATTCATAGTGTCAAGTACATTTCATTTGTTGGGGAAGATGCATCATATTGACGATACATGATCAAATGCTTTTGATGGCAAACCTAGTTATGCAACCTAGAGGTTGCATACATCTTGCAAATGGTGCTCCCATGAACGAACCCATACTCCGACAGTCTGCTGCTTTGTACCATGTACCCTGAAAGTGAGACCACAAACTACAATATTCCACCTAGTTTGTCCAGTTCTCTGCCTGCTACGCAATCCACTTAGTCCTTCTTGCCCCTTACATAACGAATACACAAAGCGAACTAGATGCTTATGCAAAGTAGTGTTCAATAGTTACATTGTCTGTACAACTACTGCAATACCGAACACTAGTTTGCCTCCAGAGTTTGATTTGATTTATGATTGTATTATATATCACCTGCAAGAGACAGCTGGCCAAACAGTCTGCAAAGCCTTTTTATCTTATTTGTATCCATTCATGTAGCTAACCTACATTTTTCAGACAATCAATGGCTCGCAAAGTCTTTTCTCCCACACAGTTGATTTTATGAAGGGCGAGTAGCATTTGCAAGAGATGTTTGAAACATTTAACATTTACTTTGCATTAAATGTCAACACAACATTTACTGTGCATGGCTGGCAGCAGTGTTCCAAACAAAGTGGGTTTGTAGTGACATTCACCATTTTACAGAAATCAAATTTTAAAACTAAGTTCCCTGACCTCCAGGTCTAGCTGAAGGTTAAAGAATATGCAAGGCCTGACTCACTTATTTCGGGGTACGAAAAACTGCTGTATTGTTAATTTCAGGTCCTGGGTACAAATAACTTCTGGTGACATTACCAAACTAATTTATGTCTTGCGGTGTTATATTCAAAAGAACCATAGACACTAAATGTACATGATTTTAACAGACAGAGGCACACAGTAGACGATAGGTGGTGCTTGATTGAAACCATGTGCTTGAAAAACACCAACTTCACAACATATGTATGGTCGGAAACAAAAATTAGCCAACAAGCCTAATCTCGCATTTTCTTACATGGTGTCTATTTTCATGTGGGTACCCCGTTTTGACGATGCACTATGACAAATATCACAACAATTCCCAATATGTATGTTTGCATTTTTATAATACAATTGTGAAGTGTAGAAGATAAGGGGTATCAGACTAGGCCCTGATAAGGGACGCATGTCTGAAATGCATTGGCCTTTTAGTTGCATTTTGCTAAGTTAATTTTTGGACACTTCTTGAATTAAGGTGACATTAATGACCATATACTTTGGACAGCTATGAAACTGAATGATTTATTTAAAGAGTTGGAGCAAGATTAAGTAACCTCAAGTGGGTATCTAGGTTGTGCGGCCCACACAGAAGTCCAACTAGCCGTGGTCTCCTTTTCTGCCATTACATATGGTGCCCGGCACGGTGGCACATTAGTGGGCTGCACCCCCACAAGTAATCTAGAATCATATAAACAAAAGATCTCAGAAAAATAGAACGATGCTCGCTCAACCATTACCAAGTGGTTAGACTTCCCCTATGCTAGACCCCCCCCCCCCTGTGTGTTTTTTAGATGGGTCGTCAGACCCAGTTATCCAAGAGTATTTTTTTTCTCCAATTTTGCTGTGCCCTTACATGAAGGGTTTAGATTTTTCCTTTTTGTTCTCCAAAAATAGTCTCTGTAAATATACATGTTACATTAGGGCTGTCTCCCACTAATTTAATATGCCGGCAGCATCTTCATTTGTTTTTCCCCCTGCATGGGCATGGTTTGCTTCCGTTTTTGTGGGCTTGGTTCCCATTATCAACATATCGTGCAGAACTGATGGCTTCGCAACTCTTACTCTTCAGATTGGTTTGTGGGGATAGACTATATTGCCTTCCACCTACAATGGTCTCACATGTGGCAACTTCCCCCTGAATTGGCATGGTTACGACAGCACCTCGATTCCTTCTGTACGCTGTATACTAGATTCAACAATGAATTAACAATGGGCATAAGATAAGTTGATCCCTCTTCCTCCCCATTATTACCATCTGGTTACACAGCATTATCTACCTGTGCCACTAATGGTTTATCAATTTGGCTCTCCTCAGAAGCCAAGTCATTAGACATAAGTGTCCTGAGCTGCTTTTCCAGGCCAACTTTACACAATGCCCCACGCCAAGCAAGGTTAGATCTACCCCATGCGTTACTCTAGGTTTGATATCAACGTGGCTTGGTAGCGCTACTGCAGCACGAGTCATGCTTAAACAGTGTAAAGAATCAGGTTTTGGTGCAATTACCAGCAAGAATTATAACTGCCCCCACAGCCTGCAGTAAGCATTTTGCTGAATGCACTGGTCTGTGCACTTACCTGCAACACTCTGCATGAAGAGGGCCAAATACACACGTGTGCCGCCAGGTAAAGCCAGACAAAACTCCAGGCAGCTGAACGAATCACAGGGCATAACTCCAAACCGCTACAGCAGTTCAGCACATAGCCACAAATCCAACTACGTGAGACGCAAACTTCAAACCACCACTTTAACTAGACTGCTACTTGCTTATGTCACTCAGTACTTTCATAAAGCACACTGAGGTGATCAGTATTAGATGCTGAAAAAAGGTACAAACAAATCCTCAAAACAGCACTCATTCCAGTGGGTGGTCACAAAACTCCAAAAGTGTACAGCTACAGAGAACAAAAAGGTAGTGTACAAGCTACAAAAATCCCTTTGCAGGTGTAAGCACCTGCCACCAATAGCCCCCCCCCTGCTACCTCTGCCTATGCCCAGTCAACCCAACTAATCCAGTAGCTGCAGGCACTCAGTGACCAACATCCACCCTTCCCCTGCACCAGCTACCCTAGAGACACCAAAAAGTTTCACGATTTCATTCTCGCCCTTGCCATCAACAAGCCCATGCCAAAGCAAACAGTCTTGCCTAGGAACACAAACCACTAACATGTCCCATTAAAAAAACCAGAGTCAGCAATAGGCTATATGAGAACAGAAACTAAAGAACATGCTACTGGCTGCCGGAGCCAAGCAATGCAGGCCATAGCTCACCATATCAGGCCCAAAAATAAAAAAATAAACTAAACCTGTTTGACTTTACTTCTGTCCCTTGCTGCTCAGGTCAATGAACTTTCGAGATTCATTTTACAGACTTCAGCTTCTTAGACTTCATTGCATCCCAAATGACACTGGGGTGGATGCACCGATCAATTCCCACCTGGGTTACACCAATGCCCTTCATGTGGGTATTTCTAGCAATCTTAAACCAAGCGCAAATCCAAAATGTTGCAGTGCGCTTAATTTTCAAACGTACTTCTGTGCCTTGTCAAAGACAATTACACTGATAGTTCATCAGGGGGATCATTTAAGGTCCTTACAAGTGTATTAACGATCTGCCCACCTTATTTATGCAGAAAAACCTTTTATTGCCCCACTCGGTCTGATCATTTTTAGGACAATAAAGGTATAGGTGGGCCTGCGGAATCGCCACTGTCAGCAATAGATACGAAAACTTGGTTCCCATACATGTAATTTAAAATCATGTGGTTTTTGTAATGGTGTTCAGCTGCACCCAGACGAAGGTTCACTTTATGGCAATTGGAGTACTATAAATCGAGTAAAATGAACAGGACTAGTTGGATATGGAAAGCGGGAAGAGCAGCAATGTTAAAATGGGCTAGTAAAATGACAATTACTGACTTCACATTAATTTTCAAAATATATTTAGCGACAATTTGCTGTATTTGTTTGCACCATATACCATTCAGATTTTCTACCGTCACCCTCTTCCTCCCCACCCCAATCTGACGGTCAAAAGTTAGGGCAGTCAATTGGTCAGCTCTGTTAAATGGATAGGCTATTTGAGGCTCCCCAATGTCTCGCCTATAACTTCCATCGGTACTAGCCAATAAAGTTGCCACGGATCATGAATTCAGACCAAAACATCTGGAGATCCACAGCATAGTCTCAAAATGAGTCTTAAAGAGTAACCAGCCCGGAAACCAACAGAACATGAACCAAACGATCAGAGTTTGGCAGGAGGAAATTCCACAAAGAGCATAGTTCATTACACAAGAATGGTCATAGCTCCAAGACAGTCAGTTGGACCAAAAGGCCACCTTGGTACAACGAGCAGGAAAAAAAATCATGGAACCAAAATCTCTATAAGCGACGCTCAATGAGAGGCTTGTGAAAGCAGGCACCTTAGCAGGCATGTGCCCAAACTGACAAAGTACACACCATTAGGGAATGAGACCAAAGTGCAAGGGAACACATTTTTATTTAGCAAAATAAATGGAAGCAAAGAACACTGCTGCCCGAGCACGCTCTGGCCAGCAGTACATGAACATTACATTACAAGTCAAAAAACGTGAAGCATTACTTGAGGTATACAATGCTGGGATCCAATTGTAAGAATGAAATGTTACAGTATACATCCACAAGAGGTGGCCGTATCGGATAGGCTGGAGCTCTGGCGTCGACCCAGTGACAAGTGGGTCAGCTGGCCTCAGCAGGATGAAGGTCATGTTGGCAGAGCGTTACTTTTCTAACTATGACAACATGATCAGAGCATGAGCAGGCGAGCATAAAAGTTTGGCATGACTGGGGGTGTTTGTGTTCACCAACAGTATATGGACATTCTACCCTCTGCACCTGGACACCCATAAAACAAAGATACATGGTCAAAGTACCCGCCTAGGGTTTTGTTTTTTTATCTGGTGTCTCAATGCAAATGGAGACGTTATTTCTATAGAGGCTATATTGGGGCATGGGATTAGGGTTTTGGTGGGTGTCCTCGTCTGGTCAGTAAGGGGTCAGGTCAGATGTGTATCTGTACCAGAGAGGCATGGGTTATGGGCGGTTCCTTTAGATGTCTTATCAGGAGGAACGATCTCTACAAACACATTGGAGATGGGAGTTTGTACTACCAGAATATATATGACCTCTAAATTCGGTATATGATGGGCGAATTGAAGGCGGGTCGTGGGGGGGCAGGGGACTGGTGTCCAGATGCATTCAAAGGGGATAGGGGTCATGGTTCAGTGGAACAGGGGGAGGGGGGGGGGGGGCGGCGGAGTCGGTCAGCAGAGATGGATGGCACACTGGGACAGGAGCAGGCCGGACTCTCAAGTTCCAGGATGAGCACATTCTGTCAGAGTTCGATACTTGTTAGTTGCAACAATGAAGGGCTGAGTTTGTGACAACAGGAATCGCGCTGAGATGACAGGACAGAGGTGGTGGGGCTGACTCTGCTCTGGGAGAGCAATTATTTCGGTAGAGCGCCTAGGAAAAGATGGCGTTTTAGGAATCACAAAATGGAGTCCAAACTGCGAGCATTAGCACCACGTTTATACACTTCTATTCAATATGGAAAATGCGAAGATGTACCCGAGGGGTGGAGATGTCTACCCCTTGGCTTGTCATTTACCTGGTGCAGGGGGTGGGGTATACTGCCTCTCCCCCAACAATTGGAAGTGGCACAAAAATTCTCATGTCAAACAAGGGGACATCGTAGTTCAGTGATAATTAAGCACCAGTAGGGAAGCTAAGGTTCAGAGCACATTGTTAACGTTACTTTAAGATCAAAGGCAGGGTAAACCTAACAAGCCCAGTTTTCATAGAGACATGCATAGTCAAGCCAAGAGTGTCAGTGGCTCAGTTAAGATTCAGAACAGAGCAAAGTAAAATAAAAACAGACATTCAGACAACTACACAAGTCCCAGACTACTCAGATGCAGGGTCCAATTAACTTCACTAAACTTGCGCATAAACACATTTATTTTAGCATGTTAAGCGCACCAAGCCTGGAGGCATCAAGGCGCTGGTTACATTAAATCACTTAGGCCTCATGACAAGGAGCAAGGACAGATAAGAGGCAAAAACAAAGTGCAGACAGACTAAGTCTTCGGGTCATACAAGAGGTGTGTTCAACGAGAAGATTTAAGTTGTTTCTAGAACATGCAGTATGATTGACCTTGAAATATGAACAAAGGTAAGCCATTCCAGTTCTTGGGGGCTATGACCGGGAAGCTGGACCTATCTGCATCTGTAGGGGTAGTTTGTATGCATCCGTGGAGAGTAGGTCGGGAAGATGTTTGTTTTTTTGTTTGGTAATGCGCACCAAGGTAGACTGGCACAAGAGAAACAAGAAATCTTAAAAGTTACATTGCAAAGGTAGCAATACATATAGCAGTGATTGCAATCTGAGCAAGATACAGGTACAATATACATTAAATACAAAGCAATGGTGTTGGTAAATCAAGCATTATCATGGATATCAGTATATGCACACCTACATATGCACATGTATAAGCCACCTTACATGTCTACATTGTCATATGTCCATATTGCATACAAACATGACAGAGCAGACTATGCGTGCATAGTTAACCAGGCTACGGTGTAGGTAGGTGGAAGCAAAAGGGTCGTGTTGGGGCTAGAGAGCTAGGAATATATTTAGTGAGGTGTCATTAGTGTGTAGCCAATTGAGTATCTTAGGTCTGAATTTAGGGTAGGGTTGTTCTAGTCTGAGGTCAACCGGTAATTTGTTCCAACATTGTGCCGCTTTAACAGGGAAGTTAGATCCTCCTGCTGTCGAGCGTTTGAACTTAGGAATCTCCAACATACGAGTTGTCAGATCTCATAGGGCGGGTAGCTGTTCTCGTAGTTTTAACCATTAGGTATGGAGGTGCTAGGTATTCAAGCATTTGGAGGTGAGGGATGCTGTTTTGAGGAGAATTCTGTCCGTTATTTTCAGCCAGTTTACCCCTTTCCTGAATTCGGTTATATGCTCTCTGTAGGGGATGTTCAGTGCTGCCCTCAGGGCATTGTTCTGCAGTCTTTGAATTTTGTCTAATATATTTGTTAGCTCCCGAGTACAGGGCATTACAGTAATCTAATCTTGACATAAGAGCATTGGCTAGTGTGGTGCAGCTCGCTCGAGAGGTATGGTCTGGAGGCTCTGATAAGTTTGCAAGTGTACGTTGTGGTTGAGGCAAGGGAATTGACTTGCTTTTTAAGAGAGCAGTCCAAGTAGAATCCTATGGTTTTAACTACAGACATCACCTTGATAGGATTGTTATCAATGTTAAAGGGTGTGTAGTTTGAGCTGAGTTTATGAATATTGGCTTCAGAGCCCAAGATTAGTAGCTCCGTTTTTTCGTCATTCAGGCAGAGGCCATGGGATGCCATCCATGCCTGAATGAGGGTGTATATTTTGTTCACCAAGGCTGAGTCTGCCTCAAAGTTGCGGCATTCTTCCTGTATTTCTGCTGTGATGTGCTGTTTGGTATTATGTGCAGGGAAGTGTAGCTGGTGAAATGCAATTTCAAGTAACCGTATTGGCATTACCACTTTCCCCCCCCCCCCCGAGTTATTTTGCCGCCACAGCAGGTCTGTTCCCGACTTGCTGCACCCCCGTTTTGTCCACATCTATTTTTCCTCTGCACTAGCTCCTTCCTGTAGTTCTAGTATTTGTGATATGGGCATCATGTTGTACCCTTCTGGGGGCTCTTCGTTTCTCTTATGCTGAAGCATATACTCACCTGCATCATATTTCTGAAAATACAAAGCCTCCTTGGCGGCAGCGTCCGCTGCCGCGTTCCCCAAAGACCCAACGTCTGTGTTGGACGTATGTGCTTGGCACTTTACTATTGCTACTGCAGTAGGATTTTGTAGGGCCTCAATTAACTCCTTCAACAATTCCAGTAGATCGAGATTGTCATTGTTTAAGATGTCTGCAATCTCAGTAGCATGGGCTACCATAGATCTAGAATTTATGAGGGACCCGGTTAGTCTTAGGGTATTATCAGGGCAGGCAGTTGGCAATGTTTTATGATAAAGGGTGTCTCGGTGTAACGCTTACCTCAAACTCTGCGGGAGCACTTCTCTGGAAAACCTGGTTGTACTATTCTTAGTGTGCGTTGTTAATCTGTGTAGTCTGGTTATCTAAGAAGAAACATTCAGCAATCCTCAATATGCTAGTCTAATGCACCAATTCAGGAATTAGCGTCAACTCTTCAGGGGTCGTTACCTGTTATTTGTTGGTGAGCTCTCCATCCTGCTTCTACGCAGGGGTGCTTGTTCTGAATAATGGAGATGAAATGTAATTTTCTGATGGGAGTAAGGACTGCTAGTGTGCGTGATATGAGAGCGAGAGCTAATCAGGACAAGGTAGGAGTTAGAAACTATCCCTGGCAAGAATAGCACAATTAAAGCCGTTCCATTAACAATTGACGTGCAAGAACACCTAATCTTCCCAAACCCAACAACTGATGAACTACTATATGTGCGTGTGAACAAGTGGCCAGAACAAGGTTAAGTGCTGAGAAAATGTATTGTCCTTTATTACATGAAACTCTAGCTTTATGCGTAATGTGCTGTATGCCAACTAGTGGAGAAAAATTCCAACCGCTAACAATATGACCCTAGTTAGTTCTGACTGGAAGAAATTGTAACACCCAATATATGACTACTCAAAACTTTGTCACGGGATTGCAGAACTTCATAGCGTGTGTAAAGGCTGACTAACAGGGGAACAACTTATTACAGTTGCCACAAAAACAAGGTAACTCAACTGACTGGAAAATGCACGCTAAAACAAGTGCGCAAACATTAACAGCCAATACTTGCGATAAATGTTGGTTGACAAGACAATGAGCTTCAAACAGCTGAGGGAGATTAAACGAAAATATTCCGCTGACAGGAATGAGCGCGGCAACAGTGCTGAGGCAGACATGAAGGCAACTTCCGAGAATGCTGACTAAAACCGAACACAATGGAATACTGTGGAAATTACTGGGAAGTACACGGCTAACTTCTGGGAAACTATGGAACTAGGGTAAGGAGATTTCAAGAATGGGCTGAGGAAAACTGACGAACTGGCACCGCGGTAAGCGTACACTGCGAAGCAGACGAAGCACGGAGCAGGTGCGGGGAGGGGCTTATATGTGCAGCGAGTGTGAAGCACTAGACCATAACTATCACTTCCCATGGAACACTAGGCCGCCATCTTAGGTAATGAGGAAGTGTCTTTTGCCATACAGCCTAGACATGGTTTTTTCCTTGTTACAGACCAAGCATAAGCCATGGTCAACGAATTCTTAGAGGCTAATCTAGGGGCATGACCCATGCTCATGACACTCGGGAAGTGATTTTTAGGGTGAGTTTTGTCAGTGTTATTGGTATTTTGTGTTGGTGTAGAAGAGGGGTTCATAGAGCGGATGATGGTTCGATTGTTGGTGTTAGGGAGGTTTCTATAAGGTTCATAGATAGGAGACAATCTAGACCAAAGTCTCAGGTTCCTATCCTTAGGGGGGGTTGTCCTAGTGACAGTAGCCATAATGGTTATGATGGCACAGGTAACTAGTGTCGATCAGGGCTAGTTTAGTCAAATAGGCAGAAGTCATCGTCAAACTATGCTGCGGTCATACTAATATCCAAGTGATTGATGAAGGGGGACTTCAGTGCTATCCCTAACAGATACTAGTTATGGTTCCATCACATCTAGGCTAGTCAAATGCAAAAACACAGGCTAAATGCAATTGTGGCGCAGGGCCTAACTAGGCTAGTCAATGCAAAAAACCCATATAGGCTAAATGCAGTGCGCAGGGCACATCCAGGCTAGTGTAAGTTATGACCAGACAAATACTTGAACAGAAAATAATGGAACTAAGCTATTATCAACAAGTGGGAAACACTAAACAGACTGTGCAGCGATATAGTGAATATAGCTCCAACGCTCGTGGGCAAGGTGGAGGCTTCCTTCCCACGAGGTAATCCGAGGCTGTGATAGCGCATGTGCTACTTACAACAGGTTAGATCATGTTGCAAAAGAGGTGAACATTTGAGTAAATGTGTGCACAGTAAATAAGCAGCTGTGTGCAAGCGTTTGGTGGCCATCAGTTAGCAGACAATACGCAGAACAGTTGTGGTCAAACAGCATTCCATGTGTAGGCAGAGTGTGTCTAGTTATGAAGGAGCGTATAGACTTGATAAATACGTGCGAGCGCATGTTTACTAGTATTGTAGGTTGAAGCAGTATGTAGGTTACCTTGTGTGGAGGCAGATCATGACGAACAGGGGGGTCGGGCAGACGGCAGACACATAACAGGCACTATCCTTGTTTCTGTGGGCCTTGGAGGTGGGCCGGCTTCGCCTGCCGGCGCCCAATCAGGTGGTAAGTAGGCCCGGCAGCCTATCAGGACGCAGTGCCTGGTTCGAGTTAGGCAATAAAGGCAACAAAGGAGAGGGGGCGGCCATCTTGGAGCACCTAGGTACCTCGTATACCTTGCTGGCGTTGAAGGTGCTGTGGCAGTATTTCACAGCATAAATCTCGGCAGGGCAAGCTGTTTTTTATTCAGCTCGCAGCAGAGAGTTGAGCGGCATTTATGCACAATTACTAAGGTCTTGAAAGTGATGCGCTCACGGACTGGTAGCCTGTGTGCTTTTCTTCCTGCTGCAGAGGTGTGGTCATGCTTTGGGATGTTGAGCAGCTTGGAAGGCATTATTGTGAATGATTTGCAGTTTGTTAACGTTGGGTGAAGTAATAGGACATTGCAGTACAGTTGGGAGCCAAAAAGTGCTCATGCAACATTGATGCAGTGGTCTGGGGTCACAAAGGGTTTGCATGCATTGATAAGTTGAGGTGTGAGCCACAGAAAAGGCAATTGCATTGACCTGCCTGGATAAGGTCAAGGTGGCATCAAGTAATGCGCCCAAATAATGGACATGTGGATGGTGCTGCCCTCTATAGTGAATGATTTATATGAAGGGTCGAGCTTGAGTGATGTTAAGGAACCCACCAGGAGTAGTCATATCTTGTCGTTTACACAGGTGTGGCACCATCCATGCCTATATAGTGTCGACATTCTTGGCATCAGCGGTGTAGTCGCCAGAAAGGGGAGAAGGGTACGTGTGCCGTTGCATAGTGTAGGAGACTGCAATCCTGTACAATATATTCGCTAAACCCTTATTTGACCTTGAGACGTAGGAGCCTTGCGGGCCATCACGTGACCAGGGTTGCCATTTTAGCTGAAAACTCATGGACCCATCAGGTAGGAAGGAGGCGCTCCAAGTGAGAAGTGAGCCGTTACTAAGTGGCGACACAAAATTGCTGGTCTACCAAGGCAGCAGACAGATCAAGAAGCATAAGTACGACTGTTTGCCTGCATCTTTGATATCGTCCAATTGATTCTTTAAATCCAGCCAAGCAGATTGTGCCAAAACTTTGTGGGAAACCAGATTGGCGGAGTCCCATTTGGATTCCGAGTAGGTCTAGATCTCAAGGTAAGCTGCGCAATCCAGAATTAAAAGGGACAGTGGTGAGGGGGCAGTTGTGGAAATGTCTGGGTCAGAGGTCGTTTTTTTTTTTAGAAGTGGAAGGACCGATGCATCCTTGAGGCTACTAGTCATGGAACAAGAGGGAGGCATTGATAAGGGTGCGATATTCACGACTGTGGCAGGCATATGAATCCCTGGCAGCACAAAGGTTTACGTCCTTGAATGAACTGCATGGCCTTGCGTTCGGTGACCGGTTTGACATCAATTGGTGCTGAATTTGGTAGGGACACGTGGGGACTAACTTTGGGATAAGCAGGGGAGGTGCGGCCCATAGTGTATTAGAATTTTTTTTGGAGTGTATCTTCATGCACCAGGTGCTGTCCTGAGTGCAGTTTGTTGGGGTGGACACAGGAGCTTCAAGTCCCCGCAATATCATGAAGAGCTCTCTGGTGCAGTAGTTTGATATGGTAATTCTGATATTGAAAGGTAGACATCTTTTCTAAGATGACTACTTTATATTCCATTGCTGTTGGGCTTGGTGAGGTTATTTATTCCAGTGTTTCAGCCTTGCGTTTGTGGACGCAAGGCTTTGAGCTCAGGGAAAAACCAAGTGGTGCAGTGTGCAACTGCTTTGGCTTTCCGTAGCGTGAGGGGAACTACAGTGTCGATAGTGAGCGTTAGGTTGTACAGGTCTGCAAGTGCAGCAGGGTCGTTGAGTAGAGGCAAGATGTACTTGTTGCTTCCAAGTGGCAGGGAGGAGTTGAGCTACCAATGGTTGAGTGTAGGAGGACATAGTCCAGGGACACGGACGATTGATGGAATGGTAATGTTGCAGTTAAGGTCAGCCAACCAATCCAAGTTTCAGCCTTTCGAATGAGTGGAGCCAAGGATACAGCGTTAAGATCAGATTTATCACGGAGGCCCAAATCTAAGAGTATGGCTTTGGAAGTGGGTTTGATGTTGGCGAGGAGGTGCAGGCTATCCTCTTTGAAAGAGGGAGGGGCAAGGAGCACGATAGACCACATTTATGGTTATCGTGGAGGTGTGGGAGAGGCTCTTTAGTTGTCAGGAGTTCACCAGCAGGGAGTGGTGTGCATTTCTGTGATGATATGGAGTCGCTAGCGGGGAGAGCGATCCGTGCCACCTCTGGAGTCCAGTCCATCTTTGCTATAGATGGTATATTTGGATGGAATGGCAAGGGACAAAGCCAGCAGTAGCAGGGAGGCAAGTTTCTGAAATGGCTAAGATATCGTGTTCGTTTGCGAGTGTGTGGGCGGGGATAGACTCGGCATTCACTGAAGCCGCTTTTAGGGAAGGTGGCATAAGGTTAGTGATGGGTTTATCAGATGTAAGCCGTTGTGTGCACATTAGGAAGGATAATATTACTATTCTCCATCATAGTGGTGTCAGAGGGGTTATAACATGCAATGGTTATACTGCTAATACTTTGAGACCGCCTTTGTGGCAGGACAACGTAGCATGCCCGATGTCCGAGTGGTGGACTAATGGTCGTGTGTTCCTGTGGAAACATTGCAGCAGGATCACAATGCTACAGGGGTGAGTGTGGTAAAATGGTTGCAAGCAATGAGTCACCTAAGGCATGCAAATGTGGGTGGGTTGCTTGCCCAGATGTTCTTAAGTGTGCTACAGGGCAGTGGAGGCACAGTTTGACTTGGAAGCATCATAGTTAGTAGTGCCGGTGAAGTCGTGAGGCTTCCGACTGGAGCGTAGGAGACTTTTCCTTGAGCGCATGCGCATATATATTTTAAGTGGGTCGGGGTTTGGCGCAGCCAGTTAGGGCTAACCAGGGTTGGACAGTCAAGCTTCTTAGACACAGCATCGTGGAGAAGTGCATATGTTTTGTCAAAGTGTTTTGTCAAAGTGTTTTGTCAAATATGCAGTGGTCCGAACAGACGGGGCATCCACATGGAGATGCTCAATGGGTATACACAATGTGGGAGGAAGGGGGGCTGCCGTGTGGTCAGGCAAGGAGTCACAATTTGCGTTATACTGAAATGAGGTAGGTCAAGTCGTACCTTAGTAGCGCAGGTTTCTGGTCTCCCATGGCCGACAACTATTTAGTGTGTCAATCACTCACTCAAGCCCCCCATCAGAATAGGCTTAACAGAAGCTCCCAGGAAACAAGTTTGCACAATGGCTAGTCACAATGAATTCATGGAGGCAGAGTTCGAAATCAAGTTGAGTAGGAACTAACCCCAGCTCCTTATTTTCAGGCATCACCTAGTGGGCAGGAGCTACCACTGGGGGACCAGGAGCAAGTACCTTGCACACCACAAATCTAACTTCTACATCAGAAGCACACTTTTTTATTATGGTTTATTACAAACCTTTCATAAAATACAACACATCACGCATCAAGGAAAAAGTGGACAAATCAATTGAACAGCTTAAAACTGAGCCGTCTTGCTGCATAGATCGCTTTGAGTTGGAACTATGAGCAACATCCAGTTTTTTTCTGTATGAGGCATGCCCACACAACCCTTACACCACAATGAATAATATGGACTGTAAACGTAATATGCAGTAACTAAGGTCTGTTCACTTTCTATAATTTTGCTCTCCCCTTTTCTTAATTGCTCAGTGAAGACAGACGTATGTCCAGACTGGTAGACCCTACGTGTGAAAATAGCAAGCAGGGAATCCTAGATCGCCTCACACAGAATACGGTAAAAGCTATCCAATTTAAAGTTGTAGGTGCTAATCTTATAACTACTACATGCGCCTCGAAATACTTGTATATAGACACGTTGTAAATGTCTTACATCATACACAAAATATTACCGCTATGTATGATCACCTACGATGACATTAGGGTTGTTGGCCAACTAGTAGCAACCAAGATAATAACCAATGTCTGGTGCACCACAATATCCACACTTCAAACTTTCATGAATGTCAATGATAAGAGGTCATTGTGCTAATAAACCTAGTGTGAGTGGGCCTATCGGGGAGGGTCACCAAGAAAGGGAAATAAAGATCATAGTACAAACCATAGCAGAGAGGAACAAAAAGACTTGGGATGATACAAGTGAATACAATAAAACCAAGGCCCCTGATGGATACTGGCAATGGGCTGCCGATGGCTTTTAAATCCCAATTCAGCTAATATCGATACCAGCGACACAATTGTGTCCTGAACACAAGGGGTAACTCATTCAGTAGAGGAGGTCCTGGTCCTTCTGGTCTACATGCATCTGTTTTACGTAGTGGCTCTTCGAACCTGGATTGTGTGAGCAATGCGAGGTGGACGGACAAAGCACTGTTCAAAGGTTAGCGACGATGGGTCCCATTGGAGGACCAAAGGGGGACCACTGGGTCTCCGAGACACCCCTGGGTGGCCCTATACAGAAAGTGGTACTGTTATGGTGCTAGCAGCAATCATCCGCTGCGATCAACCCAAGAACCCCACCATGCTAGTGGTGAATATAAACAATTGACCAAATGGAATACAGAATAAGATAAATATTGCTGCAGTTTCCCGGATCCTAGGGAGATCTCCATCATTGTGCTTGGTGACTAATACATTTGTTTTAAGCACAGCATGGCAAAATACTAAAAACACTTCGGGCTGGCTTATCACATTACTACCAACAGACGAGGAAAAGGTTGGGTCAAAAACGGTTTCAGGCACATAACATGTGCATGCTGAATGGCAACTCTTGAAAGTGAAGCGAACAGAAGAACCACTCTAGCGACTGGAATTGTAGTTAATGAATGAGCCGGTGAGCATGTGGTAGATACAACAGTTGGCATATGGGAGGAGAGGGACCATCTCCTCTCTACCTGCTGCTCTAAGAAGGAAACCAAAAGTGAACCCAAGAGTGATTGAACGATAACATGTGTAATTGAAAAAAAATAATTAAACGGAATCTCAGCAAACTGGAAAAAGATAAAGGCATAGCAGAGAAGGGGGTTGCAGTCATTCATTAGGAAAAAAATGATTGAACTGCAAGATATAGCCGAGCCCTAAGCTTTAAAAGATTTTGAACTTTGTTCTTAGACAAAAAAAAACAAACATGCCTGAGCGCAAGGTGGAACAAATCAATAGCCTGCAGCATGACTGATATTCGCGAAGCTACGGAAAACGACGGATCAAAATTGTGATAGCAAATAGTGAATGGGTGGCACCTTCTAAAATCTGGATGGCAAAAAGGGACTACTGAAAGTGGTTACGCCAACACCACTAATGAGATCTGAAGGTTGCTAGCAGGCTTTGGTAGATAATCCCAGGCGTTTGGGCAGTAGTAAATGGCACCAAAAACTAAATCTAGCAATAGCGTAGTTGAACATGAGTGGATATCCCATGTGTAAATAAGGCTTTGGGCACAGGATACGATTGACGAACAGTATATGGAAATAGAATGGGTTGGCCAGCACTCCTTTGTTGAACTTGCCAATATGATTTAAGCACTTCAAACCCCACATGTGGTGGGACCCCCAATGGAACCTGCAATGCACTGCTGAAGTTATCCCCAGTTCTCTCGCACAGGCATTGCATTTGCTCAATGGATTGGCAAACATGGGCTTGGTCCCCGACTCATGAGGGAAAGTTTGATTTTGCCCATGTAACAGGTGTTGCAAAGATCAAACCAACTACCAGATGCTAGACATCCCGGTAAAAGTCTTTGCCAAGGTTCTACTAAATAAGCATAATCAGTGAATTGCTGAAAAACACATTCTTCCCCCAAACCAATCTGGTTCGAGCTAAATCCAAAAGTTCAATCTTAACACTTACCTCAATTGAATATCCGTGGGATAGGCGCCAGCTCCACGTTTATGGAGCCTCTATAGATTTTAGTGCTGCCTTTGATACGATCCTCAACAAATTGTGGAATAAAGTCATTCATTGGGGCATTACCGCCTCCTCCCTCCCCCAAGCCTTTTATCCAGGATTAGGCTCCTATATTCCAACACAGCAGTTAGAATAAGACGAGACGGGCAGGACAAAGTCACCAACTAGAGACCGACAAGTTGTGGGGTGAAAGGATGCATTTCGGCATCCACCATCTTTAACCTGCACCTAGCAGATTTAGCAGAGGCTTTCCATAGCAAACATGCGATGTAAAAAATGGGACCCCTGAAAATTGGATGGCTGGGTTATGCAGATCTGTTACTAGACTATACTCCTAATTGACTACAGACCAAACTAGCAATTGGAGAAGTGTGAATGAGAATGGTTTAAAATTAATTTAAGCAAGACAAAATAGCCTTTAGGGGGAAAACAAAAAGCAAGCATCTGTATAATACGAGATGTAGTATTCATGGTCAGAAAATTGACCAGGTGGCATGTTACAAATATTTGTCAGTGTTTGTAAATCAGAAATTGAGCTGCAATGTACAATGGGCAGAAACTAAAGCCAAATGGGCACATGTAAAAGCCAATGAGTTAACAAGACATGGTACGCTTGGTTGCAAATGTCAACAGCTGCATTTTTATCCAGCAGTGGCAAGAGTATCGAAGTCCCCAAAAACCCGAAACCTTTTCCTCACCTACTGCTCAAATTTAACACGTTCGAAGATTTTGGTGCAAGAATTGGGATTGAAAGAAAGTGTTGGTGGTGTGGATTGTGTGGCAATTTCACGATTGAAATAGCCGAGTACATCATGAGCCTATGATCTTGAGCAGGTTAGGGAGATGAAAGACTGTTGGAAGGCAAAGATGTAAACCTGATGTACCATATGTTGAACTTTAATGATTTATCCCCGAATGTACTAAATTGTCTATTAGCCATATTTTAGTGCCAGTCCGGATTTTTATTTGTAGATTTAGGACTTTTCTAAGGTTTGTTTTACTGCACATATGTAAAGCAATTGTTGCTGTATGCATTTTAAATAAATTTGAGCCCAGTAACTAACATCAGGACACACCCCCGCCCCCCCTTATTTTTAAAAAGGAAGCCAATGGCAATCCATCACATTCAACAATTTTAAAAACACAAAACCAGCTTAAACCAGGATCAAAGAAGGTCCCTTATTACAGGACTACGTCGATAAATCTCAATATGGCCAAATAGATTGTTTCTTTCCTATTATAAACATATTCCAGCGAACCTCTGTTGACAATGAATTGGAACATTTTGTTACACCCTTCACATAATTTACACTTTAACACTGTACATTCCACTATCAAGTGCTACTATTTCTTGGTCACAGCAAACCTGCAATATGCATCAATTTTCCTTATTTTTCTTCTGGAGACCAGGACCTCTCGAATGGGCAGGGCATGGAGTCTCATGAACATCAATTGTGAGGAGAGGGGAGGGGAAGATAGGTCAGGAGCTGATTGATCCATCTTCATTCCAGGCTCATACCAAGAGTTTATAGGTAAGCCTTGTTTCCTGCGTTCCAATCCAGTACCATTATCCTGGTTTACATTGTCTGGTGTTTCTAATAACGTGGTCCTGGTTTGGTCCAGGCTTAGGAGCATTTCCTCACAGGTATTCTTCCAGGTATCCATCGCCCATTCCCCTTCTCTTACTGTTAAAGATTTCAAATGGAGGGATCGGATGCTGTTCTATGCATAGGGCCCGAGACTTCACCCAATAATCAAGCACATTGACTGCCGCCCCAATTCGTAACACTCTTATAGTAACCCTTGCAACCCCTCACAAAACTGCATAGGTAGATGAGGTCCGAGCCATAAACCAAGACTGGAATAACCTACTTTTATAGAAGTTAAAAATTGTAAGCAATGAGAATTTCCTGCATCTCCTATGCAGCATTATAGCCTGGGTTGTCAGCCTTTCACATTTGAGTCATCCACTGGAACTTGGATTAAGGGGAATCCCAAAATAAGTAATTTCCTTGACACCAGGGGTTCCTCGCCCACAGTTTAAATTTGGGGCCTCTTTTTCCTCACTGCCGTCAGGACCATCAGCTTTGTTTTAGGATTTATGCAGAGGTGATTATCCTTTAAATAGGCCATTAGCTAGTTCAGCCTCCACTGAAGTCCAATATGGGTCTGGTCCATAATGACCAGATCCGCACACATGATCCAGGGGACACCGACCATGGATTTATACATTTTTGGTGAAAATGCTTGTACATCCCACTAGCTCCCAGCCATATCTGAAATTGACCGTATGACTACCTTACTCCTAGTCCATAGTCATCTTTCCTCCATACTTGTGGGATATTACGGACAGGACCACTTTTAATAGCATTAAAAAAATGTTATGCGGGGCCACTGCATGTGACCGTAGCCCCCCCACCCTCCTGAGCTCTGCCCATGGCCATTCAGTCCTTTTCCATCGCCAGGTCTAAGACCATTTAAGCAATAGGGAATGCTGGAGGGGACCGCGGACAGGCGTATGGAGGAAAGGGGACTATGGATTAGGAGTAAGGTAGTCACTGCAGTCAGTAATTTACGTCACGTCCCCTTTCCTCCATACTTGTGGGAGATTCCCCCAGCACTAACCATAATTACAGGTGGATGGAAATTTCCCTTATTGGAAATAATTCTTACTGCCTGGCCAAATTGGGCATCAGCCCAGGAGCGCAGGTCGACAGTAATGTTTGCAAAAAGCCGATGGGGAGGCCCACGTAGCCGCCTTGGCAATTGGCCCCAAGGGACATACTTTTGGAAGGCAACAGCAGCCCCTTTGCCCCCAGATCAGATGCGCATGAATGGCCTTTCGTGGTTGAAGGCCCTGAATCTTGTAGGCCTCAGAGAAACACATGAAGTAATCCAGCAGGAGATTGATGCTTTTAAGGCTGGGTTCCCCTTTGGGTCACCAAAAGGTAACAGCTACGTAGAGCAGAGTTTGCTCGTCCTATCGAGGTAGGACTTCAGATCCTGACGTCTAGGTTGTGTGCGAACCTCTCAGCACCAGAGGCCGGGTTCGGGAAGAAGACAGGTAAAGAGCACAATCTTATCCTTATGGAAAACTAGGAACGTGTTCCACAGAAAGTCTGAAGCTCACTGCGTCTTGCAGATGTTACCACAATCAAAAAGGCCACCTTCCAAAACAGGTACTGAAGTGGCCATGGGTTCAAACAGCTTATGAGAACGTGGCGAGGACCACATTCAAAACCCATTTGGGGTGAGGGTCCAAACCGGCGGAAAAAGACCTGCAAAGTGTCCAACGACCGGTAAAGAGCAGCTGTATGTAGACCAATAAGCCGCAATGGCAGACAAATGTCCTGCATGCTAAGACATGTATGCCAGAGGCAGCAAGGTCAGATACAAAGGACAAAACAGTGTCAATAGAAGCATACCTGAGCGCCAATGGCAAAAAGAACCACTTCTATCGAGTGCTTGTTAAGGGCTTTTTTGCAGCTTGAATTATAAGCATGTTGTCCTCGGAGAGGTTGAATTGCACCAATGATCGGAACTCAGGCACCAGGCTGCCAAGCTGAACGACTGAGGGGTGCCAAAACTGGTGACTGCTCTGGTGAAGGTGGTCAGGAATCTGATCGGGGTAGAAACTTGACAGGTGCTGCAGTTCTGAAAACCAGAACCTGGCCGGCCACCAAGGGACGCAGTTCGATGCATCCTTTCACCAGAATAAGATGTACATTCACATCTTTGATAACAATTTTAATTTCCCAAAACATGGGGGAATCAACCAAACCACCACAGAGCTAGAATGCTGCGCATCCAATATTACCTGCGTTTTTAATTTACCCGCTGATGCAATACCTCTTGGAACACTGGTATGTATTCATGATAGTAATTATTTTTTTGTGAATTATATATGTCACTCCATTTGTGGGTAAATTGTACCCTAATTTTGACTTTTGTTTTCATACATGCTGTGGTAACATTTGTATCTTTGGTTTGATTGTATATCAAGTGTTCAATGTCAGCTTGGAACACGTGACTGCTGAAGAAACTTTTTTGGGACAACAAAGCAATCTGAAACATGTGCATATTTCGCCTGATGGACTAAATGAACTTACTATATTGGATCACTAGATAGCATTTGGGTGGAGCACTGATATCCAAGACCCAGCCAATTTTCACCGACATTAATCAGGAGGGCAATTGCAGCCTCTGGAATGCTAGGAGTCTGGACAGAGCAGTAGAGCATACGTGCAATGTTGCCTCATGTTTGCAATCTATAAGCTATCTTGAGGAAAACTTCCAATATATCCTGAAGTGATGGAGCGCTTTGCAGTGCTATCTGGCATTGCAGTGAATCCTACAAATTAATGTACATTCCCCTTGGGTAAGTATGTAGGAGTCCCAAGTGAACTGCCACTTTTGCCAATACCATGCGAGATCAACACGTTCAGATATCTAGGGATAGACATTTACCACACGGTGGAGGCAGAACACCAGCACCATACTGAGAAGGCGGCAAAAAACATTTGACAGCAGCATGAGGTTATGGACCAAGCCCCCCCCCCCCCTGGCAATGATGGGAAGAGGAGCGCTGAAGATTGTTGTACTGCCGAGATTACTACACTTCTTTGGGAACATACCATATCTGATACCAAGGTGGTTTTTTATTAAACCGCCAAGCTTATGCAGAGGATTTCTATGGCACAGGACTACGAACAGAATCGTCCTTCGGAAGTCGCAGAATACGCATGATAAAGGGGGCATTAAGTTGCCTAATTATGAGATTCCTTGGCCAGTCAACTACAATATGTTGCCAAGTGGTTATCAGAAGACCCAACCTCATAATAAGAGTGCCCCGTTCTTCCTGAAATAAATATGGCTGCCTATATTACAATTGAAAGAGCGCTCAGAAATGAGGATACTGGGATAGAAATTATGGCGGAAAGCTTGTCAGGTTATGGAGAACCCAACCCTGTGTTCCCCGCTTGTGCCGTTAGTGGCACTGACGGGAGGAGATGGGCAACTAATGAAAACGATTCAAAAGGTACTGGGAACCAGTGGGGATAGTAATAGTGGGAGACATGTGGCAAGAGGGGGAAATAAAGGAATTTGGGATGTTGGAGGAAAAGGGGCTACAAGCGGGCAATATATCACATATAATAGCATGATACGACGGATCAAAGAGACATGGTCCGAAATACTAGAAGAGCAACCAGACATGGCCATCGAAACGATATAGGATATAGCAGAAGGAGGGCACGAGATTTCCAGACTATATGAGCCATTGATGTCCAGAGTGGGGAAGGAAGTGGCCAAATTGAGACAAGACTGGGAAGAAGTCAGGGCACCCATGAGTGAAGGGATGTGGGAGCGTGCGCAGGGCTACTATAGAAGGTGTCCAGAAATGCAAGGCTACAGCAAATACAACTATACATAACCCACAGGGCATATACGACTCCGCAGAGAATAGCTAAATTCAAGACGACAGAATGACAAACATGCCCCAAATGCAGGGAGGAAAACGCTGGGACGACGTGTTTTGGGCATGCCTGTAAATTGGGAAGTTCAAGGCAGAAATATCTCACCGACTAGATGAGAAAGGGGTCAAAATGAATGTTGAATCAGTGTGGGCATGTATGCTAGGAGGGTTCCCTAAACCTCGCCAAATGAAGCATGTGGAATACTTGCCAAGCGTAGAATTGCCATGGGATGGAAGGCATGTAACAGACCAAGGGCAGAAATCTGGTGGAGACCTTCAGAAATGGACTGAAGCGGAAACAGCAGCATGGCAGGAAGCAGGTGATAGAGGCGAAGAAGCAGAAACCCTGATAGCTTGGAAACATTTAGTAGCCACTGTATGGGCCCACCCAGGACTGGTCAACAGACCAGGACTCGGCAGAAGATACAGAAAAGGAAAACCCAAGAGAAGAAACAGCTGCGGATTACGGAAGGGAGTAGGCTTAAGTTGGGGGGTGGGCAAGGGGTAGGCAGTAGACATTGACTGATATATGTAAAATGTTGGAATATTATGACATGTACTGCAAGTTTGTCGTATGTTGTGGCAAAACCAATAAAAAAATGTTTTAAAAACTAAAATGTTTGCAATCTAATGCTGAGGCTGACCGCTTGCGTTTGATACGGTCAATCACGCCAACCTGATCAACTCTGATAACATTGACATGACGGATCAGGCCCTGGAGTGGTTGACCTTCCTCCTGGATCGACCGTCCAATGTGCACCTTGGCTACTCTCTCCACATGTGGTGTTCACCAGGGCTCCATCCTCTCACCCTGGTTTTTAAAAGTCTACTCCCCCCCCCCCTTCACCTTCTCTTCCAACCTTGTGTTATGTGGATGACACTGCTCTTGGCTTTCTCAGCCTCTCCCTCGTTCATTCCAGACGATCCACAATTCAGGACTGGTGTGCCTCCAACGATCTTTGCCTTAATACCAGAAGACAGACCCTCCACATTGGGACCCCTGCTCTCGCTCTCCCCCCCCAACCCCCCACTCTAGCCGCCCTCCGTGGGCACTCTACATTTGCCTTCATATGAGGCAAAAACCACTGGTGTCATTTTCAACTCCACTATCCACACATGTATCTTTAAAAAAAGTCCCACTTCCCGCTGCTCCTCCTCAGGGGTATTTTTTCTTTTCTTACTTTCTCCCAGAAGCTCACCATCTCCAGAGCTCTGGTTCTCTAGGCTCGACTAATGCAATAGCCCCCCTACTCCATATGCCTTCCACTACTCTCCGCCCTCTGCAACTAATCCAGTACAGGACTGCAAGACTTATCCTCAAGCCCGGGGACTATCTGCTCAATCCTTGAAATCTCTCCACTGGTTCCTGGTGGCCGCAAGGATCAAGTACAGACACTGCATCGTCTTGAAGGATTTCTGGGTCGGGGCACGCACTACATCCAACTCGACACTTCTCCGAGCAAAGAGTTGGGGGTGGGGGGGGTAGATCACTCGCCTCTGCAGGCACCTCCCTCCAAAATGGCCTCCCTGCCCCACTCAGACTTGACCCGCATAACCTGAAGTTTGGAAGCAGCTCAAGACCACCCAGCTATGCTTTCACTCCCTCCCCTGCCGACCTTCGTTTACCTGTCAACTGGCCGCTTGGCTACCCTCAGTCTTACTGGGTACCAGGGTCCTCCATGATCGTCTCCCCTGCACTTCCTTGAGGGCCCACTGTGCACTTAAGGGTTGCAACTAACATCTACAGTCCCCTGCCTCCTTGCACTTAGAGCTGCGCTGCCCTGGTTGCACGTCCCCTTCCCTTTGGGTTGTCACACTTGCACGATCTGAATGCCACAAAGGCCAGTAAGATAAGTTTGTCTTAGCCTGCCTCCATTGTCCCCGTCTTCCCTCCCTTGTCGCACCCAGAAACACTTGTTTACAGGCGTGTTATAAATGGCCAAAGAAAACACAATGGTCATCAGCTCAACTAACAAGATGCAGGGTTACAAACGGGAGACTTTCACAAGTCAGTGTGTAGAGCGACAACCACATAGAGCGCTAACACCTACAGGACCTCCGCCCCCTACCCTCCAGGGCCTAGAGCCACAAACAGTTGACTACAACCGGCATACCAATCCTAAAAGGATGAAAAATGTAGTTATGTTACCTAAAGGACAAGAGCTTGTGGCATTTACAGGATGGGGAACATTGCTCAAAAATGATTGGACCCCAGTGATTATGCAATGTCATTTATGGAGTACTCCAGCAGTAGTTTGGGCCCCCATATCAAATGTTCATGCCACTAGTTCTAGATGCTTCTTTCTAAACTCATTCTCAAGTCACCAATACCCTATGCAACAGTCAACTCGATCGTTCAGGCACTGCCCCAGCATGCCACCATCCAGCTCAAATACCTGGAAGTCACAGCATGAATTTGGTCACGAGTTCCCTCAGCTCAATTGGCTGCTTTTGGTTAATATTGCAGAGTGAGCAGAGTTTTGTGCTCCCCTGTGTATTAGGGCTGCAACCAGCGCTGCTGCTGAACGCGGGGCTCTTCAGCTTCCTTTCCTTTTGTACTTTCAGTGCCGTCACTGACCCGGAACATTATTCACTCCCTTTGTTTCTTTAACTAAATGCAGGGTGGCGACTGTGGGCCGGGTGCCTTGGAGCCGCCTGACACTTCTGGAGCATTATCTTTTATACGGTTATTGCTCACCACTCCAGTGCCTGACGGTGACTGGGCTCAGAGCCTTGGAGCCGTCAGACAACGAAAAGTGAAACGATTTCATCTGAAGTGCTGGGCGGCGATTGTGGGCCAAGTGCCTTGGAGCTGCTGCAGAGACTTGATTGTTAGCACTGCTTTGCACCGACTGCTTTCCCTTAGTTTATTGGGGACTGTAGGTGTTGTGCATTGGTCCCATTACTGTACTAAACTGTGCCTCTGACTGTTCTCACTTGTAGATGCTTCTGTGTAGTGGTAATCCCTTTACCAGAAGTTCCGATCCCTGCCCAAATATTATGGACGAGGAAATGTTTGAAGGCAGCGAAGCTCCCATTGCCGCTTTCCCCTAAACATGCTTCAAAAATAACCCAAGAAGGGGAGTATAGGAGATCTTCTGTATAAGAACAGGGAGTATGGATAAAAAAAGTCAATACAGGGCACCCGTAAGGGTTTTTTTTAAAATAAAAAAGCACCTGGGAGTAAATGAATCACTACAATTTTTCACCAAAGGTAAGCCATTGAGATCAGAGTCTATGGAATTGGCCAATCTGACTTGTTAACAAGTCAAACTGCTCTGTGCTTCTCCCCCTATTCTGACTCTTTGCAAAACTTCCACGTCTACTTCAGGAAATCTGTGCTGGAAGGTTCCATCAGATGACACTTTGCTAGAAATTAACCAGGTGCTGTGTATCATAGTTAAACTATATGAAGGTCTTAAAGCAGATGTAAACGCGAACGTATCACTTCTGCATCTGATATTGGGTAAACTAGACGACACTTCGACCAAGATGCATAAAACAAATCAGTAATTCGTGGGTGCGGGGGGTGCTTCCATCCACCCTGGCTTCGAGTGTTTGAGTGAATCAATGAATGTGGGAAAGAGCTACGGGGGTCACTGTGGTAGTCAAATCTCAAGACAATACCCCCAGTATTGGGGGGGTTGGCTACCTCCAGCCCCTGGCCCAACTGTGGAAAAAACCCAAAACACAAGAGTGGACCGGACCTTCCCTGTAATTGTCACTACCATTCCTGTTAGCAAGGTAAAGAAATAAGAACAATCCTGAATTGGTGCCTATGGAAGGGAAAAACTCCACGCAGACACTAAACATTTCAAGAAACCACTTGTGAGGGACGTACTATTCAGTAAACTCGGGAGAAACTTCCAAAGGAGCAACCTCTGTTAGAATAGCCCCCAAGACAGCTAATGAAAAATGGAAATGCCGCTGAAGGGAGGGACGCTTGTAAGAAGTTCCCAGGAGAGCTCACACAGAGCCCCATCCTTCACTTGTAATCAGGGATTTAGGGCAATCAGTGGCCGAGGTAAGGGAAGCAACACAACGCACTTGAACCCCTGCAGAGCAACTCCAGACTCACCCTAGAGAGCCCGAGTGGGGTCGATGGGTTACAATTTCTAGCAGGGTTCAGGGGACATGGAATAACTTTGGTTCACCCCAATCCGCCACCCATTCATGCCCCTAATGGGGAAGAGGGGCATGCTCATGGGCATGCTTGTTGTCTGGGGGTGAGGTCCTGCCACAGCTAAGTAGTGTTCAGATGGGCGGGCCTGCTACGCAGGTAATGAATGAGCCGGGCGTTGCCAATGGAAAGCCCCAATCAAAGATGCATCTAGTACCAACTCTTAAGGGAGATCGGGGTCTGTTGACAGGTGAACACCCCAACAGGTTTCCAAAGAGCCCCTCCGTTTGCAATGGGACTCAAACTAATTTGCAGAGAAATACTAGCGCCACATCCCCCCCCCGCCAAGTCCCTCCACAAGGAGGAAGCTGACTAAAGTCAGACATTACTTGAAAGCATCCTAGCTGAGAATAAGGATGTGACCATGAGACAATCCACGATACGTCAACTGTTTGCAGTGATAAACCTAAAAAGTATTTCCTCAAATGACCTAAAAAGGGTAGACGTTGTTCATCATGGTCTCATGGATAGAGCCATGGTAGTCCTCAATTCCAAATTCATTTGATAATCTGCGAATTCTGGGATTTAAGGTCGCTCCATTCAGGAGAAATGACAGGCTGGGGGCTATGCCTATGCTGTGGGTGTAGATTGCAAAGCTGAAGCAAAAAATGCAACACTGAGGCAGCCAATAAGTAGTGTGGCTACTCGAGGAGTTGTGGGTATGGCAAACACCAGGGGCCATAGACACTAGGGATCAAGCTAAAGACAGCCCACATAAACCCCGTTCAAGAAACATGGTTGCCTCAGTGTGGTTTTGGATGGCTTTGCAGTTACTAGTCAGCCAGCAACCAGAGTGTTATGTGGTGCCTCTTAACATTAATCAGCTCCTCGTGAGCAATTACAGTAAAGGACTTTTAATATTGCTAAAGCAGCTTTAGCCACACTTAATTATGGGGGAGGGGCCCAATCATGGGGAGTTCCTGGTGGTGAATGTTTATTGGCACATGGGTGTTGGTGCCTGAAGACCTTCCTTACTGCTATTGCTTTATCTTAAAATGGCAGGAATCCGCTTTGGGTGGTCACATTGTGCTGGCTGGAGATTTAAATTGCGATCGCATCGGCTTGGGTTTTTCAATTACCTACAAAGGGAGAAATGGCTCGAGGTGGCTTTTAATTATGGAAGGCGTGGTGCTCTGGTCACTTAATGAAATGTACCAATAATGCCCCAGTCTGTCCAACTTGGACAAATGGTACATTAAGTTCAACATAGGATTATATATCTTTGTTGATGAATGGGTTATGGCCCACTATTCGAAATTTTCTGTGAATATTTATGCAGTTTAGCAACCACACCTTGGGTAGAGACAGACTTTGTAATTTTCCAAAGTCAAACTATAACCAAATGTGAAAGGCCTTCATATTCAATGGAATTTGGGTAAAATGGGGAGGGTGAATATCCTCTTCGATTCTAACCTGAGCTCTGCTGGAAATTTACCACCTTTATTCCAAACGAATTCAGTAGTTTTATAAAGGCACCTTTTTGAGGAGGGTGGGGCAGTGTCGTCGATAGGCCACATGGGGTTCATCACAAGCATTTCTACAAGAAGAGGTGGCCGCTTGTAAAAGGAGGTGTAATCTAGCCCAGCTTAAAAAAAGGGGGGTACCTGCTATTAACACTAGCCGGCATTAGGAAAAGGCAGTCCATTGGAACTCGATCAGTCAAATCAGTTAAGAGCTCAGAGGGACAAGGAGGCGATGCTACAGTGTTTGAAGGACAAGAATTCCAAAGCAGTTTGGCAACCACCAGTGCTGCTCCCCAATCTCCACTTCAAATAAATGGAGTGTTTGAGTCAGACTGGGTCTCGTATTTTTGGAAAGGTCTATGAGATAGTGATGGTTCTATTCGGAACGTGGGTAGCTCCTCCAGGGCGCACAGCCCTAATGGTCTGGCCAACTGTGTTCTGAAATCTGACGGGTTGCCTGGTCCAGGACCATATCTATTCTGTTTCCAAATATTCTGACATCTGGAGTCTTCCTGCTCTAGTGGTCCAATGCCTTTGTTTCTATTTTTAAATAAGTAAATAGAACACTAACCCACCCATTATCGGCCGATTGCGCTCCTCGATTCAGACAGTAAGATCTTTTCTGCTATTGTATTACACCATCTATTCTAGACGATGTTTTAAGGACAAGAATTCCAAAGCCGTCTGGCAACCACCAGTGCTGCTCCAATCTCTCCTCCAAATAAACGGAGAGTCAAGTCAGACTGGGTCTTCTATTTTGGAAAGGTCTATGCGATCGTGATTTATTTCTCTTATTTAATTTATACCGTGCACAAGACCAAGCCCTGAGACATCGGGGCGACAAATACAACACAACAAAAATGACTCCGAAAAAAATCTAGGAGGGTCAGACGTTTACTCAAAAAGGTAAGTTTTCAGCCTGCAGACATGTGCAGGATCTAAGATCCAGTGGGAGGCCATTCCAAATCCATGGGGCAGCATGAAAATCTGTGCTCCATATAGGAAAGATGAGATCTTGGCATTTCTAGCACAAGTGTTAGAGCTCAGCATTCGGCCCTCTGCTAAGCATGAAATGCAGCTGGCCAAATACTTGGGGGCTTGCCCTGAAATGCAGTCATGCGTAATGCACATCATGCAGTAGATAATTCGGCTGTGAGTGGGAAGCCAATGTAGTGCTCTCCTCGCCGCGACATGTTCTCTCCTTTGCAGACCTGCTACAATGTGCAATGCGTTGTTCTGGATCAACTGCAAACGGTCATGTCTTGTTTGGAGATGTCTTGTTTGGAGATTCCTGGCAGTAGATTAGAGCAGTAGTCCACTTAAACCCCTATAATGGCTCACAATAAGGGCTGTAGTTGTGCTAGGATCTTCAGATGGTATCAAGTGCTGAATACTAGAGTATTGACTTGATTTTTCATTGACAGTTCTCGATCAAGGATCACCCCAAGTGTCTTCACCTGGTGCTGGTTGTCAATATTGCAATCTGCTATTTTAAAGGAGGTATTTTGAATTAAGCTTCTTCTGCGTCGCAGTACCCATTAGAAGTTCTGTCTTGAAACCATTTAGGGCGAGCTTAACATGCATCCATGACTGAAAGTCATTGGTGGAGTTCAATGCAGGGCCAAGAGTAATCTCCTGTGAGGGGCACAAGGCACCGCGTGCCATCACATAATTAGCATGCACCACTCCAAGTTTACCTAATTGCTCAAATAGCGGGAGCATAAAGAGGTTGTAAAGAGTGGGTGCCACTCAAGAATCCCGTGGAACCCTGCACAGGACTGTAAACTCCCCAGCCCTGGCATCCTCGAAGACCCTTGCTCTATGATCCGCCAGGAATTTGACCCATTCAATTGCTGGCCCAGAAAAAAGAACCGATTTTTAACCCCTCTGCCAGAATAGTGATCCACAAGATCAAACGCTGCCAACATAAGCATGGTGATCTTGCCCTCTGCCATTGACTGCAATAGTGGGTCTCAAGCTCAAGAAGACTGGATTCCGTACTATGGGCTTTTCCAAAGCCTGATTGTTTGGTCCCCAAGATGTCCTGTGCGACCAAATAGGCTTTGATCTGTAGATCTTACCTAAAATACGGTCATAATAGGGCAATAGTTGCCTGCTATGCTGGGGTCAAGCGACAGCTATTTTTTATTAGTGGGGAGATCTATGCTTGTTTTATAGTACTAGGGACAATGTTTTCCCTGACGGATGCATTCACAAATTTCGTTAAAGGGCACAGGTGTGTGGCACAGGCTTTGACTATAATAGCCATACAGACATCACCGTTGCAATTAGTGGGCTTAAGTTTGCCCAGAATCTCAGCCAGATACTGCTCCAAGATGGGCTGGAAAGCAAACTCTGGAAAGGTCTTGGTCATCACATGCTCTGCAGTGTCTTTCAAGTCCACCGGGTACTCCCCATTTTAGGCATGCTGATGCTTGCTTGCGTTTTTTATATCATTGCACCATTTAGCATTGTTTACCACCTGACTAGGCGGGTAACAGGGAGTCTCGAGTTCTTTGAGGATATTGAAAAGCTCCTTTGAACTGTGGGCTGCCCCGGAGATACGATGCTCGTAATTTCTTTTTGCACTAGAAATAGATGTTTTATAGGCCTTTACCGTGGCACAGCGATTAGAGCGCTCGCTTTGACATCCGTGCAGAGCTTGCCAACGCAGGTTCGAATCCTGGCAGGGCCAAACTCAGCCTTTAATCCTTCCGAGGTCGACAAAATGAGCAGCACACACCGTGGGTAATAAGCAGCGCTCAGATACCCGAGGGTTTTTGGTGCTATATAAATGCCAAATTATTACCGCCTATGGAAACAAAAGGGGGGGCGTCCTACCACATAAATTTACATCAAACAATTCCTGCATTCCTTATTTACTGCAGAAGTAAACTCCATTTGACATACTAAGTATCAACAAGTTTGTGAACTCATAATTAAACGAGAAATAAGTACACATAGAATAATGAAATTGACTTTTAGGCTGCTTACTTCAACTAAAATGCCAAGAACGAAGAATGAGGTGAATTCAAACAATCATAACATTTAATAGTTTTATATGAACAACACATGCCCGCTTATTTTGCAAACATAATCAAATAGAAACAAACCAAAAATGGATTGAAAAACATAATAAATTAGTCACCATATCGATTTGGAATAACATAACATAAAAAACTGAACAATTGTTTCATAAATTGTCATTAAAGAAACACAGAAAAAACGTGAAATCGTAGCTGATAAACCAGAGTGGTTTTTTACAGATACCAATACATTATACCTGCTATTTTCAAGGTATACTAGGTATTCGGTGGGAAGTAACCAAGTCTATGGCCCTACGTCTAGATGTTAATCAAAAGATAAATGGGGACAGGCTGTTGAAATCCAGATGGTAGGTGGTCCCAGGACGTTTCGGCGGCAAGCGCCTTTTTCAAGGGTAATGACCCAGTCTCCCTGCAAGGGACAGAGTTGACGGTAAGTATTCAAGTTCCTTTACCATTACGTCTAGATGTTAATCAAAAGATAAATGGGGACAGGCTGTTGAAATCCAGATGGTAGGTGGTCCCAGGACGTTTCGGCGGCAAGCGCCTTTTTCAAGGGTAATGACCCAGTCTCCCTGCAAGGGACAGAGTTGGCGGTAAGTATTCAAGTTCCTTTACCATGTAGGTGGAATAAAGCTCTGTAGCCAGTGTGAATATGGCTTGTATTGTCTTCAAGTGCTATGCCCGATTATGAAGATGTAGTTCAAAAAACAGGCTCTGTGCAAGGGACACTTATAAATTTTCTGCAGAGTGTTAATGAATTAATATGCCTGAAGTGGCGAACACACGTAATATAACTCCAGCGTGGTGGGAGAATTCTGTGAGTAGACAAAGCTCGGCAGCCTAAGTAGTGCTGCGAGACTATCCGAATGTCTTTCTCATTCAACGGCGTGCCGGCAGCAAATGCCTCGTTGTGGCCAGATCGGCACGCCGTTGAATGAGAAAGACATTCGGATAGTCTCGCAGCACTACTTAGGCTGCCGAGCTTTGTCTACTCACAGAATTCTCCCACCACGCTGGAGTTATATTACGTGTGTTCGCCACTTCAGGCATATTAATTCATTAACACTCTGCAGAAAATTTATAAGAGTGTCCCTTGCACAGAGCCTGTTTTTTGAACTACATCTTCATAATCAGGCATAGCACTTGAAGACAATACAAGCCATATTCACACTGGCTACAGAGCTTTATTCCACCTACATGGTAAAGGAACTTGAATACTTACCGCCAACTCTGTCCCTTGCAGGGAGACTGGGTCATTACCCTTGAAAAAGGCGCTTGCCGCCGAAACGTCCTGGGACCACCTACCATCTGGATTTCAACAGCCTGTCCCCATTTATCTTTTGATTAACATCTAGACGTAATGGTAAAGGAACTTGAATACTTACCGTCAACTCTGTCCCTTGCAGGGAGACTGGGTCATTACCCTTGAAAAAGGCGCTTGCCGCCGAAACGTCCTGGGACCACCTACCATCTGGATTTCAACAGCCTGTCCCCATTTATCTTTTGATTAACATCTAGACGTAATGGTAAAGGAACTTGAATACTTACCGTCAACTCTGTCCCTTGCAGGGAGACTGGGTCATTACCCTTGAAAAAGGCGCTTGCCGCCGAAACGTCCTGGGACCACCTACCATCTGGATTTCAACAGCCTGTCCCCATTTATCTTTTGATTAACATCTAGACGTAATGGTAAAGGAACTTGAATACTTACCGTCAACTCTGTCCCTTGCAGGGAGACTGGGTCATTACCCTTGAAAAAGGCGCTTGCCGCCGAAACGTCCTGGGACCACCTACCATCTGGATTTCAACAGCCTGTCCCCATTTATCTTTTGATTAACATCTAGACGTAGGGCCATAGACTTGGTTACTTCCCACCGAATACCTAGTATACCTTGAAAATAGCAGGTATAATGTATTGGTATCTGTAAAAAACCACTCTGGTTTATCAGCTACGATTTCACGTTTTTTCTGTGTTTCTTTAATGACAATTTATGAAACAATTGTTCAGTTTTTTATGTTATGTTATTCCAAATCGATATGGTGACTAATTTATTATGTTTTTCAATCCATTTTTGGTTTGTTTCTATTTGATTATGTTTGCAAAATAAGCGGGCATGTGTTGTTCATATAAAACTATTAAATGTTATGATTGTTTGAATTCACCTCATTCTTCGTTCTTGGCATTTTAGTTGAAGTAAGCAGCCTAAAAGTCAATTTCATTATTCTATGTGTACTTATTTCTCGTTTAATTATGAGTTCACAAACTTGTTGATACTTAGTATGTCAAATGGAGTTTACTTCTGCAGTAAATAAGGAATGCAGGAATTGTTTGATGTAAATTTATGTGGTAGGACACCCCCCCTTTTGTTTCCATACATTACAGCTCTATAAAGCCCTACCACTTTCTTGAGCAGTCCCTTCAGTTATGTAAATTATTACCGCCTGCCAGTTTATCATTGGACTTGTTTAAGTGCAGCGCGCACATTGTTAGAGTACCTGATGGTGTACAGTTTGTCGGGCTCACTTCTTAAGTACGCGTGACTTAACTGGCACCAAACTTCAACATATGTTTCCAGTGTCTTATGAAAGATGTTGGGAGAGTTCAAATTAGGCAAGTCATTTGTCATGGGCATGATAAAGGACGCCATGGCCAATGGGGTGAGTTTTGTAGGCATTTCTAAATGCACCCCTCGAGATTTTCATGATTGGGGAAAATAGCCATAGTCCAGGAGATGGACCTGACCATGGGCATTGGGTATTATGTACTTCAATGCTGATATTTTGAGATAGGATTCCAGTCTAGGGTTTTTCCTTTTTTGTTAGTAGAAGTAATATGCTGGTCAAACCAGAGAGTAGCATGGACTTCCAACATGGCTGGCGTGTCCGATTGATTGAAATATCCAAAGTGTAAGTCTCCTAGGATCAACCTTCTGGTGTTGGGGCTTTAACATAGGGGCAAAGAGATCACTCAAGTTTGTCACAAGTCCTCTGTGCTATTGGGGCGGGTCTATAAACTATTACATTAATCTTAAGTGTTTGGATTAACTTGAAACTTGGCCAAGATTACTTCACAGTCTGGGATCCGACAGTCCAATTTTGCATATGTTCAAAGCTTGATTGTAAATTAAAGCTACCCCACCAACCCTAGCATTCATCCGGTCATTCCTACGGATATCGTATCCATCAGGCACTACCAAAGTGAAGGCTGGGCCTGCTGCATCATGCAGCCACGACTCAGCATTTGCAGAGATATCGATATGCTGATCAATGTGATCTGCGACCTCTGTGGCATGCCTAACCAATGATCTAGTATTAAGTAGTAAGCATGCATTTCACCTTGCCCCCAACTATACAGTGTCTTCACTATGTGGCAAATCCAATCCACAATGTATAGATGGTATGATTGTTTCGTTTTGATGTGGCCCTAGTGACAGTGCCTCCAGGAACCAACTCAGGGGGGCCATTGTGTCACTATCCGGATTGGGCTTGCTAAACGCGCCCGTCAAGTCTCCATCGGGGGGGGGGGGGGGGAGGGGGGAGGGGGTTAGTGAAGTACCCACCTCTTCCCCTCCAGCTTCAGTAGTATTAGCGGTATGCACCTCCCTGTTCATCCTGCTGGTGTCATCTCGGCATGCAGAGGAAGACGCCATGACACAGTGAACCAGCATAAACCAGCCTGTCTAACGCAGCCTAATGATGGTTCTATTCGGAACGTGGTTCCATTAGTTTGGGATCCTAATGTAACCAACCACATGAATTTCAGTGAAGCAGCAATTGTAAGAGTAATTTACGGTTAGCTCCTCCAGGGGGCCCAGTCCTAATGTCTGGCCAACTGTACTGAAATCAGATTGTGTTGCCTGGTTCTGGACCTCATCTATTCTGTTTGCAAATATTCTGACATCTGGGGTCTTCCTGCCCTCGTGGTCCAATGCCTTTATCCTATTTTTAAACAAGGATCTAGAACTCTAACCCACCTGTTATCGGCCGATTGTGCTCCTCGATGCAGACTAAGATATTTGCTCTCTATTGTGTTACACCATCTAGAGCAATGGTATTCAAACTGTGGGCCGCGACCCCTTGGAGGCTGCAGCCTCATGTCCAGGGTTTCGCACACCCACAGTCTGAATTGAACAAACAAAAGTATTCGCTTTTTGTCTAGAATCTAGACCCAAAAAAATATGGTCTTAAGCATCCAATTGATAGTGCGTCTAATGGTACCATTTACTGGCATACAGCTATCATTACACAATATTTATTGCATGCTTAAGACCAGATTTAGCATATAGTATAATGGCCACAACATACAGTAGTGTAGCTCCCTACACTATTGGCCAATGGATCTTGCATGTTCTGTTAAACCTTGACATTAGTTAAGTGTTTTATTTAAAATGCAGACGATTTGAGGAGCACCATAAAAAAAAGGTCAATTGCTGAGCAAGCTAAGGGATTTGCATCTGTAGTAGGCCCTTCTACAGGATTCCCACCTTCATATGCTTGATCAAACATGTAGGGCTTCCTGTTTTCTGTATGTTTATTCTCAGGCTGACATTTTTCAAAGCTTTAAAAAATGTAAAATCTGCTTTGATAATTCTTTTCTTCACAAAAAATGGCTAACAAAAAGTTTTGGCAAAGCCACTGTTGGCTCTTTTATGGCTATTAGTTTGCCACCACTGCCATGCACATGCTCAGGTACTGACGATTTGCCAGCTGTTGCCATTTTATGGATAGATACCACCGTTTGAAGTTAGTGCCTGCAAAGGCCCATCTCCTTTCCACACACAAAACGGTGGGCTTGATCACCACATGTTTAATCAGGTCAACTAGGTTCGTAATGACTGCATGTTAGTGCAGGGAAGACGTGTATTAAATTATTCATTCACTTCAAATATTAGTGCGTTTTATATTATACCTATATATTTTATATAGGTGATTTATAAGGAGCCAAATGTTGATTTAAGAGGACACCTCCAATGGGTGAGGGACAGACAAGCATACCATCATTGCAGGTCCAACACAAGTGAGCCTAAATAAGGAAACATCCACACCCACACCTTTCCTTCTACTGCCTCACATGACGCTTTTTATAGAAAGACTTAATAAGCTGTACACGAGAAAGCGTGGTAAACAGGGTTAATTAAAACAAGTCTGCTCTAGAATGCAGCATTTTAACGCATTTTAAAAAGAATATGGCTTGGGGGGGGAAGAGCCCCTGAAACTCATTGATTGGTTCGAGCTCACTCACTACGCTCGGTCGCTATGGCATATCCGAGGGAAATATTTATGCCCCGCCACTTAAAATGCAGCCCTGTAGGCCCTAGGACTGTGCTGGGAGCCATGGGATAGTGGTGGGAGCATGGTGGGGAGAGCCAGGGTCTGGGGTGAGCGAGTTCAGGGACTGATGGGAGCAGGTGGGGGAGCCCAGGGAGCCCAGGGATAATAAAGGGAGCAGGGTGCAGCAACAGCACGCGATAGTTCATAGCCACTTGGACTGTGTCGATTTGCCATTTTGGTGGGGCCGAGCACATTTTGTGCAGGGGGCCCAGGACAAAATCGTTTGAAGACCACTGATCTAGAGGCTTGGATGGGCAGACTATCTAAATGGCAGACAGGTTTTAAGATACAGACGGGTTTTAAGATACAGACGGGGACCATGTTGAATGACTTGGTTAATACTGTACAATATCTGCATTGAATGGCAAATACGAAGCAGTTCATGGAGCCTCACTGAACAGCTGCCTTTGACTCACTGAATCAAGGGCTACTGTGGAAGAAGCTAGCTAGTTGGGGAATTCCTGCAAGTTTGTCAAGCCTGTTATGGCCCTACACTCGAGAACTGAAATTCAGGTTCACCTGAACAACTTAGGGTCACTGTCAAGGAAAAGCTCCACGTTGAGGGGTAAGACAAGGCTGTGTGCTGCCCATAGTATATTCAATCTATTACGTGGCGGACACCTTTCAGGACACCTTTGATTACCCCAAAATTGTCTCAAAGCGTCCAATGGCTTTCTTATGCGGACAATTTTATTCTGTTTGACGCAAGTAAGATCGACCTTCGGTGCTTGATCTCTGCATTTGTGAAATACATGGAAGATCACCCGTTGATAGTGAACCCTTCCAAATCCAAAATAAGATTTTCAAACAAAGCGTCCTCATAGGTGGTCCATTGGTAATGCGATAATTCCACGTGTAGACTCCTTGGTTTACTTAGGTTTCCCGGTCTACCCTAATCCCTCACTGACTAGCAGGGTCACCTGGTTTAATGCACTTGCAAAAAAAAACCTGATACTGCAGTTAAAAGTGATTGACAAAATATGGCAGCTTTCCCCACCAGTGATCAAAATACTACAAAGCTATCCAGATTTCCCAAGCTGCTTTACGTTTTTGAGACGCACCCATTCCCTATACTGGAACACCTGCAGGTGGTTGAGGCAAAAATTTGAAGGAGAATATTAGGCATACCTATAAGTTTTCCCAAAGCAGCAGTTTGGTATACTTGGGCTTAACTTTCTCTTAAATCACGTACCGAGTGGAGAATTCTATCCCTTTTAAGGAGCACCTCCATCCCGGCTGAGAATTCACTATGTTGATTTTAGAGTACTTTACTGATAGTTTCCCCAGAAAGAGAGCCCTTAAATACTTTGGTTCTGGAAAATATAGATTGCTCTTTAGAGAATTGCAAGTGTCCTCGCGCAGAAGGCCTTTTATACCATGACTGGGCCGCAACTTGGGCAATTTCTCTTACCCCTCCCCATTACAACCAAGGGGAGATTTCAAACTGGGGCGCATTTGGCCTCATTTGAGCATTTACCCATATTAACTGACCCACACCCTGTTTGTATGTTTCCGCTGAACTGCAGAAAACTAAAGAAACCTTGGTAAAATACAACAAGATCTCCCTCAACTATGGAGGGCGTAGGTTTTGCATAAATGATTAAACATCTAGTAATGACTTGCACAGGGTAACTGTTCTATGCAGTCTCTACTTGGGCAATTGGCCACCTCTCCATCCGACCCAAATGCCCCTTGGAACATGCTTGGCAAAGCAAACATCCATAGTAATTGCCATTGCCTGTTAATCTAGGAGTCTTCGCATGCTGCACAGTTTTATTTATGTTTTAGTAGTCTATGATAATTGACCAGTTTACTGCATCACTGATTTTAACCATAAATGTACGGCATGTTACATTCTTTTACTATTATTCTAGCTCTTATTAAAGGTTGAGATTTTCACCCTAAAAATGATTGGCTCGGCAGGAAGCTGTGACAATTTTGGTGTATTCTGCTTGTGTCTAGCACACGAGCTTACAAAACAGTTTTCCCTGACTTAAACCACAAGGCCCTTTCTCCAATGCAGTTATTGTTTGGTTTAATTTGTAACATGCTCACCTGCCATTGCTATGGCCTCATACGACTTCATATTTGCTTCAGGGTTGTCTCGTGCACTGCATCCCATCCTCTGTTGACAAACATGCGCTGGTTGCAACACCTGCGCCTCCTCCCCCATCGACCACTCAACACCACTGGTTCCTATATAGGACAGTTCAGGTTCAATTATTGTAGTTTGCACTGGGTAAGTCCTTCTGCTGTGCCACAGCAGACTGGCAGCTAGAACCACAACGGACATGACAAACGTTCCCTGGATTTAAGCCACAAACCTGAAGTCTACAGCCAAAGATAGATTGTTACTAGAAAAGGAATCTTAAAAAAGTTACAAAGCATTTCCCCAGCAACCATAAACCTAACCAACTCCAGTCGAAAGGCACAAGCAAATGAAGGGAAATAAATCATTGATTGTCAAACCAGAGTTACTAAAGCCACAAGAAAACAACCGATATCAGTCTTGGGGTTCCAAAGCCATAATGTGATCTGCACGACTAGTATAGATATCCTAAAGTGGCTACATGGTTGCCAGTCCAGAGGTCGGACCAAAGTTTAAGACTTGCAGACAATGGTAGGCCATTTAAATACACAGGAGGAACAACGTTTGTTTGGTCACAAAAGAACGTACAATAAATATATTTGACATTAATTAAAATAGGGCGAGTGAAGGACAATCTGTCCAGGTTGTCGAGGGGAGTATGTGAACAGTCACTGGGGACAATACACAAGTGGACATACATATTAAGGACAACCAACAGTGGACATTTTTAAGTGCAGGTAGACAGTGCAGCCATCTGTGCTCAGGGTGTGACTGCGATGGATGAAGTGCTATAGTGGAAGCAGAGGAAGCGAGGGAAAAATGTTAGCTAGCAAGCAGAGGAGGTAGGTTAAGAGGGAAACTACGGCTTTTAATTTTGTTTTGAACAAATGTGTGGAGGTTTCTTGGATGTCCAGGGGAAAAGAATTTCATGCAAGTGGAGCATGAAGAGAGCAGAAGCTAGAGGAAGCACAAGGAGGGTGAGGAGCCACAAGGGTAATCAAGGTAGAGTGGAGATTATAAGGCTTGCAGAGTTGGATAGTGCTGTGTGGATACAGTGGCTAGATTTGTGAACCAGGAGAAGAAACTTAAATCTGGCCCTGTTTTGCATAGCCAACCATCCAGCATGGTGACCTTACGAGGAAGTCGGTGTGAAGTGAGAGTTCAAAGAGGAGTCATGCAGTGAAGTTAATGATCTTGTCTAGAGACATTAGGTCAGAGCATAGTTGGAGTCCAAAGAGGATGCTGGCACAAGAGAAATATGCACAATATGGAAGAGGATGGCATGTTACTGCGAGATTCCCAAAAACAGTTATTTCTTTTCATAAAATGTTGGATATACTCAAGCCTACGACCTATATTTTACCACCACATACTCTGTTACACAGTAATAAAACAGTCTCAGCTTCTGAACACCTTCGCTCATCCCGCTCATCCAACAGTGACATTGCGCCAGCACAGATGGGTGCCTACCCACCCTCATGCACCAGAAAGCACCCTGCACCCAGGCAGGGGACATGCCCACCGGCATCACCACCATACTCACCCAGAACAGTTGCTCACTAGGAGCTGTGCCAATACGTGTCTCCGCATTTTGTTTACTAGACTTCCATGATCCTTCACCTTTGACTAGAATGGTTAGGGCTTATGGTAGTTGTAATCCTAAACAGTCGGAGAGCCCAAGCCTGCAGACCCCTGAATCCCGGGTGGGGTGGGATGGGTCCCCTCTGACTAGCACCATCAAGCTGCAGCCAACTTCCCGCAGAAAAAGCATAGAGCCACACCTCAGTGCTACTCAAATCTACAGAAAATAACCTTTGGTACAGACATGACAATTAAGTTATCCTCAGTAGGTTCCCCATCTTTATCTTGTCAGACTACCCCCCCCCCAATTCCCCTCAATCTTAGTTTATTCCATTCCTTTACCTCTCGAAGGTCAACAGCTTCCAATCAAGAAAACGACGGTATACAACGGGCGACGACCCATACTCAATTATAACCAAAAAACAACTGAGCACAACCCCAGTGGATCTTACAAATTGCTACTCAAAGCTTTGTCTATACAACTGTTTAACACCTCTTACTCTGTAAGAAGTAAATTCAACAGATAAGGTGAATAGCAACATATCCTGCTATTGTAGCACCCCATGTACACCAGGTCTCTCCCCTTACTATTGTATCGCTTTCAGCCATGGTCTTCTGTTTAATTGAGGAGATAACACTTTGGTTGTAATGTTTTACAAACATATATTTCAAACTCAAATCTTGGTGTTGGAGGTGCCTCTCCCACCTTTAGCCATTCTTGTTATTAAGCATAATTTCCCAAAAATGTCTACGCTTCCCCAAGTAAAGAGTTTACTGCTCAAACCCCGTTTAACCATCCTCCTGATTAACTTGTGGCTATTTATACATTGTACGGTAGATGTTCAAAACTATGTGGAACTACACATGTCGCCAGTCATGAGGGGGTGGAACTCAGCAATAGCAAACAATCTTACTTCACCCGCACCACGGTGCTCACCTGGAGCAGTCTGCCCGTTGACTGTGCCTCCACCTCCTTGCTGCTTTGTCCAGGGATTGACTCGAGGTGGGGGGGCCTCGATAAACTCACGACGGGGTCCCTCGTCGATATCTGACGTCCCACGCAATAGCCCGTCCCGTTCCTGTTGGTTACTCTCCTCCTTCTGTTGCTTGGAGCTATGAATTCGCAGCGGACGATCCTCCCCTGAACCCGCTGGAGGCCGCTCCTCAGCGTGACCCAATGACGGCTCCTCTGCAGGGCAAAGGCCCAGCGTCAGCGGCGGCGCCTCGACCTGCGTGGCCATGTTCTAGTGCAGGGCTCGTATGTCCGAGACGTGAGAAGGATGTCCCCCCTGGCAGAAAAACACAAGTATAGAAAATTATGGCTTGCAACGAAGGGAGCTCGGCTGCCCCACCTACGAATGTTGATTTGTCTGAAGACTTTGGGTTCTCCGTGCAGACCTTCAGACTAGCGTCTGTTCGCAGGAACCAAAGATCCCGTCCTCGGCGAGTGTGTCGGTCACACTGCAGGACCCGTCTCTGCAGGCATTTGGGTCCTGAGCGTGCCCCGGTCACCGCGTGCCTGCGCTAGGGGGGAGGGGCGTGCTAGCGGTATGAGGAGAGCTAGACTCGGGACGTTCGGAGTAACGTTCGCAGGGTGGCAGAGGGCCTCAGTCAATTGAAGGGAGTCAAAGGAGAGAGTGGGGGCGCGGCTTCCCGGTCCGCTGTGGCCTCTGCGCGGGGATTAGCGGGCCGGGCTCTCTCTACTTCTATTTTTCAGTGGGAACGGCGGGAAGTTCGCAGGCACGGAATGTCACCGATCGCAAGAAGCCTCCAACGGCCGACAACAGCGGGCAGTAAAAGACCCGCGCGCAGCCCCCAGCGCGAGCCGGAGGGGGAGTAGGAAAGGGGAGAGGCGAGACCACGCGACGGGCCGGGGGAGCGCGCACGCACGGAAGGGCACGCACGAAGAGGCGCGTATGGGTGGGCACGCACATTTCAACAAGAATCGAGGATGCGCATCAGCGTGCGCGTACGTGCCTATTGGTACAGTTGAAGGGTGACGTGCGCGTGCATGGGACGAAGACACGTCTGGGAACGTGGGCAATCCACTACACAGTTTAGCAGCACGTGCCCTGTTGCGCATCCTCGTGTCAGGTTAATACAAGGCAGGCACTAGCTATGTTTCTTCCTCCAGTTTGCCTGACCCGAATATGGCCGGAACGCGACCTGCTTTTAAATCGAAACACTAACAAATCACTGTGGAGCGCACACCTATTAAAGTCAAGTAAGTATGCCTTATTTTGTTTATTTTTATTGTGTATATAGTTATAACACTTTTACACATATTTACAGCAATTAGACAAAAAACAAATAAAAATCCAGCAATACAGTACAATGAGATACAGAAAAGATTTCAATACAAATAAAGAAAAAATAAACCAAACCTCAACACATATCTGCAATTAAATAAAATTCATAATATAAAATACAAATAATAAATATTCAGATAATAAACATTCAGCTAGCTCTAAGCTAGATCTTAAAAGGGCACAAAGTGGAATGAGGAAGAATAGACATTACATTACTGTCCTGGACTGATTTTACAAATCCGACACAAGCTTTACTTCCTCTTCAAATTTCATCAAGTACCCAGTCACACTTTTCCAGACTTGTGTAATAGTGATTGTCAATCCAAGGCTATACACCGATAGATTAACCAGAACAGTTCACTAGCAATGTTTTCAAAGTTCTCTGCATATTTGCTCAGATAACATTCATTGGGCCTCATCACGAGTTGGGCTGTATTCCCGGCTGTAATACAGCCGACTGTAATAGCCCTAACACCGACCAGTCCGGTGGTATTACCACCGGATCACGAGTTGGGCCTTAACAGTAAATCCCCATTCCTGATTGGGTCCATTGGATCCAATGGGGAATTTTCGGCGCTAATTATGCGGGCTAATACAGCCGGCTGTAATGCAGCCGAAAACAGGGATTTTCACCTCCAGAAAAAAGCTGGAGGTAAAACAGTCGATTTAGCGCCCAACTCGTGATAGGGCCAGCCCTTAAATGCGGCTGTAATACCGTTACCACCGCATTTAAGGGCTACAGCCAAACTCGTGATGAGGCCTATAGACAGCTCTCATAACAGGGGAAGAGGTCAATACATGTCTAGCTGACTCTATTGTTTGAATACCATTAATTACACATTCTGCATTTTCTATTCTCCAGCGGGATACCCATCCAGGCCCCTTTCACCTCTAGAATATCTAGGCGATTTAGCCTTATATTCATAAATATTATTTTATTCTTTGTGTAACTGGGGATGGTAATAGCCTAAGTTATACAGAACGTATTCAAAGACTTCATGCTGGCAACTTTTTCATGGGACATCACCCAATCCCATTTTTCAGCGCAGTTTTAAAAAGTTTTTAGCACAATACCCTCACTGTCCTCCCACTTTGCAATCCAACCAATTTTACCAAAGAATTTCTCATTATTGGCTTTGAACTTCTGTAAAGTTGTGCAGTTCTTGTCCTCTAATGAGACTTTTAGGATAGACAGGAGGGCATTGGGTTCTGCATACATAATCTTAATATACAGTTTGCCTCTGCTTAGCTCAATGGTTGTAGCCAGGGATATCAGCACCATCTCAAGTCGTAGTGCTTCAATCGGGGTATAATTAGTGATTCCCAGTATTCTTCTCCAAATCAACCCCTCCATATGAACAACCCAGTATGATGTATCTGCATAAGATGTTTCCAAAGCATAAGGAAAAGCAGCAGATAGTTTCTGCTTATAGATATTCAGAATACCAACAAGACTATACCCAGCAGTCCGCTTAGATAATGACAAGACAGCAGACATAGTAGATAGTATCCTTACTTGCTTATTTTGGTGTACTTTCTTGTTCTCCCCTGTTCTACCAGATGTAACCTCATAGCCCAGATATTTGTAACCAAACAACTCTTTTGATGTTACCCAAAGGACAGGCTATGTGTCAGGATTAGTCAGGCGAGTACAAAGGCAGCGAATATGGCAAGGGAAATGTGCACTAAATCACACAGTGAATAGCTTCGAATTAAACTACGTGCACAAAGGAACAACGACTCATGTATGCTAGAACCCAGGAGTGCAAATAGAGTGTGACAACAAAACCAATATATGAAAAGGGATGTGGGGTAAACACCTGACCGCGAGGAAAGTCGGCAAGCGCCTTACCCCCAATTGTTGTTACAGGTACTGACAGCGTTAAACCCACGTGGAGGGCAAGCAATGACAGGATCTGTGAACTAACACTCTTGATGGTATTAAATAAGGGAACTAAAGAACTGTACTCACGAGGACGAGATAAACCTCTTGAATGTCAGCTAGCCCACGAATCCTGTTGATGAAACTGGGACCCAGAAAGGCTATAACAGCAATGGGAGGAAAACTAAATACCTAAGTTGGAATAGTGATTACAAATTAGTGAGGAAAACATAAGCATTCACACAGGAGCTAGCTACAACCGCACACCACACCTAATAATCAAATGGGAAATAAATGCAGAAGTGCAATGGAAAACATGGAATGGATCCCAATAGAAAGTAAGGATCAGGAGCAGGGAAAAACGAAATAACCAATGCAAACTTCTCCCTACCCCTCCAAGGAAAAGACAGGAAGCTAATCTAAGAGAAAGGCTAAGGCATACGGGTTTACAGCAGCAAAGGACAGAGTCAAAGAAATATAGAACACAGACAAACTGGGCTGCATCTAAAAGGGGAAAGCACTGAGAAATGCTCCCTGCAAACAGAGGAAGACAAAAAGGGAATCAAGGGAGCAGAAATCAATTAGCTCATGAATCCGAGATTCAGGGCGGAGGAACAAGAAAACAGGAACTAGGAAGTAGGTGCAAAGGCAAGGAACAAGGGACTAGTCACAACAGGAACACTGCAAACGATGACCAGCGCTGGACTGAAGTAAGACTGAGGCTTTTAAAGCTGCTTAACGAGCACACGCCTCAGGTGTGCTGATTGCTGCACCTGCAGCCACAGCTGTTACCTATCCTCCACCCAACCTAGTCCTGCAAGGGTGGAGGTGGAGCAGTGGGCCAGGCATTCTGGGAAGCATAGTCATTTGGTTAAAGAAGCATGCTGGCTGCCAAAAACCTGGAATGGATCCGGAAGGGAAGTAGCTTGGAAAATAGGGATTTAGCGCTCCCAATTCATCACAGCACTGTAGCATAAGGTTCGGAGGAAAGGTCCAGTAGGGAATAAACCCTAAATCATGCCCCCAAGTGGTGGGAACGGGAGCGAAGGGAGCGAGTCGTGACAGTATACCCCGTCCTACGGCCGTCTTCGGGTGCCCGTCACCCGCACGAGACATCTTCTTTCCATGATGGGAGTGCTTTTTCTTTGGAGGTGGCACTGATGGAAATGGTGGCCTGTGGGCAAAGGCAGATGGACTTCCATGATAGGAGTGCTTTGTCTTTGGAGGTGGTACTGATGGAAACGGTGGCTTCTGGTGAGGAAGAGACTCATGGTTCGAAGAAAGGCATGAAGGACTTGCAGGACCTGAAGCAGAGTTGGAAGGTCCAGGAAGCTCAGTCACTGGGAGTGGACCCTTATAGGTCTTTGAGGAGGGAGGCAGGCTGGTGCAACATGCCTTAGACAATGGTAGAAGCCCTGTTAGCCTTTCTGCCGAGAGTGGACATGCGGGAGGTGAGGAAATTGCTGGCTTCAGGAAAGGTTTATGTTCAGCCATTAGAGAAGGTGGCGGCTGAGGTAGAGGTTCAGATTTTCTTCTGTCATCCATCTGGGAAAAGGCTTGTGGTTGAAAGTGACTAAGGTTTGACTGCACATGTTCTACGCCTTGGAGACCTGAAAGTCCAATGGGTTGTACAAGGCTGGTACTCCTGGTGACAGTCGTGTAACCACCTTGTTGCACGTGGGATACAACAGCAGGGACGTTTGACATACTGATAGGAGTGATAGACGCAGTACTTGGTATTTCAGGCACACTCGCAGAAGGAGCAATAACTGACACATTTTGAACTGCAGCAGTCATTCCCTTCCTTTGGCTACTAGCACCCAACTGGTGCTTCTTGGCGGAATTCTGTTGCACAAGTCCTGTAGGTAATACGCCGGTCTGCACCACCCCCTGTGCACACCCAGGTGAGCGGTTCTGACTCACCACTTGGTCCAGCTTGATGACTCTGAAGCGGGAGCTGGCAAAAGTCTCAAACTCTGATACTGCATTTTTGGGAGGCTCTGATGCTAAAGTGAAGCAGTTGGGAGAATCGTCTTGTGGAAAAGGCAGGCATTCTGGTGCTCCTCCTGAAGCAAAAGAAAGGCAAGCTAGACGTTCATCGACAGTAAATGGTTGGGATTCAGGAGGAATCGCTGGAGCAGAAGAAAATACAGCAGGATCTGATGGTGTAGACAGGTATACCTCTGATATTGGCAGCGAGGCTAAGCAGGATACAGGCGTCTCATGAACTGAAGGCAAATACTCAGTATACTCCGGGACTGAAGACATGCACTTTTGATGGACTACCGGAGGCTCTAAAGCTGAAGGATGATCTGCAGGATGAGTCACTGTAGCTGAAGACAGGCAGGCCAGGGGAAACCTTGAGGCTGAAGGCATGCAAGCTGAAGCAATCTCGGTTGCTGGATACAAACATGTCCAGGTCTTTGGGACTGGCTCTTGAGTAAATGGCAGACATGACAGCGGTTCATTGGTTGAAGACACGTGTGCCAAAGATGACTGCAGGGCTGTGGATTGGATCATAGAAGAGTCAATGGTTGTAGGAGGACAGACAGAAGTCTCAGAAGTTGACAGACACATTGGTGGCTCAGGAATGGAGGGCACCTTTAGGGCAGTAGACTCCTTGGCACCAGTAACCAAAGACTGAGCTGTACCCTTGCAGTCCCTTTCTTTAGTGGGTGACACAGAGTCTCTTTCTTTGTAGAAGTCAAAATCAACCAGTGGAATCACCATAGTAAAGTCTCTGTTAATCAGGATTTCGTCAATTGTCCATTCCTCTGTTTTAGCTTCTGAAAGAGGCAGATTAACAATCAACAGTTCAGGAATCGCCTGCCGGTTTTTTGGTTCTGTATACTGTGGAATGAGTCCATCAGAACATGAAATCTGTACTGTCTCTGACTGTTCGTATTGATCAGAATTGGCAGAAGGAAGAGTGAACCCAGAGGTAACATCGTTTTCCACATCAGCTTTAACATCTACTTCAGTCTCAGCAGCTGTATCAAGAGCAGGGCCTAAGCCTACTGTAGTGACTGAATCTGTGTATGCCACCATTGTGGATTGTGTTTGGAAATCAGAAGCTTGTATGTGTGCTAGCTCAGAATTATGACAAACTGCTACACAGGAAATTTTAGGTAAAGGAGTGGCTTGTAAATCTTCAGCTAACTGCAATCCCTGATAAACAGCAGAACAATTGTTAGAAACTGTGCCCAGATTAAGCGCTGTGCTAGACGAAAGACCTTCACTCCCAATAGATCTAACATATTGACAAATATCATGGTTTACCAAAGTCTCTGCACTCAGGGGCTGAACAGTGTTCACTTCCTCAACATCAACAGATAAAGTCTGAGGTGTATTCAGTAAAGAGTGCAAGGTTTTATTCTCCTCTTGTAAAGAAATGAATTCTTGTCTTAACTCCTCAAGCTTAGCTCTTAGCATGCCCTGCATTAACTGTACATCACTATCAGTAGGCACAGGGAGAGGCATAGTGGCATCAGGGCTGGATCCTGCATTAGCAATCTGGATGTGCACCGATTGTACATTGTCCTCTACTGCTTGCAGGTTCTGTGATTTATAGTTTCTCTTACCAACTTGGTCTGTGTTTCCCTTAAGCAAACTATTGACATTAGACCTCTTGGCATTAGGGACTACAGTATGTACCTGTGCAAAGGAGTATGCTTTAGACTGAGGGTAGAAAACAGAAGTTATGCAAGGAACCCCTCCATTCTTTATGTTTGTACCATGAAACTGTTCTATCTGAGGTGAAGCACAACTGGAATCATGGGGTTCAACAACAGAGGTACTCTTGTATAATAAGTCTAACAGTGTGTTGTTTTCTGCGGCTAAGGCTTGCGCTGACATATAATCGGGATCAAAACAAAAGATAGAACTAGGATCAGGCAATGTAGGATGTGCCATGCTATGGGAAAAATACTTTGCACGCAAATGCCCATTCGTGACAAGGAGTTCATTTAAGTCAGGACTAGTGATTTGATTGTCACAGGTAAATGTAGGGGAAGCTTTCTGTACAAACTTGTTAGAGGCCTTGCTGGCTTTCTTTCTTAAACTTGCCATATTCAATGGGAATTTTGGGCTGGTCATTCTGTCAGGATTAGTCAGGCGAGTACAAAGGCAGCGAATATGGCAAGGGAAATGTGCACTAAATCACACAGTTAATAGCTTCGAATTAAACTACGTGCACAAAGGAACAACGACTCATGTATGCTAGAACCCAGGAGTGCAAATAGAGTGTGACAACAAAACCAATATATGAAAAGGGATGTGGGGTAAGCACCTGACCGCGAGGAAAGTCGGCAAGCGCCTTACCCCCAATTGTTGTTACAGGTACTGACAGCGCTAAACCCACGTGGAGGGCAAGCAATGACAGGATCTGTGAACTAACACTCTTGATGGTATTAAATAAGGGAACTAAAGAACTGTACTCACGAGGATGAGATAAACCTCTTGAATGTCAGCTAGCCCACGAATCCTGTTGATGAAACTGGGACCCAGAAAGGCTATAACAGCAATGGGAGGAAAACTAAATACCTAAGTTGGAATAGTGATTACAAATTAGTGAGGAAAACATAAGCATTCACACAGGAGCTATCTACAACCGCACACCACACCTAATAATTAAAAATGGGAAATAAATGCAGAAGTGCAATGGAAAACATGGAATGGATCCCAATAGAAAGTAAGGATCAGGAGCAGGGAAAAACGAAATAACCAATGCAAACTTCTCCCTACCCCTCCAAGGAAAAGACAGGAAGCTAATCTAAGAGGAAGGCTAAGGCATACGGGTTTACAGCAGCAAAGGACAGAGTCAAAGAAATATAGAACACAGACAAACTGGGCTGCATCTAAAAGGGGAAAGCACTGAGAAATGCTGCCTGCAAACAGAGGAAGACAAAAAGGGAATCAAGGGAGCGGAAATCAATTAGCTCATGAATCCGAGATTCAGGGCGGAGGAACAAGAAAACAGGAACTAGGAAGTAGGTGCAAAGGCAAGGAACAAGGGACTAGTCACAACAGGAACACTGCAAACGATGACCAGCGCTGGACTGAAGTAAGACTGAGGCTTTTAAAGCTGCTTAACGAGCACACGCCTCAGGTGTGCTGATTGCTGCACCTCCAGCCACAGCTGTTACCTATCCTCCACCCAACCTAGTCCTGCAAGGGTGGAGGTGGAGCAGTGGGCCAGGCATTCTGGGAAGCATAGTCATTTGGTTAAAGAAGCATGCTGGCTGCCAAAAACCTGGAATGGATCCGGAAGGGAAGTAGCTTGGAAAATAGGGATTTAGCGCTCCCAATTCATCACAGCACTGTAGCATAAGGTTCGGAGGAAAGGTCCAGTAGGGAATAAACCCCAAATCATGCCCCCAAGTGGTGGGAACGGGAGCGAAGGGAGTGAGTCGTGACACTATGCTAGTCTTTTTACAACATTTCCGTGCAAATGCCCCTAAAGGTGCTATCTAAGATGCTCAAGTAATCGGCATAGCCAATCCAGCCCACTTTATTGGTACCAATCTTAGGAAATGCATTCATTTTTTCAACAAAGATTTCACCAAAGTCAGCAAGGAACAGTTTAAATAATATAGGTGCCAAGGCACAGCCTTGTCGCGCTCCCTTTCTAATAGGGTTCTAGCCGGACATCAAACCTAGGCCATTCAGCTTGATCCTAGCAGCATTGCTTTCATATATCATCTTGCAGGCATACAGCAAATGCTCAGGCATTGGGCCAGAGTTTTGACCTGTCCAC